>NW_022103920.1:53645687-53711504 GCF_000313985.2 Echinops telfairi
ATGCCAATTTAATAGAAGAAGGTATTCTTGCGTTGAGGGAGTACTTCAACACATTTTTAATGCATTTTTTGGTGGTAAAATTAGGTACCTTGGCTGATATTTGGGTTGGCTTACACTCGTGTATATATAGCAGTTACTTGCATGTAATAACAATTAACATTTCAAGTAAAATATTTTAAATAAAATGACATAGATAAATCATACAAAAATGTTACTAAGTACAATATCCTAACTCTGATTTGTAACTCCATGTATGAAGATTTTATTTAAAAAATGGTAAAATTAAATTTCAGAGTAAATTCTCATTATAATTCTTTGCACTTTTTTCCAAAAACTGTCAAGATATTGCTATTTCAAAAAAATAGCCTACAATTTCCTAGAAGAGTTATTTTTAATACTGGCATTCTTCCTGTTAAAACACACCAAATATATATCTTCTTTTTGTCAGAAATCTAAAAACGTTCAACTCCGTACCAGGTCCTTGGTTCAGTGTTTTCTTTTCCTCTTAGGCGCAGTGGACGTGGTTTTACACGTTTCACTCTGTTCGTGCTCGTCTTCGTAATTACTGGCATACTCAACCTTAACGGTCTGTCTTCTTTGGTGGCATGCCTCCTGCCACCTTTGTTTCTGGAGGACATCGTCTGTCCTGCCGATTTCGGTGCGTCTTTGCTCCTCTTTCTCTTCGTGGCTGTGAGCGGTCCCGGCCGGCTGCAGAATCCGAGTCGGAAGAATCAAGTCTGCCTTGCCGATGCCGTCTGGACTTGGATGCCTGAGCAACAGCTGCAAAGGCCTTTGCTTTTATTTTTGCTGATGAGGCTGCCTATCACATCGCTCTGACTCTGGCGAACCGTGTTCTCTCTCTCTCTTTTCTTCTCCATCTTGAATTTTGGATTTTAAGGATGGATTCTTTCTGTCTCTGTGCCACTGTTGATGCTCCAGAACTATGTTCTTAATGTTGTCCAAAAAATCATCTTTGATCAAGCTGAGGGCTTTGTCAGGATTGGATTTATCAGCTGAAATGATGTTTTTCATGTTCTGATAATAATCATGCACATTCAGCATTTCGTCTAGTACATCAGAAGGGATAAGCTTCATTACACGACCATCCTTAAATTCTTCTGTAACTTCAGCTCGCTGAATTTTTTTCTTCATTCTATATGACAGCAATTTGGACACTGCAGTAAAGTAAAATGCTTTGTCTAATCGTAGCTTCCTAAAAATATAAGCGGCATCAAAATGCTGTGCATTTATCAAATCTTGCTGAAATTTCAAAACTTCATCCCAATCCTTCAGGGCCACTCGAATCAAGCATTACCTTCTGTTTTGGTGGGCACAGCTGGGTGTTGTATAATCCATACAGAAGATACAGGGCACCAACCCGGATTTGGAAGGTGTAAGGAGGCAAAAAAACCCGCCATCCCAAAGCTAAAGCTTCTTTTGTAAACGTGTTCTTTTCCAAATTTCTCATTCTGCCACAGAAAATGGTGCGGAACTTCACGCTCCTCCGGAGCTCAGTGAAGTCCTCCAAGCGCACGCTGTAGTCTCCTGGAAGCGGCTGAGCAGCGCTTCGCAGTCGGTTTGCAGGCCCGCAGGAGCCCATGTTTCGGGTCCACCAGCTCCGCGTGCGGCGACCCGCAGCGTTGCTCAGGAGGAGGATGTATTTTCATTCTTACAAATTGAACATCATTAAAGCATAGTGATGAATCGTTATGTCATTATATGTTGTGAAATATTTATTTCTAATGACAAATAAATGAAATTTTGTCTTGAAGCATGGTGTAGCATGGGTACATGGGTCTTCACACCGGGTACTCATATGTGGGCCTATCTGCACGTGGGCGGACCCGCCTGGAGGACAGAGGAGCGGTGTCTCCGTTCCTAAGACCATTGAAATATGTGTTTGCCGATGGTCTTTGGCGATCCCTGTTAAAGGGTCATTCAACCCCCAAAGGGGTCATGACCCACAGGTTGAGAGCCGCGGCCCTAGGGCTTCCAAGGCTGTAGTCCATACAGGAGCAGATTCGCAGATCTTTTCTGCCCCTGAGTCACTGCTGGGCTTGAACCACTGATCCTTTAGTGAGCAGCCGAGACCTTAACCACTGCACCCCCACCACTCAGAAAACCATTGGTAGGTAAGGTAATAGAACATCAGCAAGCAGCTAACCATTCGTATGCAATAGAATCATAAAAACCAAAGAGCACTTAGAAAGTGCTTAGTTCTGGCTTCTAAATCATTCTAAAACAGATATTTTTCAAAACCTGGAAAGACAAGATTTGAAGGAGAAAGCTACAGCATTCAAGTAGAATGATCATCATATTCTCAATACTCGAAGTAAAACAGTTGTAAACATTCAGAACAAAATTCTGCCCGGGAGTGCATTTTGGCTCATGCAGTGCAGAGCGGGGGAAGTTCCCAATGAACATGCTGGTTCCCTGACAGTCCACTTGCTCTCAGACTGGGGAACAATGGGGCCTCTTCGTCCTTTCAAATCTCTTTGCCAGACACTTTCTCTCTTTCTAATGATGCCATGTCCAAACTGCAGAGTAGCCCAGTGGGGCTTGCTCTCAGACCTCCACTGGGAGGGGTTGGAGGAGCCCTCTGCCCACTGTGTTAGTGTAGGTGTGTGGTGCACCCTGCAGCACACACATCAGACCTCTTTACTAACCCAACAGAATAGGTGATCGGGAGTGTGTGTGTGTGTGTGTGTGTGTGTGTGTGTGTGTGAACTTTGCCCCAGTTGTCCGTTGTCAACAACTAATACTGCTTTCCTCTCCTTCCTCTCCCAGCAGATGGCTCTTGGCTAACATTGACACTGTAGTCTTATATATCAGCCTACTATTATATTTCCAGTTTCACTCCCTAACACCCAGGGCTGCAGGCGTCATTCCATGGCCACTACTCAAGCCAATGGTTTCCTTGTAAAAAGCCTGACTGACTTCTCCCATCGCTTCAGTGGTGACAGGAAAGGAGCATACTGGGCAGGGCTAAGAAACATGTTTTGCTGACTTCGTGGATGGTTGTGCCCACCTTGTGAGGGACAAAAGGAATTTGGTAAATGTTTAATTAGGGGAAGAAGTGTAATTCGGAGCCAGTCTCACTAACTCATTTTTTTGTTTTGGTGAATTCTACAATATATGAAGATAAAGTAATCTATGGGTTTTCAAATAGTTGGTCAACTAAGCAGAAAAAAGAGATCAGAAATGAACTTGAGATTGTATAAACATATACAATTTGTCCAGTTTGACGGGTTCTTAGGTGCGCCTGTGAATTCCAGTCTCTAGTTCAGCGGTTCTCAACCTGTGGGTAGAGACCCCTCTGGGGGGGGGGTGTTGAATGACCCTTTCACAGGGGTTGCCAGATTCATAACAGTAGCAAAATTACAGCTATGAAGTAGCAATAAAAATAACTTTCTGGTTGGGGGGCCACCACGACATGAGGAGCTGGATTAAAGGTAGAGAACCACAGCTCTAGTTCATTGCTAACTGGGTGGGCTGGGGGGTGGGGGGTGAACTTTGTAACATAATGTAATTTAACGAAGAGGGAAGTCACAGTTCCTGCCAAGTACATTTGTAGTTCACTGTCCCTTTCAGGATTTGGAAGCTCCACTAGGCTGTACTCAAGGTCTAGGATTGAATGTCGGCTCAATCAGGGGAACACATGGAGGGCGCCTACCTGGAGGAAGAAAGTGAAAAATGAAATAATCCCCAGGCCTAAAAATAGCAAGGAAAACAGGTTGCACTTCTGCTGCTTTACTTCATCGTCCCCAGGCCCAAAAATCTAAAAAGAAAAAAATCGAAATCATCACTGGGTTTACAAGATCCGTATGTGTTTCACCAGTAAATAATGGTTCTGGCATCCCGTTTGAAAAGTAGGCTGTGAAAATGAGGTTTTGAATCTTTAAAAACATGTAGTAGCTATTCGTATACATGTAATAAAACATCCACCATCTCCGCGCTTTTCACACGCACTACTCAGTGGTTCCCTGACATGGGATGGAAGCGCTGTGTTTCTCAGGGTTGCAGGTGGTGTCACACGTTAGAGTTTGCACACGTTAGAGTTCGTTCCTCTCCTCTGTACTTGCTGACTCCTCTCCCTGAACTCCTGTTTCCTGCTTCCGAATTCCTTCCCACCCCTGTCCAGCCCTCCCCGCCTCGTAAGCTTCATCAGGCCACTTCCCAGAGAGGTCTTCCTTCTCTCATTCTTCAGTGGTGGCCCCTTCTCCAACGCCTTGATAGCCCTACCCTCCTTTAGAACGCAGACATCCCTCAACACAGTCTGGATTTGCTTTGTGTGCAGTGCATCTGCCCCAGTATGAAGTCTGATGTTAGAGCACAAGACTTAGTCTCTGTTGTTTACTACTGTGTGTCCAGTGCCCGGAGCAGTGCTGAGCACGCAGAAGATCCCTCAGAATATCCATACAGTCCACAAACTCTTGAATCCCAGGAGAGCTGGGTATTGCGTTATTTGGAAGTTTAAAAATACCCCAAGGGTCCCTTCTTTTTCTTCCTTTTCTTTTTCTGTTTGTAGTTTTAACTGTAGACCAGTTTAATGTGTTTAAGTATAACAAACTCATAAAAAGATGGAGAATAATCTAGCTTTCATTTTAAAAAGTCTCTGTAATAATGCTAGAGGTTGATTAAGGTGGTCATACAATATAAATTACTAGCTCTTACAAAGTCTAAGCTATTTCCCATCATTTCCTGTTAAGTATCCCCCCAATGGATTTAATAATTGGCTAACACATATTTCTTTCTTAATCTCAGGCTCCCCAGCCCTCAGAAAGTTTGTTGAGATGATGATGCTGCGCCTACCACTTTTTGAATACTTCTTACTCTAACACCACAGAGCTAACCAAAATGCTTTCTAGATTAAAAGAACAAACTGTTGGCGGCTCAGCGGGTTCCGACTCACGGTGCCTTCATGTGCTGAACGGTAGAACGGCACGTCACAGGTCTTTCACGACTGTGAAAGCAGATTGCCAGTCAGTCTGCCCAGGCCTCCATGGTTAGGCTCAAACTGGTACACTTCCAGCTAGTTGTTGAATGCTTAAGTCTTTGCACCACTCAGGAACTCTGTTTTCCACATAATCACTTATAAATTCTCATCTCATTCTCAGTAACCCTGTGAGGTAGGGAGCACTCTTATATGGAGGAAGAAAGGACAGAGGGGCCAGCGTCTTGCCTGGGCTTGCACAGCTAGTAGGAGGTGAGGTCAGTGTGCATCCAGAGCCAGGACCCATGGACAGGGCGGCCTCCAACTCGTTTCCACGTTACTTCTGCCTTCCTCTGAGCACGTCCAAGCTCCTCTCCACACATAGGGTGGAAGTCATTGGTCCAAACTGCAAACCACTTTCACCCCAAAGAAGAGGTCTGCCCATCAGAACGCCTTCTTTGTCGATTTCTACATTAGATAGTTGCACGAGCGTCACAATTCGGAATGGTTTAAAAGGCTACTTTTGCTTGTATTCAAACAAGCAGCCAGAGCTCAAAATCCATCTGCAGAGTATCCTGTTAGATCAAGCCTCTGGCAGATGCCTTCTAGCCACAGGCCAGGGCTCAAACACGTTACCATCAGACAGAAACTATTGTAAATTGATTATGGTGGCTCAAACCTGGTATAATTTGACACTTGGCCAGATAACCTTCATCTTGACCCAACCTTAGCTTTTTAAATATCGATAGTGATCTTTTCTTTCTTACTCTTTATTTGTATTTTCTTTTTATATTATTATTATTTTATTCTTGCCATTTTATCTTGGTTTTGATTTTTATTGTTACTGCTCAGTTTCCTAGTTTGTGAAGCACAAAAGGAGATAATAATGGATGCAATGGTGTATCCGGCGTGTGTGTGTGTGTGTGTGTGTGTGTGTGTGTGTGTGTGTCTCGGGAAGGGGGGCTAGGGAGGGTGAGGGGTTGGGGAGCAAACAAGCAATCCGGGAGAGGGTAGCGAGCACTGGAACTGGTTGTGATTATGTATATAAAACTCATTTTTAAAGTGATTTAACCATGGAGGTGTATGCTTTGTGAACACTATATCAAGAAAACGACTTAAAAAACAACAACAACAACGTTGATGTAATGTGAAAAATGTACCCAATGTCATTGAACAATATGGAATCCTAATGGGATTTAATGGGATCCTAATTAGCTATGTAAACCCTCACCCAAACACAATAAACTGGACTCCTCCTGGGGAGTCCATTGCAGCGTGAATCCACTGGGGGAGGTTAAGGTGGGAAGGATTTGGTGAGCTGGCTCGAATGAAGCAGCTCCGTGGTGTTCTAAACTTACCTCTATCATCTCTGAGAAGATGAGTGAAAACGCTGGCTGGAGAGCCCCGTTGGCAATGGCACATACAGTTCCTACCACAAAGTAGGGCCATTCTGTTTTATTGAGCTTCAGAACCTTCAGAAAAGACACTGGTGGCACATTTGCGTCCTAGAACATATAAAGATCAGGACACAGTGGTGTAACACAAAAATCACCAAAGCTTATACGTATGGAAAAGGCAATGACCACTGCCCTCAAGGAACTTGCGAACTAGGTACAGAGAATGATCATTCGATAATACACGACCCCAGGACAGTATGTGCTACAAGCCTGAGTATGTCCACACAGCCTGAGCGGAGGGAGAATTATCACCCAAGAAGCCACCTTCGTGCCATGACCAGCCGGCCCATCTCTATGTTAGTTTGAGCAGATTGAGACAGAGCAGGAAATGCTCTAGAATTCAAGTACAATGACCTGGGACTGTGTTGCCTTCTCTGGACTCACACAACTGTGTGTCAGACAGACTTGGGTCTCACCAGTTGAGTTGCATTTTCCCACATCTAAGATCTTGTCCTGTTTCTCCTACAGGGATGACGTTGGGATCACATGAGGGAAGGCCCATAAAGAACTGGATCAGTGCCCACAGACACGTAGGAGACCACGGCTAAGCAGAGGACACTAGCCTGGGCTTCTCATCCTTACGACGTGGCCCAGAAGCACAAGTCCGTGGCACGCTGAAACTCTCCAAACCGAGTGAGTTATCTCCCTTTTGTCTCTGTGCAGCTTGGTTTGTGACTTGCGGTTGTGGTTGGAGCTGCTTCCGTTTCTTTTACTGGTGCGGGACCTTTTTAAAGGTGAGGCCTGTGTATATTCCTGGAAACAAGTCCAGTGCTGGGCCTGTGGCAGCATCTCAGCACATGTTGAATTAAATGTCTGGAAACTTAGGTGGGGACGATGCAATCCTTTTGCTTGAGAGCATTGCAAAATCTATTTGTGTCTCCATGAAACAGAAGAAGCAGTAGTAGGTTTTATTCAGTGCCCTTCTCTCAGGCCACCTGTTTTCTCTGTATTTTACTGCTCCCCCACCCAGCCCCCCAACCTTTAGGTAACATTATCTTCTGATCTCCAGCCTAATTAGAGCCTTTTCCTCCGATGGCCGCTCTTCAGCACACATGAGCAGATTTCCCCAGCTCTTCTAAACCCCAAAGCCCAACCACTGCTGTGGACTTGATGCTGACTCACAGTGACCGTAGCACTGAGTAAAACTGCACCACAGAGTTTCCGAGGCGGTAATATTTTCAGGCATAGATGACCACGTTTTTCTCCCATGGAGCAGCTGATGGGTTTGAACTAATTTTTCTGTTAACACCCAAGTGCTTAACCACTGTGCCACCAGGGTCCTTGACAAACCCTCTAGTCAGACTTAAGTTCTCCTCTGTTCAGCACACTGCTAATCCCTCCGGGACCCACAGGACTTATGACAATCCTGTTGATTGTGGCACTTCCTGACTCCTTGCTTTTTCTCCTCTGAAATACGGGATCCTAAACTGCAGCAGTCTGTCAAAATAGATGAGAAAATGAAAAGTAGACAATGATCTAGCCAAAAAAGAAGGAAAATGATTCTTTTACTTGTGATGATGAAGCTCTGGGTAGTATTACTTTCATTCTTCTTCCCATAAATCTAGCAAGATTGAATGGATTATGAATAATTCTAAGACAGCCCTTTGTTACAGCCTTTGCTATAAAATAATTTTAATATTCCGGATAAAGAAAAATCGATGCAATGAGCCCTTGGTAGTAATCATATTCTTCAGATCAACCAAATCAAAACCAAACTCACTATCATCAAGTCAATTCCGACTCGTAGCAGCCCTGCAGGATGGAGTCGAACTGTCCTGGTGGGTTTCCGAGACTGGAACTTTGCAGCAGAGTGCAAAGGCGGAAGCTTGGGCCATGATGGTGAAGCTAAAACTTAGGGAGCACATCACCCACTCACCTTTCATGGCCATCCAGTTGAAACCAACTCAAAGAGACCCTCTAGGACAGGGTAGAACTGCCCCTGTGAGTTTCTAAGACTGCCACTCTTTACTGGAGTATAAAGCCCTGTCCTGAGGTTTCAAACTGCTGGCCTTGCAGTTTGCAGCCTAATGTGTAAGGAGCATCTTAATCGTGGAAGCAACACTGTAGTTCTAGATTTGTAACCTCTAAGAACCTTTTATGTAAGAGAAATAAAACTATTAATTTTCTAAGACTAATGTTATTCTAGGACTCTTAAAACAGGCAAATAAAGATAATCCCACCTACCAGTAAGGCGCCCTGGTGTAATACGGTGCACCACTGGGGTGCTGACCACAAGATCATAGCTCAAAACCACCAGCTGCTCTCAAAGAGAAATAGGAGGCTTTCTATTCCCTTGAAGTTGCAGTCTCAGACACCCAGGGCAGCTCCACTAGGCCCATGCATGGAGTCACTGCGAGTCTGAAGGCATTCAATGACAGTGGGGAGTGAGTAGGCGGATGTCAAGGTTTGCTCTTTTCAGTGGACTTTATTTCTCTCCGAGCCTCAAAGATGACTGAGCTATTTTATTTTACACACCTTGGGGGGAATATTTTATTTTAATATTAAATACCTAACACATAATACCCCTCACATTTTTTAATCTATATATTTCCCATTAGAATGAACTTTAATTTCACTGTCAAAACATTTAAAATGTGAAATTTCCTGTTTTTAAAGAAGAGTATAGATCATAGTCAAGTGTGCACCCTAGTCTTCAAAGTGACATATTTGCTTTTAAACATTGTAAAGAGGTACTTTCCAGTGTTTTGCTGAATGCAATACATTGGTTAGCTTCTTGACTGCTGCTTCCATTGGCATTGATTGTGGCTCTATCCTTGACAACCTCAATCTTTTTTCTGTTTACAATGATGCTGCTTACTGGTTCAGTTGTGAGAATGTTTGCTTTATATTGAAGTATAATCCATATCGAAGACTGTAGTCTTTTATTCATCAGTAAGTGCTTCAAGTCCTTTTTACTGTCAGTCAGCAAAAGTGTGTTAAAAAGCAAAGATGTCACTTTGAAGATTAAGGTGTACCAAAAGTTGGACAATGAATGACGAGGGCCAAAGAACAACTACAGTGTTGAGTTATGATGTTGGCAAAATACATTAGCTATGCCACGGACGGCCGAAAAACCAAAACCAAACTTATTGTCCTCGAGTTGATTCCGACTCATGGTGACCTTATAGGACAGGATGGAACTGCTCCTGTGTTTTCTAATTCTTGATGGGAATAGAAAGCCTCTTCTTTCTCCCTTGGAGAGGCTGATGGGTTTGAACTACTGACACGGTGATTAGCAGCCAATCTGTCACCCACTATACTAACGGGGTACCTTTTGAACTCCAAGGAAACAAACCAATCTGTCTTAGGAAAAACATAGTCAGAATGGTCCTTAGAAGCAAGGATGGTGAGCCCGTGGGCAGGCACTGTGGGCATGTTATCAAGAGGCAGCAGTGACTACGGAAGGACATCGTGCTCGGTCAGTAGAGGTCAGTGAAAAAGAAGACAATCCTCAGTGAGATGGACTGACCTCGTGGCTGCAATAATGAGTGCAAGCAGCACAAGGACTCGGAGGAAGGTCGAGACCTGACAATGTTTAGTTCTGTTGTACACAGGTTGTTCTGAGCCACAACCAACTCAGTCATTTAACAACAACATGGAAGGTCGTAGGAATGATCCACAGATGCAAACGGCTAAGAATTTCAAAAGCAAATCTATAAAGCAAGATTCTGAATTTCAGTGAAACAGACTTACAAGTTCATCAGTTTCCTCATCAAGGCTACTGTGATGCATCCGTGAATTTCTAAGGCTTTTATGCGTGGAATTCCTGTATATGCGCGGTTTCCACCCATTTGGGGCCATACCAGTGGCAGCACTTTCATCATTCAGGTCTCCCTCAAAGTCTTCTGATTGGATGTGGTTTCCTGAGGACTGAAAGAACAAAATGTTACATTGTGTTTATATCTAGATTGGTGCAATCGTCCAACTGAGAATCACAAAGTTACTCTGAATACTTGCATTGCATGTGTCAGTCAAGGTTGGCGGTAAAACTGTGCGTGCGGAAATAAAAAAAGTTAAATTCCATTTAAACAATACAAAAATGAGAGGTTATCTACTTTAAAAAATTAAATATTTCAAACCAGGCAGCTATGTAGGAATTTCTTCAACATGCAAGAATCTGGAGAACAAGTCACAAATGCCATTAAAGGGAAGAAGAAACAGAAACATCACTAGGGCTAAAAAAAATCAGTTAAAAAAAAAATCATCGGGTGGGGGGGACGGAGCTCTTACAGCTCTTATAACAATCCATAAATCCACTGTATCACACACATTTGTACATATGTTGCCATCATTGTTTTCAAAATATATAATTTTTTTCATGCCTTACACAGTCCACTGTCTCCCTTCACCCATGTTTCTGTTGTTTGTCACGGGATGGGGGTGGGGTGTTTATATGTCAATCATTGCAATTGGTTCTCCTTTTCTCCCCTCACTTCCCCCTACCCTCATGGTATCACTTCTCCCATTACTGTTCCTGGGAGGGTTTCTCTGTCCTGAGTTCCATGTGTCTAAAGCTCCTGTCTGTACCAGTGTACATGCTCTGGTCCAGCTGGATTTGTAAGATAGAACTGGGGTCATGATAGTGGGGAAGCATTAAAGAACTAGAGGAAGGCTGTCTGTTTCATCGGTGTTATACTGCACCCTGGCTGGCTCGTCCCTTCCTTGTTACCCTTCTGTGAGGGGATGTCCCATTGTCTACAGATGGGGTTTGGTTCTCCACTCTGCTCCCCCCTCGTTTGCATTGATATGATTGTTTTGGGTCTTCTGATCAGGGTTAAATTTTTAAAGCTACAAACAAGAACTCTGAGTCAAAGCACCTGGTTACCACTCAGCATTTGAACATATTCTCCAAACAATTAAGAACTGTTGTCATAAGATATTAATTTGGAATGTTTTGAGCATTTCCCACTACCCCTCATCTCTTACCCTGACACCCCACATTCCTCTTTCCCAGATTCGTCCACAAGGAAAGTTTCCGATGTATACTTTCACTCATCTTCCTGAAGTTTCTTAGCTGCGCCGTACTTTGATAACGGGAAGAGTACTACATTAAGAATCAAGGAGCCCTGGGGGCCCAAACTTGACTCATTGGGTTTGAACCCACATTGGGTTCGAACCCACCAGCTGCTCCACGGCAGAAAGATGGAGCCATCTGATTTCGTGAAGATGTACTGGGTTAGGGACTCTATGGAGCAGTTCCACTTTGTCCTATAGTGTCATTGTGAGTCGGAATCTACTCAGTGGCAGTGAGTTCGATATACTAGGATGCAAGCAGCAGAAAAATTACTAGGAAAGAAATACCTGCATGTTAACAAGTTTGAAATACACCCCTTCCTTCTTCATCAGTTCACTGTGACTTCCTTGCTCCACTGCAACTCCATCCTCAAGCCCAGCAATAACATCTGCATTCCGAATTGTGGATAATCGGTGTGCTATCACGATGGTGGTCCGGCCTTCTCTGGCCTACGGGGGGAAAAGACAAACATGTGATGCAGCACTCCTACCATACGGACACGCTGTAAATTAACGTGCACATGTGTGGCAGTTACATAATCTCCTGTCAACTTGTGAAGGGGTGGAGTCTAGCTTGTCAATCAGGCCACAGCCAATAAGGCCTCCATGTGGGCATGGTCTTCTCCTGAGGATTCTGAGAACTCCTGTATTCTTCCCTGGAGGCAGGCGAGACTCTCTGCTTCATCTTCCTGCTGACAAGCTACATGGAGTTGCACTGAAGCAGCCAGGCCCTTGAACTGGAGGAGCCACGTGGAGACCAAACCAGCACTGAAATGTTTCCACCACCACTGGATCCATAAGACTTTCCACCCACAAGCCTGTGATCTTCCTGCATTCGATGGCATTGCATGAGTTATGTGAGTCTGAAGAGGAATTTACAGATTGGTATTGGACATATGGGCTAATATCAGACTTATGGACCTGAACTGGGATGTTTTCTTAATACACAATTACGCTTTGATATACAGTTCTCACTTACACATATGAGTGTCTGTGGATTTGTTTCTCTAGTCTACCCAGACTAACACAACATGTAAGCATTTGGGAAGATATATTTGCTGTTGACAAGAGGGTAGCATATCTACCAGTTCTCAGTGTGTCAAAGGCAAAGCCATCCCTCTTCTACAAAAGGCCGCCCCTTCAGCATGAGACCAGATAACGCTGCAAGCTTACAGTAAGTAGTCAAATGTTTTCCTCAAGAGAAGCAAAGGTTGATCCTTCTATCTGCTCCCATAAAGAGTTACAGCCCCACCACTTGGTGAGTTCGTTTGGTTTTATAAGACAGTTTGATGTACCTTGTGCAAGCACTCCATTTTTAAACAAAACCTAAACTAGTCATGTGCTTTCCTCTCAGCCTACTCTCCTCCTGCCACGTGGAGAAGCTACAGGGTAAATCAGACAAATACAAGCTCTTCTTGCTTCACCACTGTGCCCCTACAGGCCTTTCTTCTCCTCCAGATCCCTGCTGAGTTCCCTCAGGCCGCTGGCTTCCTACCTAACAATGTAGCCTTCATTTCTGGGGCACATCCTCACAGGTATAGAGAATGGAATATGCTGCAAACATTTCTACATCCTTGCCTCCTCCTCACCCCCACTCCTTCCAAAGAAAAGAGAGAGAGAAAAAAGGGCCCAGAAAGAGAATGGCAGACACGCCTCACAGCGTGGCACCAGATGTGCCTGCCAAGGGGAGTGAGGCCAGGAGGGGCTGCTGCAGGGCCTGCTAGGTCTGTTGGCTCTCATCAGAGGCAGTTACTGGGAGCCCCTTGAGGGCTTGGAGAGTATTTTATTTGGCAGATGTTTGGGCTGAATGATTCAGTAGCTGGTTCCCCGGAGAGGGAAAGGCAGCAGGCCCAGCTTTGCTGGGAAGCAACTCTTGAATTTCCCGTTGAAGAACGAGTAGATTTTTGAGCACGAACCCCAAAGCAGCAAGGTTAGCTGGAAGGGGTGGGGTGAAGCATGCAGATCAGGAGCAAGAGATGAACAAGGGGTGGTGGGGCAACCCACCAGGCCCTGCCCGGTTTCCTTCTATTGCACCACAATGTAACTCCAATCATTTTGGGTTTGCTTTATTTTATATTTATACATATATTGTTAACCTGTGCATTGAAGTGGGTGTTAAGATGGTGTTTTAATATTTGTACAGGTTTAATTGTAATTGTTCTACATATACAAATACGATTCTAAATAACAATAAAGAGTTCTGATGGAAAAAAATTCCCAGTCTCAAAAATCCTATTTAGGGTCCCGACGAGTTGAAATCCACTCCACGGCAGTGGGATTGACCGACCTTGGATGTTTCCAGAGGCCCTCTAGCTTTACCTTGATTGGTACCCAAGGCATGTTAGCAAAATGATTTTAGGGAAGTAGTTGCCTATAGATAAATTTCTCTAGAGAACATCTGTAGGATTCCTGTTGAATGGGGCTGATCTTAACTCTAATTTGAAGGACCAAAGTAGCCCTGCAAGATTATTCAAATTATGATCCAAAGATCACCTGAAGCACAATCTCTGCAGAGATGCCATTAATCTCGAGTTTTACCAAGGCACCAGCTGTTAAGAAATTTGGGTCTGCAGTAATTTTGGATGTGTAGGGATAGAGTATGCCATGAAAGCCAACCCTGAACAAAGAAGTACTAATCCCTTAACTGTCTTGAAATGATTATTACGCACTCTAAAGGCTATGGAGTTCAGTGAACTGACATATTGGCTTGGTGAATTTACTAACAGGTATCTAGACCCTAGATAAATGCTCAATAAGTTACTAATGTCTTATTGCCAACAATGATTACTCTTTTTGTAACCATTAGCCTTATTAAGCTGACAGCTTCTTATGACCAAACCTACTCTCAGGCAAGAAAACCTGGTCATGAAGTAGAGTCATTAGCATATGGATTACTTCAACCAAAGAGTTAATATAGAAATTAAAAACAAGACAGGCTAGATGAATAAATGCAAAAAATAGAGAAAATCCAAATAGTCATTAATCAATGACTGAAGAAACAAAATGTGATATTATCTACATAATGAAATATTATTCAGCCATTAAAAAGAATATCATACTGATACATACTACAATATGCATGAACCTTTAAAATACTATTCTAAGAGAAAGACCAAGATAAAGCAGGCCACATTTTGTAAGAATCCATTCATATGTAATGTCCAGAGTAAGCAAAGCTATAGACACAGAAAACACACTAGTGTTTGCCAAGGGCTAGAAGGGGGAGTGGGGGGGGAGCTGCTAGAAGGTATGGGCTTCTTTATCTTTTTAAAAAAAATCATTTTATTGGGAGCTCGTACAACTTTCATCACAATCCATACATACATACACTGTGTCAAGCACATTTGCACATCATCATTCTCAAAACATTTGCTTTCTACCTGAGCCCTTGGTATCAGCTCCTCATTTTTCCCCCTCCCTCCCCCGCCCCTCCCTCATGAACCCTTGATAATTTATAAATTATTATTATTTTGTCATATCTTACACTGTCCGACATCTCCCTTCACCCACTCTTCTGTTGTCCATCCCCCAGGGAGGAGGTTATATGTAGATCCTTGTAATTGGCTCCCCCTTTCTACCTCACCTTCCCTCCACCCTCCCGGTATCACCATTCTCCCCACTGGTCCTGAAGGGATCATCCGTCCTGGATTCCCTCTGTTTCTAGTTCCTGTCTGTACCAGTGTACATCCTCTGATCTAGCCAGATTTGTAAGGCAGAATTGGGATCATGATAGTGGGGGTGGGGAGGAAGCATTTAGGAATTACAGGAAAGTTGTATGTTTTATGGTTGCTACACTGTACCCTGACTGGCTTGTCTCCTCCCTGCGACCCTTCTGTAAGGGGATGTCTAGTTGTCTACAGATGGGCTTTGGGTCCCCAATCTGCACTCCCCCTCATTCACAATGGTATTATTTTTTGTTTTTCGATGCGTGATACCTGATCCCTTCAGCACCTTGTGATCACACAGGCTGGTGTGCTTCTTCCATGTGGGCTTTGCTGCTTCTGAGCTAGATGGTCGCTTGTTTACCTTCAAGCCTTCTTCCTCTTTTTGTTTAAGCATGTTTTTTAATGTGTAATTTAGTAACATTGATTACTTTCATCACTAATTGTTTCCAAAATTTCTCATCCACTTTAACAAGAGCTCAGCTTCCCCTGGATTTCCTTTGTTTTGTTTTTAAATAACTGTACATTTTTATTAAATGTGTAAATGCAATTTAAGTATTCTGGGTACATTTTTTAAGACGGAAGAAAATGAAGTCTGTAGAATCGTCTGAAACAATCTGTAATATATGGAATTATGAGCCATATAAACACAACATTAATATTTATATTATTAATATTATATTATGTTATTATGTAAATATAATTAATATTTGGTGAACATCTGCTTGAATACAAAGTATGAAGCTTAAGAAAATCCAATATTAAAACATTGCAATTAAAACTAAAGGCATTTAAAAATTATACTGTCTTGAAACCAATAGTTTTTACTTGCAGACAGTTGTTCAAAACACAGTAAATGACAAAGACCAATATGAGTAATAGTTAACTGAATTAGAAAACACTAATAAGAACTATATAAAGTCCTCTGAATTTCTTTTAGTGAGTGATGAAAATATTCTGGCATTAGATAGTCATTGAAAAATCTTATAAATATGCTAAAAGTGACTAAATTGTACATTATTAAAGATCAAATTTTATGACATATGAATTATATTTCAGTTAAGAAAAGAAATGACCATGAATGGTCATTCTAAAAGGGAAGGCTAATAGAAGGGATACTTCTACCAGATATGAAAGAAATTTAAATACAGTAATTAAAACATAAAATCCAAAGGAACTAGGGCACGAATCGGCAACTAGATCAACAAATGAAGTAGAAATTCTAGAAACAGATCTAAATCATTCAAGAATTAAGTACAGAATAAAAATGATACAGCCCAATGGTAGCAAAAATGTGAATTACACAATCAATGATATTGAGACAAATGTGTGGTCACCTGGAACAACATAGTGTGTCATCTCTCATTGAGTCCATACACTGAAATAAATTCGATGGATTCATTACGCTTAAACAAACAGAGAAGAATAAAACTATTAAATTAGTGCAGGAAAATGAAATTAGATGTGTGACTGAGGGACAGCTATGAAAAAAAATGTCTGAGAATCTAAAAATTGGTAACTGTTTGTGGCCAAGAGCATTTGGCCAAAGCAGAGCTTTGACACCGAGCTTTTTTACGGCGTAATTAGACACTAATGATGATCCTCTCCTCTGCCATCAAGTTGATTCCAACTCAAGCGGCCCTTTGATGACACAACACTGGTGACTACGTGGGGATAGAAGGTGTAATGAAAGCCAGCCCCAAACAAAGCAAGTACTCATCCCTTAACCATCTTGAAACTTGTGTAAAAACGCATTGAAATGAAACCACTTGGAGGCATTTTCTGAAAATCACCTTGAAGACCATTTTTTTGTGTTGTTGCTTTCTTGACCCTCCAGTGTTATAACTCTATGAATAGGCATGCATGTGAAAGCACAAAACTTTGTAACTATTGATCTTTAAAAACTCAAAATATATGGGACATACTAAAGATAAAACACTTGTGTACATCCAAAGATTTCATCAGGAGAGCCCACAGACTAGGAAAAAATATCTAGTAATGCTCTATTAGACAAAGGGCTGATTATTAAAATCTACAGAATCCTGCAGGTTTACAACTAGAAAAAACAGCAACATAAAGAAGAGCCCACTGAGGAGGTGGGCAAAAGACTTGAGCAGAAGATGCACAAAGGCAACTTGAATGGCCAATAAATGTATGAGAAAATGTTCACACTCATTAGCCACCCAGGAAAGGCAAGTCAAGACAACTGAGATACACCTAACACCCACAATGATAGCCCAATTTGAAAAAAACAACAACCAGAAAGCCACAAATGCTGCTATGTCTGATGAGATAGGAACTCTCATTCACTGCTGGTGGTCTTGTAGATACATCCAGCCACTGTGGAAAGTGAATTGGCAATACATTAAACAGATGGAAATCAAGTTACCTTATGACCCAGCAATCCCGTTACTAGGCATATACCCAGAAGAAATAAGAAAGAGACCACAATCACATATCTACCACCCAATGTTCATTGCTGTGTAGTTCACAACCACAACAAATTGGAAACAGCTTAAATTTCCATCAACAGATGAGCGGATTTTAAAAGTCTGGTATATAGACACAATGGAATACTACACATCCCTAAAAAATAGTGATGAAAAGATAAATCACATCTCATCTCATAGAAAGAGTTAGAGGATATTAGGCTGAGTGAAGTTAGTTAAGTGCAAAAGGTCAAGTACAACATGAGTCTACTGAGGTAAGTTCAAACATCAGAACGGGCATAAGGGAAAACACGTATAACACACCATCCCAGGCTGAGGACCAGATACTCTGGCATGAGCCAGACCAAATCCAATGATTCATACATCATCAAGAAGAGATGCAGATAGCACCTGTGCTGAAAGGCAACCCCTCCTTCCCTTTCATATGTCTTTAAGGCCAACAGAGGGATGAGGGAAGAAAAATGACAGCAATGGGGGGGTCAGGACACTAACCTACCCAAGGGGAGGGTATTGTTTATATCTCCACAGGAAAGGGAGAGCAAGAATAGACCTCATTCTGGATTGCCAATCCTTGAGGGTGATGTTCCTGCTCGGAGAAGCTCCTTCTCAGAGATGACTGCAGGGCTTGCCCCAGCTCGAGACAGGACATCCTCCCCCAAGATGCCAACACTACAGAGGCTGGCCTTGAAGATACAGTTCAGAGAGAGTAGGGGCAAACCAAGAGGGGAGTGCAACAGACCAGTGATGGGAGGGAAGCTACGAAGTCCGAGGAATCCTTATTGCAGACTTCTGACTGGGGTAGCGCGGGTGGAGAAGGGGGGGAAGGTCAAGCACTTGGCCTCTCATCTGAACTGGTTGGGGGTTACTCACAAGGGGACCACACTAAAAGTCTAAAGGTGAGATGGGGTGGGGAGGACTATACTACTCCATCCCTGACTGCAGGAATAGCAATGGGGAATTTTAGGAACTGAGCCTGTCAGACACAAATGCTGAAGATTAAAAAGGTGTTGTGTTATTAGGTAAGTGGGTCCCAGGATATCGAACCTGGGGACTGGACTGATGGATTATAACATGTTCTTTTCGCTATTTAACAGAGAGACATTCATCTGCTCTGTGTCAGGAGAGCTGTTAGACCTGAGGTATTTGTATGGTCTCCCTTTCTCCTTCTTCTTTGGCTGGTGTTTGTTTGTTTTTTAATTAATTATTTTATTGGGAACTTCTTACAAATCCTGTAACAATCCATCATTCAATAGTATTAAGCACACTTGTACATATGTTGCCATCAACATTTCTAAAACAATTTCTTTTTACTTGAGCCCTTGATATCAGCTTTGCTTTTTTTCCCCTCCCTCCCTCCCCACCCTTCTACCCTTGTGAATCCTTGATCAATTATATATTATTATTGTTATTTCGTGTCTTCCACTGTCCATTGTCTCTCTTCACCCACCTCACTGATAGTTTTTTTTTTTAATTGGGGGTTCTAGTTGGTGTTTATCTATACAAGATAGACAGGATAGGTGATCCTATGGAGACAGAAATGGGAACCATGGTTCCTGGGGGACATGGGAGGGGAGGAGGTGGGGAGAAGTGAGCGGTGAGCCAATAAGGATGGGAACAGGGGAATAGTAAAGGTTCCAAAATTAATGGCGAGGAGGGTGCACTTTTCTGGTTGTGTTCGATCAATCAAATTGTAGCTGAGAGGCATTAATGAGAGATGAGTGATGGATAAACATGATAGTAGGGCAGGAGGAAAGAAAAAGAGGAAATAGGAAAGGAAAACATATATAGATATGTATATATGTAAATACATAAACATAGGTATATTTGTTTATATATGTATATATGTAAATACAACAAGGAAGCAGATGGACTCTGGGACTACTTAAATCTTACCTAAGTATAAGAATGGTTTGTTCTAACAATGTGGCATGGTATGGTACTCACCTTCCTGACACGATCATCGAAGACAAAATGGGTGTTAAGCAAATGTGGTGAAGAAAGCTGATGGTGCCTGGCTCTCAATAGATATAGTGTCTGGGTTCCTAAAGGCTTGTAGTTAAACAAGCGGCCATCAAGCAGGGAAGCAGCAGAGCCCACATGGAAGAAGCACACTGTCCTGTGTGATCATGAGGTGTTGATGAGAAGACGTACCAGAAGTTCAAATACAAGCAACCAAATCAATGTGAAGGGGTGTGGATATAGTGGAGACCCCAAACCCACCTGTAAGATAATTGGACAATCCCTCTGAGAAGGGGCACACAGAAGGGAGGATAAGTCCAGGGTATAGTATAGAACTGATGAACACATAACTATCCTCTAGTTCTTTAATATTTCCTCCTCTTACTATTATGGTTTTTATTTGTTTTATCTCATTGATTGTGCATATTTTCATTTGTATAATTAAGACTGTTCAATACATGACAGCCAAGATAGATGACTCCTCAGAAACAGTAATAGTAGCAATGGTTCCCTGAGGGTATGGATAGACAGGGCGGGGAAGAGCAGGAAGGGGGAGCTGACAGCAATGACGACTGTACAAGCCCACTCGAGGAGAGCAAACAACAGAATTGCATGTGAATGGATATACTGGATGGTGTATGATATGGCACATAAATAAATATGTGTTCCGGTGGTGGAGGGGGTGGGGGATAAAGGGGAGCTGATATCAAGGAGTTCAGGAAGAAAGAAAATGTTTTGAATCTGATTGTGGTAGCAATTGTACAATACAGCTTGATGTAATTGAACCATGGAATGTTATACGTATAAGAGCTCCCAATAAAATGATTAATAAAATAAATAAAAATATAAAATCATCTGTCATGTCTTTTTATGACTGCCTTACTTATCAAAGGCTGCTAAAACAGAAATACCATAAGTGGATGTCCTTAACAAATAGAAAAATATACTCTCTCACACTTAATTGTTGTTGTTAGGTATTGCTGTTTCCAACTCATAGCAACCTTATGTACAAGAGGACAAAACACTGCACGGTGCTGTGCATCCGCACAATTGTTCTTATGTGTGAGCCCATTGTTGCAGGCACTGTGCCAATTCATCTCATTGAGGGCCTTCCTCTTTTTCTCTCATACTTTAGGAGGCTACCAATCTGAATTCAAGGCATGAGTTCTAGGGGAAAGCTTTCCCTTTCTGTCGCTTTAGAGGAAGATCCTTGACTCCTTTCAACATCTGTGGGCCTGGTATTTCTCACAGATCTCCGTGTGTCTGGCATCAATCTTCTCTTGGGTCTAAGGGATTCTCAGCAGAGGCACCCTGGGTCCCAAAGACATGCTCCATTTCTGGCTTTTCTTTCTTGGTGGTAGTGGACCTCTCCCCACAGTTGGCTTCTGTCTCCTTTTATCTGTTGTAACATGAGAGGTGATACAGATCCCACCCCAGAAAAACTCTTTCTTATATCAGATCAGGGTTGTGACTTGAGTGAAGATGTTGTCCTAATCCCCTTACAACTGATTGGCTGAGCACACCAGATGACATCATGGGAAATGATTATATTATTATATAACAGCCAAATTACATATACAACTGCTAACCCACTGAGAATCATGACCCAAACTGGCTCATTTTGGGGGGGCATAGTTCATTTAAGGTAAAAATATTATATTGAAAAGTGTATTATTTATTTTGATAAGTAGTTGTTGAATCAAACGCTCATAGGATAATTACTGTTAATTAAAAAAATGAACTGGATCATGATAGTCAAGTCAGTATATGTTTATTTAAGCTATAGTATGCAAAGGCACTGGAGTAAGTGTTGTGGAGATAGAAATAGGTTCTATTTCTATCAGGAGAGAGAAGGAATGTACATAATTAATTAACCACAATAAATTGGTGCCACACAGAGGTATTAACCACCCATGTGAATAAAGGATCTATGAAATGAAAAGGTGGTTCTTTGGGGGAAGAATAACAGTATATATGATAGTAGTGTGTCCTTAAGATGCTCACAGAGAAAACAATACATTGATAACCCCAAAGCATTAATTAATCACAGCTTACAGACAGTGTGTTTATATAGGATTCAGATATAAATTCTCCTGAGGAAAATTCGGTTCATAGAGTTAGTCCCTAAAACTAAGAGGTACTTTAGATGGAATTTACAGAGGAACCTGTTTCTTTTGTTATTAAACTTTCTTAAATCAAACATATTTTTAAGTAGTCAAACATCATTTATGTGGCATCACCTGATTCCAATTTTTATAGTGTGTTATTATTATAAATTATATAGAACAGGCATTAAGAAATAGGCACAATAAGATTCTTCCTCTAAAACTTCAACTTAAGTGAAGATGCTAGTGACTAACTTAGAAACATCTGAGCCAAATATATAAGCTCAGTTTCTTAAAATACGTTGGTTATTTTTACGTTTAGACAACTTCATAAACACACAAATTGAACTTTTCCCCCCCTGAAAAGCATCCATTCAATTTCCTACACAATAGGGTGGACATTTTGAGCTATTTTCCAGGTAGACAAGTGCATAGGTGACCAGGTTTTCCTTCGTATATTTTAACAAATAAGTTTTGACCAAAGCAACAGCCTATTTCCTAGAAGGTAAAGCTAAATGTCTCATCAAATAGATCTAGTGCTTTGGATTGAATGCCGTCTCACAAAAATTTGTGTTATAAATCCCATTTGAAAAGTGTCTCCTTTGTTATGTGAATGAGGCCATATCAGTGTAGGTTGTGTGTTAAGCCATTTCCTTTTGAGACATACAAAGCAGATAAGCCCCAGAGCAGAAAGCCCAGATGGGAGAGAGGGAAGCCACCCCGCATGAAGATCACAGGAAACACAGAACAAAGCTGAGGCATGACAAGGCCCTTCACCTAGAGCTCCCTCGAACTGCTGCCCTGAATTCTGATACCCAGCCTCCTAGGCCAAGGAACTCCTAACTGCTAAAGCCCAGACTAAGAACGGACAATGAAGATGGGCTCAGCTGCCCACTCCGGAGGAAGGAGCCACTGAACACCTGATGCATAACTCTGACACAGTGTCATCTACCGAAGGCCTAATAAATGGAGCCAGTGCCAAAGGATGGGTCCCTCTCGTTGGAGGGAACTCAAAATGCACTTGGGAAAGTGGAAGGCCCTCAATGAGACGGATTGACACAGTGGCTGCCACAAGGTCAGGCGTAGGAACAGTTGTGAGGACAGTGCAGGACCGTGTAGCATTTCACTCTGTTGTGCACAGGGTCACCATGGTGTGAACTGATTCAATGGCTCCTAACAACAACAAACTAAGAAATTACAATGTCTGTTCATTAAAGCTACACACTTGCGGTATTTCTGTTACAGCAGCACTAAGTATCTGAGATGCCTGGGTTTGGGCTTACTGCATGCCCTGGTCAAGTCAAGCCAGGAGAGACCATCCACTTCTCTCCACCATCAGGAAGGAGAAATAAATAAAGCTTCATGAAGTAGCTTTATTTGCCCCCATTTTCATGTGGTCCAAATCAAGACTCAGAAAAGCAAGACAGAATCTTCAATCACATCTCAATTTGCTGGCCCTTCATGTGTTTACAGTCCACTGACCTTATCCAGGGCAGCCTGTACCTCAGCCTCACTCTCCGTGTCCAAGGCAGAGGTGGCCTCGTCCAGCAGGAGGATCTTGGGATTGCGGACCAGGGCTCTTGCGATGGCGATTCTCTGTTTCTGCCCGCCACTTAGCTGGGCGCCTCTGTCCCCAACCAGCGTGTCAAATTTCTACAAGAACAAATAAGCAAACCCACAAAGGAGATCTTGTAATATTTAAATTTTTAAAAAACCTGTATTATTTCAGGAAGATACCACGTAGTTCAATTTGATGGTTATATTGAATCATAAATTAGAATAAAATAGATCCATGCTGAATTGTGAAAGCTAATGACATATTTTGAATACAATTGTATATTAGTCACATACCAAGATATACACCTTACATTTCAGACTGAATAATTACAAGAACTTCCTTAGCAAAGTTGGACAACTCCTCAAACATTAGCTTGATCTTTTAGGAAAGAACAGAGCCCTCTGAGGTGAAATTCCAGTTTCGAGAATCTAACTACATGAACAGAGCACTTACCTGTGGCAGTTTCATGATAAATTCATAAGCATTGGCTTCTTTGACAGCTTTCTTGATCTCATCCATGGTTACATTTCCACGGCCATAGCGGATATTGTCAGCAATTGTGGTAGAAAACAACACTGGCTCCTGGCTCACCACTCCAATGATTTCCCTTAAATATCTTACATTAAACGTCCTAATATCTTGCCCATCGATGCTAATCTAAAAGAAAGAAATACTTTTTATTAACTATTCTAAACCATCGGAAAGCTAAAGCATCAGGACTCTTTCAATTTGTTAAAACAAAACAAAAATCCTAGCTAATATTTAACTTATTTAAAATTAAAATTATTAATTGGGAATAAGCAGGAAGCTTCTAAAGTAAAAATAAAATACTATGCATTTTCAGATCTTAATTATGTTACCTATAAAGCTCTTTTTCTTAAATAAATTACTATCCATACTGTATGAGTCCTGGCTTAGTGGTTATGTGTTGGGTTGCTAATTGACAGGTCAGCCGTTTGCAGCCACCAGCTGCTCTTGTGGAGAAAGATGGAGCTTTCTACTCCTGGAACAATTAAATCTCAGAAGCTCACTGGGCAGTTCTACCCTGTCCCCTAGGGTAGGTATGATGCGCATCAGCTTGATGGCTATGAGGGTTTTTTTTAATCCATAATTTATTTTAGATCACATATATTTGGCATGCCACTATTTTCTATTTGCCATATTTAAAAGACCTACTTGGCCTACATATCATTTGGATGGTGTTACTATATTTACTTCACTGTAGTTTACTTTAGCATTTTCTACCTGTTTGACACTTGGCTCCCTTAAAAATTTATTATAAGAGTAGAAAATTACTATGATGTAGAGTGTGATCTATTTTTCCTTCTCTGGGAACAATTGCTTGCCTGCCTAATGACTGGAATACATTGGATATTTATTATTTATTCATTAAAAGTTTCATAAACTCTCCAATTTATAATGTCAAGAGAAACATATAATTAAATCTGTTTTATTTTCATTTCATCAGCAATAGACTTTATTATTCTAATGTATTTTTTTCCTAACTAATGGAAGAAGCACATCAACCTATGTGACGCAAGGATTGTAAGTAATATAATCCAAATCTGAAGGAGGGAATGCTATCGGTTTCAGTTGTGAACTCCTGGTTTGCAGAAGGCTGTGTATGACAATAGAAGCTCAAAATCCATTTGTAGGATGTGCACATAGATTAAATCTCCTATGATTTCCCTCTGACCATAGTCAAGAGATATCTGGTCATCAGACGGAATACTATAGAGATGATTATAGTAGATTAAAACGTAACATCTGATTGGAATGGTTAAAATATGACATCTGATTTGATCCCCCTTTTGACACATTTAAAAGTTCTAGTGGTTAAAAAAAACTGTGAAGGTGGATACATGTGGATGAAGCCTCTGGTGAATCCCTCTGAATACAGACGAGGAGGGACGTGAACAGCCTTGCTGTTACCCAGAATGCACTGGGAGGTGCACTATGACAGCTACACCTAGTTAAAGCCCAGCACCTTATCATTTGAGGTCTCCTTGGACACATTTTAAAGTTATTCAAGTCTTAATATTTCTTTCTAATTCGGGTTTTGCTCTATTTTATTTTGTTATTGTTGTTGGCTTTTTAAACTCTTTGTTTTGTATTTTTGTATGGCTTTTGGTATATGAAGTCCAGGATGGGTGAAACAGACCCTAACTGGATTAACAGTTCCTTGGGGGGATGGCAGGGAAGGTGGCAGGAAAATGAGGAGCGACTAACAAGGAGTATGAGAAGAAAGAAAATGTTCTAAACTGGTTGTGGTAATAATGATTGTACACTTCCTTATATGATTGAACTATTGAAATGCAATGATATATGGATTATGTACCAATAAAGTTCTTTATTAAAAATAGGCATAATATGGTGGTTTATATTTGTCTTAATTTGCTTATCTTTATAAGTAGGTCTGCACAATCTTGAAATGTTTACAAATTTATATTATTCTAAAAAGATATGGATGTTTATGTTCTGTAATGACTACAGAGGATTGCTTTCATAGAGTTAATAATTTTCTCAAATATTTATTATGATACTCTTCATATATATCAAAATGTTCGAATTCATTGATTTATTTTATTGTAGCTTTATTGATTTTCATTAGAGAAAGATTTAAGATAATACTTGAATTAATCAACTGTGTTTCTGGGATTTTAAAAAATCTAAGTGAATTGATCAACTTGACCTCATAGATATTTATAGAACTCTCTATCAAATAGCCAAAAAAATAAACATTCTTCTCCATTGCACATGGATCATATTCCAGAGTAGACCACATGCCGGGACCTAAAGCGAGCCTAAGAATATCCAGACACACAGAACTCATTCTATCCATTTTCTCTAACCATAGTGCCATTAAGCTGGAAATCAACAAGAGAAAGAACAGAAAAATAAAGAAATTAACTCGAAGACTAAACAATTCACTTCCTAAAAAGGAATGGGTAATAGTCCAAATAAGAGAGGAAACTAGGAAATTCCGAGATACTAATGAGAATAACACAACATAGCAAAACCTAAGGTATGCAACAAAAGTGGTTATCAGGGGTCAGTTTATTGCAATAAGTGCACACATGAAAAACAGGGGAGAGAACCATGGTCCCCTCCTCGACACAATACCTCCAACAATTAGAACAGCATAATCCCTCCAAGAGCAAAATAAAAGGAATCATAAAAGTAAGAGCAGAAATAAATGAACTGAAAAACAGAAGAACAATGGGAAAATTTAACAAAACAAGAAGCTGGTTCTTTGAAAGGATTAACAAAATAGAGAAACTACTAGCTAACTTAACAAAGGAAAAGAAGAAGCATATGTCACTGTCAAGAATTAGGAATGAAACGGGAAGTCACAACAGACCCTAATGAAATAAAAAGATTAACAACACAGTAATATGAAAGACTGTATGCAAATAAATTCAATAACTTGGAGGACTTGGAATACCTAGAAAAACACTCGCTCCCTAAATTATCGCATATGGGCATTAAGAACTTGAACAGTCCCATAGCAAAAGAAGAAATAGACAAGGTCATCAAGAAACTCCCAACTGAAGAAAGCCCCGGTCCAGATAGCTTCCCAAGAGAATTCCACCAAGCATTCAGATAAGTGCTGACAGCAATCCTACACAAACTCTTCCAGAACATAGAAAGGGACAGCAATTCCCAAACTCATTCCACGAAACTAGCATAACCCTGCTACCAAAATCAGGCAAAGACCCCACAAGGACAGAGGACTACAGACATAGATCTCTCAGGAACACAGACACACAAATCCTAAACAAAATCCTGGCCAATAGAATACAACAACATAACAACAACAACAAAAGCACAGCATGACCAAGTGGGACTCATAACAGGGATGCAGGGATGATTCAGCATTTGAAAAACAATTAGCGTAACCTACCATATTAACAAGAAAAAGGACAAGAGCCAGATGTTCATATCAATTGATGGAGAAAAAGCATTTTATAATATTCAATACCCATTCCTAATAAAAGCTTTCAAAAAGATAGGATTGGAAGGGAAAATTCTCAATACAATAAAGGCCATATATGAAAAGCCAATAGCCAATATTCACTCAATGGAGAAAAGCTGAAAACATTTCCACTGAATAAAGGAATCCAACAAGAATAGCCCTTGTCCCCACTTTGATTCAACATTGTGCTGGAAGTCCTAGCCAGTACCATAAGACAACACAAAGAAATCAAAGGAGTACAATTGGGTAAAGAAGAAGTGAAACCTGCTATTTGTAGATGATATGTTTTGTATACTCAGAATCCAAAGGTGTCCACAACAGGATGATTGGAAACAATACAGGAGTTAGGTAGTGTAGCAGGATACAAGATTAACAAGCAGAAATCTATTGGTATCCTATATACCAGTGATGGGAATATCTAAAAAGATATCAAGGGGAAAAAAAACATTCACAACTATAACACAGATGCAGAAATACTTAGGAATAAACCTAACCAATATGGTAAACAAGCGGCTATCTAACTCAGAAGCAACAAAGCCCACATGGAAGAAACACACCAGCCAGTGTGATCACGACGTGTTGAAGGGATCAGGTACCAGGCATCAATGAACAAAAAATCAAATCATTGTGAATGAGGGGAGTACAGATTGGGGACCCAAGACCCATCTGTAGGCAAGTGGACATCTCCTTACAGAAGGATTGCGGGGAGGAGACGAGCCAGTCAGGGTGCAGTGTAGCAATGATGAAAACAACTTTCCTCTAGTTCCTAAATGCTTCCTCCCCACTATCATGATCCCAATTCTACCTTACAAATCGGGCTAGACCAGAGGGTGTACACTGGTACAGATAGGAACTGGAAGCACAGGGAATCCAGGACAGATGATCCCTCCAGGACAAGTGGTGAGAGTGGCAATACTGGGAGGGTGGAGGGAAGGTGGGGTAGATAAGGGGAACCGATTACAAGGAACTACATATAACCTCCTTCCTGGGGGATGGACAACAGAAAAGTGGGTAAAGGGAGACATCAGACAGTGTAAGATATGATAGCATAATAATAAGTTATAAATTATCAATGGTTCATGAGGGAGCGGGGAGCAGGGAGGAAGGGGAAAATATGAGGAGCTGATACCAAGGGCTCAAGTAGAAAGCAAATGTTTTGAGAATGATGAGGGCAACAAATGTACAAATGTGCTTGACACAATGGATGGATGTATGGATTGTGATAAGAGTAATATGAGCTCCCAATAAAGTGATTAAAAATTAATATAAAATATTTGTGTTCATTGAAAGACTTTATTAAAAGAGTGAAAAAGCCCATAGACTGGGAAAAGATATTTAGTAAGAACATAACAAAGGACTAATTACTAAAATCTACAGAATTTTACAAGCCTACAACAAGAAAAAAATAACCCTCTGAGAAGGTGGGCAAAGGACTCAAACAGATGTTTCACAAAGGATGACATTCGAATGGCCAATAAACACAAGAAGAAATGCTCCTGGTCACTAGCCATCCGGGAAACGCAAATCAAAACCACCATGAGATACCACCTCATGCCCATAACTGTAGCCCAATTTAAAAACTGTGAACAGCAAATGTTGGTGAGGGTGTGGCAAGATAAGAACTCATATCCACGGCAGGTGAACTTGTAGATATGAACAGCCACTGTGGAAGGCGGTATGGTGCTACCTAAAATAGATGGAAATTGAACTACTATTTGACTGAGCAATACCATTACTGGGAATACACCCCAAAAGTAAGAAACAAATCACGAGCAGATGTTTGCGCCCCCATGTTCATCACAGCACAGTTCACGATAGCAAGGAGCTGGAAACAGCCTAAATTTCCATCAATAGAAGAGTGGATAAAAAAAACTGTGGTACATACACACAATGGAATACTACGCATCCCTAATAAACAATGATGAAACCATAAAACACCTCTACTCGTGGAGGGAGCTGGAAGACATTGTGTGGAGTGAAGTTAGTCAAGCACAGAAGGACACAGACTGTGTGAGTGCCCTGCGGTGGGGACACGCAGCAGAACGGGCACACGTTCAAGCTTGCAGGCCCTCCGGTCTCCTGGCCGCGGAGCAGAGAGTCTGGTAAAGAGCTGGACCAGTCAATGAGCACACATCACCCACTCCAGCTAAGTTTGGTGTCGGTCACTCGACCAGAGGGCACCTCGTGACAGCTGGGATCAAATGGGCAAGGGAAGTGGGGGTTGCTGTCGCTGAGTGGTAGCCACATGGATCTGGGGTGAGGTTCTCCAGAGAGGGAGGAAGCCCTGTCAGAGGGATGAGGCTTACTGATGGGAGGGGCAGCAGGAAGTAGGGAGAGGGAATGGTCAAGTTTAGGAGGAATATAGGTGAATGTCTGTTGTGCGTGTGTGTGGGGGGTGACATCCAGGTGGGGGAGGAGAGGCTGAGGATTCTCTTAGGAACACTAGGTGGGGAGGGTCTTTAGTGGCATGCAGAGGGTGAGCAGAAATGACCCAGGGCATCTGGGGGTCTCCTGGGAACCCAGGCCGGCTGTAGTAGAGCACAGAGACACTGAATTCTGCATGGCATGCTCCAGAAGCTGCACCGGTGAGACCCCATATTGGAACCCCACGGGGTGAACTGGATGCTACTTCAGATGCACTTGTAACCTGAGGACTTAAGCCAGGAAACATACCGCGACCGAGGACACAGAAGACACCAGTACCAAGAGTGATGCACTGTTGGTTGGCAGACAAACAAACTCTTGCTACATCAATGCCCTGTATGCCGTATTATGAGACATATTATTCTGGCAGTCCTGTGATGGCCATTCTGTTATATTTGCTTATGCTTGTGTACATTAGGGTGTCTTTTTGAGGTGCGCCACCATTGGGGGTCACCCTCTTGAAGCTGTTATTTGTTTCACTGTTTCTCGGCAAATTAACCCCAAGGATGTTGAGACTATCAGGAAAGAAAGCGTAACATGGGCTTGGGAGGAGGGGTGGGGGAGATAAGAAGATGATGTCAAGAAGCCCAGGAGGGAGAAGCCCAGAAGATGTTTGGAGACTAATGTTGGAAGTTATTGTACAATTATGTTTGACACGATTGAATGATGGAATGATATGACATATGTATTCATTCCCAAGTCACAGTAAATTAAAAAAAAAAAGCATAGATCTAGGTATGAGTTCTGGGCTCACACTAAATCCTAGCTCCAATTTAAGAACAATTAGTTCTTACATCGTGGCACTACTCGATACTCACCTTCATGAAATGATCACTGAAGATAAGGGTGCTACAGCAAAATGTGGCAAAGCAAGTAGGTGGTGCCCGGCTAACAATCGGAAGTGTCTGGGGTCTTAAAGGCTTGTGTTTAAAGAAGCAGTCCGCTAAGTGAGGAGCTACTAAGTCCACACACAGGAGAAGCCCACCAGCTTGTGTGATCCAAAGATGAAAATTACAAAATTCAAATATGGAGAAGTATCAGAGCTAGAATTATGAATACACAATTTGTAGAAGGCTGTGGAGGACAGTGGGGGACCAAAACCCATCTACAGAGTAACTTAGTCAGACCGAGCTGCTGGCAGATACGCCCCAGCCAAAGGGCAAGAGCTCTGGACAGACTTACTATGAGGCAGAGACCATGTAATCTTGATTTTGCTGTATTGACCATGGTCCTTGGCCAGTGGACCTCCCTAAAGACACGACCTCCCTAAAGATACTTGTTCTGGGGGCAACTATCTCTCAGTTTTTCTTCCCTCGCTTTATGTGGATGGGGGTCTTCTCCCTCATACGCATTGTTTCTACTTTTTCTTTAGACTAATTTATCTTTACCACTTTAGTGCGGTTTGTTTTTCATTGTTTCTGTTGGGTTTCCCGGTGGTGATGCCCAGGAGCAGTGGCTGCATAATGAGAATAACTGATACAAGGGCTTATGGGGAATACAGGGTTGGGGAATGGGCAATAGGGAGGGAAAGGGGGTTCAGGAGTGGATAATGAGGGCAAGAGGGAGAGGGAGCACTAGAACTGATCGTGATTGCGTAGCTCATACTGAAGGTGATTTAACCATGGACTGGGGGGGGGGAGGTATGCTCTAAGATAGATGTGGTGGTGATTGTACAACCCCCCTTGATATGATTGAATGACTGAACTACTCAATTGCATGATGTGTAAATTATGTGTGAATAAAACTGTTGGAAAAATTTTAAAAATTAAATTAAATTTTAAAAATCCAAATGTTTTGAAAATATCATTGTCAAAAGTTAAATCACAATGTAAAAAGAAACTTTTTCTGAATTTGGAATTTCTGAAAACTTCTTCTTTTTGATAATATGAAAATATAAGTTATTCCACTAATAATAAAATAATAAAGAGGTTTTAATATATTCAATAGTATTTTGGTGGGTTGTTTTTAAAAAATAAACATTTTAATCAATCTAAACTTGCTTTAAGGAGCTCTAGTCACTTGGTGGATTACACATGGGCTTCTGACCACAGGTTCACAGTTCTAAACCACCAGCATCTCCTGGGGAGGAGGATGAGACATTTTGATCCCATAAAGATGTATAGTCTTGAAAAGGAAACCCACAGGGGTACTTCTACGCTGTCCCATATGGTTGTATGAGTCAGAATTCACTCGATAGCAATAAGTTGAGTGAAATCTTGCTTTAGGAAATGAGAATGGGCCTATGTTCCTTGATAGCAAGATCATATTTTTCACTCATAAATATTAGTGAATGAATTTTGCTAAAATAAATAATTTACTGCTGTATCCCAGAAAAGCTTGGTTCTGTAATCTCTGTTCTATAGCATTGCCTTTCTATATTTTTGTGTTGGTTTTGACCTTGCAATTTGTTTTCACTAGTGTTGAATTATAATGTATTTTTAATCAGGTAAGGACAATTTCCTACAATTAGGACAATGGAGGAAATCTGAGTATAGACTACGACTCTCAATTCATCGAACTGCCCCTGTGGGTTTCCGAGATTAGAACTCTGGTCTAACTTCGGCGGCATTTTATCACCCTGAACGCATTGGATACCCCAGCTCAAGGGCCTGAATGCATTTTCCAGATACACTGCAATTCCACAGCTCCTTTATCTGAACTCACTGGTGGATGTATCGCTCAAAAGGCTAGTGTTAAAGGCCAAGCTTGTCCTTAGCGTCCCACTCAGGAGAGCTTGGTTCTTCCCACTTACCGTGCCCTCATCAGGGTCATACAGTCTCTGTATCAGCTGGACCACGGTGCTTTTCCCACAGCCGCTCTTCCCAACCAGGGCCACCGTCTGTCCGTGCTGCACCTTCAGGCTGAGGCCCTTCAAGATCTTGGAGGGCCAAGAGGGGAAAAGGAACAAATTTCACAACCAAGTCCTAAAATGGAGCAATTCAATTTCAAATTTTTAAAAGTATCAAATATTGGAAGATAACTCCAAAAGGAAAAAACACATAAATATCAAAATAATAAAGACATTTCTCCAAGGGCTCAAGTAGAAAGAAAATGTTTTGAAAATGATGATGGCAACATATATACAAATGTGCTTGACACTACGGGTGTATGTATGGATTGTGATAAGAGCTGTAAGAGCCCCAATAAAATGATTAAATAAAAAAAGACATTTTTCATTTAAGATGACTAAGCAATCAATCATAGTTAGGAATTCCTATAGGTACAGTACCTTGACATTAGCTCGAGATGGGTAAGAAAAATGAACATCATTGAACTCCAAATTCACTTTGATGTTGTCTGGTTTGTGTCCTCTCTCTGAAAAACTGTCAATTTTAGGATTCTAAATAAAACAAAATTCAATGACTATTCCATCATAGGACAAACAATTATGTTTTTAAGGAATATGATTCAGCAAATCTCCAAAAATGAATTTGATGGGCACATTCTCCCTTATATAACACAGAACCTGAGGTGAAGATTGCAAATGTATGTGTGTGTTTTGTTTGAGGAAATTTTTTTTTTTTTAGGAAGTAGGCTTTTCCTTTAAGTTTTACAAGGAACCTATTCATTCCATTTCATATAATAGTTCACTTTGAGTATGTTCTCAGAAATCTTTTAAAGGTCAAAAATGCATTTATAATTTACTGAAAAAGCAAAAACCTTCTGTAATTGATATAGCCAAGATTCAGCACTTAGTGAAAAACAGCTTAGTCCTAGAGAATGAATTGAGAGGGAAAGGTTGATCAATTAATTGTATGCAAATTATTGAGGTAGATGTAAACTTTCAATATATTCAGGAGCTGAACAATTTTCTCATGACTTGGGTCAATGAAACAGGATGTTTTCTAGGATCAAATCATCACATATTAATAACCCATCCTGCATTTTGTCTGTATAAATGTAGTATCATATGTTAAACCCAGTTTAATTTATTAAATATTGTCAAATCAAAATCATATTAAATATGTGGAGGCATCCATGGGTGGGGAGGCAACACACAGCAAAATATACTACCTGCTTCATCAATAATTTACCCCTCCACATCCCTATGTGCTGTTGCTTGGTGTGACCGAGCTGGTGCAGACAGACCCTCAGCTACCCTGTGTGCAGCAGAATGAAACAGCAACCAGTTCTGTTCCATCCTCACAACTGCTAGGTTTGAGCACCTTGTGGCAGCCACTGTGTCAATCCATCTTGTCGAGGGTCTTCCTCTTTTGCTTTGCCCTCCACTTTCCCAAGCACAATGTCCTTCTGAAGGAACTGGTCTTTCCTGAGAACATGTTCAATACACTTGGGACAAAGTGCTGTCATCCGTGGCTCTTGGAGCATTTTGACTTTACTTCTTCCAAGACAACTTTGTTTGTTCTTTTGGCAGTCCATGGTACTTTCAATCTTCCCCAGCATCGTCATTCAAATGCATCGATTCTTCTCTGGTCTTCCTTATTCAATATTCAATTTTCTTTCTTTTTTAAAAATCATTTTATTAGGGCTCCTACAACTCTTATCACCATCCATACATACATCAATTGTGTCAAGCACATTTGCAGTCATTGCCCTCATCATTCTCAAAACACTTGCTCTCCACTTAAGCCCCTCACATCAGCTCCTCATTTTTTCAATATTCAATTTTCACATGCATACAGGGCAATTGAAAATACCATGGCTTGAGTCCGGTGTATCTTACTCCTCAAAGTAACATTCTTGCTCTTTAACACTTTAAAGAGATCTTGCGCAGCATTTACTCAAGGCAATGCGGTCTGTTCTCTCAACTGCTACTACCATCCACGTTGATTGTAGGTCCAAGCAAAATGAAATCCTTGACAACTTCCATCTTTTCTCATGATATTAATCACTGGTTAAATTGTGAAGATTTTCATTTTCATTACATTAAGTTGTAGGCCATATTGAAGGCTGCAATCCTCGATCTTCCTCACTTTCAGCCAGCCTCACTTTCAGCCAGTATCATGTGCATATTCCAGGCTGTTAAGAAGCCTGCGTCCAATCCTGATCTTGCAGTCTTCTGCATATAACCCAATCCATTTCCATTCACGAACACCTAGTGTTCCATTTCATTTTTCACAACTTCAATTTTCCTGAATTCATTCTTCATACATTGCAAATTCCAACAATTAATAGATTTTTTGCAGCTGTTTTTTCTTACTTGAGCTGTGCCCCATTGGCAAAGTAAGATCCCAAAGACTCCATTACCACAGACTACTCCATTCACATCACCATAGTCAACGCTACTTCAAGAAAGCAGGTCCTCCTCTAGTGCCTTCTGAATCAAGAAGCCCCTCCTCCTGCACTGTCTTTGACAATGCTGTGCTTTCATTCATTCGGCCTTCAGTATCTGACAGTATTTCCAGGCTCTGCATAAGGTTTTCAGTGGCTACTTCCTTCAAAGTGGGCAGCAGATTGCTTCTTAATAATAGTAATGTTTAAAAACAATAGCAACCAAAAACCAGAAAACAACCAATGCTGGAGAGAGTACAGAGAGGTTGGAACTCTTATGCATGGTTGGTGGGATTTTAAAATGATCTATTGTGGAAAGCAGTATGGGGGGGTCCCTTAAAAATTAGAAATAGAGGTGCTGTATGATACAGAAATCCCACTACTAGGAATATATGCTACAAAAATAAGAGCTGTGACACAATTAGATATATTCACATCCATGTTTATTGCGATATTGTTTTCAGTAGCAAAAAGATGGAAACCACCAAAGTGGCCATCAATGGGTGAAGCAATAAACAAACTATATTTTATACACATAATGGAATACTACACAGTATTAAAGAATAACCATGAGTCCATAAAACCTAACATGGATGAACCTAGAGGACATTATATTAAATAAAGGATATCAATCACAAAAATACAAATATTATATTAAGCCATTGTTATAAAAGGTCATCAAAAGGTATATGCATGAGAAGAAATATTCTATGATGATTAACCAGGGATGGGAGGGTAAAGAAGGGAAAGCACTGACTCGATAGTACACATGTATTAACTTGGGTGAAGAGAATGGAAAGAGACAATAAGGGAGGCTTAACATAGGACGACCAAGGCAAAGGAGGACACTGGTAGGTATACAGAGTAAAAGGCAACAATGACAAATAATATTGAGTACACAATCCTGCAATAGCAGTAATAAGAAACAATAATTTAAGATATGCAAACTGAACAACGTGGGATGGCATATAGGCGTACACCCACAAGTATACATAGTACTGGCAGAGTGAACATACGTATTGTATGTGCTATAAATATATCCACAAGCATAGAGCGCACACAGCGACATTATGGCCACTTCTGAGTCACTCGTCTCAGGAATGTAGGACCATAGTCTCTAGGAAATCTAGGTCAATTGGCATAACAATCTAGAAAAACCATCTTTGACATCCTCCTTTCATGAGTAGCTACTGAGATATTAAAAGCTTTGGGGAGACATCTAAGATACAGCTATTTTTCTCTTCCTGTTTGGAGTAAATAACAGCGGAGAAAATTAAAGAACCAATGAAACAGTCCAAAGGATGAATGGACCACATTGTCCACATCTTCCCCCTCACCTGAAGAACTGGATAGTGCCTGCTATCATTATCAAATGCTCTGAGACCACAAGAGCAGGTCCTAGACAGAGTGGGAGAAAAAGTAGAACAAAACACAGAACTCATAAGTAAGACCAAACTTATTGTGCTGATTGGAGGAACCCCACGTCTATTGACAGTCACACACCCTTCTAACCTGAAACCGCATGACTCCGAAAGGTCTGTTTCAGGCAAACACCAACAAAGAACGTGCTCTGAGCACAGTCAAACATGCAAGACAAACAGTGAAGCATTTGCCCAAAAGTAAAGTTCAGAAGACTGGAGAGGGCAGAAAAGACGGGCAAATGGAGACAGGAGCCCAGAGAAGATGTGAGAAGAGTGTTGTTACATTGAAGGATTTGCAACCAATGTCCTGAAACAAAATGTGTGTAATTTTTTTAATGGGAAGCTAATTTGCCCTTAAAATTTTCACACAGCTAAAAGTTCAAAATCAATATCAACAACAAATAGCACATCTTTCAGTAGCTACTCATTACCCAACTCCAAATTTTCCCACATTTAGGTATCTGTTAGAGTAGGCTCTTGGCATCAAATTATGTCTTCTTTATCTAGCATTGCTTCAGCAGAAATACCACAAGTGGATGGCTTTAACAAATGGAAATTGATTTGCTTAGTCTGTTGCCGTTTTTCAGTGCCGCCTAGTAAGCTCCCCGTCACAGTGACCCTACAAACGACTGAACGAAACACTGCCAGGCCTGTACCATCCTCACAGTGGTTATGTTTGGGCCGTTGTTGTACTCCTTGCGTCAGTCCGTTTCATTGAGCGTCTCTGTGTTTGCACCAATCCTGTACGTCACCGAGTATGATGCTGCACTGAAGTAACCTTTTCCAGGAGCTGGTCCTCATGGTGTAGGGGTGCCACCTTGGGCTGCCATCGGCAAAGTCAGCCGTTTGAAAAGCACCAGCCATCTCTTTCATCAGGAGAAAGATGGAGCTTTCTACTCCTGCAAAGAGTTACAGTCTTGGACCCCACAGGGTCCCTATCAGTCAGAAGAGATCGACGGCAGTGAGTTTGGCTTTTGTGTTCTTATTTTTTTGGTTTGGTCACTCCTGATAACGTGTCCTAAGTACATAAGGTGAAGTCTTACCATCCTTGTAAGGATCATCTGGCTGTACTTACTTTATCCAAGATATATTTGTTTGTTCTTCTGGCAGTCCACGGTATTCTTTGCCAAAACCACAATTCAAATGGATCGATTTTTCTCCAATTGTTCCTTGTTCATTGTCTAGCACTCACATGCCTGTGAGGTGACTGGAAATACCCAGACTTGGGTCAGGTGCACCTTAATCCTCAAAGTGACCCCATTGCTCTTTAAAATCTTTAAAAGGTCCTGGGAAGAGGTTTGTCCAGTGCATATGTAGTTCCATTTCTTCACTGCTGCTTCCATGAGCATTGTTTGTGGATCAGAGCAAACAGAATCCTCAACAGCTTCGATGTTTTCTCCTTTTACCATCATGTGGCCTCTTGGTCCAGTTGTGAAGATTTGTTTTCTGACCCTTGAGTTGGAAGCTGCAATGAAAGCTGTCGTCTTTTCTCTTCCTCAGTAAGTGCTGCCAGTCTTCCTCACTGCCAGCAAGGAGCCTGTTGTTAATGAGCCTTCCTCAATTCTATTGCCACATTCTTCTTTGTATACTCCAATTTCTTGGACTATTTTCTCAGAATACAGATCAAATCGTTAAGATGAAAGGATACAACCCTAGCACACATACTTTACACCACGCAGTATTGCCTGTTCTGTGTGAACAATTGCCTCGTTCATGTGCGGTACCTGTGTGAGCACAATTCCGTTTTCTCATCGCTATCCACAGTGATGGATAGTTACAATCCACAGAATCAAAACCTCTGTATAGTCGATTTTTAAAAGGTAGACATATTTATGGTATTCTATGCTTTTATCCAAGATCTACCTGACATCATTAATGATACCTCTCATTCAATGTCCCCTTTTGAATAAAGCTTCAACTTCTAGCAGCTCTCTGTTGATGTACTGCTGCAGTCATTTTTGAATTATCTTTAGCAAAGTTTTACTTGTATGTGATATTAATCATACTGTTGGATAATTCCCCCATTCGTTTGGGTCACCTTTCTTTGGAATGTGCACAAATATAGATCTCTTCCAGTTGGTTGGCCAGGTAGCTGCGTTCCAAATTGGTATTTCATCAAGTCCTGGAGTCAGTGTAGCTTGGACTCCCTTCAGTACCATTTCATCTTCATCTTACGCTCTCGCATCAACGGCTTGAATGTTGATCAGTTCTTTTGGTTACAAGGACACTGTGTATTCTTCTATCTTCTTTGGATACTTCCTCCATCATTCAGTAGTTGACCTAGAGAACCTTTCAATATTATAATTTGATGCCTGATTTTTTTCTTCTGTTCTTTCACCTTGAGATATGCTGAGCACATTCTTCCCTTTGCCGTTGTAACTCCAGGTCTTTGAACATTTCATCAGAACAGTTTACTATGTCTTCTTGAGCTGCCTTTTGACATTTTCTGTTCAGGCCTTTTACTTGATCATTTCTTCCCTTTGCTTTAGCCACTCTACATTCTAAAGCAAATTTAAGAATCTCTTCTGATATCCTCTGTGGTCTTTTATTTCTTGTCCTTTTAAATGACCTTTTGCTTTTTTTCATGTATGGTGTTCTTTGGTCATTAGAATGCAATGCATCAAATCTGTTCTTGACACACTCTTAAGTCAGGTGGGATAAACGTGAAATTGTATTTTGGGTTTGTTTTTTGTTTTTTTGCAAGCTTATTTTCATTTTCTTCACTTTTCAACCTGTACTTGCGTATGAGCAATTTAAGAGACTGTAAGTGAAAGAAGCGATAAGTGCAGGAAGCAATGCATCTGACTTCAGCATGCCATTTCTAGTGAAGGCCCTCTCCTGTGCACTCTGGGGAAAATCCCTGTCTCCTTTTAACATCTGTGGTGAAGATTAATTTCTGAATCTCCATGTGTTTGGGCATCAGTTTCCCCCAAAGTCGAGAAGGCTATCAGATATATAGGGATCCTGGGCCCAAAGGACATGCTCCATTCTGAGCTCTTCTTTCTTGGTGGTAGCAGAGCCTTCCCTCTCTGCTGGTTTCCCTCCCCCTTTGTCTCTTGTTAGATAAGAAGTGATACAGGCTACACCCCAGGGAAAATTCCCCTTACATCAGATCAGGTCAGGGCTGTGACTTGAGTTCAGGTGTTGCATCCCACCCTAAGCCAGTTATAAATGATTTGCTGATCACAACACTTGACATCATGTTTGTATCATTACATAACTGCTAAATCACTTCATTATAAGACAGCCAGTCCTCTAAGAATCATGGCTCAACAAACTTGGCACATATTTTGGGGGGACATAGTTCAATCCATGAGAAGGCATTTTGTCTCATCCACTATTAAGGAGGTCATTTGTTTAATTTTACAAAATTACATTGCATGTGATATGTAATCTAAAGGTAGATTTAATTATCCAAGCATCAAAGACTTTTGACGTTGAAATAATAAGTGACTTACATTATCAATTACATCAAAGATCACATAGGCCGCTCCTCTCGCATTGGCAAAAGCATCAATACAAGGAGCAGCCTGGCCAACACTGAAAGCTCCGATTAGGATTGAAAAAAAGACCTGAGGGAAGGAACATGGGAAAGAACAGTCAGTCACATTCTGGCACCTCTATTACATAAAATATGAGGGAGTACATCCCCCCCCCCCAAAGTAGAATTTTTTTCAAAGCTATCTTTTCAATTTTTTACAAAACAACCATATCACCATTACACTTAATATATTTGTCAAATATGTGATTCCATTCTTGGCAACATTTTTCAAATTCATCTGTTTGGATGGCTGACAGCACCTCCCTCATTTTTTTCTTCACTTCTTCTACATCGTCAAATTGGTGTCCTTTCACCTCCCTCTCCATTTGCAGAAACAAAAAGAAGTTGCATTGGATGAGGTCAGATGAGTAAGGTGTGTGGGACAAGAAAGGCATGTGTTGTTGTTGTTTTTTTCCCCCAAAACTGGCTTCACTGAGATGGCTGAGTGAGCAGTTGCATTGTCATGGTGGCAAAACCAGTCCTCCATCTGCCACAAATCAGGCCTTTTTTGTTGCACACTGTTATGCAATCTTTTCAGAACCTCTAAATAGAAAGCTTGATTAACAGTCTGACCTGGTAGAATAAACTCCCAATGCACTAAGAGTTGACATTTTCATCTGTTTGGGAAGTTGACAGACGTCCAAAATGAGACTTATCAATTGATTGACATTTCACTCTTTTTAAAATGAAAAAACCATTCATACACTTGAGTTTTTCACTTAGCACTGTTCTCGTAAGCTGTTTCTGCAGCTTTTTACACGAGCAGGAAACAAAATTTCACAGCCACATGCTGTTCTCTTAAATCAGCCATCACAAAATAAGAGGTTTGAGCAAAACTGTTTTTATGAAAAAATTCACTGTGACCAGAGAGAACCTTCCCAGACAATGCCACTGGATGCACGAACTCAGAGCGAGTTGCTTGACGCTCGCCCAGCGGGGAAAATGCGTACTATGAAAGCTCCCATCCAGCAGAGCTTTTTTCCATTTTGGGTGAGGGAATCCCTCACATGATTTGCTTAGAATCAAGGATTGAGTTCACACTTTTTCTTTTAAACAAAGTTTGTAAAACAATAAAATGTATGAGCCTAAAGTAGCACTTAATTACACAAATGGGTTTTGCCAACCTCAAAACTATTTCCCATTTCTAGTTTGCCAAACTATTTGTTGCTCTTCCCTTGGACTTAGATTAAAAAAGATCTTTTTCAAATATATTTTTTTGACTCTGAAGATAATGCCAACAGAGGGAAAACTTTTTCCAACCATACTATTATTTCACCTGGTATGATTTTTTTTCTCTAACAGTACAAGGAAGTAAAGAGAATATTCAAGATGAAACAAGGTGGGTATCTGGATTCTAGATTCTAACCCACTGCCATCAAGCCAAATCCAACTCATAATGATGCTATGTAGGGTATCTGAAACTTTAATCTTCATGGGAATAGTCTCATTTTTCTCCCACACAGTAGCTGGTAGGTTTGACCCACTGACCTAGTGGTTGGTTATGGATTGTGCTGATTTTCACTGACATGAGAAGATTGTCACAAACTATTGTTAGTTTCTTAGAGCTTTAACAGGTAGACATAATATGATACCAGTTTTGAAACAACTTCAACAACAATAGCAAAAGCCTGTATTTGCATATATAGAAAATTGTTGCATATTAATGAATGTGGAGGATGTGCCCCAATTAGCACTAGATATATATGAATGATTAGGTTATAAATAATTCTAGTTTCAAAACTTTTGTATTCTAATCCCATGTTCAATGAATATATGTCATTTTTACCATTACAAAATGAATATATTCTCTTTGAAATAGTAAACAAATTAACATCAACCATTCAAAATAACTTCTCATCTTATATTTCAGATACCGAATAGTTTATATGAGGAGTCTTAATGGCATAGTGTGCTCCCTGCTGGACTGCTAACTGAAAGGTCAGTAGTTTGAAACCACTTGCTGTTCCGTGGGAGAAAGACGAGGCTTTCTACTCCTGTAAGGATTTACAGTCGCTGACACTATAGGTTCACCATCAGTCTGAATTGACTCAATGACAGTTAGTTTGGTTTGGGAATGTTTTATATTAAGTGAATTTGACATTCATGCATACAGTGATTTATCTAAAACACTAATGTCTCTTTTATGTAACTCAACAACAATAGAATGAAGATGCTGGTAATTCATAGTCATTCTTCATAAATTCATTCCATTTTAATTTCCATTTGTATTATATATATCAACTGGTCTACTAACATGCTATTTTCTTCTCCCTACTCATAATTTTGACTTGTATCTTCAAGGCCAGTTTTGCCTATGGGATGAAAACAGAGTCACCGAAATACAAAAGCCGATAACCATAACTCACCTTTTTTGGCAAAGGAGGGACATAAGGAAAGAAAGGGTCGATGAAATAATAGCATTTTCGAGTTTTTTTTCATAAATACTGAGAACATTACTTACTGTCATTGCATTTCCAATAGTATACTCTCTTGATATAACCAGAGTGGATCCATACCAGAAGGCCAATGCATACGATGCATATATTAACAGGAAGGCAATGCCCATTGAGATATTTGCCGAAATCGCTTTCTTAATTCCGATCTTTTTAGCGTTTTCTAAATGTTTCTGATACCTACCAGAAAGCAAAAGGAGAAACATTATAATATGAGTAATAATCCACAGTCTGTGCCCTACTCACCTCCCACATAGTTGGAGGTTTAAGGAACAAAACCATGAAGGCAATTAACCCCTGATGAGAGCCAGCCTCTTGGGAATTAAACCAATTCAGGATCAGCCAGGACCAGAAGCATTCTGAGCCTTCCCTTCACTGGCCTGGACCCTCTTCCATACAACCAAGGTTTCCCTGCCATTCCAAACTGAATTCTAATCCTGGGGGCATGGAATGGCATTGCCTCATCTTAACGGACAGCATCATAAATCATGGTAAATAAAGTGAAAGGAGAGAAATAAAGCCAACCAAGAATGGTACTGAAATGAAAGTATGTTCTGGGCTTTCTAACAGCTCATTTTCTCTCTTCTAGAAGAAAAAAACAAATCCTCCCTCTACTGCCCCTGCAGTTGAGAAACAGGTATTTTGCATGTTCTTGTGCATGAACTTTGGATTATCTCTCTATTTTTAATTGGGCTGACCTTCAATGGTCAAGCCAGAGAACAATGTTATAAAATGGTCCCTGCTTATGGTTTCTTACTCAGTTTTCCAAGAGTTTAACTTTACATTTGTAAAATGGAGCTAATGATGCCTACCTCGCAAAATAATCATGAGGTTGGTAAACACAGAAAGTAATTCATATAGCACTTGCTATATAATTGGCAAAACCTGATTATTCCTATTCCTATTGTTATTACTATTATTGTGCTGGAATTTCATCTCTCCCTGAGATTTTTTTTCTCATTGTAGTATCTTTTTTTTTTAGTAGTAATTCAAATTCATATTACTGGTTTTTTGGATTTGATGTAATGATACAAAAATGTCTAGAATGTTTCCATTAAATTACAACAGTTTTTACACCAAATCTTATCTTTCTTGCTAGGCTTTGAGAGTATAAAGTTTAATTTTGGGAGTATAAAATTTAACTTTGGCTTTCTGAGATTAAAAATAACAACAACAATGAATAAACAATGAGACTTTTGAGAAAACATCACACAATTAGGGTGCTTCTGTTTCTAACTAAATAAACCAACAGCATGACTTAAAAAAAATTTTAACCAAATGAAGCATGAGAATGTAGTTTGAAAGAAAAGAATGTTGCCACCAAAACAAGTCTAACTTTTAATCACTGAAAGCACCCAACTCTTTAGGAAACTTTCCTCATATGTGGGTGCTTCGCCTCCTCAGCAGAGCTGAGTCTCCGGGATAAAGCCAGCATGCCTCGTCTAGGACTGTGCTCACGGCTGTGTGGCTGGGCCTCAAGGCCCTCACAGGAAGAGCGACATCTGCCCCAATGCGACACCAGGGTCCAGTGAGAGTGGTGGGCATGCTGTAATTACCTTCACTTAGGCGGCTCGCTTACCGCGGCTAACGGAGCAGCACTGATTACACTGACATCCTGAGGTCCAACTGAGGGTTAGTGTCTGTATGGACTATTGTGTACAGGAAGCAGCAGTGAGAGAGAAAAAAGGAAGAGGTTAGAGAACTGTGAACATGTTGGTTTTGAAGAGGTCTTCGGGAATAGAAAAATGAAAAATAGAAAACAAGATGGAAGGGATTAGGGAAACTGTTTTTACTGCTGTAGAATTTCTAGAGAAAAATGTTTATTTCAAAGAGTTGTGGGAACTAGGGGTATCAATGAAGTGCGAAAGAAGACACTTTACATGGAGTCAAACGTCAAGTTTATCAGGGGACGTTATTCTTTAAAGAAAGCAGGTTGGGGACATTTAAGTAGAGTGGCCTTTAATCATGGGAATTTGTTTTGGCATTTAGGTTTCTGAATATCAAGTTTCTTTCAAGCAAGCATATTTGATTGGGAATCCACAATTCAGGGGTGAACTTGAATGAGAAAAATTTGCATACACACTTATTTTTCACTACCCCATCTAAAGTTGTGTATCCCTTTTAATTATCATTCACTACTACAAATGCAGTATTAGTAATAACTGATGTTGCTGTTCATTGAAATCCAAGATTTTTTTTTAAATAAAAATTTTTATAGTTATCTTGAGGTGCCTTTTACCTACACCCCTAGTTTGAAATTAATATTGTTATTAGACTGACAGCTAGACATTATTCTTGAATAGGTTAATAGCAGAGGTGTGTGTCTGCTATATCACCTATCTCTTCTAGCTACCATTTTAAAATAGTTTGATAGCTGTACATCAATATTACAGTTTTTCTTTTAAAATATTATGTATTTATTTTATACATTTAAAAACATTTTTCTAAGAAGTGAGTCCATAGGCTACATGAAACTGTCAAAGGAGTCCATGACACAAGAAAAGTTAAGAACTTTTAGTTTGGGACCTGACTTCCATTACAATCTAGCCATCAGTAAGGGTGTAATGTTTTGCGAGGTAGAAGTTAACCCTAAAAGAGAAATAAAATAATAACACATACCACAAAATAAAGACCGACCCAAATGTAAAAGTAAGTTCTTTGAATTAGTGGGAAAAGAATCATCCGGACCTTTCTAGCTCCTTTTTCTGTCCCCCGAAAGCGATCACAGTCCTGATTGCCCCCAGAGCCTCTTCGGCCACGGCTCCTGCTTTTGCATAGGCAGCCAGCTCTTTGTCAGTGAACGCGGAGAGGATCTGGAAAGAAGAATCAGGCATGAATTCAGACGTGGAAAAAAGGTAAACTTTTCTCTTAGATCTATGCTTTCTCCCCAAACCGTATCCTTATCCAAATGTTGACGTCATGTGGCAAATGGCACTCAAGGACCTGATCCCATGGCTACTCTGACCTCAGACAGAGGTGAGCCCCATCTGTTTTGGTGATATACTTGTCAGAGAGCAGCGGGGGGGAAGACAACCAAACATATGACTCTAAACTGCATTTCTGAGAAGTGTCAAGTTCCACATCTACTTTTTTCCCTCTGTTGCTTGTTGCTTTCCGTACTGCTTTGAAAGGCGATTTATTCACCACCCTTTCTTTATCGTGTGATGATTTTTAACTACTAAGAACACAAGACTTCCAGGTCCACTCATGGGCATTCTACTGAAGGCTGAAGGACGTGTCACAGCAGATGGCAATGGAAAAATCAAACAAAGGAGATACAAACATTTCTCTCAGTAAGTGATCACCCCCACAATGAGCCAAAAATGCCAGTGAAATTTCTCAACTCTGTAGCATTGGCTAAAGTAGAGCGGGTTATGTGTATTGCACTGCAGAACAAAACTGGCAGAGTGCCATCTATCTGTCAAAGTAACTGTGAAGAATTGATATAAAAATACAGTCTTTAAAAAGTTAATATTGACTCCTGGAATAATGTGGACAAATGATACTTAAAAAGCACATTTCCTTGAATAAGGACATAACCACATAGGCAACTTAAACAACTTCATCAGAAATTTGACTCACAGAAATAAAAGCAGTACAAAAAATATAAAAACAAAAGAAACCCTGTAACTGAGGTGCAAACTGTGACATTTTGAATCACATTAGAAATCAATTTATTAAGACATCGCCATATTAACAACCTGCTTTCAAGTGATAAACCTAGAGACCTAGAGGAGTACACATAGCAGCATCTCGCATATTAAAAAGAAGTCCATAGGCATGAAAGGCCCAGGTTAAGACACACGCAATGGTCTAGGCTTCACATACCTTTGCCCAAACTGCTGCAGAGAGTCCCAGGATAGGGCTGATGGCCATTATCACAAGGGTGAGCTTCCATCCTCTGATGAACCCCACTATGAATCCTGCAAAAAACGTGGCTACTGCTTGAAAGAACATTCCAACCTTGTCACCAATTCCTTCACTGATTTTGGAGATGTCACTAAAAAAGATCACACCTAGGTGGTTACAGGCAGGAGGCGTTCGGTTAGGAAGGTGAAGTAGACATCTAACAAACAGACACCTCACAAACAGACAGGCAGCACTTGTTGGCACTCATGGATGCCTCTCTGAGTTCAGCCTTTTGAAGGACAGTTCCTCCTCTAAATACTGCACACAGGAAGACATTCAGGATTAACTCATGTTTCTAAGAAATTAATATCACTGAAGGGGATACTACGAAGTCGGCTAATCCTATAAGGAAGCACTAACGTTTTCGTGTACAGCTGCATTTGTCTAAAGGCAAGAGGTGAGGCGGCTATGGGCAACAATAAGAGGAAAGCACAGCTTGTTTCTACCCGTGTCTCTGTTCTCAACACAGTCCTTTTGCAATACCAAAGCCCAGAGAATCTTTGAAAACAGAGGTTTGAACAAGTTTCGCTCAGGCTTAGAAACTTCTAATAGCTGCTCAACCCCATCTAACTCCCAAGAGCTACTCATTTCATTCAGATTTAAAGCTAAAGCTCCTAGCTGGTTTTTAGGTGGCCTTGGGTTAGTTCAGACTCACACTGATCATCTGTACATCAGAAAGAAACACTGCCTGGTTCTCCACTGTCCTCTTAGTTTTTATAGTTGAGTGCATTGTTGCAGCCACGGTCTGAATTCATCGAGTCTGTTTTCCTCTTTTTTTGCCACTCCTCTGTTTTACCAAGCACAATGTCCTTTTCCAGGGACTGGTGTGCCCTGATACCAAGCCCAAGGTACTTGAGAGGAAGCCTGACCATTCTCACGTCTAAGGAGCATTTTGGCTGGACTTCTCCCAAGACAAATTTGTTTGTTCTTCTAAGGTGCTTTCAAAATTCTTTGGCAATGCCATAATTCAAATGCATCAATTCTTTTTCAGTCAACTTATTCACTGTCTAACTTTCACATGCATATGAGACAATTATAAGCATCGTGCTTTGGGCAGATGTACCAAGTGAAATTCTTACTCTTCAACACTTGAAAGAGGTCGTGAGCAGCGGATTTGCCCAATGTTTGATTTCTTGGCTGCTACTTCTCTGACCACTGATTGTGGATCCAAGCAAAACGAAATCCTTAACAACTTCAATCTTTTCTCTGTTTACTATGATGTTCTCTAATTGTGGATCCAAGCAAAACAAAATCCTTAACAACTTCAATCTTTTCTCTGTTTACTATGATGTTCTCTATGGTCCAGTTGGGAAGACTATCAGCCGAAAGCCAATGGTTTAAAGTAACCCTCTACTTGCTCCATGGGAGAGAAATAAACCCACCTGGTCCTGTAAAGATTTACAGCCCGGGGAACTATGCATCGGGTCATTATGAGTAGACTCAACTTGACAGCAAGGTGTTTGGTTTATCAATGCCTCTAAAGCCCAACGAACTCTGGCCTTCTCTCCTTTTTTACTTCATCTTTTCACTCTGCTCTTACCAGTACTCCCTAGACCAGCAGTTCTAGGTCGCGGCCCCTTTGGGGTCGAACGACACTTTCACAGGGGTCACCCGATTCATAGCAGTAGCAAAATGACAGTGATGAAGTGGCAACGAAAATAATTTTACGGTTAGGGGGTCACCACCACATGAGGAACTGTATTAAAGGGTCGCAGCATTAGGAAGGTTGAGAACCACCGTCCTAGACACCCCCAGCCCTACTTTAGGTTCTCTGCACAGGCTGAAGGCCTGCCTGTAATGTTGTCCCATAGGTTGTTTTTACTGCCTTCAAAATGTTCTTCAATTTATTCAACTGCCATCTTCACAACAATCTCCTAATTTTAATCTGCAACCCTCTGATCATTCACAATATCTCTTACCTGTTCCACTTGCTATTTTGCCCATGAATTTATTGTTTAGCATGTACTATAAAGTTGTTATTTATTCCACTTATTGTTTGTCATCTATCACCCTCTGCTGGAATGTAAGCACTAAGCATGTAGAGATCCTTACTTTATTCCCTCATATATCACAAGCATGGAGAACAGTCCATGGCACAAAATAGACCCTATTGAATAAGCAAAGATTTAATGATTACTAAGGCAAGTCTCTTTGCAAATCCATTCCATCACTTTTCCATCCACTCAACCATGTTTATTGGACATCTAGCACATGCCAGGCCTCGTGATAAGAGCCTTGAGAGAGATACATGCATGAGTCCTCAAATCTACTACATACTGGGAAGAAAAGTGAAGAAATATGGAAAATATCCTAGGCCTTAAATGCTTCTAGAAATGGCCCTAGATGATCTATTCCATATACATGTCAAATGCTTACACTATCTTTTCTTTACATTTTCATAGAGTGGTTGATTTTTTTTCACGGAAGTGTGAATTAGCAATACACTTACTCTGTCAGCCGTGTGTTGAGCTCTGTGGTGTCTTTGATATCAAACCAGCCTATTTCCTGTTGTAGAATGGCATGAAAAAATTTGTGCCTGATTTTCTTAATTTGTCGGCCAGCTGCCAAAGTCCAAAATGAAACTTGAATGTAGGCAGCCACGAGAACTGCAGCACCTAAGCCTGAGTAGTAATAGGCATACCTGGGGGGAAAGGAAAGGCTCTATCAATTACTATCCTTTATTCATGTCTTTCCGGAGGACTAATCAGTCTTCTGAACGGATCACACAGACTATGTAGAGTATTAGGTCAAATAAACATTTCAATAATGTTGTTTTCTTAAATTATAAGAAAATGAATTCCATGATGCCAAATCTATGTGGACTAGCAGCCAATGTAAGCAGATCAATTTTTGTGGTAACTGAAAAGGTTATTAGTAATTCATTTTTTTACTGATATTGACAATCTATATATAATTTAAATCACTATTATTAATTTGCTACACTAGCACACCTTATACTAATGAAAAAAATTCATTCCTATTCAACATACTGCACATGTGGAAGCAAACAAATCCAGTATGAAATATGATTAATTGCTATAACTCTTTCCATATTGCTTACACAAATAACAACAACAACAACACACCTCTTCCTATTTGGCAGAATTTGAAAAAAATTAAAGTATTACACTAAAATAATAGGAATTCAAACCAGTTTGGGGTGAAGGCTTATCCAAATTAGCAGCAAATTAGTACTCTTAAAAATAACAAAAACACTTTTCAGTACTTTCAAATGTATTTCTCACATAATTTTACAAACTGTTTCTAGATGAGGACTCTCAGGCTCCTCCCACATAAAGACGGTATGTGTGCTCAACTCAGTCACCGTCACTAATGGTGCATAAACATGGTGTAGCTGGCTTTTGAGGTTTACATAAAGGAGGCTGAGAAAATGAGGAAATGTCTTTTTTAAATGCCTTAAACTGTTGGATCAATTGACAAAATCGAAGTCTACATGTAGATTAGAAGAACAGGATTGTATCAATATTAAATTTTTTGGTGTTGATGACAACATCATAAAGATAGATAGATAGATAGAGCTTAGCCAATTACCTAGTCATTTCTTCTTCCAGAATTATGCCTGGATTTAACAGCGACAATGAGAAATTCACTAGATAGATACAAAATAAAACAAGTATAAAATTTTAAAGCTGAACAATTAATAGACATCACAAGATCTTACAAATCTGTTAAGAATTTAAACATATGAAAGCTAGAAGAAGCGACAGTAAAGCTTAAGAAAACCTCCTCTTCTCTTTCATAAGCATTTGTACCCTCTCAGTTGCTGAAGGAGGAGGAAAAGGGGAGTCAAAAGGCTTACAAAAGGCAGCGGGAGAAGAAAAGGGTCAAAATAGAAGACATTGCTTCAGTGCCACCTCACAGCCACAAGGCAGTTCTGACTCACAGCAAGCCTTCAGGGCAGGCACAACCCACCCCTCTGGGTTTCCTAGGCTGTCAGTCTTCACCAGAACAGAAGGGCTCCTCTTTCTCCCAAAGAGTGGCTAATGGTTTCTGACTGCTGACCTTGTGACTACCAGCCCAACACACAATATACCATGCAACCACGGCTTTACCACGTTCTGGTATTTTAAAAACTCAAAACTAAACTCACTGTCACCAAGTCAAGTTCGTCTCATGAAGACTCTGTAGGACAGAGCAGAACTGCCCCTGTGGGTTTCTGAGACTGCCAAACATGCAGGAGTAGAAAACGTCATCTGTCTCCTTGGTATTTTAGAAGGAGTGGTAATGGGAAGGAAAAATATTGTCTATTAATTTGAGCTAATTTAATTAAAATGTCAATGTGCATTTACTGTGTCATGTGTTGATTTTAAACTGATAATATTTATCAGTTTAAACTGATATACATTACAATATTTGACAATTCAAAAATTTTAAATGTATAATTTTATGATATCAACTATCATATGCAACCATTGCCCATAATCAATGTCACATTTCCACCACCATAAACATTTGCTGCTTCCTAAACAGTGGGTTTTAATAATCATTAACATTATCAAGCATTTCTTATGTGATGGGCACTATGCTGAGCACTTTGTTTGGATTAACTCATCTAAGGTTCACAACAACTCTATGAGGTTGGACTATTACATACATTTCCATTTTATAGAGGAGGAAATGGGCACAAAGAGGTAAAATAATTTACCAAAGTCTATCATTAATCAAGTAGAATGTTGGCCAAGATAGTTTGGCCTGTGTCTTCTGCCCACTATACTCTTACCAACAATTTATATAGTAATGGTTTGTTTTCATGTTTTTGAAAGCATAAACTGAGAAAAATCAGAAGAAAACAGTAGGCAGCTACTGCATTCAGAAAGCAATATGATCAATTTTATCACAGCATTGTTGAGAAAGCATACAGGACAGGCATTTCCTATTTACCATGATTCCAGAAGAGAAATCGATTTATCTTTGTGCCTTTACCATATGTAAATAGCCCAAGGATCATGGATGCTGTGGACTTTCTCAAAGATAAGGTTGAAATTTATTTAAAACTCCAACTACAGTCAGGATCAATTACCTGGCACATTGCCCCGATTATATCTTCTACTGATGTTCTATCAGTTATCAGATCCTTGTGAAAGCATTTGTGTTTTACTTTTGTTCCTATCTGTTTAGTTCTGTGTGCTCATTCCCCACCTGAGGTCCTAAACATAACACCTTCGATATGTCAAATTGGAACTGTGTTTGGAACTAGAGGCTCAAAAGCTGTCTTAAAGTGGTGGCATTTGCAAACTTCATCGCTCTAAGCTTCGGCAAATCTCTAGATGCATGTGTACGGGGTCTCCCGTCTGCTCTTCCCTCAAGTCACTCCCCCAGTTCCTGAATATAGAAGTTAGGTGAAATATTAAATGACTTATAATCGCCTCCAATGCCTACTCAGACTTTCTAACTCTCTCAATAAGAATATCATAACCCAGATGGAAACTGTCCTAGAAAATAAGACTCTATGGGCATTCTGAATGTAACCTACTGCTTTCCGGGGTCTCAACTCAAGAATGGAAATTGAGTCTGAGGTCAGCATCTTGGAGCACCAGAGCATCTCAGGAAACCAAGTGCTTTTGCTGCCTGGGGCCAGTTTCAATCCGTGCATTCTCAAAGAGACAGGGAATCCTAGAGCTGGGAAGAGCGCTGACTTGGTCTTCAAAGATAATGCCGACTATTCTTTAATCTCATAAATAGCTTCCAAGCAAACATTTAACCCTGGCTGTCTGTTAGTATCACAGGGGGAACCGAAATAAACCAAGAGACCCAAGATCTAGCTGCTCTGGACCAATAAGATATAAACCTCTGAGCTGGAGTGGTTTCATTGCTACCATCTCACAGCGATCTTCTCTAATGTTCACTGATCACTTACTGCATTCTAGCGCTTTATATCAATCAGGAAGAATAAAATTACTCTTCAAAGCACCGTGAGGATTGTAGGGGTTAAGTAACTTGCCCAGGATGAGTGAAGGATCAGTAGGTGTACAAATTGGGAAACATATTCTTGATTATCAATTTTAAATCTCAGAGTAAATCAATGCCTCTTGATTCTGCTTAAGGCTTCTTTTATCATGCTATTCAGCATGAAACAAAGAGCTGGTGTCTGTCCGGTCTGCTTAGACAGCACGGGCAGTTGACTAAGGTAACCCAGGGCTCAAAACAGCCTTTCCCTTCAACCACTAAGCAATACAAGGGCATCCAAGGTCCAGGGAGTTTGTCACAGAATTTTCTAGTTTTATGATCACACAGATTGAGCATAAATGACATCCTAAGACTGCAGAAAAAGAGCTGGTTTCCGCTAACGCTGTTCTTAAAATCTAGATGCAGCATGTTTTGTGCATCGTTTCTGTGCAGCTGAGTCATTGTGGGGGAACAATCCTGTCATCATCTAGCTTTAGCCTGTTGACAAGGACAGGCTCTGTTTACAGTGACAAGTCATTGTCAGACATCTTGTAATTTAAATATTCCCTTATTTCAAAATTCTCTTCTCATCCAGTTCGCATTAAATCTAAAACCAAACCCACGGTTCTAAAGGATGAACATTAAACACATCATCTCTATGAAATGCACCAGTGAGGGCAAGATATGACAAAATACCCATTTATAAACTATCAAGGGCTCATGTGGGAGGGGGGAACGGGGAGGGAGGGGAAAAATGAGGACCTAATGTCGGGGGTTTAAATGGAGAGAAAATGTTTTGAGAAATATGTACAAATGCGCTTTACACAATTGATGTGTGTATGGATTGGGATAACAGTTGTATGAGCCCCTAATAAAATGTTAAAATAAAAAAAAAAGAAAGAAAGAAATGCACCAGTGAGCTGAGCTCAGTGCTCTATCTGCTCCCAGCACCCATGCAGCTTTATGTTATTGTTTGTTTTTGTTTTTGTTTTTAATGATTCACTGGGCTCTCTGGATTTAGAGGGAGTATTCCGGACTCATAACACCCTGACAGGACAGAACTGAATTGCTCCACAGGATTTTTTTTTTTAACTGTGCAAATCACCTATTTATTCTGAGGAGCATCTGGTAGGTTCCAAGTGCCCACCTTTAAAGCAGCTGACTGCTTAGCCATGGTGTCACCAGCCAAGGGCACACAACAACAATGATGTTTTGTAAATATTTAATTTGCTCTAAACAGATAAGAGAATATTATTTTTACAAACTACCAAAGACTAGAAACTGAAATTCATAACATTTTAGAAACATCACATTATAGCCTTCCAAGCCAGCCAATAGGCCTAATGACAAATGTGGCTTTCAGGACTACAGTCTTTAATAAGAGTGTTTATAATTTGGGGATTTCTGAAACAAAATTAATTGGTCATTTTGCTGAGCGTCTCACTCCAGTAACGTAGGTCTATGAGTGACCTGCTTGTACCTTTCCCTGAGAGACCTTAAATTTGGCCTTGGACACAGCACATGACACCTGTCTGCCATATCCAGCTTCAAAGCCATTTGGTTGCCTAATTAAAAATAAGTTAAAAACAAGTAAACTCTTCCAAAGAAGAGAGTCGTGGAATTATTCTGGTGTTAGTAATAACAGAAACAGTACTGATGAAATTGGTCCAAAGTAAAATCAAATGTGTTAAGTGAATTTTGGTAATCTGACTTATTGTAGCCCTAAATTAACCCTTTTTCCATTGATATACTATTATGGGCATGACCCTACTTTAGATAGTCTCACATTTTAACATGTATTTGATCCACATTTCTTTTGAGACATCAAGGGTGATAAGTAGAAGATCATCTCACATTTCCTTCTCATCCCCTACCCCCAAAAACCACACGTTTTACTCCAATTTTACATTGATAACTTTTGCATTTTGGTTGCAAAACTCTGGTTGCAAGCAACTTATTTAAAACATTTTACAACTCACATGAACATTTTTTAAAGGCAAAAATAAAATAAAACTTGTTTTCTAGACCAAGCAATTTTTTCCCATTGGCAAGATAATGTAAATACTGTAGTTATAACTGTGGTTTCAATGGTAGAATGGCCTGGGTTTGAATTCTTCCCTAAAATTAACTAGCTGTGTGACTTTGAACAAGTCGATTATCCCTCAGTTTTCTCATATACTGCACAAGCTAATACTGCCAACTTCATAGGACTGCTTTGGGAAGAGATAAGTAAAATAGTGTATACAGAATGCTTAGCATAGGATCAGCACATGGTAAACATGAAAAATAATCTTATTATTGCTATTATTTTTATTATAAAGATAATCTTTTCAGAGTCAATAGTACCTTATAAACAATAAACACACTGTTTTTATAGGCACTTGTTTTATCCAAAGAATATTTACGCTGGATTCCTATAAGACATTAGTATTTATTAATATTTAGGCAGATTTCATTGTATAAACCAGGCAGGTATATTTTCTTAATTACACTTAAGACCTAAGATGCTGACTAATAGGAGGTTCTCTATTTGTAAACACTGAAATATTTACTAAGCATTCTGAATGAATGCTAACAAAGTGGTAGAGCACATTTGTGTTCAGGTGTCTCAGCGGGAAAGCCATCTTTCCTTTGCAGTTTTACGCCCCTTTCATATAATCATCCTTGCACCAACAACATTTCACTCCATTTCATCCAGCACAAGCCTGTAGGAGAAGCTGACCATTCAGGCTTGGAAGAAAAAGGACAGAACTTGCTTTTTCTGCTGAAATTGGCCAAAATAACTCTCTCTACTAAAGCATCAGAGGAGCGCTGGTGGTGTACTGGTTATGCATTGGGCTGCTAACCATAAGGTCAGCAGTTTGAAACCACAAAATGAGGCTATCTACTCCCATAAAGAGTTACTGTCTTGGAAATCCACAGAGGCAGTCCCACCCTGTCCCATAGTCATGATGAGTTGGCAGGACTCACGGCAGTGAGTGAGACTGAAACATCAATCTATACGATTGCCAGAGTCCATCTGATAGGTGGAACTAACTTATGAGATTCTTTGAGTCGTCAGTAATTTAATTGAAATTTAAATGGCCTTTATTTGAGGTTTCTGAGAATTCTGCAACACCCCTCGGGGCTTAATGGTTACATGTTAAGCTGCTAGCCATTAAGTCAGCAGTTTGAAACCAACAGCCGCTCTATGGGAGAAAGACAAGGCTTTCCACTCCCATAAAGAGTCATAGTCCCAGTCTTGCAAGATAGAATTTGAGTCATGGTAGTGGGAGCGGGGAGGAAACCTTTAGGAACTAGAGGAAGGTTGTATTTCTCATCATTGTTACATCGCACCCTGACTGGCTCATCTCCTCCCCGAGACCCCTCTGCAAGGGGATCTCCAGTGGCCTACTAATGGGCTTTGGATCTCCACTCCGCACTGCCCCCATCATTCACTATGGTGAGATTTTTTGTTCTGATGATGCCTTACACCTGATCCCTTCGACACCTCGTGGTTGCATAGGCTGGTGTGCTTCTTCCATGTGGGCTTTGTTGCTTCTGAGCTTGATGGCCGCTTGATTACCTTCAAGCCTTTAAGACCCCAGACGCTATACTTTTTGATAGCCGGGCACCATCAGCTTTCTTCACCACATTTGCTTATGCACCCATTTGTCTTCAGTGATCCGTTCGACACCCCGTGATCACACAGGTTGATATGTTGTTCCATGTGGGCTTTGTTGCTTCTGAGCTAGATGGCCGCTTGTTTACCTTCAAGCTTTTAAGACCCCAGACGCTATATCTTTTGATAGCCGGGCACCATCAGCTTTCTTCACCACATTTGCTTGTTCACCCACTTTGTCTTCAGCGGTTGTGTCGGGAAGGTGAGCATCATAGAATGCCAATTTAATATAAGAAAGTATTCTTGTGTTGAGGGAGTACTTGAGTGGAGGCCCAATGTCCTTCTGCTACCTTAATACTAAATCTATAAATGTAGGCTCATAGATCTTGCAAGACTGGCTAGACCAGAGGAGGTACACTGGTACAGATGGGAACTGAAACTACAGGGAATCCAGGGCGGATGAGCCCTACAGGACCAGTGGTGTGAGTGGCAAAACAGGGAGGGTAAAGGGAGAATGGGTAGGAAAGAGGGAACCGATTACATGTAACTGTGTGTGACCTCCTCCCTGGGGGACAGACAACCGAAAAGTGGATGAAGGGAGAAGTCGGACAGGGCAAGATATGACAAAATACCCATTTATAAACTATCAAGGGCTCATGTGGGAGTTGGGAGCGGGGAGGGAGGGGAAAAATGAGGACCTAATGTCGGGGGTTTAAATGGAGAGAAAATGTTTTGAGAAATGATGTACAAATACGCTTTACATAATTGATGTGTGTATGGATTGGGATAACAGTTGTATGAGCCCCTAATAAAATGTTTAAAAAATAAAAATTAAAAAAAAAAAAAAGAGTCATAGTCCCAGAAAACCACCAGGGCAGTTCTACCCTGTCCTATAGGGCTGCCACGAGTCAGAATTGATTTGATGGCAGTGAGTGTTTGAGATTTGTGACATCTATTCCTTCATCCGTCCAACTCACTGCCATGGAGTGTATTCTGAGTCCTGACTACCCCATAGGGCAGGACAGAACTGCCCTGTGGGTCTCTGAGACTAACTCTTTATGGAGAGAGAGACATCTTTCTCCCACGGAGACACCAATTGTTTCAAACTGCTGATCTTGTGGTTAGCATAACCACTATGCCACCAGGGATCCTCTGCTCCTTGGTCCAATTGAGTTTTAAAGAATTCGCTCTTGGATTTGGCACATCCATTCACTTTTTATCAAACTGCTATATCAAGTTCCAGTTAACCTGCTTGGACCAAAGAGGAGATGTAATAAAAGAGAAAGAAAAGGGAACCTGGAAAGATCTGCAAGATGAACACTGCTAATAAGTACTACCATGCTGATGGAATGATCTTGAAATCCATCAGAAATCATTAACAGTAAAGGCACTATGTATCTATACTGCATTAAAGTTCCAAAAGAAAAAGTTAAACAGCAGAAATTTCTTAAAATTTAAATGAGCTATCTTTGAGGAGTTTTCTAAGGTATGTTCACCTCCTATATGTCCTCTGTAGTCATCTACATACCTACATCATCAAACCACTATGTAATAGATGCCAAAATAAATTTCCAATATTTCACCCAGTTAAAACAATATCATAATTTTTTTAAGGCTAAGAAAGGCTTACCTGGGAAAGAGAAGTTTCCTGCAGTATTAACAAAGCTATCAGTCATTTGTCCAAATACTATCATCATGAGTGGAAGACCTGATCCATGAGCTATGGCCATGATGGTGCCCAGGGACATAAATAATTTATCCTGCCAATCAGAGTATCGAAACTAAAAAAAAGGAAATAAAATAATACTTAGCTTGTGGAATGGAATTTCTCTTTTTCTATGATCACATGTTATTTAAAAAATATATTTAAAGTCAGCACACTTTTTAATTTTTGTATTTTTAATAATTTTTTTAATTGGGCTGAACTCTTGATCTATTTATCTCATTTAATCTCAACAATGGAGTGAGACCCAGAAGTTCAATAGGTCAGCATTTATCTTTTTCCCCAAAAAATGTTTTATTGGCATATTTACATATCATACAATTCAATAGTTCAATTCCATCAAGAAGAGTTGTACAATAATCACCACAATCTGTTTTAGAACCATTTAATCATTCTTGGACTCATTATTATTAGCTCTTCATTTCCCCAACCTCCCCTGCCAGACCCTTAAAGGACCATTAATTCGGTTACTGTCTCTATAGATTTATCTATGCTTGATTTCAAATTCAGAAAACATTTTAAAAAACACTAAAAAGAATAAAGTAAAACAGATTTAACAAGCTAAACTGAAAGTAATCAGACAATATTAAAAACTAGAACAAATTTAAATGGATTATAAGGGATATCAATTGATAGGTTGCTACATTTTAACCAAACTGCATTTTAAAACATAATATTTTTATTGACGTATCTTACTCATTCCAATATATCCCTTCCCTTCCCATATAGTTCAGCTGTTCAATCCCATCTGGTGGGGCTATACAATCATCAATGCTATTAACTCCCCTCTCCCCACGGCCTCACTTCCCGTGCCCTCAGGGAACCCTGAGGGGTCATCTATCTTGACTTCCCTGTACTGAGACATCTTAAGAGTACAAATGCAGCACACTTTTTAATAAGAGTGACAGATGAATGTATTTGGATAGAAGACTCCCAATCCAGGCCGAGGATGCCAGGCCTGAAGGCCTAGGCTGCCCGGTCTGATGGGTGTGACAGGTGCACCTCATGCAGGGGCCCTGGCTCCCCAGGCAGCCAAAACACAGAGGGGCGGGGAGGAGACTCCCAATCCAAATAATTGACAGGCTAATTTCATGACTATTTATTTTGCATTCTGTGAAGAAAACAACTTAATTCTGTTTGATCAGTCGATGGTTTAGGTGAATTTTACAATACGATACTAGAGATAAAGAACTGTCTTTGACAACCCCATGGAGCACAATTCTGCCCTTACACAGATAGGGTGACTTTAAGAAAGTCTTAGGAAAATGATGCTCATGCCGAATCTTGAATGATAAGCAGAGGTCAAGGGGATACTCAGGTTAGTAAGGATGTTGGGAATGAGAACAGCAAGGATTCTAGACACTGTGTGGACTGTTTGAGTGACTCCATGCAGGTGGTATTCTGGAGCGCACAATTCCAGATGTGCAAGATGATATTAGGAAGAGGTATAGAGGGGCTAGTGAGCCACACTGTGGTTCTTGGATTTGGTCCTACCAGCAGAAGGGGGCGGTGATACTGACCATCACAGGGAGTACTTCAAATACTTTCTCACCTGCTATTTTTCATTCCTTTTTAATGCCTCATGTTTTCTATTTCTGATTGACCAGTACATGGTTCTCTTTCTTTCTATTCGCCTATATCTGAATGCCAGACTGCTTATTTCTCTTATTTTTAAATTTCTTTCATTTCCCCCTATTTCTTATGCTGTCCGCCTCTTTTTAAACTTTCCTCTATTCCCACTTCCTTCACCCCACCCCCTTTGGGGACAGAGAACAGTCATCGGGAGAGTGGGTGATGAGTCAGGCTTTGGCAGAGTGGAGTCCCAGAAGGCTGACTTTGAGTCAGACTGGGTCAATACCCCAGGACACCACACAGGTTGGAAGCACGTGGGACAGTGGGGACAAATGATGTGCAAACTGTTCTCAAAGTGTTCCAGAAGTTCAGTCTGAGGATAGGAACTTCCATTATCAAATGCACAGGGCTAGCAAGGGTACCCAAGGAGACGAAGTTCAGAAGCTAGGTAAAGCTTGAAACAAAATAGCAAGTGGGTAAATTCAAGAGTAAATCAAGAAGAGTTCCTAAAAATGTTATAAGGACTATTGTCCCCATGGTTTATCTTTACTGGCTCCCGAGAAAGGTAGAAGATTCCCTGGTGGCTCAGTGGTAAAGGCACTGACTGTTAATGAGAAGGTCAGCCATTCAAATTCACCAGCCACAGCATAGGTGACAAATGTGGCAGCCTGCTTCCGTGAAAGAGTGACCACCTTGGAAACCCTATGGGACAGCTGCACTCTGCCCAATAGGGTGATTGTGAGCTGAAACTGACGGGGTAGTCATGAGTTGGGGCTTTCAGGAAACGGGACGGGCCTGTCAGTCGCAGATAAAGGCTCAGAGTCAGGTGGATATGCAATGTTATCTGTAGTGAGCATGACATTAAATAGAGAAGCATTTAAAAAACTTTTCACATTAATTGAAAAAATTATAGTCCATACGCTTACATTCGAGGGAGAAAGGCAGAGCTTTCCACTCCCGTGAACAGTTACAGTCAGAAAGGTAGTTCGACCCAGTCCTCTGGGGTAGCAATGAGTCGGCATCTACTTGACGGCGGTGAGTTTGAATTTGGAAGCTTACATATAAAAGTGTTCATGTCACAGTAGTTAAGCACTCAGATACTAAAAGGTCAGCAGTTCAAATCCACCAGGCACTCCACAGGGAAAAGATGAGGCAATCTAGAATTCCTTAAAGATTTACAGCTTCGGAAATCCTATGAGGCAATTCTACTCTGTCCTACAGGGTCACTTTAAGTCATCATCAATTTGTTGTAAGTAGGCTGAGGTTTTTGTTTTGCTTTGTTTTGGTAAGCATACGTATAAAATTAGGTGAATTTCACAGAAAAATCTTAAATAAACCTTTTTTGGGGGGAAGTGCCAATTCAAAGTTTAAATAATGCTTTTTAAAAACTCAAATGCAATTTTTTGTTTTTACTTAAAATTCATTGGTTCTTTCATTTTATTTTTGTGGGGGAAAAACAAAACCCAACTCACTGCCATCAAGTCGATGCGAACTCCTAGTGGCCCTATAGGACAGAGTGGAACTGCCCCCATGAGTTTCTGATTGCGACTGTTTCCAGAGCAGGACGCTCCTCTTTCTCCTGCAGAGCAGCTGCTGGTCTCAAACTGTGGACTGTTCGGATCACAGCCCAATGCATAACCACTACACCACCAGAGCTACTTGATTTTTGTGGGAAGTAAGAATCTCAAAAACGTTTTAATTTAGTGCTTTAGTGAATATGTTGTAAAGCTAAATCTGGTTTTGATGCACAAGTTTTAAATATTTTTTGTGAGGGGGAAGTATATTTAAAACCTGTGCATATAAAAGCAGATTTAATTTTATAATTTATTCTCTAAAATATTAAATTAAATACTTAAAAAACCCTCTTAGTATGGCTTTTAATCATATAAAGATCACAAGGATAAAAGAGGAGAATAAATGCGGGGTTTGTGGTGGTGTGAGAAGTACACAGCAATGAGTGAGAGTGTAGGTATTTTTGTGTCTTTCATCCATCTACTTGCTAAGTGTGGCCATTACTTAATCTTCTGTCAACTTGAGCGAAGGGGTGGAGTTTAACCTGTCAATCAGGTCATAGCCAATGAGGCCTCTGTGTGGGCCTGGCCTTCTCCAGAGATTTCTGGGAACTCCTGTCTTCCCTCCTGGAGGCAGGACACACTCTTGCTGAGAGGCATTCCTGTTGACAAACCACATGAAGCTATGCTGATGGAGCCAAAGCCCTGGAGCAGGAAGAGCCCTATGGAGACCTGTGCCAGCATTTAGATGTTTCCACTGCCACTGGATCCACAAGACTTTCTACCCACTGGCCTGTGATCTTCCTGCATTCAGCATCATTGCATGTGTTGGGTGAGTCTAAAGAGGAATTTATGAACTGGTATAGGACATGTGGGCTAATATTGGATTTATGGACTTGATCTTGACTGGGCTGAGATGTTTTCTTACTATACAATTACTCATTGATATAAAACTCTCTCTTACACATATATGAGTGTCTATGAATGTGTTTCTCTAGTCAACCCGGACTAACACACTAAGTTAGAGATTTCAGTTGGCATGTCATTTAATACCTAAGCGCTTTACTCTCTAATAAAGTCAGTCATAGTTTGAAACACATCTTGTTTACCAAAACCAGTCCAACAATTTCATAGGATGCCTCTGTGAGATATATGTAATAGATTCAAAACAGCCAGTTTAGAGTTCTTCCAAAAATGTGCCAATTTGACTTGGACCAGCAGATAAATATTAAAAATAATCTTAAATATAATCTGACTCCCAAAAAATTATGCTGTATTTAGCCAATGTTCCTGGAAGCTAAATGTGAGCATTTATTCCCGTGTTCTAGGTTTTCTAGGGTCAACGACCACTTTTTAAAATATGCAAGTTAAAGTTAAATTTTGGTTTTAATTTATTTTGAATCATATGTGGAGATGAATTTCTCTGAAAGTGGTTAGCTTTAGTGGTGCTAATCACTCAGGTTTGTTCTTAATTTCTCCGTGTGCCATTTAGCTCTGTTCTCTTCCACACTAGCCTGGCCCTGCCTGTTTTGTCATCCAGCTTGAGGATATGGGTTGTTGACTACATGAGCCAACCAAAGACAGTACAGTGAGGAAGGGAAAATAAATGTCTGTCCATTTACAACCTTAAAGTGCTTGCTCTGTAGCTACTGACTCAAAATACCAAACTTGAATGAAGATAGTATTATTCCATTTATATTTCATAGCTTACCAATGCTAATGGTCCAATCAAATTTACTTTCTTCATCTTGTTCTTGTCTTGGTTGCTGTAAAAATATCATTGTTTTCATTAAAACCTTTCACAAAATTTTTTCAGCCAAAACAACACAGAAAACTCATGGTCACCGCACAGAAACCCTATGACAGAGTATCAACTGTCCTTGTGGGTTTCTGAGAATGTAAATCTTTACAGGAGTATATAGCCTCTTCTTTCTCCCACAGAGGAGCAGGTAGTTTCAAACTGCTGACCTCGCAGTTAGCCCCCTACACCAACAGTTGAAGATAAATTTAAACAGTTATGAAATTAAACTATGATAGTATTTTCAAATATAAAAAGTTATGTTCACAAATTGTTGAAATTACCCAGTTTAACAAACACTGCAAGGCAGCCGAGGTGGCGTGGTTGGGCTGGGTTACATGTGGGGCTGCTTACCGCCAATTCAGCAGTCGCCATCCACTCTACGAGACAAAGATGAGGCTTTCTACTCCCAGAATGGTTACCATCTCTGAAACTCTTATCATCTCTGAAACTCACAGGGGCAGTTCTACCCCATCTTGAGTTGCTATGAGTCTGCATGGACTCTGTAAAAGTGAGTTTGACCAGGTGACAAAGTAACTGTCCAAGGTACCACAAAGGCTTAAAGATAAATGCAAATGGTCAACCTGCCTTATAGAGCTGGAACACAATGGAAAGACTAAAACCACACACACACACAAATAAAACTTCCTGCCATTGAGACAACATTGACCCACATCAACCCTATAGGTCAGGGTAGAACAGCCTCTGTGTGTTTCCGAGACTTTATTCTTTATGGGAGTAGAAAGCCTTGTCTTTCTCTCAGTATGTTAACAATGCCTACCAGTTCAATTAAATTCTTCTTTTTTATAATAATAATAATACCTATAGGTCTAAGATTGGCAGACTACTCTTCTGAAGGATTGTGGGGAATGGTGTCAGAGAATACACTCAAAATGCATCTAGAATGTAACCACTTTTCACCACTTTCTTTGCCAGCTGCAGGTCCTTTCTTGACTGGATTTTTCAAATAGCCTCCTGCCTGCTTTCAGCACTTCCCCTGATATACTCTTCAGACTATCCTCAACACAGCAAATGAGTGACCACTTGAAAACACCAGTCAGAGCATGTCATTCCTCAGCTCCTATTTTTCTCAGAGTAAAAGTCAAAGACTTTGCATTGGCCTCTGTGGCCCTGCATGATGTATCTCCTTGCTACCTCTCTAAACACACCTCCCACTCTTACCTCTGCCCACTCTGCTCCAGCCACCCTGGCTGCTCTGATATTCTGTGAAACATACCAAGAACATGTTCCCATCTCAGGAGTTGGCATTGTCAGCTGTTTGCTTAGTACATGTATTAATAACATCTTGTCCTTTATAACTCCACAAGGGCAGTGATTTTGAATTAAGGTGAATTTATCTAGCTTAAACATCAGGAAAGATGGTCTAAGTTTATTCATCAGGCTTGATTCCAAATTATTTACAGTGTTTCTTAAAATTCAAAAGTCAAACACTGACAAGTATATCACCCTTCCCACAAATGTGCCATGGGCAATCATAGCATTATTGATACAAAGTCTAAACTTAGCTCTAAATTTGTCATAGACACGGATGTGTGCTTAATCCTCTTTGAATTGATAAGCAAATTATTGGTCTGCTTTTATTGTAAAAATTACCTAATATTGTATTTATTTTCCCAAGCTAACGTTTTAACATATTCTGAACTTTCTGTCCTCATTTAGACTCCCCTTCTTTTCAATACGAGACTGAGAGTTAGGCTTTTAAGAACTTCTCTGGGTTCTGGACCTTGACTACAACTTTTGCAGGGGCAGCTCCTTAGTACACTGATCCTATGATCAGCCAGTCCGATACAGAAATAGCCTTCTTCATGAAAATGCCATCTATTTATAGATTCCCAGTCGATCCCAGCCTAATTGCAGCTGGTGAAAACCACATTTTAAAAATTAAAATAACACCACCCATCCTTTTTGCCAGGTCAACAAGACAAAACTAAAATTTCCATGTTTAAATACCGCAGTTTTGAGAAGGAAGAGAGCAATGCCACTGAACTAAGGGCTTAACAGACTAAAACAATGCTTGCATGGGAGATAGACTTATTTTCAGTTAGCTAATCAGACTCCTTGCAGCTTGAGGACAAACTACACAGCTTGATAAATTTGTCCCTCTGGGTGATCCCTCGATGACACAGGTCAATTAGTTCTGGGTGGCCTGGCATGAACTCAGAGACCATAATAGCCTCATCAACTCTTTGAGACTAAAGGCGAACATGATTCACTATTCCCGCAGTGAAAGAGGAAGCGCACACACACCATTGATGGACTGACTCTTCCCCTAGTAAGGCTTGTGAAGGGTGCTTAGGAAGCCCCACCCCCATCCCCTGCCCCCCACACCAGCCAAATGAAACGGGAAGAGCAGGCGCTGGGAGAAAGACGCGCAGGCACAGAAAATGCTGAGTCCCCCCTTGCATTTGAACAAAACCGATCTGGGAGCGCAGGCTGGAGAAGAATGAGGCTGCCCAGAACCCTCACCCCCACCCCCCTACCCACCCACCCATCTCCTCACCCTGAGGGGAGAAATAAAAAAGGGTCTAGGAGGGGAGAAGGGGAAGGCAAAGAAGCCCTGTCGGGTTACCCATTCGGCAAGGTAAACAGGGCCTTATTTGTGCTTATTTACTAATCTGTAGCGAACACTTTCACATTTTTAAAAAGCAGCACCAAAGAAGCCCTTCCAGGCCTGGCTGGCACCAGCCTCTCTCCCAATCCCACAACACCTTCCCGCAGAATCATAGCTTCTTTTCACATTTAGAGCCTTGCAGGTGCTGAGACCTGGGGAACCTTTCGCTGCAGAGGAGTAAGGGGCACACAGGGCCAGGGCCGGTGTTTACCTAGTAGACTGGGCACTGGTCGCTGCCCAGGACAGTACATTGGAACCCGGGCTTTGATTCCGCAAGGCGGTTGCTATAGGCCTGGGACCGACCGAGCGCGCCGCAGAATCTTTGGTGTGGAATAGTGAAGTTGCTCGCTGCAGATTAGGAAGTAAGCACAAGTCACCAGTGCTTCCCTGGCTTATCGGGTGCTTGGACACGGTCAGGAGAAAGAGAAATCACCGGGGTAGCGGGGTCGGGGTCTGTTTCATCAACCTTACCAGCCCAGACATCCGCCAGGACCAGGGACCCCTGGCCGGTGCACGTGAAAGTTACGTGCAAAGCCGGGTCTGGAGTTCCAGAAGGCAAGGCATCGGATGCCACAACCCGGAGAGAGGCCAGCACTTTACAGACCACCCAGCTCCCGACCCCGTCCCAGCGGAGCCTCGCTGGCATTCCCTGCGGCGCCGGGAAACCGGCTCTGGGCTCGGAACTTCAGACCCTCCCCTCCAGCAAGCCCGGCCTCTCTCCCCGTCTGCCCCGGGCCCAGAGTGGCCCTGGTGAGTCACGCGTCCCGGGCAAGCCGGTGGCTGCCGGCGACCTACCTGCAGTTACCCAGTTCCAAGTCGCCCTCCGCTCCCCTGGGGCGCCGGGCCGTCCCGTTCCTGCCCGCCTCCAGAGCCATTGCAGCCTGAGGAGAAAGCACAGCCTCAGCCTCGAGCGCGCCCCGCGGCCGCGTGCACGGGGGGCCAGGCCCCGCGACCCCCGCCCCGGCCCCCGGCCCCGGCCC
>NW_022103920.1:53711856-53726623 GCF_000313985.2 Echinops telfairi
CCGGGAGCCCCCGGGGCCCCGAGGGCCTCGCCTGGCGACTCACCCTGGTCCCGCAAGCAAGTCCCTTCTCTGGGCGCCACCTGTTCCCCTCTCACTGGGCGCTCATTCGTCTTCTTTGCAACCCCCTGCGGAGGTCAGTTTCAGGACTTGGGCAAGGGCGGCCAAGGCCCTCAGAGGGCTCTAGAGTCGCCTCCCACTCCTGAGCCCCCACGACCAGCTCGGGGGGGCACCAGACCCAACCATCTCACGGGACGGCTAACTAGCGACCCCGAAACTTAAATCTGTCCCAAGGGTCCCCAACGCTATGCGCCTTGCAGAAGAGGAACTCTGGCTGTGGCTTTATTTTCAGTCACAGAACTTGAGGACTGCAAGGGACTTCCCAAAAATAACAACAGCCAAAAAACCCCAAGCCCGTTTAGTTGCCGTCGATACAGGAACCCCACGTTTTGGACGAGAACTGGCTTCATAGAAATGTAATCTGACAAAAGAAGACGTTTGATCTTCACGGCAGAACCCACGGTGGCACAGTGGCTAATTTCCAGGCTGCTAAAAAATAGGGTAAGCTGTTGGAACCCCCCCAGTTCTTATTGGGGGAAGAGATGTGTCCCTTGGCTTGTTAAGGGTGGTGGTGTGGTCTTTATTGTTAAGTGTTGTCAAGTTGGCCCTTAATGCACAACAGAAAGAAACAACGCCTGGCCCTGCCCCATCCTCACAATTGTTCTTATGCCTGAGCCCATTGTTGGCAACCACGGGTGTCATCCCATCTTGGTAAGGGTCTTCCTCTTTTTCACTGCCCTTCTACTTTACCAAGCATGATGTTCTTTTCCAGGGACTCCTGATAGATGTCCAAAGTATTTTAGATAACTCACCATCCTTGCCGTTAACGAACATTCTGGCTGTACTTCTTCCAAGACAGATCTGATTGTTCTTTGGCAGTCCATGGGACTTTCACTATCTTCACCAACACCATAGTGCAAATGCCTCAGTCTCTCTTCAGTCTTCCTAATTCACATGCAGATGAAGAGTCTGAAAATACCATGGTGTGTTAGTCTGGATTGACTAGAGAAACAAATCCAGGGCATTCATGTATATAAAAAAGAACTTTATATAAAAGAGCAATTTTATATTGAGAAAACATCCCAGCCTAGTTCAGATCAAGTCTGTAAATCCAATATTAGGCCATATGTCCAATACCAGTCTGTAAATTCCACTTTAGACTCATGCAACCCATTGCAATGATACCGAATGCAGGAAGATCACAGGCCAGTGGGTGGAAAGTCTTGTGGATCCAGTGGCGATGGAAGCATCTCAGCGCTGGCATGGGTCTCCACATGGCTCCTCCAGCTCAAGGGCCCTGGGTCCATCAGTGTAGCTCCATGTGGCTTGTCAGGAAGGGTCTGTAGTTGGAAAATATGGTCTCGGTGATAAAAATGAAGCTGGGGATCAAATAATAGAATTTTTCAAGATCAATGACTTCTTTGTATATACCTTTTTTTCTGAAACATAAATGGTGACCTCACTAGGTGGAATACACAGGAATCAAATAGATAATATCTGTGGGATGAGATAAATGCTACATATCATCAACTAACCAGAAGCCAACTGTGAAATAGACCATCAATTGTTCATATGTATGTTTAGGTTAAAACTGAAGAAAATGAAAACAAGTCCATGAGCCAAAATAGAAACTTGAGTAGATCGTATCTGGATTTATGAGCATCTCAAGAACAGATTTGATGCATTGCACACTAATGACGGAAGACCAGAACATCATACATGAAGAAAGCAAAAGTTCATTAAAAAGAAAGGAAATAAAGAAGAGACTAAAGTGAATGGCAGAATAGACTCTGAAACTTGTTCTAGAACATAGAGTAACTAAAGGAAAGGGAAGAGATAATGACATACAAGAGGTGTACAGAAAATTTCAAAAGGTAGTTGGAGAAGATAATAAATACTCAACGACCTGGAGTTAGAAATGAAACGGTGAGAACAAACGCAGCGTATCTTAAGAATTTGTAAAATAGTGCTACTGTTATTAAAGATGACTTATATAAAGTGTCCGGCACATAGATTCCACCCATTACCATTGAGTGGATTCTGTCTCAGCAAACCTATAGGACTGAGTAGAATTGCTCCTTAGGGTTTCCATCATAGATCTTTTGGGTGACTTGTGGGTTTAAACCACTGACCTTTGGTCAAATAAAGGGTGGGGGGGCAAATGTATTAAGTGTAATGGAGAGTACTTTGAAGGTGATAAGGTTGTTTTGTAAAAAAAATTAAATACATAGCTTTGAAAAATAAAAAAGGCACCTTATAAGTAGTAACTATTTTAATAGAACTGCTATATTCTGAATCAGCTTGATGGCCAATTGTTTTATTATTATAATGAAAAGACCAGAGGATGTTGATGAGGAAGCCCTGAAATAGGAGTCAGCAATTTCTGGAATGTACTCTTGACTATACCATGCATCTTCATTCTGGTCTACCTTGCTACCTTGAACCTGGCCTGAATTTAACTTAAAAGAGTGTGATAGGAATCTGTGATAGAAATTAATGTAGTTGAGTATTTTTCCTCAAGGGGTGTTTTCTCCTTTTTCAGTATACCATATCACGAAAATCCCCATCAGAATTCATTTCCGTCATGAGCCCTGTTAATTTAATATAAGGGATGGTAACTTTTTCAGTCTTTATTAAAGAAAACTTGGAGGCATACAAAGGCAAATATTTGAATGGTTAAGAAAGTCCTTAACCAAGATCAACAATCAAAACCACCACCTGAAAATAAGGTGGGCTTGCCTATCGGTCTGAGTCAACTCTCAAGGTCAGAAGCTCATGGTGTGTGCTTTTGGTTCTGAAGCCAAGGTGAGAACCTAGGTGTGGGGGCCAGAGAGGGGCCCGTGGCTCCTACATGGCTGTCTTAAGAAAACACAAGACCATTTTATTGGGTCTACCATGAAGATGATGTTGTTAGTTGTCATTGAGTCCTGTTGCCTTATGATACCCTATGTGGTTTAGAGCAGCCAGACTGACTTCTCAGAAGCAGATTGTAAGGCTTACTGCCCAGGCAGCTCTGGGTGGGTTGCAGCCATCAATCTTTAAGTTCATAGTCCGGTCAATAAACATTTGTGCTACCCAGGGACTTCATTATGAACCTACATGACCCTATAATGCGTACTTAGTGTAATGATTATGTTTATTGTTAAGCATCTACCCTGTGAGATGCCTGGTCCATAAGGCAAAGACTTTGTGTTTTATCCACAGATGTAGGCCAACAATGAAAGCCCAACAACCATCGGATGTTCTCTTAGCTCATCTAGTGTCACACTTTTCTAGGTAATTATCTCATGCCTTCCCTCTTCTCAAACGTTTATCATTCTTTCCCCATCTTCAACTGCTGAGTTGCTGTGTTTCTTAGATCTCATCCCTTTTATCTTCCTCAGGAATTGCATCAACTTTCTTTGTTATCAACATTTTTATTTTTACTGTATCATCCCCGTTAGAATATATTCATGTTATTTCTTCCATCTGAAAAAAAAAGATCTTGACCCTACTCCTGTCAGCTCCTACATTATTTCTCTACTCCCCTTTACAACTAAATTTCTTAAGAGTTGTTTATATCACTTTCTCCATCCCCTGTCTTCTTGCCCTCTCTTAAACCTACTTTAATCTAAGTTTCATACTTTTACTTTATCAAAATTGCTCTTATAAGGGTCACCTGTATGATTGTAAATCCAATAGTCAATTCTTTTTTCTTACCTTACTTAGAATACATTCATGAATTTGAAAAATCTACCATTTTCTTCCTTAATACAATTTCTTCACTTGACTTCCAAGGCACCACATATTTCTTGGATTTTAATATACCTCACTGGTTACTCATTTCCAGAATCCTTCAATGCTTTTCCTCTTCTTTCAGTTTTTCAACTAATACTAGAGTATACAAAGGCACTTACTTGGACTGCTTCTCTGTCCAATTTCACTACTTCTTAAAGCTTAGTCAGTCTCATGGCTTAAATACACATTTTCAACAATTTATACATTTTTATTCCTAGCCTACACTTTGATCCTGAATTTCTGGCTCATATATTCAATGGCATTTAGAAGTGTCTTTTTAGATGTTTGATTTCTCAAACTTAACATAACCAACCTATCCTCTGATCGTCTTTCTATGCTGACCCTTCCATGAAGATTATTTATGTTCTTTGGTAGCTCTAGGCTTCCATTTACTCAACAGAAATTCTGGAGTCATCTTGAATTTCTCTTTCTCAAAATTCCCATAGTCAGTCTCTCGGGAAATCCCGCTGGCTCTACCTTCAAAATGTGAGTACATTCAGAATTAGACTACTTATTTCCACTTTCAAATTCATCATTGTGGTCCAAATTGCTATCATCAGGCATCTGAAATAGATGTACAGCTTCTGTTTCTGTTTTATCACCACGTTTACTTTTACTCATTCTCAAAACAGTAAACTGAAGAACTTAGTCACCCTTCACACAAAATTAGGGAGCTTCAAAACAAAACTTTTCTATAATAATCTGCTAGAAGAACAATCAGAAAAAAATGAAAACTAACACACACAAAAATGAAGAAAGCCTAAGAAGTATGTGGGGCTTCATCAAGAGGAATAAATCACGTGTAGTCAGAACAACAAAAAAGCACAGAGAAAAGTATCAAAGAGTTGTTGGAAACCTCCCTAACATCATGAAAGATGAAAAGATGCGTATTTAGGAAGCTGAATGAACCCACACAGTATAGACTTCAAAAGAAAACACCAAGACATAGCATCGTCAAACTCTCCAAAACCAGACAAGGAAAGAATCCGGAGAGCAGCTTTGAAAAAAAAAAAGTGACCTACAAAGGAGAACTCATAAGACTGAACTCTCATTTCTCAGCAGCAGCCATTCAAACAAGAAGCAAAGGGATGACATATATAAAACTCTCAAGAAACAAGATGCCAACTAAAAATTATACACCCCCAAAATTGTCCATTGAATACGACAGTAAGATTAGGACATTTCTAAATAAAATAAAAATTAAAGGGATTTGACCGCCTGGCAAGAAATCCTAATGGGAACTCTTCAGGCAGAGAACCTGCAACAGGAGGCGGCAATTTGAGACCAGCTCTTTTGGACTCGATCTTTATTAGGGGCAGGCTTATATTATTATATAATATAATGACATAATATATTGTTATATTAGTTGCAGGACAAGTAGCCTGCAACACAGGACAGGTTTTACACAATGGGACAGTTCACAATTCTTTGAGAGTATACAAAGGAGCATTAACACTTCAAGCATGTTATTCCCAGACAGGAGGGGAGGATAAGGCTGAGAACATGAACTAGCTGAAATGTTTGCAGACTGCTGCCTTCTGCAGCTTTAGTCAGAGAACAGGAGGCAAGTGTCTGTTTATGTCAGGTGGAGAGACAGGCCAGCCATGCTTCATCAGCAACCCTGGCTGAGCCATCAGCATTCTCCCATGGTCCATGAACAGGGGAAGGTGATGCTCCTGTCCTATTTGCCTAAGGAGCAAACAACTTTTGCCCACAAGCATACATAACACCCCCAGAAATCAACCCAGATATAGAAGTATCCCATATAAAACAAATATACATGACTGAAAACAAGGACCTCTATTTGTAGTTAAGAAAATTACCAAGTAAAATGAGAAAGTCATGTAATTACAGAATTTCCAAACGGAAAGGAAGTCAAGGAGATGGCTGATGTGGAGATACATGTTAACTTGGCTGAAGGGGAAGGCAATGTAAAACAAGAGGGAGTTTGGCAAAAAAAAAAAAAAAATGTAGGAAGACAGTGGGAGGAACACAAGAGTAAAAAGCATTAGAAGTCTTCAGAAGTCTATATGCTATACACACAATCCTGATCTATGGTGATCTATGAGTAGATGAATGGACATATAAGCTAGATGAGTATCGGATGGGGAGTGGGAATATACCAATAAATATATAGATTTGATAGAGAGATCTATACATGGTATTTGCATTTCCTGAAACATACCCACAAATGCAGTGGAACATGGAGAGGGCAAAATTATGAAAACTCCTCGTCATAAGCAAACATCTTGAGGGAATGAGTTGGTAGCCCTCGGAGTCCAGGATCATTGCCCCGAGGGACACCTAGACCAATTGGCATAACGTGATCCACAGAGAAACCCTACTTTGGTGAGCAGCAAATGGGTTCTTAAAAGCTCATGAGTGACCATTTAAGGTGAAACTGGTTTCTCCCTGTCTAGAGGAAAGAATATTGATGAAAATCAAAGACACATGGAAATAACGAGTCCAATGGGCCAACAGACTGCAAGAACTCTGAGGGCTCTGAGAACAGAAGAACTAGGTGGTGCCTGACTGTCACAACCAACTGCTCTGAGAACAGAAGAACTAGGTGGTGCCTGACTGTCACAACCAGCTGCTCTGAGAGGTATCACATGAGAAGATCCTGGACAGAAAATGTGGAACAATACTCAGAATCATTAAAAAAAAAAAAAAGATCAATCTCACTGTTGAACAGAGACTGGTACAACTCCTGAGACGATGGTCCTTAGTCACCCTTCAGGTGTGGAACTGAACTCACCCCCACAGCTCAATGTTCATTCAAATAGTAAGTAGTTCTACGATGGGGAACACAAATATTAATGAGGTAGGCACACCTCAGAGTAATCAGCCAACGGACATCAAGAAGGCAGCATTTAGCCAAGGACAGCATTCTGAAGGGTCAAAAAGGAGGAGTAGACAGAGAGGAAGTGGAACCGATGGCGTTACACCGAGGGAACCGCAATCAATGAGTCTGCCATCCTCAATTCTGGACAGCATTCAGGCTTTACTTCCTTCATGACATTTGCTTCTCTTCTGGTATTTTCCATGGTATTTTCCATGTTCTTCACCAGTGCTACAATTAAAATACATCCATTATTCTCTGGCCTTCCTTACTCATTTTTCAGAATTCACAAGCATACAGTCTTGGGCCAGTCACCTGTTAGTGCTCACACTGCTATCTTTGTTCTTTAACACTTTAAAAAGCTCTTGGCTCGCAGTTTTACTCACTGCAATACATCGTTGATTTCTTGACTGCAACCTCCATGAGCATTGATTGTGGATTCAAGTAAAATGAAATCTGACAATTTCAGTCTTGTCTCCATTTATCATAATACTGTCTGTTAGTCCAGTTGTGGGGATGTTTGTTTGAATTCACACTGCAAGTTGTAGTCTTTGATCTTCATCAGTAAGTAATTTCAAGTCCTCTTCACTTTGAGCAACCAAGGTTGTGTTGTCTCTGTATTCAGACGACACCACTTTGCTCGCTGAAATTAAGGAGGACTTGAAGCACTTGCTGATGATGATAGCCTTCAGTGTGGGCTACAGCTCAATGTAAAGAAGACCCAAATCCTCACAACTGGATCAATAGGTAACATCATGACAAATGGAGAAAAGATTGACGTTGCCAAAGATTTCATCTTGTCTGCATCCACAATCAATGCTCATAGAAGCAGCAATCAAGAATATTTTTTAAATGGCATAAAATATATTTACAAATAATTTCCCACAGATACGGGTCAAAAGCGAAAACAACCTCCTTCAAACAAAATATTTAAAATATATATTTAAATGTAAATTAGCTAGCAACAGTTTTCCCACCCACCCATCCACCCACCTCTCCTCCCTTCCACATCAACCCCTCTGCCCCCGACTTCCCAAGGAAAGTGTGATAGATTTGGTTCTCTCTGGAGGTGACTTCTACTTGGATGAGAATATGTTTTTGATCTTTTACCCTTGATATTTTATTTGTGGCAGTCTAACTCTCTGCCCTTTCATCTCTGAAGGTTTGATGCAAGTACTGCTGTTTATCTGTATTTTGCAACTTGGCCATTAGACTTGCACTTAGATTCAAATGGTTTCCAAACTCGCTGCCACTGGTACCTTTAAACCTCTGCCTAAATCCTCTTTCCCCTTCTTAGAGTTTATAGATCTTAATTTCTCGTGTCTTCATTTCCATACTATAACGCATCTTACGCTTCTCTCTCAACATTCTTTTTTAAAAACTTCTCTCTTTAAAAATTAAAGTCAAAATATCTTTCTATTTTTAGTCTCTTTCATTCTAATTATTGTTTTGCTCATTATACAATGTATAGCTAATTTGACCCAGCACACAGGCAGGTATTCATGAAATGTTAAAGGCGAGGACAGTACAAAAAAGCAAAAACTAAACTCACCGTCATATAAGACAAAGTAGAATTACCCCTGTGGATTTCTGAGGCTGTACATCTTTAACCCCAAACTCCAAACTCTCTGCGACTGAGTCAATTTCAACACATTAGTGACCCTATAGGGCAGGGTAAAGCTGCCACCTGTGAGTTTACTCAGTGGTTCTCAACCTTCCGAATGCAACGACCCTTTAAGACAGTTCCTCATGTTGTCGTGACCCCCAACCATAAAATTATTTTCGTTGCTCCCTCCCCAACCATAAAATTATTTTCGTTGCTACCTCATAACTGTAATGTTGCTACTGGTATGAATCGGGTGGCCCCTGTGAAAGGGTCATTCGACCCCCAAAGGGGTCATGACCCACAAGTTGAGAACCACTGCTGTAAGTGTTTATGGGAATAGAAAACTTCGTCTTCCTCCTGAGGAGTGGCTAATGGTTTTGAATGGCTGCGCTTGCTATTAGCAGCCAACACACCATGACACCACTAGGGCTCTTTAAGTGCCCTGCAAAGTCGAGTGGTCCGACTAATGTAGTCAAACATATTTGCTCTGGCAGTCTAACTTTGTGGCTTAAAAACAATTAAGTAGCTTTTCCATACCTTTCCAGCAAAAGGATTGGGCTATATCTCAAAGGATTATGGAGATTGAACTAACTTTAGCTTCTGAACTTAATGTATAAGAGTAGGTTAGCACTCAAAAAAGCTGTTAAGTTTTATTAGAATTCGACATTGCTTTCGTGATGTGGAAACCCCTGGGTGGCTGCCAGGTTAGCGTTCACGCTCAGAGAGAAGCGGGGCAAGCAGGCCAGGGTCTTGAAGACCCGGTGGAGCAGCTCTGCTCTGCAGCCCTCGTGTCCCTGGAGCGGAAACCAACTCCACAGCAGTTGTTTTGCCTCAGCCATCATCTAATCAACTATCAATTCTCTATGTGTAAGAAAGCTTTGATATGGAAATCCTCTGGTCAATACAGTTTTCTGTGTGGAGCTTGGTAGTAAAATGTAAACTTTCTTGCTAGAGGTTTTGTAAAATTAGGAAAAAGAAACGTCATTTTATTGAGCATCTGTGTGTTACGGTGTGAGAAACTTGTACTATGGAACAGTAAACCTATGGAAGCTGGAACTTGTGTGAGGTGGAAACCTCCAAGAAATGGAATAATTGAATCCTAAAGGAGCAAGAAACCTTGCAGCCTCTTCTAAGAATCACTTCTCTGTTATTTTGCTCCTTGTGTTGTTATAGAATTTAATGTCAACATGAAGTTATATAAAAATGTAGGGGTGGTATACAACCGGTTAATCAGGTCACAGCCTGATGGTGCCTCCTGGGGATGTGGCCTTCCCAGAAGGAGGGCCCTGGGAACCTCCCTGTCTCGCTGCTTTTCTTCTCTGTGGCTGACCCAGCAGCTGCCAGAACTCTGCCGTGTTTCTACTGACCTTGGATCCATGTGACTTTGCATCCACTGGCCTATGACCTTCCTGAATTCTGCGTCATTGCATGTGGCTGCATGAGTCTGAAGGGGGACTTATGGACCAGTATTGGTCTTATGGACTTGAATTGGGCTGGGCTGGGAAAATATATATACTTCTTGATATAAAGCTCTTTCTTGCACATAATGAGTGTCTCTGGATTTGTTTCTCTAGTTAACCCGGCCTAACACACTCATTAAAAAATTTATTTAACTATGTTGGTTTGGCATGCTAGCCGACAGGGAAGAGCTGCATTTTGTCTCTGCCAAGACCAAATGGATAAGTATGAGTTAGGGTCACTGTGCTTAAGGTCATTAGTGTTGACTTACTCTGATGGGTATTTACAACCATACCCATTATACTTTGCTTTGCCACAGATTAAAACCCCAAACTGCTAATACCATGTCCTAATATTTGTATACAATATAACAAGCAAGAGCAAAAACACCAGCTTTGTATTTTATACTAGTATTCAATTATTCACAGCGCTATTTTCTAACCCTAACATTGTGACGTCTTAAGGGGTCCTCAAGGAGTCTGGGTGGTACAAGGGGTTGCTAACTGCAAGGGTGGTGGTTCAAGCCCACTAGCTACTCTGCTGGAGAAAAAGGAGGCTATCTGCTCTGCTAAAGAGTTACGATCTTTGAAACTTTAAAGGAGTAGTTCCACCCTGTCTTGTAGGGTTTTTGTAAGTCAGAATCAATTGGATGGCAGTGGTTACGCTTTAGGGAGTCATCTGCCACGTTAAAGAACACTGGGAAATGCTCAGAAATCTACCATGCCGTCATAACCCTAGATGACGACCATCGTGCACCAAGTTTGGAACTCTGTACCAGGTGGGACCCTTAGCCTCCCTCTTTGTCGTCTTATTTTTTAATTAAAATTTTTATTTTTTGTAATTATATCTTCACATGCTGTTATACAAATAATATAGATGTTGAGATCCTCAGCTCCCTTTGCTCAGTTTCCTGAGTGGCACCAAACTATCAAGCTACAGCATGAATATGACTCCTAGGTTATTGAAACTCTTAAGAGTCAAGCTAGGGATCAATTTTGTGACCACAACGATCTCTCTTGTTGCCCTTTTGTAGCCACGACTAGTTCTCTCCCATCCTCGTGCCTCCTTAAACCAAACCACACTCACTGCCATCGGATCGAATCCAACTCATAGTAACCCTGGAGGGCAGGGCAGAACTGTCCCTGTGGGTTTCTGAGACTGACCCGTGACGGGAGTAGAAAGCTTTATCTTTCTCCAGGAGAGTAGCGGGTGGTTCCTAACAGCTGACCCTGCAATTAGCAGTCCAAAGTATAACCACTATGCCACCCATGCTGCTCTCCTTACCAGGCGGCCACTAGCCAGTTCTCTATTTTTACAATTTTGTCATTTCATGAATGATACAGAAATGGAGTCTTTTGAGTTTGTTAGGTGTTTTGCGTTTTTTCTTTTACCCATCATAATTCCTTGGAGATTTGTCTAAGTTGTTGCATGTAGCAATAGTTCGTTCTTATTGATTGCTGAGTAGAATTCTCTGGTATGGACGTACTATCATTGTTTGTTCAGCCATTTCCTTGTTGAAGTACATCCATATTGTGTTCACTTCTTTCGCACGTTTTTGTATGGACGTAAGCATTTATTTCTCTGGGATAAATGCTCAAGAGTATAATTTGTGGATATTATTATCGTTGCATATTTAGTTTTTTGAGAAAAGGTCACACTGCTTTCCATTCCAGGGTGGCTTTGCCATTTTCCATTTCCACCAACAATGTCTGAGCAGCCGTTCTTTGACTTTCCACTAGCATTTGCTGTGGTTGCTTTTTTTTTCTTTCCATATCCATTTTGATGGTAGTTTGCTGGTATCTCATTGCATGTTCAACCTTCATTTTCTCTAATGGATAATGATCTTAAAGAACCTTTCATGTGTTTACTTGTTGTCTGTGCAGGTAGTCCCTGAGTTACAGGTGGGTTGCATTCCATTAATTCTGTTGTAAGTCAGTTCTGATCTATGTTGAATACCTTTTTTTGGCTTTAGTTTCCCTATTACTGACTTTTCTTTTCAGGAGCCCTGATGGTGCTGTCAGGTAAGCATTGGAATTACCCAAAGCACACCTGACAGCTGCTCTGAGGGAGAAAGACTGGGCTTCTACACCCAGAAACAGTTACAATCTTGGAAACCCGCAGGGGCTGGCTATTGAGTCACATTGACGTGCTGGCAGTGAGAACGATGGAGAAACAAAGCTGGCATTCTGTCTGTTGCGGTAATTATTCCATTTATGAAAAGTTCTGGATTGTCTGGATTATCCTTGGGATGGGGATGGGTTTCGAGTGAGAAAATTAGTGAGAACAGTCGTCTGTATGATCTTCCTTTCTTTCTTCATACCTTTCTTGGTAACCTCTCATTGTTTCCCCAGCTGCCCATTGCTTTAGCAAGGCGACCAGCATCTGGGCCCATGTTTTCAAGCACCTGAAACACCTGGTTTAGTTCAGAAAGAACTCCAGCTAATCCCCACACTGTTAAACTTTTGGACACTTTTCCTCCTTCCTCTTACTCATTATTTCTACCTTTTCCAGAATTTTTCTTATTCAAAATCTGTTAAAACCCCATCTGTCAATTTCCCTTCTTTGTCATCTATGCGCTGTTCAACATCTGCAATATGACGTTCTAAACTCAGCATTCTTGTCACACTGACAGCTTGTCCATTGATCGCCTCCATCGTATCACCGCAATCAAATGCTTGGAGTGTGGTCATCTGACTCAGCAATTGTTTTTACCACGTGCCCTGGTGGTGGTTTTATGTCAGCTTGAGCGAGTCAGGATTCTCTTATGAGGTGATCTAACATAATGTGGTCACTTCATGACGGAATTTTCTGTGAAGCAGCCAAACGATTCATCTGGTCGCAGTCTTGACACAAGTGAGGGAAGTTTCATTCCGGGTGTGGCCGGTCTCAGTAGAGACTGACAGTGTGCGGAAGCTAGCTCACTTCTACTGTTGGATTTGGTGCTGCATCTGGTTTGTGGACTTTATTTCCAGGGAGATACAATGTTCCAGGCCCACTTCAAAATCCCTTTTGAAAATCATGAGTGAGGTTCATCATAACCGGAATATGTCTTAAGTCAAGGACTCCTCTTTGGTGAAATACCAGTGTATGTCTATCATTTTTCCTTCTTTCTAATTGAAGTCTTAGATTTTTTATTATTAACTTCTAAGATGCCTGTATACATTCTACTTAATATATTCTAGTACTGTGTTCAATATTGGTGAAGTTTGATTTATCAAGTTTTCTTTTTAAGGGTCATGCTTTGGACGTTAAGTGTAGGACTTTTTGTCTAAGCCCTTGATCCTACAGATTTTTGCCCATTTTTTTCTTAATTTTAAAAATATTTTCATTTTATATTTAGTCCCATGTGCAGAAAAGAGTTGATCTGTTTCTATCCCTCCACCAATTGCTGCAATTACATAGCAAGTCTTAAAATTGGGTAAATTATTGCTTCCACTATCTTTTTCTTTTTCTAATTAGCAATTTTAGTTCCTTTGCTTTTACAATAAGGAGCACTGGTGGGCCAGTGGGTTAAGCATATGATGTTTATGATGATAACCGAAAGAATGGAGGTTTAAATCCACTATGGGAGAAAACTGAGACTGTCTGTGTTCGTAGAAACGTACTGCCTTGTAAACCCCATGGGACATGTCTACTCGGATTTGTACTGCTGCTGTGAGTCAGAATTGACTCCGCAGTGGGCATTTGGAAATTGTTTTGACATATAAAATTGAATGGTCTTGTCTATATCTACAAAAAAAAAGTCTGTCTGGGCTTTTGATATGAACTCTGTTAAGCCTATAGATCAGTTTGGGGCAATTTGACACTTTACACTGTTGTGCCTGCCAAGCCTTGAAGACAGTATACCTCTTGATCTGTTTCCATCTTTGATTTCCTTCAGTAGCATTGTGTAGTTTTCAACATAGAAGTTTTGTACATGTTTCGTTAGATTTATACTAAGTGTTTTGTGTATTTTGAACTATTTCGAATGGTGATGTACTTTTAAATTTCTCTATCCAAGTGCTCATTGCTAGTATGTAAAATACAATTGGTGTTGGGATGTTTATAATGTATCCTGAAATCTTGATGAACGTACTTAAAAGTTCTAGGAATTTTCTTTTGTAGATTAATCAGGATTTTATGTGTATCTAATTATGTCATCTACAAATAGGGAGAATTTAAAAAACACTCTTCGTTGTAAATGAGGTGAAGGTTTACAGAACACAGCCTGCATTTTACATTCAAGAATTTGCACACACTCTGTTTCCAATTCTCCATTGCACCCCCTCCAGGTATCATCCCTTACCCTGCTTTCTCTGTGTTCCCGGTGTTTCCTGTTTCCCTTCCGCCTTCTCTCCTGACCCTTTGGATTTCGTCTTTGGGTAACTGTTGCCCTGGGGTCTTAAATGACCGACGGGTGTACCGCAGGGCCGTCATCTCAGAGTCCTGTCTGACCAGTAAACCGAGTCTCTTTCATGATTTGAGTTTTGTCTCACATTTTTCTCCTTCTCTGTCCAGAGCCCCCTAATGTAATCCTCTCCAGAGCAATAGGTAGTTAATGGTAGCTAGGTATGATCTAGTTCTTCCAGTCTCAGGGTCGTGGAGACGGATGTTCTCTTGGTCCATTCATCCGCTTGTTGCTATATATGTTTTGATTTTCCTTACTCCAAATGGGAGAGACCAATGGTTTCAGATTAAATGGCTGCTTGCAAGCGTTTAAGACCCCAGTCACTACTCACCAGACTAGGATGTAGAGCATTGTCTTTATTGAGCGATGTCATGCCAGCAGAGCCTGGTGTCCTCTGAGACTGGTCCTCAAGGAGTTTGGTTATGTCTAAGAAGTATTCATAACTTGCCTCCTGTCTGGTGTATCACATTCATGGTACATTTAGGTCTTTGATCCATCTTTTTTTTTTAATCATTTTATTGGGACTCATACAATTCATCACAATCCATACATACATCAATTGTGTAAAGCACATGTATACATTTGTTGCCCTCATCGTTCTCAAAATTCGCTTTCCTCTTGGGTTCCTGGAATTAGCTCC
>NW_022103920.1:53726723-53729969 GCF_000313985.2 Echinops telfairi
ACACTGCCCGGCGTCTCCCTTCACCCACCCTTCTGTTACCCATTCCCCAGAGAGGAGGTTATATGTAGAGCCTTGTGATCGATTCCCCCTTTCTACCCCCTCCACTTCACTCCCGGTATCACCACTGTCATCCGTGGTCCTGAGGGGTTCATCTGTCCTAGATTCCCTGTGTTTCCAGTTCCCATCTGTACTGCTGTGCATCCTCTGGTCTAACCAGGTTTGCAAGGTAGAATTGGGATCATGGTAGTTGGGGAAAGGAAGCATTTAAGAACTAGAGGAAGGTTGTGAGTTTTCATATTTGTTCATGGAGTAAGACGTGGGTCCTGTTTGTTCTTATGTGAATGAAAATTCAGTTTTCCCAGCACCACTGCAAAGGAGACTATCTCTTCCCCCATTTAGTGGGATTGGAGATTCTCCTGTTATTTTTATGTGGACATCAAGTTTGATTATTGTAGTTGGAAGATAGTCCTTATGATTTCACGTCTTAAACTTGCTGAGGGTTGTTTGTGGACCATGTTACAGACTATATTAGCATAGTCTGTGGGCACATGAAATGAATGTGTATTCTTCTGTTGTTGTGTAGAATGTTATATTGCTATAAAATATAATGTTATATTTGGTGTATTGTTCCATTCTTTTATATCTTTGCTGATTTCCTCCATAGTTGTTCTATCAATTGTTAAGGATGGGGTGTTGAAATCTTCAATTAAAAACAATTTTTTTCACATTTCAATAGTTTTGTAATCTTGGCAATATGAAACAAAATACACATCATTCTAATCTAATCACAATGAAAGGAAATATAATCACCATAAAAATGACATCCTAAAGTAAACATGAAATAATTACCCAATATTCTTATAAATTCTGATAAATTCAAAGTTTAAAGTATTAATTTTTTATTCATCATTTTATTGGGAGCTCTTATAGATGTCATAACATTCCATAATTCAGAATAGATCAAGCATGCTTGTACAATTGCTACTACAATCGGTTTCAAAACATTTTCTTTCTTCTTGAACTCTTTGATATCAGCCCCTCTTTATCCCCACCCTTTCTCACAGGAATCCTTGTTATTATTATTCACATATATGTATATTTTTATACACACATATATATTAGCCATATCTTACCCCATCCAATATATCCATTCACCTACAATTCTGTTGTTTGCTCCCCTCGAGTGGGGTTAAACAGTCATCATTGCTATCAGCTCCCCATTGCCACCCTTCCCCCTCCCCCTTGCCTTCCCATATCCTCAGGGAATCATTACTCCCATTACTATTTCTGAAGGGTCATCCATCTTGGCATTCCTGCATAGAATGTTCTTAAGTCTAACATACATAGGTCTAACAGTATTAATGAGGTGAAACATAAGTCTTTTTTTTTTTTAATTCAATTTTTTAATGATCATTTTACTGGGGGCTGTTACAGGTCTTATAACAATCAATTGTATAACATCAATTGTATCAAGCATACTTGTACATATGTTGCCATCACATTATTTTCTTTCTTTTTTTTTAAGCATTTTATTTTATTTTATTTGAAACATAAGTCTTAATAGTAAGGGGAGAAATATTAAAAACAGGAGGATAGTTCTATGTTTCATCAGTGCTATACTGCACCCTGAATTCCTCATCCCCTCACGCAGCACCTCTCTGAGGGACTGTCCAGTTGTCTTGCAGGCAAGTTTTAGGTCTCCACTTTGTCCACACTCCTTCACATAAATTTATTTGTTTTTGAACTTCTGACACCTAATCCTATTAACACCTCCTGATCACACAAGCTAATGTGCTTCTTCCATGTGGACTTTGTTGCTTCCATACTAGATAGCTGCTTGTTTTACTTTAAGACCCCAGATGCTATATTTTTTAATAGCTAAGCACCATCTTCACCACATTTGCTTCTGCACCCATTTTGTCTTTAGCAGGTACCGGAAAGGTGAGTATCATACAGAGCCACATTATAACAAACCATTCTTGTACTTAGGTGAGATTTCAGTAGAGGCCCAAAATCCATCTGCTTCCTTGTACTTACATATATGTACATATATAGACAAATACACCTATTTTTATATAATCATATATTTACATATTTATATAGCTATATTTATACCTATGTATGTAATTTCTTCTTTCCTCTTTTTTCCCCTCCTTTCCTCCTGCCACACTACCATGCTTACCCATTGTTCAACTCTAAGCAATTCCTCTCAGGCACTTTCAACTGATCAAACACACCCAGGAATGCTGCACCTTCCTCACTGTCCGTTTCATAACCTTTGCTCTTCCCCTGTCCCTGTCATTATTGGATCACCACTCACCTCCCCCCACCTTCTCCCTTCACCCGTCACCCAACCCGCAGCCATGGGTTCCATCACTGTCTCCATGGAATTGCTTATCCTACTTATCTTATATTAGATAGACACACACCAAAAAGAAAAAAAAAATGGAGAAAGAACATAAAACTAGCTCCAAATCTAATTGGTATCCTGGCCCTGAGTAGATGAATATCTCTGTGTTAAATAGCAAGCAGGACCTGTTATGATCCCTCGGCCCAATCCCTTTTTCTTTCAGAGTTCCATATCCCAGGGCCAACTTTCCTAACACCACTCATACCCTTTTAGTCCTCAGCCTTTGTGTCCAAAAGGCATGCATCCTACAGGTGCCTATTGCTCTTCCTGCAGTCTGGGATGGAGCGGTCCAGTGCCACCCCCCCCCCCAAAGCCCATTATACCTTTAGACTTTCAATGTGGCCCCCTTGTTAGTAAACCCCAACCAGATCGAGTGAGGTGCCAAGTGCTGCCCCCAAAGTCAGAAGTCTACAATCAGGATCCCTCAGGAGCTTCAAGGCTTCACTGCCATTGCTGGTCTGTTCCACTCTTCTCGTGGTTTGCCATCATGTGTGTGTGTCAGCCCAGCTGTTCTCCCGAACTGTGTCTTAGGACCATCCTCTACAGTGCGGTCATCAAGGGAGAGGACATCATGTCTCGAGCTTAGACCAACCCTGCAGTCATCTCTGGGAACAAGCTGCTTCAAGCAGAAACACCACCCTCAAGGATGGGCACACCATTCTATGATGCTCACCTTCCCAACACAATCGCTGAAGACAAAGCGGGTGAATAAGCAAATGTGGTGAAGAAAGCTGATGGTGCCCGGCTACCAAAAGATATAGCGTCTGGGGTCTTAAAAGCTTGAAGGTAAACAAGCGCCATCTAGCTCAGAAGCAACAAAGCCCACATGGAACAAC
>NW_022103920.1:53730701-53754993 GCF_000313985.2 Echinops telfairi
AAAAAAAAAAAGGATTGGCACAGCAGAATGAGGTCTACTTTCTGACCCCATTGTCTTTCTTTTTTTTCTTCCCCCACCCGTCTGGGGGCCTTCATGGCCTATGGGTGCTATCTGAATCTTTATTTTATTATTATTATTATTGTTATTTTTTTTATTTGACAGTGTATGTATTATTAGGATTGGCCTGGCTCATGCCAGAGTTATCTGGTCCTCAGCCCAGGAATTGTGTGTTGTGTGCATTTTCCCTTAGGCCCATTCTGCTGTTTGGACTTGCCTCAGAGAACTCAGGTTGTATTTAACTGTTTGTGCTTGGCTAACTTCTCTCAGCATAATGTCCTCCGCGAGGATAATAGCTTCAGCATAATATCCTCAGCTCTTTCCATGAGCTGAGGCTTTTCATCACTATTTTTTAAGGATGTGTAGTATTCCATTGTGTGTATATACCAGAGTTTTTTAACCTTATAACACCTGAATTTTTAATTTCAGGGAAAAATTGTTTTTGTTTTTATTGTGTACTTTCATAGTTATCAATATATATATTAATATATACATTTTAATTAAATGTTACAAAGACGTCACGCTCAGCGTTATAGGGCTAATTCATTTGTCTATTGATGGAAATTTAGGGTGTTTCCTGTTTTTTACGATAGTGAACTGCGTAGTGATGAATAGAGTAGATGTCTGGCCATGGTCTATTTCTTACTTATTCTGGGTATGCCCCATAGTAGAATTGTTGGGTTGTAGGGTATCTCAATTTTCATCTGTTTTAAGTGTCGCCAAATCACTTTCCCCAGTGGCTGTACATATCTACAAGATCACTAGCAGTGAACGAGAGTTTCTTTCTCATCACAGCCTCAGTCTACAACATGGAATGTTTTCTGTTGTTTTTTTAAAATTGGGCTGTCTTTGAGGGTGTTAGGTGGTATTTCATAGTTGTTTTAATTTGTATTTCCCAGATGACTAATGATCAGGAACATTTTCTCATACGTTTACTGGCCATTCGGGTTTCCTCGCTTATGAAACTTCTGTTCGAGTCTTTAGCCCACCTCCTGAGTGAGCTATTCTTTTTTTTTTTTTTTTTTCTGTTGTAGGCTTGGAGGATTCTGTAGATTTTAGTAATAAGCCTTTTATCTGATATGTCATTACTAAATATCTTTTCCCAGTCTGTGGGCTCTCTTATTACTCTCTTGCTGAAATCTTTTGATGTACACAAGTGTTTTATTTTTAGTATGTCCCACTTGTCTATTTTATCTTCCTCAGATTGTGTATCCTTCCTGAATTCTGATAGCCCATATATTCCCTGTGCTAAGGTTCTTACTATTGATGATCCTGATAGTTTGGGGTTTTACCTTGAGAACTGTGACCCACCTTGAATTTGTTCTTGTGTGTGGAGTGAGGTAAGGATCTTGCTTCATTCTGCAGATTGATATACAGTTTTCCCAGCACCACCAGGGCATTGGCTTCCCATTTTATAAAATTTGGGGGCCCTTATCAAAGATCAGTTGTCTATATGTTGCTGTTATCATTTCTGGATTTTCTGTTCTTATCCATTGGTCTGAGTATCTTTCATTATACCTGTACCATGCTGTTTTGACAAGAGTGGCTATATAATAAGTTTTAAAGTTCGATAATGCAAGCCTTCCCACTTTATCCTTCTTCTTGAGGAGTTCTTTGCCAATTCTGGGTTTCTTCCCTTTCCATATGAAATTGGTAATTGGTTTTTCCATTTTTTTTTAAAAAAGAAAGATGCTGGTATTTATATCAGAATTACATTGAATTTATATAGTGTCTTAAGTAGGGTTGACATCTTTACAATATTGAGTCTTCTGATCCACGAGCATGGAATATTCTTCCATTTGTGAAGGTCCCTTTTGGTTTCTTATAATAATGTTCTGTAGTTTTCCTCGTACAGGTCTCTCTCTCTCTCTCTATTTATTTAGGTTTGGTATATCCCTAGATATTTCACTTCATGCATGGCTATTGTGAAGGGTACTACCTTCTTGATCTCGTTTTCTGTAATCTCATCAGTTGTATATAGTAATCCAATTAAGTTCTGCTTGTTGATCTTGTATCCTGCCACTCTACCAAATTCCTTTATCGCTTCTAGTACACCTTCTATGGAACATTTAGGATTCTCAGTATATAAAATCATGTCATCTTCAAATAATGATAATTTCACTTCTTTCCGCAGATGTATATTTTGATATCCTTCCATTGCCTGATATTATTAGCTAGGACCTCCAGGATGACGTTGAATAAAAGTGGGGACAAGGGCCGTCCTTGTGTGGTCCCCTATTTCAGTGGCAATGTTTCGTCTTTTCTCCATTGATTGCAACTCTGGCTGTTGGTTCTTCGTATGTAGCTTGAATTATATTGCGGTAATTTCTTTCCACTCCTATATTCTTGAGTGTCTTAATTAGGAATGGGTGCTGAATGTTGTCAAATGCTTTTTCTGCATCTATTGCTATTATCATATGGTTCTTATCCTTTTTCTTCTCAATGTGGTGGATGATGTTAATGGATTTTCTGATGTTAGGCCATCCCTGCATCCCTGGTATGAATCCCACTTGGCCATGATGGATTATTCTTTTTATATACTTTTGTATTCTATTGGCCAAGATTTTGTTAAGGATTTTTGCATCTATGTTCATTAGAGATATGGGCCTGTAGTTCTCTATTCTTGTGGGATCCTTGCCCAGTTATGGTATCAGTGTTATATTAGTTTCAAAGAATGTGTTTCGGAGTTTCCCATCTTTTTCTATGTTCTCAAAGAGCTTGTGTAGAATTGGTGTCAGCTCTTCCACGAGTGCTTGCTAGAATTCTCCTGTGAAGCCATGTGGGCCAGGACTTTTTTTAGTTGGTAGTTCATTAATAACCTTATCTATTTCTTCTTTTGCTATGGGTCTGGTTCTTGACATCTATATGAGATAATCTGGGGAGGATTGGTTTTTCCAGGTATTTGTCCATGTCTTCCAAGTATTTATATTTGTTGGGGTGCAGTCCTTCATATTACTGTGAAATTAGCCTTTTAACTTCCTTAGGGTCTGTTGTAAATTCCCCTGTTTCATCCCTCATCCTGGATATTGATGGCTGCTTCTTCGTATCTTTCATTAGGTTTGGCAATTTTGTTAATCCCTTCAAAGAACCAGCTTTTTACTATGTTGATTTTCTCCATTATTCTTTTTTTCCCCACTCATTAATCTCCACCTTGATTTTTATATTATCTTTTATTTTGCTATTAGAAGGATTGTTCTATTGACTCTGTTCCAATGACTGAATGTTTTGTGGTAGGGTATCAACCATAAGCCTCTCTTCCTTCCTCTTTGCTGACATTTCGTACCTTGTGTATTAGATGTTTTCCTACCTCCCTTCTTAGCTGTGTGTTTTATATGCATGGAAGAATTCATTCTTGCCTTCTTTTCACCATTGGGTCAAAGACATCTTGGGTATTATTTTCAGCTCACTGATTTCTGGCTTGTGTTACACTATGTGGTGGTCTCATGTTTGTACTCTGTAAATATTGGTCTTCTGTCCAAAGCAAGTTGGAAAGTAATTTTTGTGGGGCTTTTTTTTTTGTCTAACATATTCTCTAAAATTTTCCTGATCTGGGAAAACTCTTAACTCCCCATCTATTTTGATGGAGAGTTTGGCAGGGTAGAGGATTAGCATTATTCTCCTTTAACTTTCAGAAAATGTTACTCCATTCCCTCCTCTTCTTCATCGTTTCTGCTGATAAATCTGAGCATACTCTTACCTTATTACCCTTATAGGTGACTGCATTTTTTTCTCTCTCCAGCTGTTCTTGGGATATTCTCCTTTTCCTCGAAGTTAGATCATTTGAATTCTACAAGCCTTGGTGTGTTCTTCCTGGGTGTCCTCTGTGCTTCCTGGCTGACTGTATGATTCTCCATTAAGTTAGGGAAGTCTTCATCCAGGAATGCCCTTGCTGTTTTGGCTGTTGATTTCTTCATTATGTCTTGCTCCGTTATCCCAATTATTTGAATATTGTTCCTCCTCATTACATCACACATTGTTCTCAGGTTTCCTTCAGCTTCTTTCATGTGTGTTGCATTCTGCTCAACTACCTTTGGGGTTGCTGATATGATTCTCCGCCTCTTCCAAACTGTTGGTAAGGTCTTTTACTGTTCTCTTCACTTCTGTTGCCTCACCCCTTAAATCTTGTATTTCCCTTTGGAAAGTGGACTCTATCCTCTCTCTTTTTTTCCCATCGTTCTTCTGTATCGATTCCCTCATATCCCAAATGACTCAAATAAGCATTCTGAAGATTTTTTCCTGTCAGGGTTCAAAGTGTGCTTCTTCTATATACATTGCTAAGTTCAGATCCTCTTCAGATATTGCAGTTTGTTTCTCTTGCTTTTTTGAAATGACTGCTGATGTGGATAGTAGTTTGCATGGCATTTTGGTGTCACTGTAGGTGGAACGTTAAGGTCTGGCCAGGTCCGCATGTAGCTCACGAGGTGCTGCCATGTTGGTTTGGGTGGCCAGGACCGCAAGCAGCAGATGTTGGGGGGCAAGGGGCCATGGCCACAGGTCTCTGGCTACACTGGCTGCGTGGTCAGTTCAGGATGTGCTAGCCTCAGGCTGACTAGCAGAGGGACTGGCCATGGTTCCATGCCCTGTGGGGTACAAGTGGCCTGGGAGCAGTAAGCTGTGGCGGCCAGATCCATGGGCCACTCAGACTGTGCCTGCAATGTGAGTGTGAGGGGGAATGGGAGGGAGTAGGGTGCACTGCAGCCGTGGACCTCTGGCAAGCTGCTGTGACCTGGCAGCAATTGCTAACAAGCAGCACAGAGAAAGCCCCTTTGTTGTAGACTTCTGCACAACCCAGAAAGATCTGTTTCTTGTGTGACGACCCTGAGATGAATTAGGTTACTGTAGCAGATGCCCACGTAAGGGCGGCTTTCACGCACACTCTGAGGATAGAAATCTGAGCGGGGTCTGCAAACTTGTCACGTGCCTGCCTGCAGGAGGCAGAGGTGCCTGATACAACTTCTGCTGCATGCTCTGAGGGTAGAAATCAGAGAGGGCGATCTGTTAGCTCACTCTGTAGATTAGGGGGAAATGCCACTGTGAATTCTACTTCACTCTCCGTGGCTTGAAGTCTATGAGGGAGGTCTGAAAACAATCTCAGGGTGCCAAAAGATCAGATCCTGAGTCTATATTCCCAGTACTGGCTGCCTCATCTGTTGATTACTGTACCTCACTCTTAGAGCTCTAGGGAGTGGATCCTACATCGTTGCCATTTTCCCGGAGATCAATTTTAATTATTGATATGTCTATTTCCTCTTTACTTTCTATCAGTTTTTGCTTCATGTATTTTTCAGTTCTGTTGTTTGACTCATAAGCATTTAGGATTGCTGTTAACTCTTGGTAGGCTGGCTATTTTATTATTATATAATGTTTTTCTCCAGGTATGATAATTGTGTTAAATTTGAAGTCTACTTTATCTGTTATTAATACAGCTACATCTACTTTCTTCTGGAAGAATGTTTGAATGATATATCTTTTTCCACAAAAATTTTTACTTGAAGCAAATTCTTGAATATAATTATATTTTAATTGCATTTTTGTGAGCAGCATATAGTTACATACTTCATATATATTTATATACCTCATATGTAGAAAATATGAAGATATGTGAATATTGTTTTAATCTTATTTCAAGTTTATTAAAAAATACAAAGTCAAATGCCAATAATAATAGACATTTCCATAGACGCATAATGAGAGAACATTAAAGAAACCAGGGTATAGGATCTTAGTACAAATGGCCATCATGTTGTTACATTGTTATTATATTGCATTGAATTACATTACTGTAAATTACTTATGTTGCATAGCATTATAGTATATTTATTTTTGTGTCTTTTCTCACCCACTAGACTGTAGACTTTTGGTGAAGGAGAAGAACCAAATAGGCAAGCATTACCCGGTACATTGTAAGCACTTAATAAATGCTACTATTTCCTTCTTATCTATACGCATTTCCACCCCCAGCTAGTGGGTAGGTTCAAAAGACCTGGATAGGAACTTCAGGTTTTCTCCAAATTCAGGGTTAAAAGCTTGAAAGAGACCTGTGCATTACTATCTAAGTATGTCTGCTCAACATCTCAAGCTGGATCTTACAGGAATTGCAGGTCACCTCCTATAAGTTTTTTTGGTCAATTTGGGTGGGCCCACATTCTGAGTAGTTTGGCATATTGGGATACCGCATAATATAATCACCTCAATTGAGAGGAATTTTTCTCCAAGGTGTGATCAGCTTCCAATATAAATAGACATAAATAGATACCATGGAATAGCTTGCTTGCTTTTTACAGGTGTTGGGTCTTGCTTCTGACCCTGTATCTTGACTTGAGCATGTGATTTGCTTTACTGCCTTCTAAAGAGTCATCAGCAGCTTGACATCTTACATGCTGACTCTTTTCCCCTGCGTCCAGAAGCCTGCTGTCTGATCTGCTTATCTTGGGTTCATCAGCTCCTCATTAGCAATATACTTCTTTTGAGACAGATTTGTTTGTTTTTCTTGCAGTCAAGGATGCTTTCAATAATTTCTACTAACATCATAGTTCAAATGTTTCAGTCTTCCTTATTCATTGCCCAACTTGCACATGCACATGTGGCCCTTGCAGATGACACGCATTGGGCCAGGCACACGTTCCTTCTCAAAGTGTATCCTTGCTCTTAACACTTTGCAGATTTGCCACTGAAATATAGCATTTGATTTCTTGACTGCTGCTTCTATAAGCATTGATTGTAGATAGGAACAAAATGAAGTCCGTGTCAATTTGTATCTTTTCTCCATTATCATAGTGTTGACTATTGATCCTGCTGTGGGGATTTTGGTTTTCTTTATGTTGAATCGCAATCCACAATGAAGACTGCAGTCTTCGATTTTCATCAGCAACAGCTTCAAGTCCTCACTTTCAGCAAGCAAGGTTTTGTTATCTGCATATGGATAGTTGTTAAGACACTGTGTTAGGCAGGGTTCTCTGGAGAAACAAAACCAGGACACTTATGATTTTATAGATATATAAGGATAGGTTCATATAGTGAGAAGGAAAACAACAGCTAATTAGTCCATACAGTAGTACAGAGGGCTCAGTCCTGCTCACTTTCGTGGACAGCTAATATACTGAAGGTCCTTCTTACTCACACTGGATGCTGGTCCAAGGTCAAGGAAGCAAAATCTGCCCACAGGCAAGTTGAGCAGAGTTGGCCCGCAGGCAGCAGACAAGGTGGGGCAGCACGAGCAGGAAGATGAGATGTTGAGGAGTAGCAGAGGCCAGTAGACAGCAGTGTTGAGAAGCAGGTCGTAATGGAGCCTCAGGATGTAGCAATGTACAATGATGACACAGTTCACCACAATCCACAGGTTGGCTGGCCCACAGGTAGCAGAGAGCAGCAAACTCAGGCAGCAGCGCACTTGTCAAACTGCAACCTGATTGACGGGTTAAACTCCGCCCACATGTTCCTACAAGAACCATGTTGGCACGAAAAACTTAACTTCCACATACACCTTCCTCCAATCCTGATGCCACCTTCTTCTTCATATAATCCAGTGTTTCAGATTATTTGCTAAGCATACAGATTGAATAAGTATGGTGAAAAGATACAATCCTGACGATATTAAATCACAAAGTATTCTCTTGTTCCGCTTGAATGACTGACTATTGAGCTACCTACAGGTTTTGAATGAGCAGAGTGAGTATTCTGAAGTTCTCATTTTTCAATGTTATTAATAGTTTGTTATGATCCACATAGTGGAGTACTTCTCATGTTGATAAATATAAATATTAATAAAGTAAATATTTTGCTTTCAGCCAAGATCCATTTCATGTCAGCAATGATATCCCCTATTCCATATCCTCTTCTGAATCACTTTCAATGTACTGCTGCTCCCTGTCAATGTACTGCTGCAGCCATTTAAAAATGATCTTCAACAAATTTTACTTGCATGTGATATTAATGATACTGTTTGATAATTTCTCCATTCTATTGGGTCACCTTTCTTTGGGATAGACTCCTTCAATATTTCAACTTGAGGTGAGTTTTTTCCTTCAATTATTTCAGCTTTAGATATTCTGAGCATATTCTTCCATTTTTGCTAACTCCAGGTCTTTGCACATTTCATTATAACACCCTACTTCATCTTTTTTTTAAACTTTACAATTTGATATTTTTAGTTAATAAAGGCTTTTATGATTTATGGCAATCCCCTTTGGTTTCTCTGTACAACATCATTTGCAATCTATGTTTATCGAACTCTGGACTCCATATGAACCCTTTATACTTCAGCAGTCATATGTAATACAGGCATCAAGATAGGAAATAAGGCTGCCAGCCATATAATTTCTCTAAAATTCCAGAGCATGTACAGCCTGTTTACCCATAAATAGGATCCCTACTGGCATAATGGTTAAAGTTGTTGGACACAAAGTGAAAGGTCAGATGTTTGAACCCACCATCCACTCCATGGAAGAAAGTATCCGTCTGTTTCCAGAATGATGTACAGCCTTTGAGACCTAAGAGGAAGCACTACTCTGTCATATAGGATCACCACGAGGCACAACCAATTCAATGCCAATGGGTTTTTTACCAATAAATAGTTTTGTTCAGGAAGCTCCCACTTTATGCCTATTATTCTTGGGTAATTTTTTGAAAACCATTTTATTAAGAACTAACTCAGACATCATACCATTCCACAGTTCAATCACATAAAGCAGTATTGTAAAATTGCTACCACAATCCATTTCAAAATGTTTTCTTCCTTCTTGAACTCTTTGATATCATCTCCCCCTTACCTCCCAACCTCCCCTAACATAACCCCCTGAATCCTTATTCTAGTTGTTGTCTCTATCGGTTCATCAATCCTGGGTTTCATATGCCCCCGAACATAGAAAAACTCATAACAAATATTCAAGAAGGCTACCCAATGACAAAATACATCAGAGATAAAGCTCAATATGGAGAAAAACCCCATAGAAAATACTGAAAACAGATCAAAACCAAAGTGTATCAGAGGGGAGATCAAGTAACAAGGTTTTAATCATTCAAGTCAGGTTTTTAATTTTAGTATACTATTTTCACACTTAATCCTGGCTCCAATCTAGGAATGATTTGTTCTAATGACATGGTCCTGCTCGAAACTCACCCTCATGAAGGAAACACAGAAGATATGGGTGCTATAAAGTGTGTTGAAGAAATTAGATAGTGCCAGGCTATCAGAACAGTGTCTGGGGTCCTAAAGACTTGCTTACATACAAGTAGCCATTTAAATGAGACATTAAATAAGTTCACATGGAAGAAGCACACCTGCATCTGTGAGACAAGGATTGTAAATTATATAATCTGAATCTCAAGGAGGGAATAGTATCAGTGTAAATTGTGAGATTCTGGTTTGCAGAAGGCTATGGATGCCAAAATACATTTGTGAGATCTATACAGGAAATAATACTATGGTGGTTTCCCTCTAACCGTAATTGAGGGATGGGAATACATTGGTTACTTTGTTTTTTATGAGCTGCATTTTGAAATTTTCTGTTCAGAGCTTTTACTTTATCATATCTTCCATTTACTTTAGCGACTCTGTGTTCAAGACCAAGCTGCAGCGTCTTCTGACTTTCACGCTGGTCTTTTTTTTTAATAGATTTTTACTTTTTCAGGTATGATGTTCTTTAATTCACCAGGTCTTCTGTCATTTGTATTCAATGCATCAAGTATGTTCTTAAGATGGTCTCTAGAAACAGGATATGCCCAAGTTTGTACTTTGACTCTTGTAGATCTGTTTTAACTTTCTTCAGCTTCAGCCTAAACTGGAAGATGAACCATAGTCTGTTCCACAGTTGGCCTTTGGCCTCATTTTGGCTGCTAATATTGAACTTCCCCATCATCCCTTCCCCGAAGTGTAGTCAAATTGATTCTTGTCTACTTCATCTAGAAAAGTCCACATGTATAGTTGCTGATTACGTTGCTGAAAATTGTGATGAGGAAGCTATTGGTCTTGCAAAATTCTTTCATATGATCATCTTAGTTGCTATCTCCAATGCCATCTTCACCAACTACAGATCCTCCCTCTGTTTCTGACTTTCACATTCCAATCTCTAGTCATTATCATTGAAACTTGATTGTATATTTAATTTCAGACTGAAGATGTCCATAAGATTCTTCGATTTTTTTCATCACTAGCCTTAGTAGCTTGTGTAAATTTGAATAACTGTTGTATAACAGGCCTTCTTTAGAGGCATTCATAGCATCTCATCGACGTTATCCTATTCAACATTGTACTTCAAGATAGATAATTTTTAATCATTTTATTAGGGGCTCATACAACTCATCACAATCCATACATACATCAATTGTGTAAAGCACATTTGTACATTCATTGCCCTCATCATTCTCAAAACATTTGCTCTCCACTTAAGCCCCTGGCATCAGCTCATTTTTCCCCTCCCTTCCCACTCTACCCTCCCTCATGAACCCTTGATAATTTATAAATTATTATTTTGTCATATCTTGCACCGTCTGACATCTCCCTTCACCCATTTTTCTGTTGTCCGTTCGCCAGGGAGGAGGTTATATGTAGATCCTTGTAATCGGTTCCCCCTTTCCACCCCACCCTCCCTCTATCGCCACTCTCACCACTGGTCCTGAAGGGATCATCCACCCTGAATTCCCTGTGTTTCCAGTTCCTATCTGTACCAATGTACACAAGATCTTGAAATGATGTATGAAATGTCATTCTCATTGGATTGCTTATTTCTGGCATAGTAAACCATAGATTATCTAATGCAAAATGGCCACTACCAGTCTTCACGTCTTCCGTTTCATTTTTGATGCTTTCCAATATAATATATATGACAGTGTTCCCCTGCTATTTATAAGGTTTTCAGTCGCTGATTCCTCAGAAGTGGACAGTTTCTTCCTTCGTCTTAATTGCCCTTTTTCCGGAATCTCCACTGAACCCTGTTCACCATAATGACCCCATTTGTACTTGAAATACTGGTGGCTTAGCTTCCAACATCACAGCAACATGCAAGTCACCAAATATGACAAACCAATAGATAAATGGTGGAAGTATTACCTCGAGAGGAGCGTCTCCTAGAGTACGGTCTGAGGAATGTCAATAGCTGCTTAGTGGAAATGAGGGGTCCATGGGAGAGTAAGTGAGAGTAATGCTGTTTACCACACTGCTCTCTTAGAAAGTCACCATGCACACGAATGATTTTAAAAAGTCCTATAGTGAAAAACTATTTAATTTTAACCTCTTTTTCCTATTCCTCCTACCTCCTCCTGCCCCTCATATTCTCTTTAACCTTACACGTGAAACTGCTTATAAGAGAAGCAATTCTGAATGTCCCACGATCATGGAACCAATATTAAACACAGGATAGTAGAATGTCAGAATGTTTGATCTTACCTTGATTAAGGTAAAGGCCAGATAGGGATGTGATGGGGTATGTAAGGCATTTTATACTTTAAGAGATTAAAAACAAGAAAGAAATGATAAATTTATAGAGGTTATTGGCAGGAGAAAGATTGGGCTCGTTGTCCCTGGGAAGATTGACAGCCTGGGAAGCCCTACACAGGGTCACTATGAGTTGGAGTTGACTAAATGGCAATAGATATTCTTTAGTTTTTGAGGTAATTGAGGCTTTTTTATATAAAGTAATTATTACACTACTCAAGTACAGTAGATTTTTTTGGCAATAATTTGAATTGTTTTATATCCGAGCAGAAAATAAATGGCATTTTGAATTTGGATATTTGAAGAGAGTTTAATGAAAGAACTGTTTATAAAGCTATGGGAAGGGTATGGATTAACCATAATGGATATAGCTATGAGGAGGTGTACACACACACACACACACACACACACACACACACACACACGGGAAAAAGCTCCGCTGGGTAGAGCTTTCAAAGAACACATTTTTTTTTTTTCATGCTAGGCAAGCATCCAGCAACTCACTCTGAGTTAGTGCTTCGAGTGGCATCATCTGGGAAGGTTCTCTCTGGTCACAGTGAATTTTTTTCATTAAAGTAGTTTCACTAGAACCTCGTTTTTTGTGATGGCCAATTTAAGAGAATGGCGGCTGTGGCTGTGAAATTTTGTTTCCGGCTTGTGAAAAATGCCGCAGAAATTGTTGTGATAATCAACATAACTCACAAGGACAGCACTATGGGAAAAATTCAAGTGCATGTGTGGTTGTCTCATTTCGAAAAAGGTGAAGTGTCGATTGATGACAAACCTTGTTTTGGAAATCTGTCAACTTCCCAAAAGGCTGAAAATGTCAACTCAGTGCATTTGGAGTTTATTCCACCAGGTTAGACTGTTAATCAAGCTTTCTAGTTAGAGGTCCTGAAAAGATAACATAATAGTGTGTGACAAAAAAGGCCTGATTTGTGGCAGATTGGGGACTGGTTTTGCCACCACAATAATGCACCTGCTCCTGCAGCCATCTCAATGCACCAGTTTTTAGCAAAAAACAGCATGCCTGTCTTTTCCCCCACGCACCTTACTCACCTGACCTCATTCCATGTGACTTCTTTTTGTTTCTGCGAATAAAGACGAGCATGAAAGGATAGTGATTTAAAGATGTAGAAGAGGTGAAGAAAAAAATAAGGGAGGCCAAGGTGCTGTCAGCCATCCAAACAGATGAGTTTGAAAATGTTTCCAAGAATGGAATAGCAGATTTGACAAATGTATTAGATGTAAAAGAGTATTTTGAAGGTGATAAGGTTGTTTTGTAGAAATTTAAATACATAGCTTTTGGGGAAAATAATTCTGTTTTGGAGGGGTACGCTCTCATATGTCTTAGAGCTACAAAAACAGGGAAGGGGGCACTGCACCCCCTAGACCAGCAGGTGGGGAGGGAAGGAGAAGTTACCAGAGCCCCGATGGAGGGTCGTATGTAAGGAGTTGCGTTGAGAGGGGCAGTGACTTTAAGGACACAGTCAGCCCTGGGAGACCAGAAGTGAAGGAAGCATCAACCTGTATCCAGCTCTTACCCTCCTTCCTAGTTGCTTCCCAGACTCCTCTTGACGGATCTCACAAATGTCAGCCTTCCAGGGCAGATAAAAGTATGGAGCAACGTAGATATGGAAAGGCAAAAAGAAGACACGTGGCACAGGCTTTCAGGTGGACAGAACTGGAAAAGGGCAAAAGCAATTTTAGCACTACCATTTCCTCATGAGCCGCTGGGCTCATAATTCCTCTAACACTTTGAGGAGAAGCACATACTATGCCAAGGTGTTGAGGCACGGTGAAAACAAAGTCAGACAGAGATACAGGTCTCAGGAAATGTACTGTCTTTTTAAAACTGTAGGCAAGATTTACATGCAAAGTGGTGATAAACACAGTGAAAAGTCAGCAAATAATTAAAACAGTGATGCAGGAAGAGGCTTAGAGAATGTGCAAACTCAGTGCTAAGAATTTTTGGAGACTTAGACTTGATGTGCGACGCTGGTATGTAAAATGTCGGCTAATTTAACCTGTCTGGCATGAATTCAAATTTTAAGAATTTAAAATATACCCAAAATGGGATTTTATTAATTAATCACCAATAATAGCCTGTAATTAAAATTTTAGCTACTACTTTGTAACACTTGAGAATTGCAGTATATGTATAGCAACCCATGAATGCAATTTTTATTAAAAATTATCCAATATTTGGTCATTAATTTCTGACATGCTTAACTATTCTTCAAGTATTTGTTTTGATAGAGCAAATCTGAAAAAAAATTTCACATTAACCTAACCATGTTCTAGACTTAAGCTAGACTTAACCATGTTCTAGACTTAAGCTACCTGCCTCCAAAGGACTGTCCTCCATTTTTGGCCTGGGTAGTAAAATGTTGTGGCCATATTTTGTGGTTTACAAATAAAAATCAGAGGAGCCCTGGTGGTGCGATGGATTATACTTTTGGTCAGCAATTTGAACCCCTCAACCAACCTACAGGAGAACGATGAAGCTTTCTCCTCTCATAAACAATTCCAGCCTTGAAACCCCACAGGGGCAGTTCCACTCTGTGTTAGAAGGTCACGGTGAGTTGGATCAACTGGATGGCAGTGAGTAAGTCCCAGTCATCTCTTGGCGGGAATTGGCTCTTTCTGGAAACAACATGGAAAATCCATGGATGAATCCTGCCTGAGTCATCTACTTAAACTCCAGAGTGGGAGTAATGGGGTCATTGTCCACACTGACCGAGCTGTTTGGCGTCAGAGTGAATTGAAGGGGACAGTGAACTCTAGAAATTAAAAAAAGAGATTTGTCCCCAATTCTAATAGAATAAGGAAGCTTCAATGGCAAATTAGTTTGAAAGTAGAAATGACATGATTTAGAGTTATTGTTCAGTGTTTTATATCCCTTGACTAAAAGGTAGGTGCGGGAGGAGGGGCATGGGGATCCTTCTTTCCTCACGTTGCTGTTGCCTTCCCTTTTCAAGTAGAATCGGGTAAAATACAGGGTGAAGCCCCGTGTTCAGGCCATCTATATGCAAATCTGTACGCTAAGCAAATAATCAGAGGATCTGGACTATATGAGGAAGGATGTGGCAGCAGGATTGGAGGAAGGCTTCTAGCTGCAATATGCAGATGACACAACCCTGCTGTACTGAAAGTGAAGAGAACTTGAAGCACTTGCTGATGAGGATCCAAGATTGCAGCGTTCAGTGTGGATTACAACTCAATGTAAACAAAACGAACCCCCCACAGGTGGACCCCCTCAGTAACATCATGGGAAATGGAGACAAGATTCGGGGATTTCATCATGCTTGCATCCACAAGGTATGCTCATGGGCCCAGCAGTCCACAGACAAACAAACGAAGAGGTCTGCTGCACGAGACCTCTTTAAAGTGTTGAAGAGACAGCATGATACTTTGAGGACTAAGTTGCGTCTGACTCACGCCTTGATGTTTTCAGTCTCCTCATGTGCATGTGAACGTTGGACATTGAATTAGGCAGACCAAAGGAGCGCTGATGCAGTTGATTGTGTTGTTTGTGAAGGATATTGAAAGCACCCAGGCCTGCCAAAAAACAAACAAATCCCTTTGGAAGAAGTGCAGCGAGCAAGCTCCTTCGAGGCAAGGACGGAGAGACTTTGTCTCCTGTACTTGGGACATGCTGTCGGGAGAGCCCAGTTCCTGCATAAGGAGCATCACGCTTGGCAAAGTAAAGGAGCAGTGCAGAAGAGGCCGGCCCTTGAGGAGATGGACTGACCTAGTAGCTGAAACAGTGAGTTCTAACACAGGAACACTGGTGAGGAGGACGCAGGACTAGCCAGTGTTTCATCCCGCTGTACGTCAAGTTGCTGTGAGTTGGAACCCACTCAGTGGCACTGAACAACAACAGCGATCGCTGCACACGGAAGAGCCCTGGGGGCACTGCGGGTAAGTGTATCACTCCGCAGGGAAAGGATGGCCTTAGAAACCACCTGTCACCTTGCAGGAGAGATAAGCAAGGATGTGCTTCTGTAAAGATCGCAAAAGTCAAAAACCCGTGCTGGCCCATCGAACTCTGTCTAGGGGCTTCAGGACCGTGGATCCCTACAGGAGTGGACAACCTCATCTTTCTCCCTGGGTGGCTGGTGGGTTTTCCTGTAGCAGCCTTGACAACAGGTCCCTATGAGTCAGAAACTATTTGACACTAGTGGATTTGGCTTGACTTATGTAACTTATAAAAGGATTACGTTTTAATCTTGATGGTGGAAAATTTTAAAGTGAAATGTGATTCATATGATACAGTTTCATTACACAGCTACATTGGTCGGTATGTGGCCGCGCCCAAGTGAGAGGTATATTGTTGTTTCAGAGGCACCACGGCAAAGGAGAAATCCTTAAACTAAGTCCATCCTGGCAGAGTAGGTACTGCTGGACTTGCCACTCTCATCCCTCTTATAGCCGCTTCCCACCTTTCTCTTCTCCAACACCTGGAACTCTGGCCACCCGGAACCATTTCTAGTCCCAACTTGCGAGACTCCACTAAAGTGTCCCTGCACAGCCACGCTCTTGACCGCTTCTCGGTCCCCTCTTTCACCCCATAGGGACTTGCATCCTGGAGCCAGTGCATACTGAGACAGACACTGATTTCTTAAACCGTGGGCTCCGTGGCTTCTGATTGTGCTCCCAGAATCTCCTTAGTGGGCAGTTAAGACTTGTTAAACAAATAAATACAAAATATCCTTTTCATGCAGGACAACTGATAACTTTGATAAGCAGGAAAAACATAAGCGGGGGCAAATAATACATATGTGCACATAAACATATATCATAGTCACTGTATGTATGGGTTTGCTAGAAAAAATCTTGATAAACAATTTAAGATATTCTCATAAATACTTGATGATCACATTTCATGTTCGTTTAAGAAATCTAATTAAAGTCCCAAATTTGCCCATGAAAAAACAAAGACTTAGGGAAAACAAGAAATTTGCCCAAGCAGTGACCCATGTGAACCAACCGGCCGCCCAAGCAGGAACTGGGTTTTTGTCTGACTGGAGAGCCTGTGTGTTTCACTGTCCATCAAGCCACAAACAGTCTGAGGGCAAAGAGGCATATTGAGTTGCTGGTGGAGAAAGTGAAAATGTTGTTTCCACTCAAAGGTCAATTTCTCGTATAATCAAAACTGGCTCTTTTGAAAACGTCCAGGTGAAAATATTTCATCATTTATTTTGGCCTTTTGCACATATCTGTAAGCATTCCTGCTTCCCACTTTGCTGTGTGGATTTCTCTGGACTCCAGAGGCAGAGGTCTTTGACCTTGGTGTTAAAAGTTCCAATTGGGACAAAGGACATCAGTTGCAGAAAGTACTCCCTGGATTTTTGTCTTAGTTTTTGAAAGAAGCCCACTGCCCTTTAATCTATACTGACTCACAGCAAGCCTAGAGGCTAGAGTGAATTGCTCTTGACGTTCCAAGGCGCCAGCCTCTACAGAAGCATATGGTGAGCAGCCAAGTGCTTAAGTACTATCTAACGCCATATGCTCTTACAAGAAAAACAGGGACGAAACCTCAGGATTACTATTAAGACCTGTTCCCGGCTTTACCATGACATAGAATAAAAGAGGAAAACCTTATCTGAATTGTGTCCACCAGAGATCCTTCTTTTTTAAAAAGCACATCTTTAAAGTTTAACCATTTTCTTCCTGTTTAAAAACTTTTGAAGTAATGATAGACAACAACTTGCAGAGAATGGTAGACTCTAGTGTACTCTTCCAGCTGCCCCGATGGGGGAACCCACGGGGGCAGGTCTGCTCTGTCCTGTAGTTGGAATTGACTCAAGGGCAGGGAGTGGGTTTCTTTTTGTTCTTCATAGATGGGTAATCTGAGGGTGGAGCTAAGAACATTTTTAGACTCTTGGGTTAGGGTCCTCTCTATCACATCTCGTCACTGGGTGTCTTTCACCAGCTCAGCTTGACTTGGGACTGCAGCATTCCAATCTCTGTCTCTGGGGTCACGCCATCTCCACTTCTATGTCAAATCTGCATTGTCTCCTTCTTATAAGAGCACTTGTAGGGTCCACCTGGAGGACCCAGCATGATAACACCCTTTTAAGAGTCTTAGTTTGGTTTTGTACTATAGGAACTCCATTGGTATAATACTCTTAACTAGACTATTCCAGTTTATTTTCTTGAAAAGAATTGTGGACACAATTCAGATAAGGCTTTCCCTTTTAATTCTATGGAATGGGTAAAGCTGGGCACAGGTCTTAGTAGTAATAATGGGGTTTCCCTCCCTATTTTTCATCTAAAATTATATGACTTTAAATAAGAATTCTCTTAATGTGTCGTATGAGGAGCCCTGATGGCACAAAAGGCTAAGCCTTGGGCTATTCTGAAGGTCATCACTTCAAACCTACCAGCTGCTTTGCAGAAGAAAGATGAGGCTGTCTGTTATTGTCAAGGTTAACAGTCTCAGAAATCCTAGGGAGTTTTATTCTGTTCTGTAGGGTCACTATGAGTTGGGATTAACTTATATTAACAAAGCATGTTTAAGGCATTGATATATGATAAAAATCAAACTGAACCACAGGGGGAAAAAACCTGGGCAAATGAGCAGACATTTATTGGAGTTTAACTATAGGCCAAAGTAGCCATGTGGTGCAATGGTTCAGCGCTTGGCTGCTAGCTGAAAGGTTGGCAGTTTGAACCCTCCTGCCACTCCATGGGACAAAGATTGACAGTTTGTTCTCACAAAGATCTACAGCCTTTGAACTGCTCTGGGGCCAGTTAGACTGTGTTCAGAAGGGTTGCTATGAGTCAGAATCGATCTGACTGCAATGGGTTTGGTTCGAACTCCAGACCAGGGACTTTGCCAGACACACACACACACAGATGATACAAAGACACAATCGTCCCTTCAAAGAGTCCACCATCTGGGAGCAGGTAGCTGGGATGGAACTCAAAGAAAAGTAATTTTAAAAAAAAGACAGTGTTCAGATAAGGGTGAATGGCTACTTCACATGTGAGGAAATAAATTCAAACACATTTTGGCTTAAATTCAGAAGTGGATTCTGGTGAATTAAATAGGAAGCCATGATTGTTTAGAGTTAGGCATAGCTGGAGCCCTGGTGGTGGAGTGGATTATGTGTTGGGTTGCTAAGCACAAGTCAGCAGTTCAAACCCACCACCCTTTCCTCAGGGGCACAATGAGGCTAATGATCTTTTCCATTCCTGTGAAGATTTACAGTTTTGGAAACCCACAGGGGCACTCTGTCCTATAGAGTTATTATGAATAGGAATCATTTCAATGGCTCTGTGTGTGTATTTGTATTTAATTGCTGGATAACCTGAGGGTGAAACTAGGAAAATAAAAGCACCTGGGTTAGAAAAGAATATTAGTCAAGTAAATAACACAAGCTGAGGCCCATCTGTGCTCCGCTTTTATCCTGAGGGCCACATCCCCAGGCAGCCTCTATCATAGTATCATCTCCAACCCATATGAACAAACCGTTTTCCTCCTAGAAGAGTTCCTTTCCCAGGGCCGTTTTCAAGCCCAAACTTGACATCCATCTTTATCACCCTCTGCCTTTCACTTCTAGTCTCTGGATGTTTCTCATCTGCCCAACCTGACTCCAGACACTCTCTGCCTCCGTGGTCACCCTCTTCTTTGTCTCCCTCGCCTCCTTCTTATAAGAGCATGAATGTGTCTTGTTTTTCGGTCCACCTGGCTAACCCAGGATGGTCTCTTCATTTTAAGATACTTAATTACATCCGCAAAGACCCTTCTTCCAAATCAGGTAACATTCATATGTTTTAGGGATTAGCATATGGTCATATTTTTTTAAAGGACTTAATTGAACCCAATACAAAGATCATCCAGTCTACCCCTGCCATCTGTGTCCAGGGTAATCTTTTATTTATTAATAAATAATTTTACTGGGGGCTCTTACAGCTCTTATAACAATTCATACATCAATTGTATCAGATACATTTGTACATATGTTGCCATCATCATTTTCAAAACATCTTCTTTCTGCTTGATCCCTTGGAATCAGCTCCTTTTTCCCTCCCTCCCCCAACCTCCCATCCTCATGGACCCCTGATAAATTATAAATTATTATTTAAGGTGACCAGACGTCCTGCTTTTGGTGGACAGTCCCGATTTTTAACAATTTGTCCCGCGTCCTGCGGCGTTTTAAAAAAGTCCCAATTTTTGGAAAGAAGGCACGACAAGCTAGGGAACGGCGGGAGAACGGGACGGGAATATACGGTTTTCCACTGCCATGTGGCTATTTTGCCAGGATATGAGTTTTATATTATTTTTGTTAATTTTATAATGTTAAACTTTAGTAATAACAAATAATTGTTGAGAACTGATTATCGAGAACTGCTTATCAAAATTCGCATTGTTGATCAGTTGTTAGAATTCAACCACCATTGTTTGGACTTAATGAACAATGGCATTTTTTTGGCATTGGCAATGATGAAAACATTTTGTAACTGTCTCTCAGACGATATTGCGAGCTGTGTGCTAGTGCTAGTTAAACAAGAGATGTCAACTATTCAGATATTCAGATAATTTAGGTAATTAATTTATTTATTTCATAAATACATAAATTTTCTTGAATTTAGCAGACAGTACTCATATGCCAAAGAATAAAATAATACTATACATAATTTTTAATGTCTTATATTTGTAAATTGTACTTATGTTGAAATTTAAAAATATCTATTAAAATACTATTTTTGTGTTCTATGAAAATTTTTGTGGCTCACCTTAATCTTACACCATCCATTATCTCCCTTCTCTCACATTTCTGTTGTCTCCCTGGGGTGGTGGTGGTGGTTGTTATGCGTCCATCATTGTAGTCAGTTCCCCATTCCTCCCCCTTCTCCCTCCACCTTTCCCCTAACTTCATGATATCACTACTCCCATTACTATTCCTGAGGAGTTTATCTTTCCTGGATTCTGTGTGTTGAGAGCTCTTGTCTGTACCAGCGTACATGCTCTAGTCTAGTCAGATTTGTAAGGGAGAACTGGAGTCATGATATTGGGGGGGTGGGGAACGGAGCATTACAAAACTAGAGGAATGCGTGTTCCATCGGTGCTGGGCTGCCCCCCGGCTGACTCATTCTTTCCTTGTGACCCTTCTGTGAGGGTATGTCCAATTGTCTACAGATGGGCTTTGGGTCTCCACTCTGACCCCCATCACTTACATCGATACATTTGTTTGTTTTGCATCTTCTGATACCTGATCCCATCAACACCTTGTGATCACACAGGTTGGTGTGCTTCTTCCACGTGGGCTTTGTTGCTTCCCTGCTAGATGGCTGATTATTGTTTAACTTCAAGCCTTTAAGACCCCAGACACTCTATCTTTTAATAGCTGGGCATCATCAGCTTTCTTCACCACATTTGCTTATGCACCCATTTGGACTTCAGTGAGTGTGTCAGGAAGGTGAACATCACAGAGTGCCAGGTTATTAGAACAAAGTGTTCTTGTGTTGAGAGAGTACTTGAGTAGAGAGACCCATTGCCTGTCTGCTACCTTAATACTTAACATTTAAATATTTGTACATAGACCTATATCAGGGTCTATTTTCAATTCCATTTCCACCACATCATGCTTTTATTAGAACCATTAATGGTTTCTTATTTTCTATGTCATCAAATCTTAACTCCTCTACCTAGCAATGCAAGGCTTTCATGCTGGCTTAATAACTCAAGCTTAATAACTCACTAACAACTTACAAATGCCTACTTATATGCAAGAGGCTGTTCTCAGCTTTTAGGCACCCTAAGGTGAATTACAGTGCACCCCAGCTCTCACAGTGTGTGAGGCTCAACTGCACAGACAAATGCACGTGGATAATTCTGTTATAATTAAGGTTTTCTGTCAACTTAGCTAGACAATTATTTTCAGACACTAGTGAACACTGTATGATGAACTTTAACACATTCCCTATTTTTTACCAGGCCAACCACTACAATACGTTTCTTCCTACTATGATTTTAAATTTCATTCATAGTGGGTCACACAGTTTGGTGTTTAATGACATTACCATACAACTTCATTACTGTATTAGTTTTTTTTTAACTGTTCTTCCCACTGGCTCACAAATGTTTCTAAAGCTTTTTTTTTTTTTTTAACTTTTACAAGGGTTGATTGTAAAAGTGCTAATAATAATGCAGAACATGCCTTTGAATGAGCCTTTGCTGAGATTAAATGGTTTATTGCACTTGAATTCACTTGCTGAATATGGTACCTGACCCTGTGAAGAAAATTTAGAGCAAACAGAAGATGTGATGAAAGGCTTTCTACCAACCTTTTAAGCAGCGGTGATTATGGAGGCATTGAGTGCTGCCGCATCCCCTCCACTTACTTTCACACCATTGCAGCCAGAGCTAGCCAACCAACAGTGGGAACCATGGCTCAGAGTCTGTGAGGGCAGCTTACAGAATTTCATACCCACTCCCTAAACATAGCACTTAGCCTGCGTAAGTAACTATAGAAGGTCATTTTATTTTTATATACATTGAAGCTTTTCAAAGCACCAAAGTCACATATAAAGAAAGCTTTCTATACCTAATATACAAAGGGTAAGAGAAAAAAAGATATGTATGTTGGGAAATGAAACTAAGAGTGACATTGTTTATACTTCTGTTTGCAGGAATTTATCTTAAATTTTCTAGAATAAGTACTTTTAAGAATCTTGTAATTCACAAAACTGCAGAGATGAAAACGTCACAAGCAAATCTGTAAAACCCCTTTTTCTAAGGCGGACCAGTTGGGGTGTCTCCCCATAGGGGCGCTGTGAGTCAGAATGCACTTAACGGCAGTTGGCGATGGTGATCTCACGAGCATTTTCTCACATACGATTATATTTGTTATATATTTATTTTAAAATAGCAAAAGCTATCACATTTTTCATAGTTTGGTAGCCAATTTCCTTATGTAAAATTATTTACTTTGGTAATATTCTTATATAACTTACATTAATTGTACAATAGTTCATTTTTTTCATGCACCAAAATTTAATGAATTTCTTATTGCTATATATTCAAATTATTTCTCAATACCATAAGTAATGTTACAATAATAATCTTTTTTCTAGGAGCCCTAATGGCATTGTGGCTTTTGTGTTGGGCTGCTAACCACAAGGCCAGCAGTTCAAAACCACCAGCTGCTCCATGGGAAAAACATGAGACTTTCTACTCCTGTAGAGATTGATTTACAGTCTCGGAAACTCACAAGGGCAGTTCCATTCTGTCCTATAGGGTCACTATGATTTGGAATCAACTTGATGGCTGAGAGGATCAACTTTGGGAAAAACCAATTGCTTGGGGAAGTATTAGAGTCTTGTAAGAGCTCCTTATTAGAGCCATCCAAATCATTCAATGTACGTCAGAGGGATAACCCACTATCGCCAAGCAGGTTCCCACTCAGTGCGGCCCTAGAGGAGATCAGAACTGCTCCTCAGGGTTTCCTAGACTAACTCTCTTGCAGTGAGCAGTGCATGTAGTGGGTGTAAACTGCAGAACTTGCAGTTAGCAGCTCAAAGCTTAACACACTGCACCATAACACACAACTTCACAATTGTGCATCCTCTAAATATCAACCCCACTCCTAAATCTTGTCTTGATCTGTGATCATGCTTGAGAATCATCCTAGGCAAAAATGTACAAATTAGCAGGGTTCAGTATGACAATGAGGCCCTGTGGATCTCCAGGAGAGAAAAGGAAAAGATGTGTAGAATTATTTAAATTGTTTAACCATTCCCATTATTATTTAAATGAATTAACATTAACAAGTGTTTTTAAGGTCTTCCTCTTCCCCCAACAGTTTTTTAAAAGCAGAAACGATCTGCAATATTCCGATTGGGAAATGATATATTCACAAGCATTTGGAAAAGATTGCCCCAGTTGAGTCCCATAAAAGTTGAACTATATTTAGGTGCTTGCATGCGAACATTTCAGTACTTCTGGCTACTTCCACTCCTTGAGTACAAATTATGGTCCAAGTAAGAAAAGAGAAACAGAATTACACTTTATTTTGAAAAAAATCTACTTTGAATTATTTCATAAATTTTATAATGCAGTTAAAACCATTCTTCTCCCCCTTTGGTGATGTTACTCCGTCTATTCCGTTAATTATGACGTCTCTGAGGATTCAGAACTTGGCAGCATAATCTTCAATTGTGTAGGAAATGTTAAAAAAAAGGTAACTATATATTTTTTCCAATAAGTACTTGCTTCTTAGCTTCGATTAAATGTCGTTATTTAATGCATTAGAAAATATTGACATCTCATGTGATCACAGTTTACAAGCGCTTTGCTCCAGCCTGAACATTGACCATGGAGAAGTAGATGCCTTTCTGCGCCAGCAGCTGCTGGTGCGTGCCGTGCTCCTTGATTTTGCCGTTCTGGAACACCACGATCAAGTCTGCGTTCTGGATGGTGGAGAGGCGGTGGGCGATCACAATGCAGGTGCGGCCTTCTCGGGCTTTGTCCAGTGCTTCCTGGACAACCTGTTCAGCAATCACAAATTAATTCTGATGCAGAGAGCCCTCTCCCTTTAATTCATCCTGCAAGAACGAGCTAACAAGCATCGAGCTCAGGAAGCCTAAGCAAAGGCTAATAAGAGAGGAAACATCTCGCAGTGTCCGATCACCTCTCTTGCTTTGTACGTCTTGGAGCCATCTCGATGCTCAGTCTTTTCTAGACCGGGCACAGCCAGATTTTTTTTTAAATCAATTTATTGGGGCTCATACAATTCATCACAATACATAGATCAATTGTGTAAAGCACATCTATACATTCGTTGCCCCCAT
>NW_022103920.1:53756093-53812897 GCF_000313985.2 Echinops telfairi
TGTGACCACCTTCCACACATAAACAGCCAGATTTTTAAGATGGTCTTGCCCCTGACCCCTTTTCTATATGGTTACTGAGTGGACACTGTCCACATCAATAAGGAGAGAGGCCTCCTAAATGCAAATTCTTAGACCAACACAAAGAGATCCAGGGCTCTTTAGGGGTGCTTAAGTGCTTTTCAACCTAGCTTTTTTGCATGGCAGCTATAAAAAGTTGTTTCAGTATAAATTGCACCGAGACGGACATGTTTCACAATCAGCTTGTCCAACTAAATTTTGCTCTCTGTTATGGAAGATAAAGGCATACACGAAAACCTTTGAATGATAACGGATTCAAACTATGCATGAGTCTAATATGAGTCCTTACCTTTTCACTCTCTGTGTCCAGAGCTGATGTTGCTTCGTCCAGAAGCAAGACCCGAGGCTGTCTAATGAGGGCACGGGCGATGGCTATCCGCTGCTTCTGGCCCCCAGAGAGCTGCGTTCCTTTGTCTCCAACTTTGGTGCTATATTTCTGTAAATAAGGTTTGGGTGTTGTTAAAAGTAAAACTGAAGAAAAATTCCTTACAGAACATAGGGTAACGGCGTCCACAAAAAAGATTCTGAAGCTAAAAATGGGTTGGTTAACAGAAACTTAAACCATAAGAAAGCTTTCACATAGAATGTTCAACTTTTTAATTAAAAAGATATGTCTGAGCCTTAAAAGTATATGTTTCAGTGAAAATAAGCCAACACATTTATGAAGAACATCATTGCAATGCTTGGCTCTCTTAGAGATCTAGCTGCTTATGTTCGGGGAAAAGTTAACACATAAATAATTGAAGACCATTCTACCTATAACCAGCAGGTGGCACTCCTTACCTTGTTTGAAAAGGAAAGGAAAGCAATCAGGCTTGGGATGTAGAATCAACCTTCAGGCATCTGTTTTTATAAACCTATCTCCAGTGTGTAAGAAAGTTTATTGAGTGGGAACAAAATTCTATTTTGGTATATAACTCTGAAGGCGCTGTTTAAAAAAAAACTTTTAGAATTCTTCTTGAATTTCTCATAAATTAAGGGATGTGACGGCGTGTGTAACCAGGAAAGCACTGTCTTCTTTTAATTGCTGAAACTTTAGCAAAATTGTGGGCTCTGCTTCTCATACCCAGAGACTAACTTTCAAATCTTTATGTTGTTGTTTGGGGCCACGAGTCAGTTCTGACTCACTGTGACCCAGAAGGCACCACAGACGGAAACACAGCGACTGCCAGGGCAGGGTACCACTACCGTGTGAGTTTCCAAAACTGTAACTGCCAATGGGAGCGAGAAAGCCCTGTCTTTTCCACATGGAATGAGCAGTCCCTGGAAAAAGACATCATTGGGAAGAGGAAGACCCTCAGTGAGATGGACTGACAGAGTGGCTGCCACGCGGGGCACCGACATAACAGACCGGGCAGTGTTTCCTTCTGTTGTGCCACAGGGTCACGATGAGTCAGCCTCAAGTCAATAGCAATGATTTTGGTTTTGCTTGTTTCAAATAACATCTTCTTTACAGGGTTGCCTATTTCCACTCGTTACCTCTGGCAATCCTAGTTCTCTGGCACTTAGACTGAGGTCAATCGTGGCAGGTGGCATGAGGAGATGCTGGGGGATGCACAGGACTGGCTCTGTCTAGCGCTGAGGGAGCTTGGGAAGTCAGGAGCACCAACGGGGGTGGAGGAGCCGCTGGGCTGTCCTAGCACCGAGATCCTGTTGAGGCAGGTAGAGCAGGACTAGAGCCTTGGAAGAAGGTTTCCAGCCCAGCCTTCTGAAGACTGAGGTGAATTCTGCCCTTACTCTCTCAGGAGAAGTGATCTTTAGAAGCAGGACATGGGGGAGTTTCCTCCTGAGACAGAGGGTACTGACGTCTACAGGGGTGTCCTGGTGATGTATACAGTCTAGGAGCCCAAGACACAGGACTGGGAAATGGGTGTGGTGGGGAAATGCTAGATGGCAACATGCACAATTTAATAAGCAAGATCACCACGACTCTTTGTGTGGGTCTTCTGTTACTCCGACACCAGGCGCATTTATTGAGGCAATTCCAACGCATGGTGACACCAGGTGTGTCTCGGGAGAAATGTGCTCCACAGGGTCTTCAGGGACTGGTTTCTGAAGTGGATTACTAGACCTTTCTCCTACGATGCCCCTTGGTGGACTCATTCTTCCAGCCTTTTGGCTAATACTGATTGCCTCACCCAGGATTGTACTGTTAGCCTGGAGGTTTGCCAATGTTAGCCAGCAGCACCCAAGGGCTTGTTAAAACAGTGTGCTGTACTGCTGATTCACCAGGTCTGGAGAAGAGCCTGTACATGTCCATTTCCAGCAAGTTCTCCGGTCTTACTGGCATGCTGAGCCACACCCATACAGGGAGGCCTGGATGGGACCCACTGCCAGGTTGTCGTTCCTGACTCAGGGAGTAACCACAAAATTCACTCATAGACCTGATATAAGGTTCCCAAGGCTATACATTTTTACGGGAGCAATTGCCTCATCTTGCTCCCTCAGAGCAGCTGGTGGTTTTGAACCTTGCAGTGAGCAGTCCAATACTTATACAACAGCACCACCAAGCTTTATGACAGAGAAACTGTTGGCCTCCTTACTAGCACATGGGACTGGAGCTTTGTTGTGTTTTACGTGGTCCAGCCTCCACCAGGGTTAATTATCTCAATTACTTACAGTTGGGCTAGCGTGCTCACGGGGCAAGGAGGACAACGCCTCCTCCCTGAGGCAAGAATGATCCAAACTAGACCGGAAGGAGAAGGAGAAGGTGGATTTTAGGAAGCTGAGAGGTCCCTGGTGTTGCCATTCTTGCCTGCCTTCCCGCTGCAGCACTGTGAGTTCCCTTTTCGGGGGCAGGGATTTCTCCGTACACTAAGAAAGCACAGGCGAGGGTGAACTGGGAGAAGCAGGTGAGCAGAATGGAGATACACTTAGCACGCACGCACGCAACCCCACACCTGAAGCACCCTAGGAGAAGGTGAGGGGTTACTGGTTGCCCACTTTCCTAGAAGCCTTAGCGGACCTTTGAGAGACAACAGCTGAGAGAGCCATGGGGAGATTTTCAGCAGCGGAACTCAGAAAACAGGGCTTGGGGGTCCACAAAACATGTCACTCCGTTTGCCATGACAGGATGCCCTGGTCACTCCGGTGGCTCAGCTCTATTTAGAGAGCTTGTTTCAGCGGGGTGCTACTGTCTGGCCTCACTTCAGATTGGGTTTGGGGTGCAGGGGAGAGCTGCAAGGAGGTGGAATGAAAGTCTGGAGAGAAAAGGGTTAAAATGGCCCTGCCGGAAGTGGGGGCTGAGAGGGAGAGAAACCCGTCCCCCCCACCCCCCCACAACACACACACCCACCAGGCCAGCTTTCTTCAGAGCTCCCAACACAGAAGCCTGGGGCCTGGGGCCTTCTTCCTCCACTTCTCCTCCTAGAAGTCCCTCTCCTCTATGTCTGAGCGGAGCTAATACTCCCACCCCTTCTCCCAGGGAGAGCTGAGCAAGAGGGCAGACAGGACCGAGTGTGTAGCTGCATGCTTGTGTACGTGAAGGTCTGTTTTGGATTATTTTCCTCTTCTCCATTGGGAAGTCGGTCCTTTAGAACTAAAATGATAAGGCGCTGAGAGACCCTATGCTTCCTGGGCTCCTACTTCGGGAGAGACTTACTTCAGGCAGCGTCTCAATGAAGGGGTGTATGTTGGCTGCTTTGGCTGCGCTCACAATTTCATCGTGTGCTACAACGCGGCTATTGTCTCCGTAGGCGATGTTCTCGGCAATGCTGCAGTCAAACAGGATGGGCTCCTGGGACACAATGCCCAGGTGGGCTCGCAGCCACTGCACATTCAGATGTTTTATTTCTTTGTCATCAATGAGCTGAAAACACAAGTTTATAGATCAACTTTGAGTCAGGACACTAAGGAAAATTAATGGTATTTCTCTTATATATTAAAATTGCCAAGTTACTGTGATATTGAAGACAATTTTGGTTTTCTCTAGTCTGCTTGGCACCGTTCCTCAGGCTGGGTCTAGCATTGACGAATGGACGTGTTTCTCAGGTTTAACCCTAGTTTCCTGAGAGATGCATGTGGTGGACAGAATTAAGTCCCCCTTTTCCTCCCAATGTGATCCATGTCCCAATCCCTAGAATCCATGTAAAAGGGAATTTGGTTGCAAAGAGAATTAAGGATGCTATAGTTCACAATAGCAAGAAGCTAGAAACAGCGCAAACGCCCATCGGTAGAAGAATGAATTGAGAAACCCTGGTAACAGACACCCCATGGAATATTATGCATCCATGCTGAGACCACGGGATACCTCGTGACATGGAGGGGCCTGGACGCTATTCTGCTTCATGAAGTCAGTCCATCACAAAAGGACAAATATTGTGCCAGTCCACTTCTGGGAGATAAACACAAAGAAGAAAGCCGGCCACTGCTCCAGGGCATGCAATCTTCTCATCTGGTCTTTTGAGCCATGAGGGAGAAAGCCTGCCTGGTGTCCATGAAACACGTCACTTCTTCTACCACACGGACATGTTAAGAACCACGTTGACAGAGTAGACCTCACCTCAGCTGGGGTCAGTGTTTCAAGATGTGGGGAGACAGAGAAGACCATTCAGTTGCTGCCATAAAAACTGTGCTCAGGTCACCCCGCCAGGGGGATCAGGAAACCTTGCTGGACGTTCCCGTCACCATGGGGAGGGGACATGTACGCCGCAGAGAAGGCAATTACCTTTCTGTTAGTAAGAGAATGGGGTGGACCAACCTGCCATCTGGAAACCACGCTCAACAATACTTACACAGAACCCAAGGGGGTAGTACGCCTGGTGGCAAGTTCCTAATTAGATACTTCGGACCTAGTTTCTGTCCAGTCCTTGGCTGTGTGCTACAGGCTACTGGGACTGTAGACTCTGTTCCTTGAAGACATACAATGTCCTTCACAGGCCGGACCAGAAGGACTCAATATGGAAACCCCACTGAGCGCACCGGACTTTACCTCAAACTCACCTCTAGCTCTTGGTTTTAAGGGTGAAACTCCCTAGTGTAAGAAGCAGCAGGTAACTGCCATCCTAAAGGCATAAAACTGGCAGAAGATGGACTTTGGTTCAAAGCTCTCTGTCTTCAGGGTGCCCGGTGAGTGGAGGCCCAGAATCTCCATCCACGTAGTGTTCTGAGGTCCTTCTTGCGGCACTGTGACGTGTGTCAGTCTAATAAGCGTGGCTTTGCTGCTGTGAATGATTATTCCTGAAAGTTTTGCCTTTTCACCAGCCCCCATTACTTGTGCAAACAGTGCCCAGTCACTGAAGAGTTTAATCTGTACAAATGGACAGTTCACGCATTGCAGATCATAGCTGGGTGTGCCCAATGTCACCACAGAGTTCTTAATGGCGAATGAGGGACGGAGGAGACTGCGTGTCTCCCAGAACGGACTGGTCGGTGCTGACTCTGAAGATGAAGAAAGGGGCCCTGAGCTCAGTAGGTGGACAACCTCGAGAACACTGGTTCTCAGCCTTCCTAATGCTGCGACCCTTGAATACAGTTCCTCATGTGGTGGTGACCCCCACCCATAAAATCATTTTCGTTGCTACTTCATGACTGTAATTATGCTGCTCTTATGAATTGGGTAACCCCTGTGAAAGGGTCGTTCAACCCCCAAAGCGGTCACGACCCATAGGTTGAAAACCACTGCTCTAGAAACTAGAAAAATGCAAGGAAACTGATGATCTCCCACGAGCTCCTGAAAGGATAACATGTCTGATGTCACCTTGCTGTTAGCCCAGTGACCTGTAAGAACTGTAAGATAATAAATCTGTGCTGGTCTAAGCTACTTGGTAACCTGCTACAGCAGCAAAAAAACAACAATATAAAATGCTTCCAGTGAGATATACCCTAAAAACCTCATTTTTACATCTCACTAGGTCACCAGAAATGTGTCCAGGATTGGAGTGGAAATAAGCAAGAGTTACGGTCACCCACTAGATAGGACATTCAGGTTTCTGAATGTTCGCTAGGTAAGATGAGGTTTTGAGAAATCAGTAAGAGTGTAGGAGAGTGAGTGCTAGCAGGTGTTTGAACTTGGGATACTCGAATTCCTCTAAGCCTTGGTTTCCTGGTGTGTCAAATGTGAGTGATGATGAAGAGTCAGCACACAGATTGGAGCATTCAATGATGTATGTTTCATGTGTCAATAAGATCCCCATTTAGTCAATGTCAGGCATTCAGTAACTCCTCAAGGATTAGCAGTGATTTGTCGCTGTGTGTATGATATAACTATTTAATAAATGGATGGGTGGATAAAATCATGGGTGGATATCTAGAATTCTGAGCCAAAAGAGTGAGAGGAGGATGCTGTCCTTGTTGTCGCGAGCTGGCTCTCTGAATTACCCTGCAGCCCCAGGAGTGCACTTACAGCCTTCCTCTCAAACGTCTTACGCTCTGATGGTGACATGTCTGCCACATAGATCTGCTCTGCAGCAGAACTCTGGCATTCCAGTGAGAGAGCTGTTTGCCGCCCTGCAGGAGACGCCACGGAGTCAGCATCACCTCGTTAGGCACCTCTAGCTGTTTTCCCTTGAAAGGGCGGTGAGCCACACATACTCTCTGCATCCTGTGTGCTAGGCTGGGTGCCTCTGGGAGACAGCTGGCCAGAGTCAGAGTACAATCTGTGAGCAGTCACAGAGCTTCTGTTTGTGCAGCTGACAGATGCCGGGATGGAAAGCACAGCCATCACCTTGTTAGCACCAAGCTCAGTTGCTAGGAGACTATTCTGAGCATCTATGCTCTAGGCTGCTTTATGGCGCTAATGGGTGAGAGCGGATGGGTGGGTGGGTGGGTGGGTGGGTTAACAGCCTGACATGAAGTGTCTGAACTGCAGACCTTCTTAGATGGACCGCTGTAGTTGAGAAATGGAAACCTGAGGGGAGAAAGGAGTTGTTTTTTATTTTTCCAGGCACATATCTCTGGGAGGGAAACAGACACTGCTAAACTAATAAAATCAAAGACAAGTCAGAATCACCCTAGCAAGTTTTAGTGAGCTTCCACCTCACATGTAATATGATAACACTTTGAGCCTTTCTTATCCCGCCATGCCATACTTGAACTAAATGAAAACCTGTGCTCGTGAAAGAACCCTTTATGCAGCAAAAGCATCCCGAGTACCCAAAATGTCAAACAGAAAAGCAGAAGTCCTTTAGCCGAAGTGGAGGTGGCAGTCTAGGGTGGGATCCAGGAAAACCATTGAAAAGCCACTGGCCTAAATGAAGACGCAATGATAAGTCCTATATTGATAAGCATTCTCTTGTTTCATCTTTACACCTCTTGTGAGGTGGAAAGATTTTCATTTCCATTTTGCAGATAAAGAGATGAGCTGAATCATATAACTTCCACGGGGTCATTCAGGAATTGTATGATCTAAACATTATGAGTCGCGTTTAGGAAACACAAATGTCTCATAATGGATATGTATTTTCTGTCTTCCTTCATAAGAGTGCTGTTGGTTCAGGCATCCATTGGGTTATATTTATGGTGACAGCAGGCTTCTAATTATATCCTAAAGGGGAAACATGGCCCTGACAGTGGTGTCCGAGATGGACCAAAGAGGGATGAATAGGAAGACTGGGGGATGCCTCAAAGGAAGGATTTAACAGTGACGTTATATAAGTGCTGGGGGTACAGCAGTGTTCTGGGGCAGGCAGGTGAGCAGGTTATGATCAGGAAGCGCTCCCACTTAAGGATTTATGGTAAATTGCCTACAGAGAGTGCCTAGGAAAGGAATGGGTATCTGTATACTCCAGTATTTTGTTGTGATTTCTCCCCCATTCTATGTTAAGTATTAGGAACCCCGGTGGCATAATGGTTCCCATGAGGTAAGCAGTTAGAAACCACCGGCCGTGCTCTGTGGGAAAAAGACAAGCCTCTGTGCTCTCATGAAGAGTTACACATCTCCATCCAGTCATGAGTCGTGACCTGTCAGTCTTGCCCTGCCTGTCTTGGTCAGAAAGCCCTGGACCGCTCTTGGAAGCCCTTCTATCTAATAGTGCTCATGTCTCAGTCATGGTCCTGTTCCTGCTCCTGCAGTCCCACCTGAAACTGTGATGGACTGAAGTGGCACCAATCATGAGTTTCTGACAGTTTCCTTTGTTCCATGCCCTATGTTTCTAGCATCCCGATGGTGAGTCCTTGGATGCCATTTTGACCTCATGCTAATGGCCTCCCTCATCCAGATGTGCCTGTCTTTGTGTTGTCTTTGTCCCTTGAAGACAATGTTCTCCTTCAACTATTAAGAAAAAAAAAAAGGAGCCAAAGTCTCAGAAACTCACATAGGTAGTTCTACCTTGTCCCATAGGGTCATTATTAGAATTGACTGGATGGAGGAGAGTTTTTTTATATAAGTATTAATTTTTGTACCTAACTTTAAAATTCCTACCTTTACTCAAAAAGACAACAACAACAAGAATCGTACCACCTTCAGATCCCACACAACTTGGATCTTCACCTTCTCGTATATAGTTCAGGTCTTTTGTTTGGTTGAAGGCTGTCTACCATTTAACTCAAATGTCTTCCTCCAAAATCCAAACCTTTAGCTCAGTTGTTTTCATATTATGGTTAGTTTTATAATTTCTTGGGGAAATTACAAGAGTAAAAGGCCAGGCCCTAATCCGAGTTAGGATGACTGTACTCTGTACAGGCTGGTTAGGCTATTATGGTACTCACCAAGTTTGAGGACCCCCACTCCAGGCCAGTGTTTCTCAAAATATGATTCAAGGCCCCTTGTTGGTTGTGAGGATCTTCCTGAATTCAGGATCGTCCTTAGGGTCGATTACTTTAGTTCTTATTATGAAGATTCATTTTTTTCACGATAATAATAACTAATTCCTAGCAACTAAGTGATTTATCAAAGGTTGTGAATAGATATTCACTAAAAAATTGGTAGACTGAGAAATGGGTATTTGAGTATTGGGACCGTTTCTGCTGATGTTGTCGTGGGCTGTGCTATGCACTGAGCTGATGCCTACAAGATCAGAAGTTTGAACCCATCAGCCGTGCTGAGGGAGGAAAGTAAGGTTGTCTACTCCAGGAAGTTCAAAGTCTTGGAAACCTCAAGGGTTGTTAGAAGTTGAAATCAACTCAATGGTAGTGAGTTTGGATTTGAGTCTTCTCAATAAATCAATTTGCTGTGCACCTTCTTGGTAATATTTCAAAGTTCCACCGAATATACACAAGAGTAATAATGGGTATTTTGCAATAGATGAGATTTCTATATCAATGTATTCTTGAGACAGCTGTTTTCTGTTTACTCAATGTGCATTCCATATTCTTTTGGGTCTCTGGAAACTGGAGGGCTAAAAATATTTCCTAGACTCCCTTATTTCTAGAACTAATTTATGTCCTACCAGTGAATTATGCTACATGAAATCTGGAGGTAGAAGCTAATTCTCTCTTAGATTCAGTGATAGCTGACACATACCCTCTGGAAGATGGGACTTTCTGCATTGGCAAGAAGAGTCTAGTTTTGTTTTTTTGATATGGACTGCAGATGCTGTGCTGTGATCTTACCGTGTAAGAACAGCCCTCCTCCATTCTCCCAGTCCTTCCAATGCTTTTGTAGGTACTTGACTTTCTGCAATACTTAACAACTCAAAATGCCTAATCTGTTTCTTTATTGCCATGCTGTTAATTATGTTCTTCTTGTATTTAAGTATTTGTAGGATAATTATTAATTGTTACCTTTATGTTTGTGTGCTGTTTATCAATGTTATTTTCAATTTTAATATTTTACTACCACCAAGTGATTTTCACCTAGTAGAAAGTAGTTATGAGTACAGAATAGTCATGAGATTTTTTGGACTTTTTTTTTCCATAGATGGGTTATGATCACAAAAGTTTGAGAATATTCCTATTTCAGTCTAACTAACCTATTCTCTGCATTGTAAACTAACCACTTACTAACTGCAGCTCTTGCAAAGAATGCCTTCTTGAAGGCTCACCTTCCTGTAATTTTTCTTAAGAATCAGTTATGGGCTCACCCCTTTCCTTAATTAAACTCATGGAGGTCTCTCTCCTAGTCCTACAGGACCTCCTCACTCATTTGGCAGGGAACAATGTTGGAAGCCATACGAGAGGGTACCCAAAAAACCCAGAAAAAAGCTCACTGGGCGGAGCTTTGATAGTATGCATTTCCCCCCCCACTAGGCAAGCATCCAGTGCACCCAGTGGCATCTCCGGGGAAGGTTCTCTCTGGTCATGGTGAATTTTTTCATGGAAGCGGTGTCCCTTGATCCTCATTTTTTATGATGGCCAATTGAAGAGAACAGCATGTGGCTGTGGCATTTTGTTTCCTGCTCGGAAAAAGTGCCGCAGAAGCTGTTGTGATGCTGAACACAGCTGACAAGGACAGCACTCTGGTAAAAACTCAGGTCTACCAGTGGTTTTCTTGTTCTTAAAAAAAGGTGAAATGTTGATTGATGACAAGCCTCTTTCTGGACATCTTCCAACTTCCCCAAAGGATGCAAATGTCAACTCATAGTGCATTTGGCGTTCATCCCACCAGGTCAGACTGTTATTCAAGCTTTCTATTTAGAGCAGTGGTTCTCAACCTTCCTAATGACATGACCCTTTAATACAGTTCCTCATGTTGTGGTGACCACCCAACCATAAAATTGTTTTCATTGCTACTTCATCACTGTCATTTTGCTACTGTTATGAATTGGGAAACCCTTATGAAAGGGTCATTCGACCCCCAAAGGAGTTGTGACCCACAGGTTGAGAACCACTGATTTAGAGGTGCTGAAAAGATAGCTTAACAGTGTGTGACCAAAAAGGTCTGATTTGTGGCAGACAGGGCACTGGTTTTGCCACCACAGCAATGCACCTGCTCCTGTAGCCATCTCAGTGTGCCAGTTTGGGGCAAAAAAAAAAAAAGCTGTCTCTCTTGCCCCACACACCTGACTCACCCGATCTCATGCCATATGACTTTTTTGTTGTTTCCGCAAATGAAGAGAGACATGAAAGGACACGATTTGGTGACATTGAAGAGGTGACATTGAAGAGGTGACATTGAAGAGGTGACATTGAAGAGGTGACGTTGAAGAGATGACATTGAAGAGGTGACATTGAAGAGGTGAAGGAGAACCGAGGGCAGGGCTGTCAGCCAGGCAAACAGATGAGTTTGAAAAATGCTTTCAAGAGTGGAATAGCAGATTTGACAAATGTATTAAGTGTAACGGAGTACTTTGAAGGTGATAAGGTAGTTTTGTAAAAAAAAATTAAATACATAGCTTTGAAAGAAAATCGCGGTTTGGGGTACCCCCTCGTACGCTGCGTTGTTAGGTGCCACTGAGTCTAACTGACAGCAAGCCTGTGCACAGCAGAACCAGGCACTGCTGTGTCCTTGGCCACCCTCACCACTGTGCGCGAGCCCACTGGTTCAGCTAACTCGGTTTTTCAGTCCATCTTGTTGACGGTCCTCCTATTTTTGGATGACCCTTGACCAAGAACAATGTCCTTTGCCAGGGATTAGCCCTTCTTGATAATAAGCCCAAAGTACATCAGACAAAGTCTCTCTATTTTGCTTCAGAGGAGCATTTTGATTGTACTTCTTCCAACATAGATTTGTTTGTTCCCCTCACAGTGCATTGCATATTTAATATTTAATATAACATGCATATGACTTATCTCCTCAGCTAAGTGCAGACACCATGCTCTATGCCTCATAATAGAATAACATTTGACACACTACCTGATGTATATCTTTTGAGGACCGTAATCAGTATTTAAGAAGTAAAAAAAACCCAAACTAAACGCACAAAGTTAATTCCAACTCACAGTGACCCTATGTAGTGTTCCAAGGCTGTAAATCTTTATTGGAGCAGACAGCCTCATTTCTCTCCTATGCAGTGGCTGGTGGGTTTGGACTGCCATCCTTTGGGTTAGCAGTCCAGCATTTACTCAAGAAGGCCACTAGGGCTCACCTCCTCTAGTTTCTTCATTTGTCAGTGAAGTCTTCATTTACAATACTTTGTTCAAACTTTAATCCCAGAATTGAAGCATAAAAGCAAAATTCACAGAAAATATAGAACAGCATAGTTAAAAACTAGGAGCAAGGCTGATATCGTTCTTAAAAGCGTAGACTGAGCACGGGCATAGCTGTCTTTAAAGAAAATGGAAGGTCTTTATGAGCAAATGATTGTTGTAGGAAAGGCAAAAGACCCCCTAGCCTAGTTTGAAAATTCAATTGCTACTTCAATCATTGTTTCAACTATGGCTCTCAGCAGCCAATTTGCACCATAGAGACATTACCGAAACCAGCATGAATTCTGATGGGTCGATACCCATGCCAAACCGGTTGCTGTGGAGTCGGTTCTGAGGCACAGAGACTCTACAGAGTAGAACTGCCTGCTAGGCTTTCCAAGACTGTCATTGCTACAGGAAGAGAGGACTACGTCTTTAGCAGTGGAAAGGCTGGTGGGTTCAAACTGCTGACCTCTCTGTTAGCAGCTGCGCTTTTAGGCACTGTGTCATCAGAACCTCTGCCTTGCCACACCGACAGGAACCATTAACACTCTCCCTAGTATAGCCAATCGCGAAGTGCCTACATAATGAACATGCCTTGCTCCCAATTCTATTCTTTCCAGTTGGATTCTTCTCCTATTTTAGACTGTAGTTGTTTACATTTTTCACTACTCCCTTCAGTCCTCCTATCTCATCCCTGAGTACCTGAGATGGCCCCTGACAGGCTCTCATTAAAAGTTTTCTGCATGTTAAATAAAAAAACCTGACCCTTCACTCATCCTTTGTAATTCAGGAGACAAAAGAGAAGTCACTCAATTTTTTAACCCACCTCCTAAATGTGCTGATGTCATTCTTTTGTGCTTAGAAGTTATCTCATGGTCCAGTACATGATAGTCACTGCTTTTTTTTCTGATCCACAGTTATAAAAATGCTCAAAATTCATCTTACTAAAAATTTTCCCTAAACTTTTATTTATCACACAAGCTACTATTCTTACCTGTTTTCTTTCTTTCACCTTTAATCTTCTTGATAGTCTTATTTGGCCTACTGCCTCACTTTCAGAAAAAAATTCTACATCAACCCTAACAATTAAAAAAAAATTGTATTATAGCACACAACCCAAAACCAAACTAAACTGACTGCCACTGAGTCATGCCGACTCGTAGCAGCCCTGTTGAACAGACTAGAACTCCCCTGTGAGTTTCCGAGACGGGGCCTCGTGCGGGCAGATGTGTAGGTGACCGCTTTTTCAGCTCCTCTGGGGGCCCCCCACCCCAAGGGAGCAGTATTGCCCACTTTGGGAAACACTGGTCTATAGTCACTTAAACCTCTTTTCCCTCCTTTTATACTTCACTCCTGTTAAATGGTTTGCTATAAGCACCATTTCACTGAGAATAATTTAAAAGTTGGAAATATCTTATTAGTTATAGTTTATATAATATTAATTAAATATCTGAATCTTATCATGAGTTCTCACTTTTCATCTTACCCTCTCTTTCCAGTGTTTATCTTTGCTTCCTGACATACTCTACTATTGGCTTCTGCCTTAACTGTCTCTTCTCCTGCCTTTACCAGCTTCCTGCTTCCTTCATAGTAGCCTTTGCTGCTCTTCTCTTGGACACAGGCCTAACTAAGGCAAAGGAGACAGTGGTAAGAAGGCTGCTCACAGAGGACAGTTAAGGAGTCCTGTTAAGAGAGAGGCTGGGGCAGATGGCTCCAGGTGGAGACCAACTCTAAGATGACAGATCTACCCAAGCAGGGTATGTGGCATGTGACAGTGTTTGAGAAAGCATGGCGTATAGTCAATAGCAAAATACAACCAGGTAATTGGGCTGCAGCCTGCAATGAACTAATTGTGAATGTGCACTCACCACTCTCCCAGCCAAGGGGTCGTAGAAGCGCTCCAGAAGCTGGACCACTGTGCTCTTCCCACAGCCACTGCTGCCCACCAGGGCCAGCGTCTGGCCCTTCTTCACCGAGAGGTTCAGTCCCTGGAGCACTGGAATGTCCGGCCGAGTAGGGTAGTTGAACACGACTTCATTAAATGTCACATTTCCTTCCAACCTATCCTAGAATCAGAGCAACATTCAATTTGATCACTGTAATCCTGAGAACACCTTCATGCAGCCATCGCCCTCTACCACCACATGCCAGAAGGTAGTGAACTTATGCTACGCCCAGGGCTTTAAACGGGTTTTCAGTTTGGTCATGGCTGATGAAGCAAATCTGGGATGGGCCCAAATGTGTAAAATCTGGGTAAAATAAAATGGTAACTCGGAGGGGAAAGAATCCAGGTTGAAGCCCTGGAAAGGGAACCTTGGAAAATGCACAGCGAGCCCTTCAGGAGCGTGGTCCTCATGCAAAGCGGGTAGCAGGCTGCCATCTCTGAAAAGAGAGTGGTTGTTTCTGACTCTGTTGTTCAAGAGATTTGGTTGCTATGCAACATGCACTCTACCTGAGTTTTTAAGAGAGGGAGATTAGCTTCTAGCAGGGGTCAGTTCATAGTTTTTCCCATCTCAGCTGTCTTTTAGCTTCACCTAATTTTTAAAAATTCAAATCTGTTTTAATTTTGCTTCATCGGCAGGGTCTCAACTAACTGGTTCTAACAAGTTCCAAGCCCCTTGGGCTTCATATCCAGTCGCTGAAATTTACTGTGCAAACTCCTATCGTTCCTTCAGACTAGATAAGACTACATATAATAGAACGTGGTTAATAGGATTTGCTTTGAGAGCGGGCAGGAGTCCCCCCTCACTGTAACTTTGATATACAAAAGGACTAGATGTTAATATCTATTATTGGTCTTTTGAAAAATGAACGCATGTCCAGGCAACACTTATTTGACTACCAGCATTAAAGACATTGCATTAGATTTCCGTTTGTGAGACTGTCATTCAGGAGCTGGGAGGGGATTATGAAATGGCAATGCTGAGCTCACCGGCTTCAGGCCTTCCGTGCTGTAGCTGTCGATGACTGGAGTTTTCTCAATGATCATGATGATGTGGGCGGCTGACACTTTGGCCTTGGCATAGTCGGGCGCAAAGGAGCTGACTTGCCCGACTGCCATGGCCCCAAAGACAATAGCTGAAAATACCCTGCAGAACACAAAGGTAAGACACGTGCCTAGAGCCATGACTGCAGTGCATGAGGGCTGACACGCTCAACCACAACAGTGCCGCCAGTAATCAGAAACTAGATGTTAAACAAAACAAAAACATCTTACGTTCATTTCAATGTAATAAAGAGTCTGGCAACAAAACCGGCCCGGTTTTCACCGCACTCCCTCTGTGACCTGGCATCCTCGCAATGGGACTCCCATTGAAGGAGAGTTTGTTTTCCTCCCTTTGAACCTGGGCTGGCCTTCTGACTCATTTTGGCCAACAGGATGTGCGGGAAGTGAATGTTTTCCATTTGCAGCCCTGCGCCTCAGGGAGGCCTGTGTGCTTTGTTCTCTCCCGCTCAGAAGCGCTCAGAGCTCTGATGCCAAGGTAAGAGCAAACTCCGTTTAGCCTGCTGGAGGCCAAGAGACTCACAAAGAGCTGAGCGCCTGTCCTTAACTGCGGATGTACTTAAGGGAGCCCAGCTAGGACCAGCTTAGAGCCGTATAACAACGACCAAGCTGACCCATGGATTTATGAGTCAAAATAAATGTGGATCATTACATGCCACTGAAGTTCAGTGGTTGGTTATTCCAAATCCACCACCATTGAGTTGATTTTGACTCACAATGACCCGAAAGGGCAGAGTAGAATGCCGCATAAGGTTTCCCAGATCCTTGTGGATGAAGACGGCCCTATTTTTCTCCCACAACGTGGCTAGTGAGTTGAACTGCTGACCTGGTTAGTAGCAGAGCACTCTGACCACTGTGTGCCCAGGCTTCTTCGTTATGGATCTGGCCAGCGAAGCTGGATTACATCCTGAACGAAGTGTACCGTGGGAAAGGGGTTTCTTACAGACGGAGGACATAGCATTCTCTCGTTCTTAAGCCCGGGCTTGGGGAGTGTGACAGTGTAAAGTTGGAAAGGACCTGGTGGATAATCGAGTACCACTCTCTCTCAATGTTTGTGCCTGGACACTTAACCAGTTTTCCTGTTTTAGGAAGTAGCAAGTTCTTTGATAAAGTAATTCGGTTGCAAGAAAGTACTTTTTCACGTAGAAGAAAACGCAACATCCTTTTGCGCAGCCCTTCAAGTCCTGGAACACTATACAAAGGTCTTTTATTTGGATACTCTTCCCACTCCCCATTCTGCTGCCCCTCTCTGGGCATGCTGGTCTTAGCACAGCACAATTCTATGTCTGCAACCCAAATAACGGGAAGCCCTCTCCGAATACCGAGCCCGTCATTTACGTTGCCGGGGGCACTATGCCTGTGCTACTGTTTTTGTTTTGTTTTTCAATAGTTCTAAATAAATGACACCAATGATTCATATTGTTATCATTCCATCCTGTCGATTCATTCTCAAGTGGGCTTATCGATTGAATTGTGTCCCACCAAAATACGTGTTGGAATCCTATTTGTCGGTGAATGTAATCCTGTTTGTAAACATTTTTGTTGTGGTAGTGAGGTCACGGCAGTGTGTCCTGAACCTAACTCTTCTGAGTTATAAAACCAACACACTAGACACCGAAGCAATAACAAATGAGAGAAGACAGGTGCTACATGAGTCTGACCAAAGAACTGAGGGATGCCGGGACTACCAAGGCTAAAGATCATATAAGGCACATCACCTGGAGCTGACACACTAAGTTCAGACTTCTCAATTTCTGTGCATTACAGCCACCCACTTGTGGCATTGCTGTCACAGCAGCATTGGAAACTAAGGCCTCTTCAGGCAGATTTCCTCTAGATGCTTCCAAATCTATATGCCAGCAACATTCAGCACTTCAATATTCTCTTGAAAAGAACCAGTATCCCAAAGGATCATCTATTCAAGACCCAGAACTCGTGATGCCTGGCTTTGATCGCTTCACGAGTTAGCCACGTGCATGCCGTTTGTTATGCCTACATGCTGAGCACACGATTTCTATCGGTTGGGGTTGCCTAAGCAAAATAAGATACAGAAATATTGTATGAATACATAATATTGCTAGGCCTATGTTACTCTGGCTTAAATATAAAATAGCAATTTGTTCTCTATTATTACTAATTATGGGATGCTATTGGGGGTGGGAGGTGTTATTAAAGACTAGAATCTTACCCATCACCAAATCTGGAAGCGTAGAAGGATATACACACAGTTCACTACCAAAGTACATCTGTGAGTACTTCAGGAGAATCATTAAGCTCGGCTGCTTTCTCTCTCTGCTTGACAGCTAGGTAGCAGAAAACCCAGCCTTTTCCCTTTGTGCCTTTCTGATGTCTCCATTCTTGCCTTCCAACTGTTCTCTTATCAAGGACATTTATATCCAGGAATGGTACAGGCAGGAAGGACTTAGTGTTCCATATTCTGTTAGCTCCTTCCACTCAGGAAGCTCTTTAAAGGGAGTCAGCTTAGAGTTAGACTCCTTCCCAAACAAACGCCAAGGCCTTCTGGAAGCCTCTCAATCAGCCCACCCAGCCACAGACACTGAAAGGTCAGACGTGTGTGTCAGAACTGAGGAAAGAGGAAGTCACTACTCCCCTAAACGAAGCAGAGGTGCTTCAACAGCCTCTGCCAACACTCAGAGGCAAAATGAACCAGGAGATTCCATGAGTGAGCTTTCACATAGAGGCTTTCTCGCCAAGCACCAGGCACATCACCTCAGCATCGTTTCTAGATTAGCATAAATGTGAATCCAATACTCACAAAAGAACATCCTGATACGCCATGATCTGACGTGCCACCAAATAGGCACCAAACCGGAAACAGGCAGCATAGGAGAAATACATCATTGCCTGGGTGATGGAAAAGGTGATGCCAAAGATCTGCGCTTTCCTCAAAGAGTTCCTGAAAAGAAGACATATTAAAATGCACTCGGCTTTCCTCCCTCAGCGTGGCACAGAGGTAGGTGCTGCAGGCAAAACCTGGCATAGTTTCCAAAGAACTGCATTTGGATTCTCTCTTTACCACGTACTGCCTAGTCTCTGAAGCTGTGTATCTTTCATGTAGCATTAACCACAGATCCAAGGGTTGATAGAAAGATAAAGTGAGCCAGTGAGCATAAAGAACCTGTTAGGAGCTTAGGAAATGAAAGTGCCTGTCCTTTCTCACGCTGTGCATAGAACATGTATATATTCCGTCGTGAACGTTCATCAGCACATTTGTAAAACTCTTACAAGCTGTAGGGCCTAAGTGGCCCATTGTCGATGTCAAGAGAATTAAGGCCTATGTCCTTGCTCTGGAGGACTTGGGAAAAGAGTTGGCTACAAAAGAGTTGTTGTAAAGGAAGTACTTTATGAATAACATGCCATGGGAAGAAAAGAGGAAGCTAGAGAAGGTGTGACAGAGAGCTTGACAGCCTTGGGATTTTTGACCTCGACGAACTCAGTGCTATGTTGTTCTTGTTTGGCAGGGTTCGGGAAGCTGATTCAAACCCACAGACTCCAGAGACTCCCAGAGAACTGTCCCAAACGGTTTTCTAGACTATAATCTTTGTGATGATAATCTTTGTAAATTGCAAGCTTTTCTCTCACAGAGCTAGTGGGTGCGTCCACCGCCACCGACCTTACAGCGGTGTAACCTCTGCACTCACATGGCTCCTTCACTGCTGTCTAATGCTGTGTAAGGAGCAGATGGGGAAGGGGCTACGCTCCTCCTGTGGCTTTAGCTCGGCTTTCATCTGTTTCATTTACTGGATTTCAAATAAAATTTCTTTAGAACAAATGGCTCTTCTATTACCCAAGATCCCTGCCTGAAAGGCTGCAGTTGGAGCCCCCCCAGAGGAGCCTCAGAAGAAGGGCCTGTCTGATCAACTTCCAAAAGATGACAGCCATTGAAAAGGCTGTGGCTTGTCGAGCGTCGTTTACTCCGGGACAGAGGGTTGCCATGGTCGGAAATGCCTCCAAGATAACGGTTGTTTAGATTCTTTTTAACTATAACCAAAAGAGGGAAGAAACGTGTGAGAACCCAGAGTTCAGGTTCAGCCTCCTCCATTCACTGCAGAAGAACAGACTTGGAGAAGTGGGGCATCACTCATAAACGGTCCCACGAGGATGGATTTCCTGGAGGAAGAACTGAGGGTTTTCCGTTGGGAAAAGGGTAAAAAGAGGAAGAAGGAACTGCATTACAAGAAGCACCGCCTTGGTGGCCTCAAACCCCAAATTTCAGGTTGCATTACGAACTCTTTCTGACCAGACCCCCACACTCTTGTATTTCCCATTTCATTATATGGGATCATTGCTCAAGCTTAAAACCAGACGATCATTCTCCGCATCTTCTCTTCCTCTTTTTCCTATTGGTGTTACAATATCTGTGTCAACTAAACAGCCATGTCCCCATTTAGCTCTTGTCATTTCTCTCTGGGATAATGACAAGGGCTTCCCAACTGGATCTTTTCTGATACTTTCTCCACCTCTTTATTTTTCAAAGTAGTCTTCCTGGCCACAAATCTAATTGAAAACTCACTCACTTCCCATGTCCCTCTCCAGTGATGATTACCTGTATGGTACCTGCAAACTGTGTCCATACATATTTTCAAACTTTTCCTCCCGAGTCAGAGAAACAACAGTTCGGAAGTTTTCTATTGCTTCAGTAGCAATCTGTAACAGAGATCACCCATCACGGAGAGGCTCAATGATCAATGGCAGCAATCAGTTTATCCCCCCCAAATATATAATCATCTCTTTATGTAATATTATGTATCATGACCTATGATCTTCTGCATGGAAAAAGATATTAAGTAATTTATCAAATAACTTTTACACTTTGCAGGAAGAACCGTTAATTCAGCCTCCTCTTGGTATTAAAGAGAACTTATGGGTTATTTAAAAATCTTTCAAATAATATTTTTATTGTGTTTCAGGTGAACTTTTGCACAACAAATTCATTCACATTGAACAATTTTATACAGATTGATCTGTTCCATGGGTTCGATTTCCCCAGCGTGCCGTTAATACTCTCAACATTTCCATTCTGTTCTGTTTCCATTAATATCGCTTCCCTGTCTGCCTGCCTGCCTTTCTCACGTTTGCTTTGGGGTAAATGTTGGCCATGTGATTTCACACTGTGGATTCTTTAAAGGAGCACAGTGCTCACACTCCTGGATGATACTGCGCATCTTAGAAACCAGTCTCGTATGTGTCTGGAAGGTGACCTCCAGGCGTCACGTCACTTCCAGATTCAGAGGATATCTTAGAGAGGAAAGTTCAAAGGTTCTTATCGTCTCTATCAGTCTGGTCAGGCTGGCTTTTAAAAGGAATTTCAGTGTGTTGTTGTACATTGTTCTCCCCTTGTGTCTGGGACCTTCAACTCTGCCCCTGACCTGACTGGTTCATAGTCGTACTTGGGTAGCAGCTAGTTCTTCTGGTCTTGGGCTACTGAAGGCTGTGGCTTGTGTTGATTTTACATATAGTGTTAACATGTGATGTTAATATTTAGTGTTTCATTCATGATTATGGAAGACTATTCGGAAATATTGATAAGACTAAAAAGCTAAAAGTTACATATTGCTCTATATTACATATTTAGCTTTAAGATGTTTTTCCTAAGCATATAGAGATTTAGCAAAAATGGGATCAAAATATTTTTGGTTTTATTTTTCTTTTAACCTTAACAAAGAACATTTTTCAAAGTCATTAAATATGTATTAATGGGATATTTCATGAGCAATTTAATACTTTCATCATATAAACATTCCTCAATTATTGAACAAAGGTTTCAATTCTCTTATTACAATTTTCAAATGACATATATTCTTGGACATAAATTTTGTCCATATTGAAGAATTTTCTAAGGAGATGTTCCTAGAAGTGAAATTACTAAGTCAAATATGATAAATACTTTTTTTAAAGGAATGATAAATATTACAGTTTGCTTTCCAGAAAGGTTCTCTCACTCAATTACATTTTAACTGAATGTAACTTCCATCAAAGCTACATGATTAGGACGTGCACATCCTTTGACACATTCTGCAGTCAGGGCAAAGGGTAAGAGTGAACCATCCTTCTTGAGGAAATAGTTAAGGGGAGGTAAAACTATGATCTCTTCCAAATAATAGTCTGTGAAACAAGGAAGAATTGAGACTGGTTAACTGACCATCGTTATTTTATGGAAGAGTTTTACTTTTATCTTCTTGGCATACAATTTTAAAATAAAAATCCCACAACAATAAGTAGAAGTGGAGAGAAAGTAACAGAGCCGTGTACAGTACTCTTGTGAAGACTGAGCCAGAAAACCATTAATGATAGGACTGGCAGGCTACAGAAACTTGAATATACAGCAGATTAAAGGCCATCAAGTTGGTTCCGCACCATCGTGACCCTGTGCACAACAGAAGGAAGCACTGCCCGGTCCTGCGCCCTCTGACAATTGCTCGATGCCAGCCCATTGTTGCAGCCTCGGTGTCAGTCCATCTCATGGAGGGCCTTCCTCTCTTTGCTGCCCATCCACGTTACCAAGCCTGATGTCCTTCTCCAGGGACTGGTCTCTCCGGACAACATGCCCAAATATGTAAGATGAAGTCTTGCCATCCTTGCCTCTAAGAAGCACTCTGGCCTTAAAGGGCTAAGATTCTTGTTATCAAGAAGTTCTCTCAGGAAAATATCTGCATATATATATTTTTTTTTAATTACTTACTAGTCTGTCACTTTTCTAAATACAGCTGACCTATGAAAATGCTAGGGAGGGTGCAGTTCTCCTCTCACAGAGGGTCACTATGAGTCAGAATTGAATCAACGGCAACTGGTAAGGTTGTTTTTGTTTATAAATGGTTTGTATATAACATGTTGTCAGGTGCTATCCAGTTGACTTGCAACTCACAGCAACTCCATGTGACAGAGTAGAACTGTCCCACAGGCTTGCCTTGGCTGGAATCTTTGGAGAACGGATTCCCACCTCTTTCTCACTTGGAGCAGCTAGATGGATTGGAACCACTGGCCTTTTGGTGAGCAGCTGAGAGCTCAGCCACTGTGCCACCACATGCCTGTTGTCAGGCCAACTTCTAACTCATGGAGACCCTCTAGGACCGAGTAGAACTGCCTCATAGGGTTTACAAGGCTGTAATCTTATCTCTCCTTTACAGAGGGGCTAGTGGATTCACACCACTGACCTTTTGGTTTGCAGCTGAATGCTTCACCATTGTGTCAACTCATGTCACCCAAAACCACTAAGTATTCAAAAACCAAACCCACTGCCATGGAGTTGATTTTGACCCATAGTGACCCTACAGGACAAAGTAGTACTGTGCCTTTGAGTTTCTGAGGCTGAAAATGTTTATGGGAGCCCAAAGCCTTGGAGCAGCTGGTGGTTTTGAACTGCTGGCCTCGTGGTTAATAGTTCAACTTATAACCCACTATACTACAGGACTCCTAAAGTCGTTAGTGCTATTGATATTAAGAGGCCATCCTATTTCATAGCGTAGAGGGCGCATACAACAGAGATGCGGCAGTGCAAAGAGGAGATCTCAGCCCCCAACGGTTGCTATATAAACCACAGAGCCATGGAGCCCTAACTACCTGTGTCTCACTGTCTTCGTCTTGAAGATGTAGAGGTGGGTGGGCTACAGAAGCTCTAATGGCTTTTTTTAAATGCTGTGATTCTAAAATAAATGTCTAAAGTCACCAAGAGATATTATTGTTATTGTTTAAGATGCTCTTCTCGCTGTTTGCTGGTTGGAACTGATTCTAACAAGCACCTGGTAAAGGCAGAGTGACCTGCAGCATATAAATCACGAACACAAACTCCTACTTAGTTTTCACATGATTCTCTACAAAAGCTTACTTAAAAAACAAAACATAAAATGTTTTGGAAATGTGGATGGCAACACATGTACAAGTGTGCTTAATATAATTGAATGATGATTGTCATAAGATTTGTAAGAGCCCCCCAATAAAATGATTGATAAACAAAACAAAACATATTCTCTTCCTCAGAATGGTCAAGCTCTCACTGTGTTACCCAGAGCTAATTATAAAGACAGAAATGCTCAGATCCAATTGATGTGAAAATATTTTATAAGATTCTTAACATTATCAAAATAACACATACTCATTTCAGAAAAATCCTAAGCAATCAGACACTTATGAGGAAAAAACATTGCTTTTAGTAAAACACCACAAAGGTATTCCTTACTTAAATATGTTAGACATATTTACAACTCTTGGTGAATAAAAAAGTAAATTAAAAAGTCTGGATTAGCAAGAAAATTCAACAAATTCTAACAATGTCTGTTGAAGAAAACAAATTCACTGCATTTCAGTGTAACCGCTTTAAAAAGTATTTTCTGTGCATCATCATTGAAGGCAAGAATATCTTATTCATAACTGGTTTGTAAATACAGTCCCTTTTTAATGTATATAAAGCCCAATAAAAGTGACAGAGCCTTTAACTCACAGATTGTGCTTAGTGAGTAAAACATTATAATCATTTCACAATTAGACTCTTCCCCTCTTCTCACAATGAAGCAATTAGGAAGGGGATTAATTAGCTCCCTACATCCCCACAGCTTCAATTATTCCGAGTTTTATGTGGAGACTCAGTAACTACTGAGAGAGAGAACTTGTAACTGGGAAAGAACGAAATGGCACGGAGCTTCCCTCAGACACTTACGCACTGAGTGACTTTGAAGAGAGGAAAATACATATTCACATTTCTAGGGTGGGAAACAAATAGATCTCCTTTATCTTCCCGCCCTCAAATAAACGGGAGTTTGATTTATGACTTTCATTTCTTAAAATGGAAAGATATCCACTTGGTTGACATGCTGATTCACCCATAATAACGTGACCGTCAAGAGCAGAGTGGGAATCGCGTGCGAGCTCTGGCTTCACAGCCTCCAGAACCCCGAGCCTGCCCTGCTCCTCTGTGGGAAAACTGACAGATGGGGTTGTTTGAGGAGGGAAGGTAGACCACGAATCAATAAACAATGAAGAAAGAAGAAAGAAAGAGCAGGAATGAAGTAGAATGCCAGAGAAGGGCTCTCTGAAGAATACAGATTCTGAGCAGGCCATGGGAAGAGCAGAGCGATTCAGCAAGTCAGATTCTCGAACAGAAAGAAGCAGCATGAGGCCAGAGAGGGTGGGGATGGGAAAGCACTGATACCCAGCAGCAGATAAGAGGTCACGGGGGCTAGAACATGCAGAGTTAGAAGCCAAGGGGAAAGGTCAGATTTTATTTCAAGTGTGATCAGAAACACTGCTGCAGAGTATTACATAGGGAGTACCAAGTTCTGATTTATCCTTTAAGAGATCGGTCTGGCTCATGTAAGAAAAATGTAGAATTTTAAGTGGACAAGCATGGGAAGAGTGGAAGTTGGGCGACCATTGAGGGGTATTATTGCATGAATTTGGTCTCTTGTCCTCTCTGAACCTCAGATCTTAGTATCTGCCCAACAGGAATAATTTAGCAGGCTTGTTGAGAGCATTAAATGAGTTAACGTATATAGAACATGCAGGATGCCTAGCATATAAATACTCAATAAGTAACACAAGGGAGATGACCAAATGCAGGATGATTTTCAATATTACATGGACTAGTCAGTGGACTTTCTCTAGCCACCTTACCCTCTCAGGAGCCACCACGAATCAGAGCACTGATCACCCACCTGAACCTGACTCGGAGAATCTGCCATAGCATTCTAGCAGGGAAGCAAAAAAGCCCACATGGAAGAGGCACACCAGCCTGTGTGATCACGAGGTGTCGACAGGATCAGGTAAAAGATCCAAAAAGATCCAAAACAATCATATGAATGTGAAAGAGTGGGGTTGGAGTGGAAACCCGAAGCCCATCTGTAGACGATTGGATATCCCCGTACAGAAGGGTTACAAGGAAGGGATGATTCAACCAAGGTGCAGGATAGCACCGATGAAACACACATCATTCCTCAAGGTCCTGAATGCTTCTTCCCTTCCACTGCCATCACCCAGTTCTACCTTACAAATCCGACTAGACTGGAGAACACACATTGGTACAGATAAGAGCTCTGGACACATGGGATTCAGGACAGATAAACCCCTCAGGAACAGTAGTGGGAGTAGCGATATGAGGGTAGGGGGATGGCCGGGGAGGGGAAAAGGGAAGAAAGGGGGAACCCATCACAGGATTGGATATATACCCCCCGAAAAGGGGATGAATAACAGAAACGTGGGTGAAAGAAGACAAAGGAAGTGTAAGACACAAAATAGCAACAATAATATATAATTGATCAAGGATTCATGAGGGTAGGAAGGGAGGGGAGGGAGGAGAAAGAGTAGCTCATACCAAGGGCTCAAGTAGAAAGAAAATGTTTTGGAAATGTTGATGGCAACATATGTACAAGTGTGCTTAATACAATCGAATGACGATTGTTATAAGATTTGTTAGAGCCCCCAATAAAATGATTAATAAACAAAAGAAAATCTGCCGTATTCACACGCATCCACGTGCACCCCCACACCTGCTCTTTTGTAGAACTCCCAGCACTATAAGGCCAGCACACCAATTCAAAAGTGCAGCCTAGGGTGTGCAACGAACCAGCCTAGAGCCAACTGTCTTCTTCTGAGAAACAGTTTCCTTCCTATCAGAAGATTCCTTTCTAGGACATTTAAAAATATCATTCAAAAATGATATTACTAAACAGTAATGTTTTTCTTTTTTGATATTTTGTCCAAGACTTTTCCACTTCCTCCTAGTAAGAGCTAACACTAGAGCAAAAACAATGCAAAAAGTAGAGTATTAATTGAAGTTACTGGTTACATGATATATCCCTGGCAGGGGCCAATTCTATCTGGGCCAGGCCACTAGATCCTAGTGGGCCACCATCACCCTGTCAGATCTCCCAGAACAGGTCTCTAAGCACATTCAGGGAAGCTTCATGTGAAGTCAGGCAGTAATAGCTAGAAATGGTTGGAATTTGAAAGGACTTTTTTGAAAGAATAGTAAGGAGCTAAGAGGATAATGACTCAAAGGAGGAAGTAGACAGTTCCTTTCTTTCCATGAGGTCTCTGTCCCAGAGGGAAACTACCTCGGATGACCAGGCCTACTGAAAGCTAAAGCCACGTGGGGGGTGGGGGTGGGGGTGGGGTCAAGCCTGTTCTGACCTCGTTTTGCAGTGATATGCATTTGTGGTATCAGCTTATACTCTGCAACAGCAGACTTCTCTAAAGCCCAACTGAAACGTGGAAGGAAAAAGGGAAGGACAGGGTAAAGGAAATATCCTGAAGCTAAAACACGTGCTAAAAGGAAAGCAGTTGTCAGTCTGTAAACCTGAGGATTGGTTTTGTTCATTTTCTCCAGTTTCTAATTTGCTGGGCAAGCATAAAATAAGTTTGCTTTGCGGAATGGTTCTGAAAACCTTCTCAGCACATCAGTGCTAGTGAGTAACTGAACAACACTGACTGACCTGTTTCAGTCCATGAACTATTTAGCCAGCAGTCACATTGTGGTTGACTCACCTTCCCAGCACCTTCTAGCTCTTTCTTATCTTTCAGTGCATGTCCAGATAGCATCTTCATTTCAATTACTCCTGCTATTGCAATGATGGGCACAAGTGCTAAGAGTAAAAGTGTTAATTGCCAGCCATAGATTATGGATATAATAATGCCTGTCCCAAGATTTGCTATATTCTGGGTTATTACAGCCAGCCTGGACCCAGTAGCCTGCAAAACAAACAAAAACAAATTAGAATGACACTGTTGTATTTTTTTTAAAAAGATGTTTTTATGTGTTCATCTTTTCTTAAGGAGCATACTAATTCAGTTCATGAAAATCTATATATTAAATATCTCCTAAGACATGAGATAAAAAGTAAAGGCTTACTTGGAAGGAGTTTACTGGGCTTCTAAAATAATTTTTTCCTTAACTTCAGAATAAATTCTGAAAGCACAGATCATTAACCCAGAGCTCAATGATATTTCTATCTCCTCTGATTTTCTAATACCAAATAAGTCTTTCTTTATAAATCAAAGTGCAACCACTAAAGAAAGTTCTGCAAATTAGGGAGGCAAAACAGTCAGATAACCACACTAAACTGGGAGGAGTGAAAATTTCCAGTGTTAGGTAGGTATTTACTGATGTTGGCGGTGTTATTATTTGCTGACTACTCAAGCTCTGATTCTTGGCAACACTATGCACAGCAGAAAAAGCAATGCCCAATCCCGTGCCATTCTCATGGTCATTGAGTCCACTGAGCAGGTCATTGTATCAGTCCATCTTATTCCGAGTTTCTCTCATAGTCACTGGCTTTCTATTTTATCAAATATTGTGTCTTTCAGTTGTCTCTCCTTATGATGTGTCTGAAAGTAAGTGAGCCCAAATCTTGCCATCCTCAGTACTAAAGAACATTCTAGTTATATTTCTTCTAAGATTGACTTGCTCACTCTTCTGGAAGTTCATGACATAGTCAGTATTCTTTTTCACTGTCCAGCAGTGGAATCCAAATGAGATGACTGTAAACGCCAATTTTGGCTTTGGCACACTCTGGTCTTCATTGTGACATGTCTGCTTGCTAGCACTTTGAAGAGATCCAGCATGCCATTTGATTATTTTTGGCTACTGTCTGTACACATTGTTAAGTGAAGTAGAGAGAACTTGATAATTCCATCCCCCCTCCACTTATCATCATGTTGTTGGTTAGTCCAGTTGTGAAGATTTCCATCTGTTTCACACTCAGCTGTAACCCACGCTGAAGGCTTTAGTCTTTGACCTTCATCAGTAACTTCTTCGAGCGGTCTTCATTTTCGGCAAACAAGGGTGCATCATCTTCCAATCCTGATGCCTTGTCTTCTTCCTAAAGTCCAGCTTCATAGATTATTTTTCCATAAGCAGGCTGACTAAGTAGTATGAAGCTACAGCTGCACGGCTCATCTCTTCCAATTTTAAACCATGAAATATCCCTTTGTTCTGCTGAAAGGAATGTCCCTTGATCAATGTTCAGTAACACATCCAATTTTCTATTAAGCAAGCATTAAAATAGACTGATCTTGCATGGCAAGCTGATACATACTTCTTATTCTGGATAATTATTCTTTTGCTTGCATTTTTGTTAGTAGATGAATAGCTGTGCAAATAACTAAAGAGAACGTAAAAAGTCATTTTTATACCCTACAGTATTTTACATTTAAATAGTTGACATTCTGGCCATATACCATGTGATATAATCTGAAGGTTAAATTCTATTTACTGTTTTCTTAATGCTTATGAGCCCTAACAACTGTGATGAACAATAGTTTCACCCTGAGGTCCAACGTGGCCAATCAAGACAAACCCCAACAGTCAATGGGAAGCTGGTACGCACCCCTTTCACTTGAGCAGCATCATTGGCGAGCCTCGTGGTCAAGGCTCCGGTGGTGTTTTTAGGGTCATCAAACCAGCTTACATCCTGTGAGTCAGAAAGTTATTTTTGTTATCATAAAGCCATATTTATAAAACGCTTACTTCTATGGGTCAAGTTTTACCGCTGTGTCCTCTGCACTTTTTAAGCACTGAGGAATTGAAACAGATTAGGGACTCGGTGGATCTTTGAACATCTCAAAAAACAGATAATATTCACTTGACAAATTTTTTTCTGAATGCCTAACTTGGGCTTCAGGCATGGTTTCAAATGTGTTCAAGCTACACAACAGGGAACGATAAAAACAACAACAATAACAAAAGACAACTACAATGCTGTTGCTTCCAAGAACCATAGAGTGTAGTGATTAGAAGCAGAGGAACACATATCAAGTAAAATATCATTTCAGGAGGTAGTGCTATGAAGAAAAGAGAACAGGGTACAAAGAAACACTAAACAATGAGAGATGGTGCTGTTTTATAGGTTCAGAAGGGGACAAAGAGGCCCTCGCCAAAGTGACTTCTGAACAAAGACTGAGGGAAGAAAGGGATAGTGAGAATATAAGGTTTTTTGTAAAGGCTGAGACAAAGCACTCTAGATTTGTTCTTCCACTAGAAAGAAAAGCCTACAGGGATGCTGCTGGGCTAAAAATCAACACATTGTGCATGGTCTTTTGGGAAGCTGTAATGATTCCAGATTTCCTCCAGAGATCTGGGTAGCATAGCTTTTGAAAAGCTTTAGGCACAGGGATATAATCTAAGTTTTATTTAGAAGGATGACTGGCTGCACAGAGGTGAACAAACTGGATTGGGGCAGTGCGATAGTTAAGAGGCTACTGTAATATCATAATATTAAACAGAGAAGGAGACAGAAAATCTAGCTACCACTTACTGACAAATGGGAGCCAGGATAAAGAGTAATAAGCCCTGTAGGAAGGAGAAAATTGAAAATTCAGTTCTGGGACTATGAGGTATGACATGCTCATTGGACATTCAACAGGTTGAATAAGCAGTTAGATAGCTTTAGTTCATGGTAGAAAAATAAATTGGGTTGAAAACAAATCAATAAAAGCAATCCACAGAAAATGTAATATCCAACACAAAATAGTAATATCTTTGTAAAACTAAGTAATTTTAAAATATAGAAATTCTAACAAGCTTATGAAGCGGAAGTACAAATGGATGCCTGTTACAAACCAACCATGGCCCAAGAATCCATCAGAACCGGGGAGCTGCGCTCAAATAATAGCTTTGTCCTTCCCCAAATAAGAAAAAATAAAGTATGATAATTTATCATAGTATGCATCAATTTGCTTTTTAATATACTTAACTCTTTGTGGGGTGTGTCCTGTCTCCAGATTATAACTTCCTTGAAGACAGGGATCATTCACATTTGAATGATTGACAATATTTAGTACTATGCTTTGCAAGCAGAAAGAACTTCATAGGTATTTGCTGTACTTCATAATTTATGAAAATGGCCTTATACAAATCACTAGGTCATCTGCTGATGTGTAATGAACCTAGGAGCTAGCCTTGAGGTTGGTAATGGGACATTTGGCCCCAGACCAGGGTTAATCTGGAGCCCAAGTGGAATCTTAGCTATAAATAAAGTTTGACCGGAGCATTCTATGATAAGATCCCCATTAAGTAGTGCTCTCTCACCCATCGGACTGAGTCCTGGTTCTGTGGAACATTAGCTAGAAAGCCCCATAAATATGAGGGGGACTTCAAAAACCTCATGGAAAAATGGAATGAGAAGGTCATGGAATTTTCTTACAAACTTTTTGAAGCCCCTTCAAAAGTCTTCTTGGGTGGTGGTGGTAGGAATGGGGAAGGAGGAAAGGCCAAAAGGAGCTGGGAAAGTATGAATGCTATTTCACTGTCAGCAAGTCCATTTCAAACCACATGACCCCACAGAACTGCCCCGGTGGGTTTCCAAGACTGCAACTCTTCACAGGAGTCGAAAGCCCCATTTTTCTGAGCAGCAACTAGTGGTTTCAAATTGCTGACCTGTCGTTAGTAACCCTCTATGCCACCAAGATTCCTTGAGTGCTGTCTAGAATCCTAATACAGAAATCTTCTTAGGCAGAGTTCAAGCACCACCAACGTGCCTGGGCATCCTTCTGGAGCTTCACTGTACTCACTGGCAAGTCTTTAATGGGAAATATGGGAGGCATTCCATTAATCATTACCAGCGAATAATATTGTGGCTGATATGAGTACATCAGTCTAACCCAGCAAAGAAACTGAGCAATGAGGAAATGGGCCACAGGGATGAATTCTGACGTGGAGAAAGATGTGGGGGAGGGGGCCAGAGTGCATTCCTTGGTGGGAAGAGACAGTATGTCCTGGGTAGTCCAGGAGAAAGAAGACAGATATGAGAGATATTGAGGATCACTTCTGCTTACTCTACCTAGAGCTACTCAGCAAGCTCCATTTGACTCCCAGGGATCAGATCGTTCCCTGTGTTCATCACAAAAAACAAACAGCCAGCCAGTCTCAGCCCACACCTGGATTAGGGGGTGTGGGGGGCTTGCCAGTTGCCACTGGGGGAAAAGCTACTAATATAAGGTTTCATGACCTGAGCAACTTGTTAGTGTCACCTCTACCTGGTCTACAGAGAACTGGGGATCCCTCGTACCCGGCACACTCAACAGACATACCTGTCTCAGCATGGATTTGAAAACCATGTATCGAAGCCGCTTGGTGAGGATCTCTCCGGCTTTGCCAAATGTGAAGCCCTGGCAAGAAGAGAACAGCTTTAGTCGGCAGGGTTCTCAGGGTTAGCTGCATTTTTATGCCTGTACCCACGCGGAAAGCTGAACTGTGCCATTGTCATGCCTCAGTGAGTTGGAGGATAGCTATTTATGAGTAACTGTGCTGCTTTACCTGTACTCCCCCTTAGTGTCCCAAGGCACCAGAGTCTAGCGTTCCGGAAACCAGAAACGTCCCCGGGAGGGGCACTGTAAGTGTGTGGCTATCCTATGTCTATTAGATCCTTCAAAACCCGGCTGCTGGAGAGGGAAAAGGTACTGGACCTGAGGTGTAATCTGGGACTGTGTGGACAAGTGGGCATACATGGTCACCCCAGCCATAAGGACCCAAAGAACAAAGATGTCTATGCTTGGTTCTCAAGCTCACAAAGCGAAGGAGCAAACTAGGTTGGGGAAGAAGGCTTCCTGAGCAAGAATTTCTTTGCTTTCTCTCTCCATTCCATGAAAATATAGTCTGTGTCTGGAAAGGGAGTTATCGGGAAAACACACACACACACACACACACACACACACACACACACACACACACACTAAGGCGTGAGTGTGGGCAACCGCAATGTGCTGCCCCATTAGACCACATCTGGGGAGGAAGAACCCAGCCCCTTCCCACGAAATTAGATGCAGGAATAGGTAAGAGCAGTTCCCCCTTCCTTCTGGACCCCTGGGAAGCAGTCGCTTGGGTGTGAGGCCTGCTTATAATGAGGAGAGGAGAGTGGGAACAGCTGTATGGGTCTCAGAATGCTTCCCACAGAGAAGCGGAGGAGGGTTACCCTGTCTTTTCTGGAGTATGTGGATCTTCTCTGAGAGACGGGGAAGAAACACAGGCAGAATCCAGCAAGGAAAGAGCTGACTCTTGTAAGTGGTTCTGTGGTCACGCCAAAGGGGGAGAGCTAGGTATGGAGCACGTACGTACGCCAGAGGAAGCCATGGACCCCTCAGGTTGCCTGCATGCAGCAGGGGAGGGGAGCACACAATGTTCACAGACAGCATCCTTCCATCCAATTCTGGACTGTATGAAGCCCCTCTGTGATCAAGGAGGGAAGGGAACTCTGACACCTTATTGAGATTAATCCTGAAATTACTACCGTGATGAAGTCTTTTTGGAAATGATCGATGTAAGGTTCCTTTTTGTAAGCTGGATGAATGTGACATAGCTTGCCTCACACCAAACTAAAGCCACTGCCATAGACTCGATTCCAGCCCATAGCGACCCAATAGGGCAGGGTAGAATTGCTCCTCTAAGTTTCTGAGCTGTAACTCTCTTAGGGAGTAGAGAGCCTCATCTTTCTCCAGAGCAGCAACTAGTGGTTTCAATCTGCTGAACTTGCAGTTAGCAGCCCAACACATAACCATCTGTTATTTTTAATGAAGTGTTTAATCTGTACCAGATGCCATACTTGACAAATATTATTATGTCATTACATCTTTTTTATGCGCCTATACAAAAAACACTGTAATTGTCACTTTATAGAAGACGAGAGCAGTTGGTCAGTGGCTGAAGGTCACAGCTCTTACTGTGGCAGGATTGGAATCTAAAACTGGGTCTAGTAATAACCCTAATCAGGCTGGGGACTCACAGGCTGGGCTTCTCATCCCCCATTCAGCTCTCCCTGCCCAACAGCCCCTCTCTCTACAATGAGGGGTTGGGCATTCAGACAATATCTCTGGACATTATGTCATCTCTAAAATTCAGAGTCTCTGTTCCCATCTCAGTTTGCCAGGCAGGTCATTCTCCAGGTCTCCAAAATACCATCAGGTCTCCAAGGTACTACTGTAACATCCTTCACGTCACTAATCCACGTCTCCAAAGTTAAGGACCCAGGTCAGAGCCTCCTTCCCTCGAAATTTCTAACCAGCTGCAGCATTCAGCAATCTTTTGTAGCTGGGATGGCAACCACGGAGCTATGAAAATGTCATGTGGTTTCTAAAAGACAGAGCTATATTTTCATTTCCCCATGAAATTTTAGGAACTTAGCAAAGGCTTCCATTTTTTCTTTCACATCGCCTACGTTGTCCAAAATATTTCATCTATTAAAAAAATTAATGTGTTCTTAGAGAGTATTAAATAGACTTTTCAGAGTTTTGTATTGTGGTGATATTTGTGGCACTAGCAAATCAGAGTGATCCAGTGTTTCCCTATCTGCCACTCACAGGCCTGTGCCCGTGTCGCATGCTCTCTTTTAATCCTCACAGATGCTCTGAGAAGCAGGTACCACTACTCCTGTTTCACAGATCAGGAAACGGAGAGGGGATCAAGGACAAAAATGAGTAACTAGAGGGGCTGGTCCTTGAGCCTCGGTCTCCTACTGCCTCCGCCTACTACACTTATCGCACTTATTCGTTCCTCTGCAATTTCATTGCAGCCAATCAATCTACAAGCTGTACACTCGGATTGTTTACAAATGGTTCACAACATTTCGTTTGAAGGTTAGCATTCTTCCATCATTGACAAGAGCCATTTTCCCCTTAGTGAAAGTCGAATGATAATAATATTTTTTCAAAACAATTTTAAATCTATGTGACTCGTTTATGGGGTTTTCATTGTTGTTCTTACTTTTAGAATACAGGGAAATGTTTCTTTTACTATTGAAGTCGCCTGGAATACTTATCGCCAACCTCCCTGGGTTCACCACAATCCCAGTTTTGAGTCCCACTATTCGTTCTCAGTCACTTACTCGGTCAAAATACTCTGTTCCTTTTCATTTTAATAATGTTTCCAGTGGTCTGAAATGAAGGGGGAAGGAAGCAAACAAGGAAGCCAGAGGAAGCAAATGATCTTTGTTTTCAATCCATTCAAGCATCTGGCTGCTAACAGACAAGGTGACAGCACAGCGACTCTACCAAAAAGTGAAGGGTGGAGCCCAAAACTAAACTCATTGTCCTCCACGTGACTCTGACTCATGGTGACCCAAGAGACGTGCGAGAACTGCCCCTCAGCGATTCCAAGCACTGACACCACTAGGCCACCAGAGCGCCTTTAAATTCTATAGATGCGCATCAATGCCAATGGCATGGTAACACATGCTCCAACACGAAGAAAGTGAAAATGTGGACATTTACCTGAAGGAAAAATGTAATGAACGAAATAATTCCAAGAACTAGAAACAATATTGAAAATAAGTTACTCTTGTTCCGTCGTGTTATGGGATCGTTCGCTTCTGTAAAAATCTGTAAGAAAATATTCAAAAGATTCAGTTCCATGGCAGAAGCAACTATTCTGGGTCCGACCCCTTGCCCATCTAGCACAGTATTCAGGGTCAAGCCTTAGTGCCCTAACGCCAATGTAAAAGACACTCTGTCTGCTTCAACATCCAAGGACGACTGTCATTCATAAATCAGATCCAATACTTTCCTGCTTGTATTCTCTCAAAGGAATGAATGCTGCAAGTCCTATAACATACTGCGCAAAGTGGAAGTGAGAACGCACACTTTTCTCTCCTTTTAGTGGGAAACTACTTCATATGGCAATTTGCTGTGTTGCAATTTGGATAGGTAAACCAACACAAGGTCTCTGCAAGAAACCTGTGGATGTGATTTTGTTGAGTCAGAGAGATAGTCCTTCACTTAGCTCCACCATTTCATTTCTTTCTTTCCTTTGGATTCTCCTGTTCTTTTTATTTGTAAAGTCGGGGATGACAGATACCATGCCCATGGAATTTTGAATGTATCTACTGCTATCAAGGGTCCCTGAGCACTGCTTTTTGTGTGCCTTGGTATGCTGTGTTTTCATTCTCATTTGCTTCAAGGAATTCTTTTAATTCATTTTTTATTTCTTCTATGACTCAGTTTAAAGTATAATGTTATTGTTTCCATTTATTTGATTTCCACCAACACCCCAATCTTACTATTACAATTTTCTAATGTTAAACCAATGTGAACTGAGAGAATGCTCTGTAGCATTTTAGTGTTGTCAAATTTATTGATACTTACTTTGTGTCCTTGCATAGAATCTATTCGAAAGAACTGTTCTCTATGTTGGAAAAGGATACATATGGTGCTATTGTTGCTATTGTGCTATGGTTACATCCTTATTTATTATGTTAGTATTTGCCTTAAAATCTATTTTATCAGAAATTACCATCATTTTACATAGAAGGAAACTCAATCCCAGACAGCTTAACTCCTTTTAAGGTAAGGTAGCTCACAGTGAGGGTCCTAGAATATAAACAATCTGATCCAGAACCCACACTCTTAATCACTATCAAACACATCTTCAAAGAGGCAGGCACCTGGTCACCCACCAAATATTGAGGAGCTAATGCTCACATTCCTGATTATCTACTTCTAGACTTCATTGCTATATGAGAGCAACACAAAATCCAAAAATTAAGCTTTTGTTACACATGGGTAAATTTCTTCCTATGTGATCCACTTCCTCTTTTTAGTGGTGGCGCCTCTGTCTGTCTACCTTCCTTACTGAAACGTATATAACAGAAAATGGACTGAAGGAATACTTGCCAGGTGTTTAGATAAAGTTATATGAGGAACTTTTAATGGAACCTAACCATGTTCATTTGTTCACTTCCTGTCTATGATTGCCTTTGTAGATGATGGCAGAGTTGAGTATTTGCAAAAGACACACACACACATTCCTGACAAGCCTAAAAAAGACCCAAATCACTTTCTTTCCTTCTCAGCAGCTTGAACAATACCTACCACAGAATAGACACTAAATAAATTATTTCTTTCGGATACATTTTTGTGTGTGAATTGGATGAAGGTTGACCAAGAGGACTGTTAGTTTGACAGTCAGCAATCCATACACATGGTTTCACCTCACCCTTTGCAATCCCTCAATAGTCCATCACTTTGCCCACTTCTCCCTTGTATGTCCATTTTCCATTCCTTGTTCTTTCCTAACCCTCTAGAATTCATCCTGGAGTACCTGTTTTTTTAAATGGATACATTACACATATGTGTGTCACTTGCCATACTAGCAGGAAATATGTAGATTTCTATTTAGAGGCAAGTCGTGTTTGGTCTGTTTCTGTGGTGACCTCCTAGGCATTAGACACTTAAGTGCACCAAAATGTTTCACTACAACAGTAAAAAGAGAGCTCACAAACTAGAGGGAAACGGCCATGACACACTGGGTGAGACACTGACCTCTAAAACAATCCATACTCAATTGTATCAAGCACATTTATACATATGCTGCCATCATTCTTTTCTATTGAGCCCTTAGGATTAGCTCTTTTTTCTCCTCCCTCTCCCCCTGGAAAAGAATGTTTTGAAACTGATTGTGGTAGCAATTGTACAATACTGCTTGATGTGATTAAACTATGGAATGATATGGTATCTGTATTAACTCGAAATAAAATGGTTTTGGAAAACGAGAAAACAATAAACACTGGTAATGGTGTGGAGACATTAGAATCCTCACAGACTCATAAAATTCACTGCCATTAAGTCGATTCTGCCTCATAACGATGCTATCTATCAGGCAGGGCAGAATTGCCTCTGTGGGTTTCTAAAACTGTCACTATTTACAGGAGTAGAAGCCTCTTTCCCCCCACAGAGTGGCTGGTGGTTTTGAACTGCTGACCTTGAGGTTTGCAGCTCAATACATAACCCAGCTTCTTTCATACATTCCTAGTGGTATTGTGATATGGTAAAACCATTGTGAAAAGAAGTATGACACTTCCTTGAAAGGTGGAAATAGAAATACCATGTGACCAAGCAATCCCACTATAAGCTAAATATCCTAGGAAAGTAAGAGCCATGACATAAGTAGATATAAGCACACCCATGTTAGTCACAGTGTTATCTGTAATAGCAAAAAGTTAGAAACAATCTAAATGCTGAGCAGCAAATGAGTAAATAAACAAAAACAATTACCAGGCTTTTTATTGGTAAGACAGACTGTTAGAACCTCACAGCCCTAAGTCACCCTTCAGGCCTGTAACTGAACTCACTCCCATGGCTCAATCATCAGCCAAACCAGAGACAGGTTTATAGGGTAAACAATAGCACCAGCGAGGTGCACACTCCGCAGAACAATCAGCCACACACATCAGAAGGGCAGCATTTACCAAGGGCAGCATTACCCACGTTGGGAAGGTAGGAACGGTTAGAAAAGAAGCAGGGTTGAGCACAGGAAACAGGAATTCGGAGGAATGAGTGATGTTACCTTGCAGGGATTTCAATCAAGAGCATGAAACAAAATGTGTGTGAACTGCGTAAACTTTCACCCCATTCACCGTAAAAACCCAAACCAAACAACCCACACTAATTTACTGCCAGTAAAAAAGGACGTCCCCAAATCAGCTCTCCTATCACAAACCAGAAATCTATTCTTACATCTCCAAGCTGCCTAGTTTCAAAAAAAAAGAGAAAACAATTTTGTACTTTTGGTATGCAGTCACAAATATTTCATACTCTGGTCAAAATTCTCACATGAATTTAAGTAAATGGGCCTAAATACTTACTCCGATAATCCTGGAGAATATTACTGAGAATGCTGGCTGCAGACCTCCATTCACAATGGCACAAAATATGCCAACCACAAAATAAGGCCATTCAGTGGCATTCAGTTTTAGAATTCTCCAAAAGGAAACAGGTGGTACATTTTCATCCTGGAAAATAAAAAATATTGCAATAGATTAAAAAATAATTGATAATTTATTTTAAGATATACTTCTTCAACACATGAAAAATTAAGTTTAAATGCAGATAACCGAATCCTATTTACTTATCAATTAATGGCCCTTTAGCATCAAATAAAGGTGTTAGTGGAGTCATCACTCTTTTTTTTTTTCTTTAAGCAAGTTTTTAGTGTTTCCCCAAACATTTAACTCTTTCTGGCATTTGGAAGGTGATAATATTTCCAAGTGGGGATAAATGGAAGAAGCCATGATATTTTGGACCCATTAGAATTTCTTCACATGATAAATTTTAATTCTAAAATGTTTGTCCAAAATAAGATCACTTTCTAAAATTCTAAGTTGATTCTGAATATTGAGGTTTTTGTGCATAGGATATTCTGAAAAATAGGACAGGGAGATTCCAGACTACCCCTACTCGTTCTAATCCCACCTAACACCCAGCCCACCAAGCTAGGAAACACATGTGAGGGCTGAAGGGATAATAGTCTCCATGAGTGGTTCTCCACCTTCCTAATGCCGCTTTGACCCTTGAATACAGTTCCTCATGTTGTGGTGACCCCCCAACCATAAAATTATTTTCCTTGCTACTTCATCACTGGAATTTTGCTACTGTTGTGAATCAGGCAACCCCTGTGAAAGGGTAGTTCGACCCCCAAAGGGGTCGCAACCCACAGGTTGAGAACCGCTGTTCTACATCCTCCCCATACCAGGTCCTCTTTGGAACTAAGCTTTCGGTCTTCGGCTTGTGCAGATGTACTCTTTCGAGTTGATGTTCTTCTTAACAGACTTGATTTTGTATCTTTTGGGGGCATTTCTGAGGCGTTGCTTTCACTGTGGGGTTCATTAGCTGCCTCTCCTTCTTCAATTTCATGTCCTTTTGTCTAAAATAAACAAGAAATATACAAAAGCAGGTTAGGCTCAGGTAGCCAATGAAAACCATGAAAAAACATGGGATAATAAGGGGAAATGATAAATGGTTTAAATAATTATAGAGGAGGATAAAGCTGAACTGCTATTTCTGTTTTGTGCTATAATTAAAAATTAAAAACCATTAAATAAGATACCCCGCTGAGGAAGCTGGAATAACATGGCATCCATTCCATGGAGTCTAATTTTGAGGACAATTGAAGTTGTATATTTTATTTAACAACTTTTAAATTTATATATTTTATATATTTTAAATTAATATAGTTATATATATTATATATTTTAAATTTATATATTTATGTAACCCATTAATTTTAAATGTATATTTTTATTTAACACACTGTCCCACAAATATCATGAATGATATTTACATGCATGGATGTAAAAATTATTAATGAGATTCATTATATTCTTTTTTTTTTTTTACTAATTCTTTGAGATCCAGGGTATATTTTTCATTTCTCTCATTTCAATTCAGATTAACATGTTCAAGTGCCCAATTTGTGGCTAATGGCTACTTTACTGAAGTTCAGCTTTAAACATTTAATTTTTTTCTTCAGTTTTCTTGACTTATTCTTCATTTTTCTTCCTCTTAACAGAAATAAAATTTTTAACACTGACCTGAGTTTGTATTCTCCCGGTATTTTTCCCCCCACTTTCCAAGGTAATGAAATCCAGTAACATTTATAGCATTAAATATAGCAAAATCAACTTATGCCTGAGATGATTTGGGGGAAAGCTAAAATATACCTGCATTGTAACAAGTTTGAAGTAAATGCCTTTCTCTTTCATGAGTTCATCATGATTTCCTTCCTCCACAATGACCCCATCGTCAAAACCGGCAATGACATCGGCATTTCGAACTGTAGATAAACGATGTGCTATCACAATGGTAGTTCGCCCTTTTCTGGCCTAAAAGGAGAGACATTTAGCTTTTGAATAAATTAACAATGACATTAAAAAATATTATCTTTCAACTCCTATTTGTTGGACTTCATTGCTTAGGCCACTGTGATTTGTAAAGTTATAGAGGAGAACCTCTACAACTACAGTCTTAGTGAACGTATAGTGGACCAGCATTGCTTTACCTTGATGTTTTAGTGTAGGGACTCAAATATGGTTGTCGCGCAGTGCCACTGAGTCAGCACCAATGGATGGCAGCTGAGACACTTCCCGGACCTGCACCTTCCTCACAGTTGTTACGTTTGAGCCCACTGTTCCAGCCACTATGCCAGCACATCTTGTTGAGGGTCTTTCTTGTTGTTGTTGTTGACCCTCTGTTCCACCAAGCTTGTTGTTTTCCAGAGACTGCTCCTCCCCATTCAGGCCGAAAGAACGTGAGATGAAATCTTACATCTCTGCTTCTAAAGAACTTCTGAATGTACTTCTCCCAAGACAGATTTGCTTGTTCGGGCAGAGCCCATGGCACCTCCAATAGTCTTCATCGGCACCATAATTCAAAGGCATCAATCATTCTTTACTAGTCCTTATTCATCGTCTAGCTTTCACATGCATCTGAGGCCTGGGTCAGGCATACCTTAGTCCTTGGTCTGACATTTTTCTCTAATACTTTCTAGAGGTCATGGATGGTAGGTTTGCCCAATTCAATTAGTAATTTGATTTCTTGATTGTTGCTTCCATGAGCATTGATCGTAGGTACAAGTAAAAGGAAATTCTTAACAACTTCAATCTTTTTTTCCATTTATCATGACATTGTTGGTCCAATTGTGAGAATTTTTGTGTTTTTACACTGAGTTGTCATCCAGACTGAAGGTTGTAGTCTTCGACCTTCCCTGTGTTTCAAGGCTTTTTTGCCATCACCAGTGTCACCTGCATATCACAGTTTTTTAATGAGCCTTCCTCCAATCCTAATGCTGAATTCTTCTTTAGATGGTCTCTGATTATTTGTTCGGCATGCAGATTGAATAACTATGGTGAAAGAACACATCCCTGATAGACATCTTCCCTGATTTAAAGCCCCACAGTATTCTCTGGTACTGGTCCAACAACTGACTCCTGGTTGTAGAGGTTCCACATGAGGACAACAAAATGCTATGGAATTCCCATTCCTTGCAATTTTGTCCACAGTTTGTTATGATCCACACAGTCTAATACCAATTCATAGTCAATAAAACCCAAGGAAACATCTTTCAACTATTCTCATTCAGCCAAGATCCATCTGGTGTCAGTAATGATATCCCTCATCTCATGCCCTTTTCTGAATCGTCTTGAATTTCTACCAACTCCCTGATGATATACTGCTACCACCCTTTTAAAATTTTCTTCATCAAAATTGTACTTGCATGCGATATTAATGATATTGTTCAATAATGTTCTCTGTTCTGCCAGGTCACGTTTCTTTGAAACATACATAAATGTGGATCTCTTCCAGTAGCTGTCTTCCAAGTTTCTTGACATAGAGTAGTGAGGGCTTCTAGCTTTGTGTCCATTTGTTGAAACATTCTAAGTGGTAATCTATCAATTCATGGAGCCTTGTTTTTCATTAATGCTTTCATTAATTTTATTATTTGGTAGTAGATAAATATATTGTACTTATTTCTTCAAAACCATTGATCTCTTGATCCTATGTTATTTCTTGAAATGGTGTAATCTTTACCAATTTTTTTCGGTACCATGACTGTATATTCACTCTATCTCCTGCATCATTCAGTATTTTGTGCATACAATCCTTCAGTATTGAAATTTGAGACTTAAATTTTTGTTTACAGTTCTTTCAGTCGAGATATGCTGAGCATGTTCTTTGCTTTTTGTTTTCTAATTCTAGGCCTTTGCACTAATGTTCCTTTGTGGGTGATATTCACCTATTAATATTATGTAAGCCTCTAAGCATTTGACTTAACTTCTAGCCACCTAAATTTACAGTAAAGTTAGGAACTTAAACCAACTAATATAACTCCAAAGCTCAGGCATTGATTAATCATAACAGATCCTGGACAGAGAACCTCTGGTTCCTACAGACTAGTAATTGGCCCTGGAAATCAACAATGTGTGACCTCACAGGAATGAGAAGGCGACCAAGACAAAGCATAAATGCAAGGCAGCAAATTCCAGACTTCAATGTCACTTTGACCTATGCTCAAATTCTGGTTTTGCCATGTATGAACTCCAGGCCTTATCGAAGCTCTATCATTTGTGTGAGTCTCAATACCTTCTTGAGTAAACTAGGACTAATAATAGCACTCACTTATATGGTAGCTCTGATAACAAAATAAAACCATACACATAAAGCACTTAGCACTATAGCATACAATAAAGGCTCAATAATCAATACATATTATGAAATGAAAGCATTCAGGAAAAAAAGAACAGCTACATAATATTTTAAGTGTTCAATCTTGTTTATATTTTAATATAAAACAGTGCCAACCATAACCAGTACTGTGAGATATTTTGCCTTTATAATTTTCTTAATTTTTTACTATATATTTATCTACTACCAAATAATAAAATTATCAAACTGACTAAACAAATAAGCCAAAAAAGGCTTGTATCAAGATCAGTATAAAGATAGAAGTGGAAAACCCAGAGAATAAAAAGTACATGTAAAAATATTAGGAGTCAGTCACTACAAAGTATAGAATGGGTCAGTTTTGGGATGTCATAGAGAAAAAGAAGAATATGTGAAATCTTCCAACAAATTTACATTCTAAAGTATTTTTAAATAAAATCTTCAAAATGGTTTTTATTTATAATTCTCTTCTAGAGTAAGGAAACATGGGAAAGCAATAGAAAATATGAATATAAAATTATAAATAAGTGAAACGAAGGGGGGAAAGGAACTCCTGATCCTACCGACTTCCATGTTGACTCACAAGATGTGCAGTTACTCTGACTTTTCTGTCCTCAAAAGTCGAGTTTGCACATTGACAGGATGTTTACAGGAATGTATTGCATTGGTTCATCATTTGAGAACGGGAGAATGGAAACTGCTGTGGGTTCATCTTTGAATTATACTGTGGCACTTTGAACCTTTGGTTAAAAGGTCTGCCGGTTCTCCATCCTCACACATCTAGGCTGGTTGTCACTTATACTGGAGACCAAGCACATAGTGCCTGGGATAGAACAAGCACTCAAATCTCATCTGGCAAATGAGTTGCATGGACCCAAACTGGCTGGGAGGTCAAACTCTCTTGATAGCCAAAGACATTTCATGAGTGGGGTGAATTTTCAAAATCATAGGTACTCTCTGCCCCTCCAATGGGGAGAAGGGGTGCCTCACTTCTTACTGAGTGTTTAACTTGAAATCAAATATGGGTGCCTAGGTTTTCTTTTTCTCCCGTTGATAATATACCAACTCCTCACTTATTGACAACTTTACTGCCTGCCATTTAACATTGGTAAACATAGTTGTTGTTTTCTTAATCATTTTATTAGGGGCTCATACAACTCATCATAATCCATACATACATCAATTGTGCAAAGCACATTTGTACATTCATTGCTTTCATCATTCTTATAACATTTGCTCGCCACGTAGGCCCCTGGCATCAGCTCCTCGATAAAAATGGTTTTTAAAACCCAATTTTTCTCATTTACAGGACAGTGGGCATGGCAGCAGTGGCTGTGGAGTGTCTTCTCTTTTGAGAGGGGCCTGCGTAGCATCCAGGAAATTTACAGTGCTGTCTGGAAGCTCTGCTCTGTCCTGCCTCTTCTGGAGCTATGGGGGTCCAGCAGCACCAAGCCAGCTAGCACAAGCTCTGGATATTCAGATTCTCTGTAGCTGGAGGCTGTTTAGATTAATACACATAGGACACAGGGAAAAGAGACAGGGCATCCGAGAGGGTGTTGGGAAGAAATGCGTGCGAGTTTCATGACATCCCAGAAGGAGCTGAACTGGGCCAGTAGCCTCTGCTTTGGCACGGCCAGAGAGAGACCATTAGCACCCTCAAGGGAAGCACTGAGCATCACTGATTTTCCAGGCACCAAGATCAGAGCAGGCTCTAGGAGTCTGGAACCATGTGGGAGTGGAGCCCTAGAGGAAGCTCTTTGAGGGAAGCTCTGAGCCAGCACAGGAGAAGGTTGAAGTGCTTACGTCACAAGCCCTCTAGTCACCCAACTCGGCTTTATCTAGCTTTGTTTCATCCTTCACCAGAGTGGAATAATCCGTAATTATACTGGTCACAGTGAGGACCATTATCAGTAATTATTAGCTGTTCTTATTTCTATGATTTTATTTCCTTTTAAAAAAGCAGGCAGGTGGATGAGCTGAATACACACACACACACACACACACACACACACACACACACACACACTCCTCCATTTCTGCCTGAGAACATGGTCTTTAGAACCTAACCATGCTGAGAAATGAAGAGTGGGTACTACAAACCCACAAAGTCTAAATGTAACAGGATTGTCCATGCAGCTGAAATGCTGAGCTCATCAGGAAGATCGAGTCTTTCCTTCGAGTGTACGGTTCTTGCTTCATTTCAAAGATTTTCAGGTCCTCTGCAAATCAATGAAAATTTATTCAACTCTCTTTAAACAGAAAGGACTCGAAGAAGCCTGGTGCCTTTCTTTAACTCACTTAGAAGTTATCAGAAATTTCCTTTTCTTTTAGATAACTGTGGAAGAGCCCCACATCTAGGTGCTTTCCATAGGAGAGGGTTCTGTCCAGGATTCAGACAGAACTCCATTTTGTATTGTACTGATCGACCTGAAAAATAAGAACCCAAACTGTCTCAGGAGGATGAGAAGGCAAGGCAGAACTAATGTTGCTCTCCGAAAAAAATGTACTGACACAAGCTGTTCCTATGCTTGATAGATAAGTCAGTCCAAGGTTTTGGGGTTATTTTTTGCAAAATGCTTGTGGAAGCCAGTCCAGGACAGGATAGCTATAGATAACTTAAAGTTACTAATATTTGACCAACATCTACATATAACTAAAAGTTACTAATATATGGCCAATAATGACTCTTTGCCTAAACTTCTCACTTTTGTACTCTAGAGCAACTTGTACTTTTGCAAACTGTTGCTCAGAAGCCATTGTAATATCCTTTATTAGATCCCTTTGCTTGAATTTTTTCAGACTCAGTTTTGCTCTTTGACAAGACCAGAGTTCAGACGGACTAGCAGTGAAATCGTCTCGCACTTATGAATCAAGTGCATTTGAGCTGAGGCTCACAGACCTTATCCAGAGCCACCTGAACCACGGCCTCACTCTCCGTGTCCAAGGCTGACGTGGCCTCGTCCAGCAGGAGGATCTTGGGATTGCGGACCAGGGCTCTTGCGATGGCGATTCTCTGTTTCTGCCCGCCACTCAGTTGGGCCCCTCTCTCCCCAACCAGGGTGTCAAACTTCTACAACAAAGAATACACAAGAGTCGATTTAGCTGAAGAACATATTTCTTAGTTCACATTTTGAGATGGGAAGTAATCCTGTCAACAGCCCCAATCTCACAGGGGAGGATCCTGTTCTTTAAAAGACAGCAGCACCAACTTCAGTAATGTTTTTTTTTTAATCCACTACTAGTTGATGCTGCCACTACTCTCCTCACTGCCACCGGGGCAACTCTGACTTATAGTGACCCTGTAGGACAGGGTTGCGCTGCCCTTAGGAGTTTCCAAGACCATGGCTCTTTATCGGAGTAGAAGCCCTATCTTTCTCCTGCAGAGCACCTGGGAGTCTCAACTATTTCATCTTGCAGTTAGTAGTCACCCAACACATAACCGACCACGACCCCACTACGACTCCTGTGGTGGCTGCTACTGAAATCATCTTGATTTTACTTCTTTGGAGGCTCTTCCTGTGTTAAGAGGTTTCTCCCTTACGTCCAAAGTATCAGGCCACTATTATTATATTCTTGGAACTGTTGGCGTTGGCACAGGTGACGGCCAACTTACCTGAGGCAGTTTCATGATAAAGCCATAGGCATTGGCTTCCTTGACAGCTGTCTCGATTTCTTCCATGGTGACATTTTCACGGCCATAGCGAATATTTTCAGCTATTGTGGTGGCAAATAGCACGGGCTCCTGACTCACCACACCAGTTATTTCCCGCAGATACCTTACATTTATGGTCCTAATGTCCTGTCCATCAATACTGATCTGAAATTAAAAAGGGTGATTTTCATACAGTTAGAGTTTAAATGCTGATATCAGAAAGATCTGCAGTCATAACTTCTGGTGTCTGCGGCGCGTGGCTTTGTGTAGGCTGTCTCACCGTGCCCTCTGTGGGGTCATAGAGCCTTTGCATCAGCTGGACTGTTGTGCTTTTCCCACAGCCACTGTTCCCAACCAGGGCCATGGTCTGCCCACTCTGAACCTTCAGGTTGAGACCCTTCAAGATCTACCAGAAAAAATGAGAAAAAAATAGACACAAAGTCAATAAATATATATAGGGTTGATGAATTGACAGTTCCAAGCTAGGGTTAAATATGCCTTATTTTACAACCCCTTGAAGGAACTTATCAGAAACTCTATGTCCCGTACATTGTTTAATAATGTATTACTGGGTGCATAAGCAAATGTGGTGAAGAAAGCTGATGGTGCCCGGCTATCAAAGGATATAGTGTCTGGGGTCTTAAAGGTAAACAAGCGGCCATCTAGCGCAGAAGCAACAAAGCCCACATGGAAGAAGTACACCAGCCGGTGCGATCACGTGGTGTTGAAGGGATCAGGTATCAGGCATCACCAGAACAAAAAGTCTTACTATAGTGAATGAGGAGGGGGGCGGGCAGACCCAAAGCTCACTGGACATCCCCTTACAGAAGGGTTTCGGGGAGGAGACAAGCCAGTCAGGGTGCAATGTAGTAACGATGAAAATTACAACTTTCCTCTAGTTCCTAAATGCTTCCTCCCCCCTCCCCCCACTATCATGATCCGAATTCTACCTTGCAAGTCTGGCTAGACCAGAGGATGTGCACTGGTACAGATGGGAACTGTAAAGACAGGGAATCCAGGGTGGATGATCCCTTCAGGACCATTGGTGTGAGAGGGAGGGTGGGTTGGAAAGGGGGAACTGATTACAAGGATCTGCATGTGACCTCCTCCTTGGGGGATGGACAACAGAAAAGTGGGTGAAGGGAGACATCGGACAGGGCAAGATATGACAAAATAATAATTTATAAATTATCAAGGGTTCATGAGGGAGAGGGGAGCGAGGAGGGAAGGGAAAAATGAGGAGCTGATGCCAGAACCTTAAGTGGAGAGCAAGTGTTTTGAGAATGATGAGGGCAAGGAATGTACAAATGTGCTTTACACAATTGATGTATGTATGGATGGTGATAAGAGTTGTATGAGCTCCTAATAAAACGATTAAAAAAATAATGTATTACTGTACCTTAACTTCTTTTCGAGATGGGTAACTGAAGTGAACATTTTTGAATTCCAGATTTCCTTTAATGTTATCTGGTTTGTGTCCACTCACAGAATAGCTGTCAATGCTGGACTTCTACGTAGAATAAATATTTACAAGGTTACCACTCTAATAACTACTTTTCATGACATTTTTTGAGAGAGCTGGATAAAATGGTAAGGAAATTGGTCCTCAACTAGAATGAGGTTAGATAAATGGAAAACAATCAACGTAGACTTACATTGTCAATGATCTTGAAAACTTCAAAAGCAGCTCCTCTTGCATTTGCAAACGCTTCAATGCTTGGAGACGCCTGTCCAATGCTAAAAGCGCCAATCAGCACAGCGAAGAACACCTGAAGAAAGGAAAAGAAAAACAACAACACTTAAGTGCAATGGCCTGTGGTTGGTCTTCTAACACAGCTCGTGAAGCTTAAAATGGCAAGACCACACATGAATACGAGATGGTGAACAAAAAAGTTGAACTATTTTAGAGTTTAAAATGAAAGCCTGGTCTTACCTGCTCAGTCAAATCATCAAAAGAGTTCTACAGAACCGACATATTACAATGAGTATTATCAGATCATTTCAATGGTTGCAAGTTTCTATTTACGCCATCAGCGAGGTACAGCGAAAACAGCATTAGAAGAGTCAGAAGCCCTAGATTAGCACTACCTGGCTGGATGTCTTTAGACAATTTCTGGGTCTCACTTTTCTCATTTACAAAAATGGGCAAGATTTCATCTATTCCCCCTACCTAGCAACCAAATGTAACAGATCAATCAGAACCTGTACGAAAATAGTGTGTAACGTATAAAGCACATACACCCAAGGCATTCTGCTTTCTCAGGTTAAGTCTTTTTCCCATAGTGTACTATGAATTTTGATAACTAGACTTTTGGTTTTTTGACTTTTTATTTTGCACAAATGATTTTCTTATTGGCAAAAACTTGACATTGTTTCACTTCTGGATTAAAGAGCTGTTGTCACTATTAGTGTCTTTTAAAATAAATGGGAATTATACTCCCCAATATTTGCACAGGAGTCACTTTGCTATGTAATACTATATTCATTAGCTCAATATACTCCTCATAGCAATATGACAAGTTATGATCCACTATCCTTTTATTTACATTTGCAGGTAGATAACTGAAGTGTAAAAAGTCTTGGGACAATCCCCTCCCCAAATCTTAGAGCTAATAAAAATGGCACAGTTTGGAATTGGACAAAGTCAGTCGGATCCCAAATCCTGCACTCTAACTGAGCTATTCTGGACGTCTCTTCTCAGTGAGACAAACTCAGATTCAGTGACTAGTGGGTATAAAATCTCATATCAGAACACAGCCTCACCCACAGCACCACTGTCTTAGTAAAACCTTTTCTTCAAAAGCCACCTCACACATTTTGGATGAGGCACAAAAGAACAATTACTGACCTGGCGAACTAAACAAAATATGGTCTCTTGTTAACTGAATACACTGTGCTTGACCTATGAAAGGGGAATTGGTAGACTGTCTTATTATGTACTTTATTTGATCAGGATACACAGTGAGCTTGGTGTGTGGGCTCTTTCATTGTCTAAGTGAGAGAGGGCAGTGTCACTAAGCAAGCTTTCTCTGCTGTGCAAAGGCCTACACGGTGGAGAACCTCTAAACAAAATAATCTTTTATTGGAAGAATACAGATTAATAAGCCTATAAATTTGGGATATGATGAGCTATCTTTCCACAAAATTTGAAGTTAACCTGTGTATTTTGACATGCACAGACTCACAAAGGAACTACCTCCACAAATGAGAGTTCATCTTACAAAGGTTGGTAACATCACTATTATTTGGACATCAGGAGAATTTGTGCAAGAGATGGGCAAAAAAAAGACAATAAAATGATTAGATGAATCTAATTTCCTTGCCACTTTTCCTTTTGACTTTAATCTAATAGTGAATCTCTTTGTATTATTAGAGCTAATAATACAAATAGGTTCTCCTGATGTCAAGCTCCAGCCAGTCAATTTCATTAGCATTTTAATATAATTCATTTCTGAAGATGACTTACAGTAAGTACTTTTCCAATAGAATACTGCCCTGAGAGGATCAGGGTGGTCCCATACCAGAAGGCAAGGGCATAGGATGCATAGATCAGCAGAAAGGCAGCGCCCATAGAAATGTTGGCTGTAATAGCTTTCTTTATCCCAATCCTTTTAGCTTCTTCTAAATTTTTGTTGTACCTAGAAGAAGGAACAAAAATGACCACATACGCTCATAAGCATTATGAAAATGTATCAGGGCAAATACAGACACACCAATCTAGCATGATGGTAAATAGTGCTTAGAATGTGCTGAGCCCTGTAGTAAATGTAGTTACGTGCATTTTCTCCTTACATCAACTTTTTTTTTTTTCCTTTTGTAGAAGAGGAAATTGGGGCTTTAGAGATGAAGTACTTTGTGTGGGAGTCTTCTAAAATGTCGTACTCACACATTATTAGTGGTGAAATCAGTAAAGAGATATTTAGCAAAAAGCCACAGAAACATTTGTGTCATTTATTAATATTTAATGTGGTTCTAGAATATGTCAAATATATCATTTCGTTCTCTGAGCTTTGAGGAAGCTTGGCAGACAGCTTACTCTCTGCCAGTCTCTTTCAGGGACTGCTGGAAGGACCAAATTAGAAGATACTTGTGTGACAACATTCTGTGAGCTTTGAATCGCTTAGTAATAGTTTTCATACTTTAAATGACTAAGTGTTAACTTACTTCCATGGGACATTTAAAAAACCAGTGACCTAAACTAATTATTTGGCTTAAAAATATAATAGTCCATCATTGCTTCTCAGTGTCCTCATTCCTCCACTCTTGTACTCGTGGCTTACAGATCTATCCCCTCCGTCAGTGCTTCCCAACATTATTCACGTCACAGCTGCTTGTTGTGGGAGTAAGGAGCTCTGGCTTGGCAAGTCCAATCACCTTCAGAGTTCCCAGCCACCTCAAGGCAGAGGGAATCAAAACACACACCTATAACCTGCGACCCATTCATAGCACAAGGCTGTGCTGTATTTTACACAAACTTGTAGAACATCCATTCTTAGAACAAATACAATGAATGACACAAAAAGCAGCAAAAGCAGGCAAGCCAACTAAACCCACGCTATAATCTAAGGAAAATTTCCCTAACTCAATTCTATCAAAGTAATGATTATTTCCAATGTGAATTTAAGTACTTTTAACCCCTTGGGAAACTTCTGCCATTGAATTTAAAAGAGTTGCTAACTGTAACTTAAGCAGTATATATTCTGCTGGAAGAGATGTAGAGATAAATTAATGGGCTCAGATGAAAAGGAAAAATATCTGCAAATACTGAACAAAATTAAAATTATTAGAGAAGTAGAATAGATTATAATATAGCTTCAAATCTGTCTTTGTCCTCTTAATCACTATTCCCTACAACATCTAGGACATTGTTTTGTTTAAAGAAGGAGCTCATAATTAAATTTTGAAATGGACTAATGACTTACATGTTGTGTTAGTTACATAATCTGGTGTCAATTTGGGACTTGAGAGGATTAAGAATGAAGATGTGGAGTCTAGGCTGTCAGTCAGGTCATAGCCAATGAGGCCTCTGTGTGGGCAAGGCCTTCTCCTGAGAATTCCGGGAACTCCTGTATTTTCTTCCTCGAGGTGGGAGACACCTTCTCTCTCTGCCACTCCCTTGGAAACACTCTCTCTGCTTAATCCCTGAGGAGAATCCACATGGACTGATCTGGCTGATGCAGCCAGAACACTGGACCTGGAGAAGCCATGTAGAGACCCTTGCCAGCACTGAGATGCTTACAATGCCGCTGGATGTATAAGACTTCCAACCCACTGGCCTGTGATCTGCCTGCATCCAGCATCATTGCATGTGTTTTGTGAGTCTGAAGAGGACTTTATAGATTGGTGTCCAACATATGGGCTAACATTAGACTTATGGACTTGATCTGGACTGGCCTAGGATGTTTTCTCAATATTCAACTGCTCTTGTATAAAAACCTTTTCTTATACATATGAGTGTGAATGAATTTGTTTCTCTTGTCTACCCAGACTAACCCACATGTATAGTTCCTATTTTGATGTCTTTGGTCCATACAATGAATGACTATAAGTATTAAAGAAATTCATTTATTTTCTTTGGTGAATTTATTCTATTAGTTTGTAATGTACTCAAGTGGCAGAAGTCAAGCAGTGCCCAGATATGAACACAAACTCTTTCTTTCCTGAATGACAGCTTTTAAGAGCTTGCTATATTTATATATTTATAATAGCAGCCCCATGAAATTTATAATGACAACCTTGTCCATGAAGATCACATTTAAAAAGAACATTACAGTGATCAAATATTGATAAAGTTTTAGAGCTTTTCCTCTAGTAATACTGTAAATCCCCAATTTGCCAGTTGTAGTATCTCAACAACAATAAAATCATTTTTGAGAAACATTTTTCAATGGTTAATAAGTACTTCCTCCTTTATAAAGCATTTATCTGAGGGGAAATGAATTACTAGACATAAATTATACATGATTACATTTAAGGGACTTTAACACTTATGACTCACGTCCTTTTATCTCCTCTTTTTAGTTCTCGCTTACCCAGACTACTGCAGAAATCATTTCATTGATAGGATGTTGTCCCATGCAGCCAGAGGAAACATTAGCATAGAAAGAAGCAATAACATGAAAGAAGACAATTTAGACACCAGAAAAAGTAAATGAAAGAAAGAGGATAAGGAGGGAGGAGAAAGCAATCGTACTTTTATACAGGCATTTTGAAATGCAAATCAAAACCACAATGAACTATCATGTCACATCCCCTGGATCACTCATTAAGAAGACTATGCTTAAAAAATTAATAAAAGGATTAAATTTGTAACCACGGGGGCTTCAAAAAATTCATGGGAGGATTCCATTATCTTAATTCTCATTAAGATAATGAGAATTATCTTACTTGTTTATCTTATAATTTTTTTTCAAGGATTGGTTTATAGATTTGTCAATCATCAACTTTCTAACCCTACTTGCTCTTAATGTTTGTTCCTCTGTAGTTAATTTAATTTAATTAATTTATTTACTCCATTGGTCTTTTCCTAACTACTAAATTTGGACATGTATCTCATTGATTTTTAGTGATTTTTTCCCCCATTTCTCTTACCAGAAATCCTAGTGTTATCACTGGGTTAGGTCTCTCTCTCTTTCTCGGCCCCATTTTTAATGTGAATTCTCATCTTTGGGAAGAAACAGTTCCATAGTCCACCTTCACTACGATTGAGTTGATTCTGACTCATAGTATGTCTACAGGACAGTGTAGAACTGCCCCATACGGTTTCCATGCCTGTATACAGTAAGACATGCCAACTGTGGCATTTTCTCCCAGTGAGCAGCTGGGGGTTTTGAACCTCTGGCCTCTAGTTAGCAACTGAGCTCTGTAACTACTGTGCCACCAGAGTTCCTTCTATAATTCATCTCACTAAACCTACTCCGTCAAGGAATTTCCATCTCGTAGCAACCCTCCAGGGTAGAGTGGAGCTGCTCCTTAGAATTTATAAGACTATAGATGCTTATGAGGGCAGAAGCCTTATCTTTCTCGCAAGGAGTGGCAGGAGGGTTTGGACCAATGACCTTATGATTGTCATCCCAATGTTTAACCTCTGTGCCACCTGGCTCCTGAGAGGAGCACATATGCTGAACCCAAGTGCACATGAGGCTTGGAGCTGAGGTTTTGGTTTCTGAGGGGAGATGTATTCCCCTGCTGAGAAACTAGGAAGCAGCAGATAAGCTTTCTGATTCGCTCCCTATGCTAATGGACATATTCTATTTCTGGTCCACTTTTCTCCTGAGGAACTGGTAAAGCACCCTAATTTTAAAACTTCACTCTGATCTTTGCTCAACCTCTAAATAAAACCCCTTCTTGTTGTCTTTTCATAGAGTGCTGTATTTCCTCAAATAGTATAGATCCCACATGATGGCTGAGGCTTTTGCTTGATTCTGTACCCCACCTCTCCTCTTGTTAGCATTTAATCTCTATTACAGCAAATGCTTTACTGGACTGTTGTGTACAAGATCACTAAGCAAGATTTCTCATTTAATGATTGTACATATTTTAAGACAAAAGAACAAAACCCAAGAAACATTGCTATAGAACATCAATACTTTCCTTTGAATAAGGGAATTTAAATATAACAAATCATTCCCAGAGGACATCTTCATCCATGTGAAATATAGCATACGGTTAAAAGAACACCATAAGCACATTTTGACAGGTTAAAGAATAATTACAGAGAAATACTCTTGTAAGCACAACTAAGGCCAAGAAACAGAGATCTCGCAAACCATAAAAAGCTTCCTGCTATGTCCCCACTTCTTTAGCCATACAAGGCCTCATCCCTCAATTGTTTTACATATCATAAAAATGTCCTTTGTTCTAGAGATTTGCCACCAAATATATCGATGGTTTATCTTACCACCTAATATACCATCCCAAGCAATATAGTTTACTTTCCCTCCAACTTTCATATATGAACAGAAATATTCATAGTTATATAATTCTTAGCATATTATCACAATATATACTCAATGTTTTAATACTCTACTGCTGTTCAGAATCCAAAGGATCTAACAAATAATATAAATTTCAATGCAGCTACTATCCATCAACTCAGAAATCTCATACTGAAAATACTACACAGCACATAATAAAAATGATTTTGGACTTTGTATGAATATGCCTTATGGTTATATTTTTACCTGCCCAACTACAGTGCATGTTTCAACTGATTGGTGGCCTAAGCAAGAGCAGAAACCTATCACACCTTAGAATATACCCATAGGCTTTATACTCATTCAATCTTAGAGAATCAAGAATTGGGTGAGAAAGATTATTACAAATATAAAATATGTTTCAGCCTTAGTAAACTGTTGGTTTGTAATTGTTACTATCCACCTAGGGACCCCTTCAATATCCTTTGAGAGAAGTACAACCAGAATGACTTCTCCAACATGACACACGTGCTGGGGCTGAAGCACAGGCAGGAGTCGTGGTGGATAATACACCCATTAAACTACGGAGGGAAACCTACATACTGGAGCCTATTCCTATCACTGACCCTGAGATCGGGGGAATGTCTCAATGTATCATTCAACATTTCCGTCAACCCGAAAAAGAGCCTCCAACCTCTCAAGTTCTTTCTTTTGTCCTCCAAATGCAATCACAGTGCGAACTGCTGCTAAAACCTCTTCAGCTACCGCTCCAGCTTTCGCGTAAGCCAGGAGTTCTTTATCAGTGAAGGAAGATAATATCTGTTAAAAAATGAAATCTCTGATTATTTAACATGTTAATATGTTAATTTATGGGTTTTTAAAAATACAAACGACTACTAGGATGTTCATGTATCTGTAGAACAAACTCTTTACTTGGTCTTTGGTTCTATACCTTGCTGAACACACACACACACACACACACACACACACACGGAGAATGAGAGAGCACTCAAGTGGGGGCACAGATTCATTTCTTTAAACCACCTTAAATTCTTTTTAGACTGAGATATAAATTAATTAAAATTTTTATTTTTCACTTGAGCACCCCATGGATCCTCATCTAAATACAAATACAACTGTCTGGGAGATTGCAAACTCCAGAAATGATGTCAATCATGTTTGGCACTCCAATTATAACAAGTTTTCTTACAATGGCATGATATCAAGGATTCAAAAGTGTGCACGTGCTAGACAGAGGAACGCAGCAGCCAGCGCCGCGTGGTGACAGGGCTTCACGAAGGTTCCGCCTGCAGAGGGCGCAGCTCCTGGACAAACGCACACATTGAGTTGCCAGGAGGTCTTTGTTGCACGGATTTTCTCTGATTCATCAATTCAGTTCCTGAGTGTTTTGTCTGTGGAAGTAACAGTGCTGGGACTTTTATAAATGCAGAAGTTCAATTCTCTTCAAATTCCAGGGCTTCAAACCAGTTCAAGCTGGTTCAGTTATGGCCTTCCACCCCAAGCAGGAGCAGATCGGAATTTCTAAAACGTGGCAGAAAGGGCCTCCGCAGCTCGGCTGCCAGGTGCTGTGAGTCCTTCTCCTTCCCTCAGACTCAGACGTGCCAAGGTTTCAGGTATGACTTTCGAAGGTTTCAGAAAAGCCCTGAAGATCAGGCCGCAGATGGCATGTGTGTTTATCATGCACAAAATGAATTCCCACAGCAGTAATTTCACTCCTTGCCGGTGAATGGTTCTTGGGACTGTTATTCTCCTACTTGTTGAAATTATATGAGTAGCTGCTGAGTTTACTCCATATGTTCCCATGCAACATTACAAACCATACTTTAGCATCTCTGCACAAACATCTGTTCCATACCTCTTGGGTTTTATTATTTGGAAGTACAACAGTGTACACGGTTTCTAGGAAAGCACTCTACTTTTGTGTACCTCTTATAGACAGCAATTATAATTGGCTGGGAAACCCCACCTGAATCAATGGGCTTTTTCTCATTTCCATCCCGGTTAATCCTCCTGTCCCTCCTCCTCCTTGCAGCTGGTAACTACTATTACTTTTGTCAACGCCTGGCCTCGAGAGCGGTTTAAGGGTCAGAGCCTTTGTGTAATGACGGGGCTTTCCAGGATCAGACTTCTTTCTAGGAGTGGATCCCTGTTTCTTGTTCCTTCTGTTCAGTCCTGTGTTTCTCAAGAAGAGCCTCACAGGGGTAGAGATAAAGATACTTCCCAAAGCCACGTTTTATGATGTGGTAGACAATCAGAAGATTTAAAAGCATTGTCTGAAATCATACTAAAAGTTTACAGCCATGAGAAGGTCAAACCAGGTTTGCAAACGGAAGACACCCTGGGGCCATTTTTTCCTCCTTCAGTCTTTTAACTAAATAAATAGTAGCCAAAGTAATGAATAACTAAAGATTAACTCTGGTCTGTTTCCCACATTAACTAGAATGGAGGTCAATATATTTCAACATGTATTGAAATGAGGAATTTGCTGCTTAGCTTCTTTATTTCTAGTCACTAAAAAAATCCTTTCATTGGAGAACCTGCTGCCAGGTATTTCAGTCAAAGACACAATTAAAATATGATTTAAACCCTGTGTTACCCTGAGCACCAAGTAACTAACAATCCTGGGAACTTCCGTTTCTCCCTCTGTAGAATTCCAAATTACTTACACTTAAAGAAGATGACACAAATATGGCTTTTACACCAGTAGACAGGACTTTGATGACAATGACAAGGCCAGGGACAGGGGGTAGAAACAGAAGAGGGGAGTGATGGGATTTTGAGGGGGAAGGTCAGTGGGATGGGAGGGAGAAATAGAACCACATATATGAAGGTTTGTTTGTTTGTTTTTAATCATTTTACTGGGGGCTTGTACCACTCTTATCACAATCCAAACATACATCCATTGTGTCAAGCACATTTGTACATTCATTTCCCTCATCATTCTCAAAACATTTGCTTTCTGTTTGAATCCTTGGTATCAGCTCATATTTTCCCCTCCCTCCCTGCTCCCCCTCCCTCATGAACACTTGATAATTTATAAATTATTGTTATTTTGTCCTATCTTACACTATCCAATGTCTCTCTTCACCCATTTTCCTGTTGTCCATCACCCAGGGAGGAGGTTATTTGTAGATTCTTGTAATCAGTTCCCCCTTTCTACCCCACCCTCCCTCCACCCTCCCGGTATTGCCACTCTCAGCACTGGTCCTGAAGGGATCATCTGTCCCGGATTCCCTGTGTTTCCAGTTCCTATCTG
>NW_022103920.1:53812999-53847250 GCF_000313985.2 Echinops telfairi
AAAGTTGTATGTTTCATCGTTGCTACACTGCACCCTGACTAGCTTGTCTCCTCCCCGTGACCCTTCTGTAAGGGGATGTCCAGTTGCCTACAGATGGGTCTTGGGTCTCCAATCTGCACTCTCCTGCATTAAAAATGATTTGATTTTTTTGTTCTTTGATGCCTGATACTGACCCCTTCGGCACCTCGTGATTGCACAGGCTGGTGTGCTTCTTCTATGGGGGCTTTGTTGCTTGTGAGCTAAATAGGGCTTGTTTACCTTCAAGTATTTAAGATCACAGACACTATGTCTTTTGATAGCTGGGCTCCATCAGCTTTCTTCACCACATTTGCTTATTCACCCGCTTTGTCTTCAGCGATCATGTAGGGAAGGTAAGCGTCATGGAATGACAGTTCAATAGAACAAAGTATTCTTGCATTGAGGGAGTACTTGAGTGGAGGCCCAATGTCCATCTGCTACCTTAATACTAAATCTATAAATATATGCACATAGATCTATTTCCCCATCCTCGTATATAAATATATTTACATATGTGCAAGCCCGTATTTAGACCTCTGTGAATGCCCTTTGCCTCTTAGTCCTTTTCTCTATTTCCTTTTACTTTCCTCTTGTCCCACTATCATGCTCAGCCTTATATGAAGGGTTTTATAGAATATTTTTGTTTTTTTATTTCTTCAGATGGGCTATGTAATCTATGTTTCTTTACAAACAAAACAGACAAAATCTCTCCAGGTTCTTGAGATGAGTTTGGGGTCTAAATGACAAATAAGTTCATCTCAAACAAAGAAAATTGACCTATTTGTCTGATATTATAGATGCTCAATAATTGATAGTTACTGTTCACAACAGCACAGTATCATTTATTCTATAAGGTAAAATTTGTAAAATTATTTAGATACTTCTTGTTGTGTGCAGCCATTGTTTTTGAGTTGTAGTGATCCTATATAACAAAGTAGAACTTCCGAGACTTTAATCTTTATGGGAGCAATCACCAGGGCATTGCTCCCACAGAGTCACTGGGTAGGTTCGAACCTCTAATCTTCTGGTTAGTAGCCAAGCACTTAAGCATTGTACCACTGGCTGCCTTCTTTGATACTTACAGCTTATGTATTCTCTCCCAGCCTGGGATTTCACAGATCGTTCCTTAAGGAGCCCTAGTGGTGCAGGAGCAACACACTGGGTTCTTGGCCACGAGGTCAGCCACCAGTGGTCTGAGGGAGAAATACAAGGCTTTGTGGTCCTGTAAAAAGTGCTGTCTCGGAATCCCGCAAGGGCAGTTCTACCCTGTCCTGTAAGGTCACTAGGCATTGGAATCCCCTCAAGGACAGTAAGTTGGGCTGGTTTTAGTTTTTGCGTCTTTTCTTTATATCCTTCTGCTACACAAATTCATTGACTTCTCTAAATTGTATCAAATCCCAACAAGGCGTACTTCCTGCAATATCTTTCCACGAGCCCCTGGAAAGACAGTGTTCGTGTCACCACATCAATCAGAGTGGTGTGTGCAGAGGGAGGGCCACTTCCACTGCTTTTGCCCTCTAGTTGGGTTTGCATGATATGGGGCTAGGAAGTATGTTTATTTTCTTAAATCTGTTTTTTATAATAATATGTTTAGAGATGTATAAGCCTGGTGCCATTTGCAATAATGACAAACGGTAAAATTAACTACAAACTAAGCAAAACCTAAAAGTTCAAAACATTTTAAATCTACCAGTGTGAAATGAAAGGTACCCATGGGCATGGTGCCCAATGTTATAACTGGATTTGAACCCTTCATGATTTTGGCCTTGTCCACTTGAGAACATAGCTCTTCAGAATTAACATGCCTTTAGCAGGTTGCTCTCTTTTTTAATGAGGGCAAGAGATGAGGTGGAAGCCATTTCTATTTTTCTCATCCTTTTCCCAAAACCAAGTGACCAACACCACCATGGAGTCCTGACCAGGGTAGGACTCAAGAGGGCTGAGTCTGTTATGCCCCTCCGATTTTGAACAGGACATTTCAACCAAAGAAAGTATCAAGTACAAAATTATGGGAATCTTTTAAAACAGTCTTTCACTGATAATGGAAAATGTTTTACAACCTCGCTCCACAGGCCTTCCCTACCTTTGCCCAGATTGCAGCCGACAGTCCAAGAACAGGACTGATGGCCAAAATCACCAGGGTTAGCTCCCAACCGCGTGTAAATCCTACGATAAAACCGGTGAGGAAAGCTGATATCGACTGAAAGAACATTCCGATTTTATCACCAATTCCATCATTAATTTTGGAGACATCACTAAAAGAAAAGAGTTAGAAAGAAATGTTAAAATTATAAACAGTTTCCTCCTGAGTCTAGTCCCCACCACCACCATTCCCCTTTTGGATGCAGTACCAGGGGACTTCACCAAATTCATGGGGGGGAAAAAGGAATTTAAGAGATAATGGAATTTCCCCCATAAACTTTTGGAAGCCTAGTATATTTATGTGTCTAGAGGCTCTCTCATGCTTGTGTGGTTTGGCAGAATGCAAGTTTCCAGTAGGCTATTTGTCATTAAGAACAGTGATCTGCAGTCCATGCGGCCCTGGAGAATGGGCATGAGTGTACATTAAAAAAACTGTTCACTTTAGAAACTTCCCACCATTCAGAACTCTCATGTGCTTTTTCTATGGCACATTCTTGGAGAATCTCTTTGAGTTTACGTCTACTCCCTCATTCATAGCCAGTCATGCAAGTCCCCTCATGCTCTACCAGGGAATCAGGAACAAAAAGATACACAGTATTAAGACACAGTGGATGCTCAGAAGGCATTTGCTCTCATCATTACTTCTGAGTCATCTACTAACATCTTTCAATAGATCTGACAACATACTACTTCATTTTGTAGGAACCACAAGTGAGTTAAACATAAAACAAGGTACTTACTCTATGAGGCGGGTGTTGAGTTCCCCAACATCATGCACATCAAACCAGCCGATCTCTTGTCTCATAATAGCATGAAAAAATTGTTTTCTAATTTTATATACTTGTCTTCCAGCTGCCAGGCACCAAAATGAAACCTGAAAGTAGGCAGCCACAAGCACACCAGCACCAATCCCACTGTAGTAATAGGCATACCTGAAAAACAACAACAGTGCACACATTCTCTGTGTTTGGAAGTAGCACATCTTCCCCCAACATCCCACTTGCTCTCAGTTCTCTGAACATCTCACGTCCCTAACAAATCAGAAGTTACAGCAAACAGAGTTGATGGTCCGCATCCAGCTCTCAATATACTGGAGAGATTGTGTGCTCTTTCTGCTTTGGCTCAAATCCCAGTTCTCTACTAAAATGTTAGGCAAGGTGCTTAACCCTTGTAAGCTCAGTTTTCTAATTGGTAAAGTGAAGCTAAGAGTTGTAGTACACTGTTGCATGAAATAGACTTGAGCCAGTGCCCACAGATGGCACGCACGTCATTGTGAAAGATTTGTGTGACACAATGGGGCATCACAGTATCAGGTTTTAAGCCCTATTATTTTCATCCTGTCTCCTTTTATTTCATCTGCATCATCTGATGAGCACTCAGACATGGTTCCTGCACACTGGGGAATGCAAATAAGTAAAAGGGCTGGTCAAAAAATAAATAAAGCCAAGAGATCAAAATGATTCTATGGCTTTTTGAGATACTAATTAGGCAGACCTTGAAGGTCAAAAGGCAAGCGAAAATGAAAAGCATTCTTTATCATCTGCCCAGCTGACTAGCATAAATTTTAAAATGCTTAATCAATCAATTAGGAGTAGCCCTTAAAGTTTAAACTCTAGCAAAAAGCATAAGCATATTGTAAAACTCTTGATTATCTAGAAAAGCTACATCAATGTTTTCTGCTCTGAAGTTTTATATTTAAAAAAGCACACAACTCTTGGGGTTTATTACACAATTCAATTTTAAAAGCAAACATTCCAAAATTAAGTGGAGGATTTTAATCTTTCCGTTTTCCAAAGTTCACAACCCGCCTTCTTCAAATGAAAATGCTAGAATGAACCATGCAGAAACTATCATTTTTTTTATGATAAAAATAAAAACCAGATAGTTGCTGGTCATAATATTAAAACTCTATGAAAATAATAATCTATAACTTATCAAGGGTTCATGAGGGAGGATGGGCGGGGGTGGGGGGGGAGGAGGAAGAAATGGGAAACTGATATCAGGGACACACGTGGGAGGAGAATGCTTTGAAAATGATGATGGTGGCATATGTGCAAATGTGCTTGACACACTGGGTGAATGTGTGGATTGTGATGAGATGTAAGAGCACTCAATAAAAGTATTACAATATATATATTAAGAACTCAGTGCTCAACCTATCAGGAATCTTGGCAAACAAATCTTCCCGAAGCTATAGCTAGTCGTTTACAGTATATTTATCTGGGAGGATGTACTTAAAACATGGAATTTCAGTTAATGAATAACTCAGTAATTAATTATTATCCAGTGTTAGTGATATAGCAGATGGCTAAGAAAGAAATCTCACTTAACAGTTGGAACTCATGCTTTAACCATCAGGTAAAACCAAAAACCAAACTCACTGCCATCGAGTCAATTCTGACTCGAAGCTGCCCTACAGGCCAGAGTAGAACTGCCCCTGTGGGTTTCCGAGACGCAGACGTGGAAACTCTTTACAGGAGCAGAAAGCCACAGCTTTCTCCCACGGTGGCTGGTGGTTTTGAAATGCTAACCTCTTGTTAGCAGCTCAACCTGTAACCCTTATACCACCAGGGCTCTTCAGGTAAGGTATTTTAAGGTATTTAAGATTTTTACTCAAAGAAAACATACTTATATTTGAGCATTTACAAGACAGTCTGTTTCTTTTTTCCTTTCTAATATTAAAGGAATAGCTCTCCCTAGGACTATTAGATAGTACATGTTTCTCATTTCTGAATATATTAACAAGGCTCTTCATTGTCTTTACACCTACCAGGTCATGTACAAAATTATGTGTAATCATTATCACTTACACGCGATCTTAGACATCTATTATAAACTGTGCTGAGATCAAACTTCAAGCTATGTAAATCATTAAAAAACCTTTCCCAGGTGAGTTAAGGTTAGAGTGATTAAATTTACTGTTGGCTGTTATTTTATTTCATTGCTTAGAATCTAGATATTGAGTTTGAAAATATTCTATTAGCATATGTCATCATAACATGACTGAAAACAGCCACAAAACAAACTAAACAAACAATTACAAAGCTACTGAAAAAACATGATTCTTAGCTACATTTTAAATGGTCATTTTGAACACTTCCAATTTTCTCATTTATGATATCCTATACTTACCAATTCATATATCAGTCTAATTTAGACCTAACCTTAATATTAGTACATTTTATGTAGCAAAGTATTTTCTTAAAAAGAATCTACCCTGTCTCTTCCTGTAAAGTCACCAACAGCATATGGCTCTGCTCAGAATTTCAATTCTTTATTGTAATCATGCAAAGTTTTAACCATAGCTACAACTGAATTAGTACAAAAAAGTTTAAAACTAGTAAGAAAAACGTCTAATTACCTGGTCATATCTTTCTCCAGCTTGCTGTAGATATCTTCAGTATTGTTGAGCTGTCCTGTAAAGTTAGAATTACCTAGACCAACACACACAAAAAAAGCATGTCATTTATATATCTTTGTTCTCCAATAAAAAATAACCATATGCAAATGAATGTTTAACCTAATAATTTACATAAATAGATTTAACTATTCAAGCATGGCATCTACCCAAATACTTAACTGCTAATCAGGTGCAAACATATACATGCTCGCACACACACACTGAGTTCGATGATGTTCAGTTGCAAGAAGCAGCCCATACTTAGTGAGAAACAGTCTATCAACAGAAATACTCATGTCCTGGGAATAAAATAGGTTATGGGACATCACTCCAAGAACCCATAACCATATGGAGGGGAAAAAAGCGGAAAAAGCTCCACTGAGCGGAGCTTTCGTAGTATGCATTATTCCCAGTAGGGGAGCATCAAGCAACTCTGAGTTAGTGCACCTAGTGGCATCGCCTGGAAAGTTTCTCTCTGGTCATAGTGAATTTTTTCATGAAAGCAGTTTCACTTGAATCTTGTTTTTTTGTGATGGCCAAGTTAAGAGCACAGCATTCAGCTGTGAAATTTTGTTTCCTCTTCAGGAAAAAGTGCCACAGAAACTGTTGTGATGTTGAACATGGCTTACAAGGGCAGTGCTATGGGAAAACTCAAATGTACAAGTAGTTTTCTCATTTCAAAAAATGTCAATTGATGACAAACCTCACCCTGGATGTCCATCAACTTCCTGTATGGATGAAAACGTAGACAAAATTCGTGCACTCATTCTCGAAGACCAACAACAGACTACTTAAGAGATGGGAAGTTATCTGGACTATCTTGGAGCTTGGTTCAGCAAATATTAATGGAAGATTTGGGAATGAGAAGGGTTTTGTGAAATTTGTACCTTGGGTTCTGACTGGCCAGGAAAGAGAGCGTTGAGTGGAAACATGCTGTGCTTTGAAAGAACAGCTCTGAAGGGACCCAGACTTTTCCCGTAAGGTCATTACTGTTGACGAGACATGGTGCTATTCTTACAACCTCAAAAGCAAATATCAATCAAGCCAGTGGAAGACACCATCATCACCTCGCCCCCCAAAAGCTTATCAAGTGATATCAAAGATCAAGATGATGCTCCTTTGCTTTTTTATGAAGAGAAATGATGCCTGTGGAGTTGGTTCCACCAGATCAGACTGTTAATCAAGTGTTCTATTTAGAGGTTCTGTAAAGATTTCATCCCAGTGTGCAACAAAAAAGGCCTCATTTGTGCCAGATGTGCGACTGCTTTTGCCACTATGACGATGCACCTGCTCACGCTGCCATCTCAGTGCACCAGTTTTTGGCAAAAAGCATCATGCCTCTCTTGTCCCACGCACCTTACTCACTGATCTCACTCTGTGTGACTTTTTGTTATTGTGAATGGAACAGGACATGAAAGGACAGTAATTTGAGGATGTTGAAGAAGTGATGAAAAAAAAAAACGAGGGAGGTGCTGCCAGCCATCTAGACAGATGAGTTTGAAAAATGTTTCTCAAAATGGAATAGCAGATTTGACAAATGTATTAAATGTAATGGAGAATACTTTGAAGGTGATAAGGTGGTTTTGTAAAAAAAAAAAAATACATAGCATTGAAAAAATTCCGTTTGGGGGAGGTCCCCCCTCATAAAATCATTTCTGGGTTTTTGTCCTAATCAATACGTAGTCCTGACGAAATCCAGTTCATACTTGGCATGGACGTGCATACTTCAAATCCACCCTTTCGTGTATACAGTTTAAATCTTTTAAAAAAATATTTATATTGGCTAATGCAAGCATTTTGTCTGATTTGATTTAGATTTCTTAAAATAAATAACTGTAACATCATAAATTGACCACTGTTTTGTTTCTCTCCCTAAACGCACCCACTGTCGTGACGTCCCTTGCTGTCCTTCTAGCCGTGCGTTAGGCAGTACTGTGTGGGATATTTTCTTTTTAACTTTACATCTTGCAAACTTACTTTCTGTGCAACATTTTTTAGCCATACAGACCTATTTTATTCATTTTGACTTCTCTATATTATTATATAAATGTACCACAGCTTAAGGTGGCTGAGTGGTACAAATGGTTAAGTGCTCAAATAGTAGTGAAAAGGTGGATGGCTCAAACCTACCAGAGGTGGTGCCACAAAATACAGGCCTGGCAATCTGCTTCCAGGAGATCAGTATTCAAAACCCTGTCGCGATGTGCACCTCCACACACACACATAGGGACGTCAGGAGTCACGGTGAACTCAACAGCTGCTAACTACGACTTATCTATCAGAGTGCCGCCATATCAAGTCACTCTCAGAATGACCCTGAAGGACAGAGTAGAACTGCCCCTTGGGGTTTGGTAGTTGTAATTTTTATGGAGTAGATTACCAGGCCCTTCCTCCTGAGGAATGGCTCATGGGTTTGAGCCTCTGAAGGTGTGCTTGACCAGTGACCCCCACCAAGGCTCCTTGTCCGGCCCCTGCTGATGGACATTAGGATGTTTCTCAGTGTGCAGGTGCATTTTCAATTTCGCGACCCTCAAGTTGATGCCGACTTGTAGCGATCCTCGAGGAGAAGGTAGCGCTAACTGCCCCTGTGAGTTTCCAAGACTATCACTGTTTAAGGCAGTAGAAAGCCCAGTCTTCCTCCTTAATTGCACTAGATGCACCAACATGATGACATGGATAATCATTCCACTGGCACCGTATGGCTGTTTCTCTAAGATATCTTTAAATTATCAATAAAGTTGTTGATTCCTACAGTCTGATGGGCAAAAATATCTCATGTTCAATTCCTGTGATTACTAGTGAGGTTGACTTGTATATCTTTGGCCATGGGGGTTTCCTTTTACTGTGAAATGTTTAGCTATATTTTTTGATAATTTTTTGTTCTTGATTATCTGGTTATAAAATTGATTTATAATGGATTATATCAATATAAGTCATTTACATATTAGAGATCCTAGAAAAACTTAATTAAAAGAGAATGGAATTTTCCCGCAAACTTTTTTAAGGTAATAGATATATATATGCTGTAAATGTCTTCTCGCTTGTTTTTTAAATTTAGCTTATGGTATTGTCCTATAAATAGTTTTAAATTTTGTATAAATTAATTTTTATCAATCTTTTAACCTTGGATGAAAAAAACAGAAGCATTAAGAGATCCAGAGATGTCCAAAATGTAACATTGGTTGTGATGGGGAAAGTCAACAACTTGCTGGGCTATATAAAAATATTAGTTAGATCATCCCTACTAGAAAGCCAAACATCAGAATGTAGCTTTTTTTTTTTCATGAAATACTTGCTTAGACTCTTGATCACTGTCTCTTCTGCAGCTTCCAGAATGCCAATCTCTTAGCTCGCCCATCACTTGATCCTTCTTAGTCTCATTCAATCACTGTCTCTTCTGCAGCTTCCAGAATGCCAATCTCTTAGCTTGCCCATCACTTGATCCTTCTTAGTCTCATTCACCATCTTTCCTTCATGCTGGCTCCCTCCTTCCTTAAAGCTGATTTTTCCTAGCATTTCCTGTACTCCCTCGGGTGACCTCCGCCACTTGCCAACGTCAGTGACTCCCTTATCAGTCTAGTCAAATCCTCTTCTTGTGGTCATTTCTCTGTTCAAGCCTCCATAATCTTAGGCTTCTACTTTAGCAAGAGCCTCCGAACTAGTCTTGCTGCTTCAGTCAGGCCTTCAATATTGCCGCTGGACTTTCCCGTTGGGAAAAAAAGCATCATCATATTGCTTCTGTTAATCATCTACAGTGATAGTCCACTGGATTCAGGATAAAGTCCAAGCTTCATAAAATGTCTTATTAGGCCTTTTACAACCTTGCCACAAAATATATGAGACAGGATAATAGTTTTGAAATGTCAACCAGTGATCTTCAGCGACTTCCTCACTAGAGAAGCTAGGGCATGGTGCCTTCATGCTCGTGAAAGGGAGTTGCCAGAGCATAAATGCAGATACAGTGCACGTTTCTTCTCGGCTTTTGTAAACTCAGTCTATATGCTTGGGAGTGGAGAGGAAGGGAGCATGACAAAATATTTTAAATTTCACAAAATTAAGCACTGCTCTTATGAACTGAGGGGGAAATATAAACGCTGAGAATATGCAGTGGAGGACTGACGGCAGCATAGAGACCAGGTCCAGGAAAGGGAATCTCTTGTCCCCTGCCACCTAAACAGACAGAAGCCGAGAGCAATGCTCTGGAAGTGAAATGATGACATAGTAAGTTAAATAGTAAGTTGAGCCAGATAGCCCCTGAACAGCTTCCAACAGACACCTAGGACATAGAGAGTTGTTAAAGGAACGCACTGCTCCTCATCCTCCTGAGAGAGAGCCACAGAAGGGGATCGAGAGATCTTGATGTCTATATAGAAGATGACACTGTGCCGTGCTTGGCCCTCACTCTCTTTGCTTACTCTGTAGGTCTCCCAGACTTACTACAGGGGAAGATGGGGCTACCCTGAAATAAATATGAGATTGCTTGCTACCATACTGTCTGGTGGCTTTGTTGGATAGGCACTGAACCACCACCAACAAGGTCGGCAGTTCAGACCTACCGGCTGCTTCATAGGAGAAAGATGAGTTTATCTGCTCCCGTAACAATTTATACCTTCAGAAACCCTATAGAGGGTCGCTATGAGTCAGAATTGTCTTGATGGCATCAGGTTTTATATACATGTATGCCACCACTATGACAAAAGGATGATAATACTCTGCACCATTTAAGGAACACACAGCATTTTTACCTGACCCAAATACCTCTGGAAATCCAGCAATTTTTACTACTGCGCATGTAAATACAAAGTGAATAAAATAGGCATGTGGCATAGATACATTTGTGATTCCTTCATAGGTAAAATAATTATTTTCAAAAAATATTCCCCATGTTTTATTGTGTATTATAAACAACAAATAGAAATGGCTTTAAAATGTAAGTGTTGTTTAACAAAAATAAAGATAAAGTCTAGTAGATTCAGGATCCTAGTCGGGGGAGAACCTTATAACTTGGCAGTGAGTATAGGCTATTAATGGTTAGCCCTGATATAGCATTTCATGGCTTTAAAGGTGTTTTAAAAAACAGTTCAATTGGCATGTATTTCACATATTGTACATTTTCGTCATTCAAGCATATTGAAAATTGTGCAATCATCACCCCAATCGATTTCAGAATATTTTCTTCTTGTGCTTATTGTTATTAGCTCTCTGTTTCCTCCCCATCAGCCCCTGCCATGCCCCTAGGTAATTATTAATCCAGTTATTGATGAAACTCTATTATGGTGGTTTTCAAACCATTTCTGACAGAGCCTTAGTGCCAAGTGCGATTCTAGGCAATGAGGACACAACTGAAGACAGATTCCTAATCTCATCAGACTTCCGTCCTTGCAGAAAACTCATTCCTATGATGAGGTGACACTGCTGAAATGTCTAGCATTCAAGCAGCTGTTAACAAACAAGTACACCACTAAAGTAACAATATAATTCTCACTATAAACACAATGAAGAATAAAACAGAGATAGTAACTACGAGGTGAGGGCAGGAAGTCTCTGGTTTTGCCCTATCTCTAACCCTCTTTGTCACATAGAGTTCAGTCGCCTAAACTTTGGACATGTTCAAGTCAACAATTCGTGCCTTGCTGTCCGAAAGATGGCTGATACATGTGTAATTTCCTTTTCCCAACAGTGTTTTCAATTTTATACCATTTCCAAACTTAGTGATACTATCAGTAGAATTAAATACTTATGCCTCATGGGGAAGATTTATAGTGGTCTCTATTATAAAATGATAATGTCTCAAAAGTGAACCAAAGAAATCTACAAACCACAAATATATGAATGGGTTTGGAGCTTATACTTACCTTAGTCATGGCCCTAACCTAAGAACAATTAGTTTTTATGACATGGCCCTTCTCTATATGCACCCTTATGAAAGTATCACTGAAGATATAGGTGCTACAGCAAAGTGTGGTGAAGAGATCAGATCGTCCCTGGCTATCATAAAGAATAGCATATGGGATCTTAAAACAAGTAGCCATCTATGTGAAGCGGCAAAGAAGTCCACATGGGGGAAGCACACCAGCATGTATGATCCAAGGACTGTACATCATAAAATCCAAATCCAGAGGAGGGAAAGGTACCAGAACTTAAATTTTGAACACCCGGTTTGTAGAAGCCTGTGGAGGGCAGTGGAAGCCCCAAAATACCCTTTTCAGGGTGCCCACGTGGATTGAGCCTCAGGTGATTCCCTTTGACCATAGTCCACGAATATCACTAGCCTTGCTGTCAGACAGAAAGCATTGTAAAGTTGACTGTGGCAGATGCAGTTAGCTTACAATATAACACCTTATTATTTGATCTCCCTTTTGACCCACTTTAAAGTTGTTTCGGTTTTTAGTATTTTCTGATTTCTTTTTTATTAAGGTATCTCTCTTTTTTGTCATTGGGTTTTTTGTTTGCTTCTTGTTTTTCTTTTATATGGTTTCCTGTATATGAAATCCAGGATAGGTAAATCTATAGAGACAGCAGCTAGTGGCATGGCAGGAGAGGTTGGGGGAAATAGGACACTAACAAAGAGGACAAGAAAGAAGAAAATGTTCTGAAATTGATTATGGTGATAATTGCATAACTCTTCTTAATAGTACTGAGCTATTAAATTGTATGATATGTGAGTTATATGCCAAGGAAACTTTTAAAACGTTTTTCTGCGGAGGTGGTACATGAACAATGAACTGAATGGTAAGCAGCAATCCTTACTGAGACAGGGAAGATTCTACAAGACTTCAAGTCAGGACAGAACTTTCTGTTTATGTTTTCAAAAACCGGAAAGAACACACGGTGATGAACTGCAGGACACAGACAATAAGTAACAAGACCAAAGAAGTCAGCAGTGGTTTTTTCATGGGGGCTCCTGGAGGCCACTGTATTTTATTTCTCAGTATGGGAAACTATTAGGAGAGGTATGACTTGGCATGTTTTTAAAAGTTCACACTGACATCATATGGTGAACTGGACAGTTGGCCAAAAGTGCTAATGGGGAGATCCCCTGCTATGACTTATCTCGAACAAGATCAACGCAGAAAGTGAGTTAGTGGTCTCCCGGAGCTGAAGGGAGACCATGGAGAGTTATTACTTAAAGGGTAAGAGTTTCTGTTTGAGGAGATGAAAAAGTTTTAGAAATAAATAGTGGGGATAGATGGACAATATGGTGAATGTAATTAATGTCGCTGAAACATGCCCTTAAAATGGCAGTTTACACAATGTGTTTTTATACAATAAAAAGAAAGCAATTATGTGGCAATGAGTTTCTGTTAAGAATGGTGGAGTAACTGTACATAAGATAGTGACAATAATTATACAAGTTAAATATATTTAATGTCATGAAGTAATTCTGTATTTGTAAATATAGTATAAATATATGTAACTTAACTTTATATATGTAAAACTTGTGAATTAGAAAATGTTACATATAGATATGTACATATATATGTATGTATGAATTTAAATGGAAAAGAAAAGGGAGGGAAAAGGCAGAGAGGAGTTGGGAAGCTACAGTTGTCAAGGTAAGAGATGAAGATGGCTTTGGACAAGGGTAGTAGCCACAGATATGCAGCACTGAACTCTGTAGAGCGACCTCAACATAGCTGCCAAGTCATAGGAGAGTGGACAACTAGCAGAGACCCTGGCTGTCACATTAGATCAGGCAGCCTTCCTTTGGGCTGTTTAACTCTATGAGTTTGCCTGATGGACATTATTTGCACAAGGAGCATTCTCTGCCATAATAAACTACTGAGTTAAATGATTCACCAGGCCCTTTAGAGGTCAAGAGTTCTATGATTCTGCTTCCATGCATATGCCAGAAACTTTAAGCAACCACATGGTGAATCTGGACCTTTCACCTAAATGACCTATCTTCCTGGCTCTAGCCCAGGCTGGGGTTATGGCAAGTGACTGGGATGATTTCACCTCCACATGTGCTTTCACACCTCTGGCCTTAAGAGCTGTGCCTCATGGCTGACCTGCCTGACTGACATACCAACAGCAAACCTACAGGAAGGCACCGAACCGAGGAAAAAGACCTAGTGAAAATTGCTGGAGTGCTTTGCCTTCCCTCGGCACTTGAAAACCCCTAGTGGAGTGGCAAGAATCAGACTGAAGGTAGGATGCCTGTCCTAGGAATTCAGTCCTGCCAACTAGTAAGCAGGTCTGTCCTGGTCACATCATGTCCATTTCCTGGTTTCTACATCTGTGCAATTATAAGGCTTGGCCAGAAAAATCTCTAAGGCTCCTTTTCACTTATAAAAGTATTCACTATTACACTTATTCATCCCATTTCTTTGTGTGTGTGTGTGTGTGTGTCTGTGTGCTTTTTTTTTTTAAACATTTTATTAGGGGCTCATACAACTGTTATCGCATTTCTTGAGCACCACCTGTGTTCAATAACTCACAGAATAGAGCCCTATGCTTTGAGTCATTGTTTCTCCGGCTGAAGTTCCTTTCTATTCTGCTCCATAGCAAATCTGCCAGGTCCATATTTGGTTTACCCTAAGACTATCTCCCAAACGCAAACCTGCTTCTATTTTCACCACCTTGGTCTGAGTTATAATCATATTCATATTTTAAACTACTTAAATGGCCTCACACTAAGCGACCACCCTATTTCCATTCTCGTCCTCTCCTCCATATTCTTAGCCCAGCAGCCAGTGGTCCTTGGCAAACATAAAGCAGATCATGTCACTCCTGTTGAAAGCCCTACCATCTGTAACTTCCCTCCCTTTCCTTTTCCATTGTAATATATATGTATATGTATATATACATACACACACATCTATACAGAATACTTGCCAACTCACAATTTTTACATATATAAAATTAAGTTAAATATATTTACATATATAGAATTACTTCATGACATTCAGTATATTCAACTTATATAACTATTGTCCCTATCCTATTCACAGTTACTCTACCAATATTAATAGGCTTCAAAATAATCCATTATCTTTTAATTCCAATCTTCGATGAACTTTTTAAAGTCTGCTTGTAGATTTTTTCTATATATCCACAATATGGTTGCCATGCCTGAGAAAATGAACAATAATTCTATACTATCACCTAACCCTCGATCCATAATCACGTTTTACTACTTAACTGTTATATCTTTTATAATTTTGTTTAAAAATTGGATGTTCTTTTTAGGGGTGTGCTTATTGATCATTTGACCTTTGGAGAAATATCTATTGAAGTCTTTTGTCTATTTTCAATTGGGTCATCTGTCTTTCTCTTGTTGAGTTGGAGACATTCCTTATATATTCTGGATAAACTCTGAATATATAAAGAACTCAATACATATATCTTATATATCTAATAAATATACACACATGCATGGAGGTTAGTTGTTTGACTCCTAACAACCTCACAGGAAAGACTAGAACTGCCCCTGCCATGTTTCCAAGGTTGTAAATCTTTACAGAAGCAACTGCACAGCTTTTCCCCATGGAGTGGATGGTGGGTTTGAACCACTGGCCTTTTAATTAGTAGCTAAAAACTAGTTAACAACTGCGCTGGCAGGAAAAACCGAACATCTAATTCCTAAATACTGCATATACTTGTGTATAAACCGAGTTTTTCGGCACATTTTAAAAAGAAATATATATATATATATAAAGAAAAAAATATATATAAATATATATATATATCGTTTTATTGTGGCTCATACAACTCTTAACAAAATCCATCCATCCATCCATTGTGTCAAGCACATTTGTACATTTGTTGCCATCTTCATTCTCAAAACATTTTCTTTCTACTTGAGCCCTTGGTATCAGCTCCTCATTTTTTCCACACCCTCCCACAACCTCCCTCCCTCATGAACCCTTGATAATTTATATATTTTAATTTTTTTCATGTCTTACACTGACTGATGTATCCCTTCACCCACTTTTCTGTTGTTCATCCTCTTGGGAGGGGGTTATAGGTAGATCATTGTGATCGGTTCCCCCTTTCTCCTCCCACCTTCCCCTTCCCCTCCTGGCATCGCTACTCTCATTATTGGTCCTGAGGGGTTTATCTGTCCTGATTCCATATCTTTCCATTTAACACATTCTTACTGCTGTTTTGTGGTAAAATTAGGTGCCTCAGCTGATATTCGGGTTAGCTTATACTATGAAGAACTGTTATAATTCCGGAAAAAGGCAAAACATTCTTAAAAAAAACAGACAGAGGCCTTGAAAAGACACTTCTCCAAAGATGATGCTATTGTTGTTAAATGCCATCGAGTGGTTCCCGATCCGTAGTGACCTTATAAACAGCAGAGTAGAACACTGCATGGTCCTGCACCACCCTTACAATGGTTCCTATACAGCCACGGTGTCCATCCATCTCGCTGAAGAGGTGCAAAATCCAACAAGCACAGGAATAAAAAATTCCCATTTAAAAAAGTTATAAAAGACATTGTGGGCAGTTGAGGAAAACTGGAATATGAACCGAGGTTTGGATGGCAGCACCATTATTTTTAAGGGAAACAGGATAAAACCAGCCACAGCAAAATACGTGTTCACAGTCATTCGGGTGGTGTAAAGACCCCTAAGAAATATAAGGGTCGGTGAGGGTGTGGAGAAACTGGAGCCCTCCTCTGTGGCTGGTGAGAATGTAAAAGGTACAGCACTGTGGAGAACAACTTAATATGTCCTCAAACATGGGCCTACCATACACTCCAGCAATTCCAATCCTAGACACGTGTGTAAAAGACCTGAAGATAGGGCCTCAGGAAGACCTGTCATGCGTGTTCATAGCAACGTGACTCACAGTAATCAAAAGCCAAAAGCCGTGCAAATCCCATCAAGAGTAGACAAGCAACATGTGGCATATAATAGAAACAGTATCCAACCATAAAAGGAACACAAGTGTTATTATGTGCTATGGCATAGATGAACTTTGAAAGCATTATGCTAAAGGTGATAAGTCAGACACAAAGGAACAAACAGTACATAAAACTACTCTAAAAATATTATATGACTCCACTGACATGCCATATCTAGGGTTAGGAAGTTGTTTAGTCATTACCAAGGGCTGGGGGACATGGCAAGGGATTGCCTAGTGCCACAAAGTTTCTGTTTGGAATACTAGAAGTCTTAGAAATAGTGGGGTTAGTTGTACCGCACTGTGAATGACTGGCATTGAACTGCAAATTTGAAAGTGGAAGAAATGGCAATTTTTATATTGTATATGTCTTATAACTTTACATTTTTTACATTAAAAATAATCTAATCATAATTCTCATAATATTCCTGATTGTCTCTTTCTAATCCCTTTTAATCTGGAAGGGGCACGTCCATATTAACTTTTTTAAGTTTTCCACAAAGTTCTTTCTCCTGAATTCCTATTACCTTTCAGCATAATCCCTCCTCCACAAGCATACCAGGCAGCTCCGTTTCTTCGTTGTTTCCCTGCTCCCCTGCCCTTTTTTTTTTTTTTTTGAAGATGGGTATTTTAACTACTTTTTCTATTTATTTGAAGCACAGTAAAAAAAAATTGGTACACTTTGGAAATTCAGTGGCACAAGGTACACTGCCATAACTTGAGGGACATTATACAGTTTTAAAAAAAGGAAAAAATTTCTCCTGTCTTAAACACTGCATTACATAATTTTAACCTGCCTAAACAGACCATTTACAAATATTAGGTCAACAAACTGCTAACATCCATAAAAAGGTAGCTTTCTTACTAAAATGCAAGAATTTAAAAGGTTGCTATCTAAACAAGAAGACAAAACAAACTGGAATGAAAGCCTAGATGTCACAAGGTCTTCTGCTCTTCCTACTTACTATTCAAGGTCCACATCAAGTTCATATGCCACTTCCTGAAGCTTCAGTAGACGTATCTGAGGCCACAGAAGGCTCTTTCCTGCACTCATCTGGGCTGCACTTCCATCTTACACATGAACGCTTGGAATACCGTGTTCTCGCAAACTCATGAAAAACATGAACTCTGGCTCATCCTCCTCTATTTCCCAAAGCTAATACATATTAATCAACATTTAATAAGGGCTTCTCAAACATTGATTGATTGATTTTTCTTTATTGGTCTTTCTAAGGTTCCAATAAAGACAGTACCACACACACACACACAATACTTACTTTGCTCATAATCACTACTGTTCCATTTATCTCCGAAATGTGCAAAGCTATCCGTCATGTCTCCAAACACCAGCATCATGAGAGGAAGTGCAGCTCCATGGAGGCTAGCAGCCAGAGTCCCCAGCAACATATACAACTTATCAAGCCAGTTCGAATATCGAAACTAAGAGAGAGAAAGGCAGTAAATAAGAACAATTCGTTTCTTTGTTTGTTATGTGTCTTCTGGTGCCTATTACCCGGTCCCGAAAACATGGGGGAAGGGAGACAGCGGTCGGTGTGAGCTATGAAAATAATAACATAATCTATCAAGGGTTATGAGGATGCGGGGGAGGGGGGGGAAAGGAGGAGGTGATACCAAGGGCTCAATAGAAAGTAACTGTCTAGAAAAGAATGAAGGCAACTTATGTACAAATTCGCCCGATGCAAGCGATGTATGGATTGTAGCAAGAGTTGTTTAAGAGACCCCAATAAAGTGATCTTTTAATTTACACACAAATTTAAAAACCCAATTAGTTTCAAGGATGATTTTTTTACTCTACCTTCAAACTACAACCAAACTCCAAACATTTTTCTCCTGCTATCCACCTATCTTTCTCTGCTAGACAATAGCAACTGCCTAACTAGACACAGACTATGCCAGGGACTGCCAGAAGAATAACCAAGTCTATCTTGGACGAACACGGCAGAATGCTCCTTTGAGGTGAGGATGGAGAGACCGTGTCTCACATGCATTGGTCATGTTATCAGGAGGACTCAGTCCCTGGAGAAAGACATTGTGGTTGGCAAAATAGAGGATCAGTGAGAAAGAGGAAGCTCCATTGTGCAAAAGATGGGTTGGCACAGTGGTTGCAACCATGGCTCAAACAGAGCAACCACTGTGAGGCTGGTGTTAGATTATGCGGTGTTTTGTTCTGTTGTATACTGGGTAACTGTATGTCAGAACCAAAGTTAACAAAAGTGAAGTTCTTCTCTGTCCTGTAGGGTCACTATAATCAGTTAGCTGGCAGTAGGTTTTTCTTTTGCTAGGGGAGACTGCAATATATACAAATAAGATACTGCAATGCTAGAACACAGCCCGAGAAGAGTAAAAAATAAAAATAAAATTAAAAAGCCACATACAGTATATGGAATGTGGGGGGGAAATTAGAGTGTTCAAAATATAAGACTTCATAGCAATTTTCATAAATATTTTGAAGATCTAATTTGTTCTTCAAATTATGCAGTAAGCTTTCAGACATATTTTAGTATATAGAAGCCAGTGGATTATTCACATTTAATGTTTCAGAGGTGAATTGGACTCCAAACTTCCTTATAACAAAAATTCTAAGTTTTAGGAATTTTTGTGTACAAATAGAAGAGTTGTATCATCTTATAACAAGGCTGTAACATTTTGAACTCTGACAGACCCATTTTGGGTTTCAAAACATTTGAATCTCTATTTATTGTACCAAACTCACTGCCAGTCAGTTGATTATGACTCAGAATGACCCTGTGGTGAGGAGTGGGACTTCAGTGGGGTTGGAGGCTGGAAGTCTTTGTAGGAGCTTTTATAGGTGCTCTCTTGCAGAGCAGCTGGTAGGCTCAAATAGTGGAGTGTGTGCTTAACAGTCAAACATAACCCACTGTACCACCAGGGCTCCTTATTTCCTGTACAGGAACTCTTATTTCTGCCCCCCCTTTTTCCCAAGTACTTTTATTGGGGGCTCTTACAGCTCTTATCACAATCCATACATTCATCCAGTATGTCAAGCACATTTGCACAAGCACATTTGCACATATGCCGCCATCATCATTTTTAAAGCATTCTCCTCCCACTTGAGCCTCTGATGTCAGCTTCCCATTTCTTCCCCCTCCTTCCCCCACCGTCCCTCATGAACCCTTGAAAAGTTATAGATAATTATTTCCATATTTTACACTGTACTCCGTCACCCCTCACCCACTTTTCCATTATTTGTCCCCCTGGGAGGGGCTTTCTAAATTGATCCTTGTGATCGATTCCCCCTATCTCCCCCCACCCTCCCCTAACTTCTACTGGTGTCTCTACTCTTGTTGTTGAGAGGTTTATCTATCCTGGATTTCCTGTGTTGTGGGCTCTTATCTGTAGCAGCGTGAATGCTCTGGTCTAATCCGATTTGTACGGTAGAATTGAGGTCATGATAGTGTGGTGAAGGAAGCACCAAAGAACTAGAGGAAAGTTGTGTGTTTCATCAGTGCTATACAGCACCCTGACTGGCTCATCTCTTCCCTGTGAGCCCTCTGTGAGGGGATGTCCAATTGTCTACAGATGGACATTGGGTCTCCACTCTATGCCCCACTACTCCAATTCACATTGGGTATGGTTTTGTTCTGGGTCTTAGATGCCTGATACCTGATCCAATCAGCATCTCATAATCACACAGGCTGGTGTGCTTCTTCCATGTGGGCTTTGTTGCTTCTGAGCTATATGGCCATTTGTTTATCTTCAATCCTTTAAGACTCTAGACACTATATCTTTTGATAGCTGGGCACCATCAGCTTTCTTCGTCACATTTGCTTCTGCACCCATTTTGTCTTCAGTGATCATGTCAGGAAGGTGAGCATCACAGAATGCTGGATTGTTAGAACAAAGTGCTCTTATGTTGAGGACTCCCTTAATCTGCAACCTTAATTCTTAACATACAAATATGAGTACATAGTTCTATTCCCCTCTTGTTTTATATATATATATATATATATATATATATATATACACACACACACACACATATATATATACACACACATATATATATGTACAAGCCTGTATTTAGGCCTCTATAAATGTTCTTTGCCTCCTGGTTCTTTTCTCTATTTCCTTTTTACTTCTCTCTTGTTCCACCATAACATTCGGCCTTCATTCGGGTTTAGGAATACCTTGCTGCAACATTGCCCTTGATTAAGCCCCACTAGGTATCCTACAACCTTCCTTCTATCAATTTTAGTTCACTTGTTGTTCCCTTGTCCCTGGGTTGATCCCCCGCCTCCTTCCTTTCTCCCACCTCCCCTTTTCCCGTATCACTCCGGAACCATTGGTCCCATTCTTTTCATCTCTGAATTATTTATCCCACCTATCTTACCTAGATTGACATGCAGATACATTAATAAGTGCAAAAACCAGGCAAAGCCGAATAAAACAATGAAGGAAGTCAAAACCAACAAAACAAAAAACAAAATAACAATAACAAAAAGAAAGTCACTGACAAAAATGGAAAAGCCTATAAACAGTTCAAGGTCTGTTTGTTGTGTGGCCCCTTTTTAAGATAAAAAATTGGAACTGCTGCTAGTCCATTCTTAATTAAGGTAAAATGAGACTTGGGGAAAATTCCAGTTCATACACTTTGCACTGCTCAAATAGATCTTTGAATCAAAGGGCACCATATGAAGTATAACTTGACCTATATATTTAATACAACACAAGCTACTTTAAATAAAGCTGGCATACACTTCCTCTATCTCAGGCTAGCTAACACTACATTAATATATCCTGATGTTTTATGGGCATCAGAGTAAAAAGTAGTATGTGGCATATGTTCTATATCTCAAAAACTGGAGCTAATAAGAGAAAACAGGTGCCATTTTTAGAATCAGCAGGTCAAATATATCCACCAAAAAAGTCTAACTTTTGAGGCACTCAAATGTGTATTGGCTAGTGTGACTAATGAAAGTTGACGCTTGTTGTTGTAAGCATGCCTCATATCTACATAAAGAAAAACATCACATGATCAGTTGATTCCAGTCTTCTCATGAAGACTCCATGTGTGTCACAGTGAAGCTGTGCTCTCTAGGTGAATTTGTACACAGAACTCATCAGACCTTTCTTTCAAAGTACCCTCTGAGTTGACTCCAATACCAACTACCTGTCAAGTGCATTAACTGTTCACACCACTCAGAGACTTCAATATATTCTTAGGCATTTGCAATAAAAATTTCATTGACATATAGTTTTTATAATCTAAAAACATCTCTTGCTTTACAGATTCCATGAATGTAGACAAAATATCAAACTATTCAGTACAGAAAGAAACTTGGAATACAGAAATTTCTCTCTTCACCACTACCACAAACCAATCCTTTCTACCGCCAGGGCTAATCATTGACCATCATAGAAGCAAGCAGGTTATTAATGTAAACAATTAGTAAATGCTTGCTAGGAGCCAAAAATAAATAGCAAAGACATAATTGTTGCCTTACCAAGAGTTTACACAGATGGAGGAAGGCAAAGCAAAAGTATACACAATATACTATACTCTATGTCAGCATTATACCACAGTAGACAGAAAATTCAGCAAATACTCATTCCCATCTTTGTGAAAAACCATCTCAGAGTTGGTGATTTTTCTAACCAAGTGTTTAGAAGCCAGTAGAGGCAAGAAAGAGGATACTTGTAGAAAATTAGGATTTTTCTCAAGCTTAGAATGTAAAGTGTGGCAGCAGCAAGAAAAAGATGAATGATCAAACTCATTAACATACATATAGAATATGTATATATAAACAAGTGGGAAACTTTAAATAAGGGCTGGCCATTAAATAACATTGAAGAATTGTGGTTCATTTTACAATGTATGACAATAACAGTATGTTTTATAGGAAAAAAACTTTACAGGGAATCTTTAAGAGATATGCAATGAGGTAGTGAGATGTAAAACAGCACATTATATAAAAATCCCATATAAAACATATATCAGCAGATGGTAACAAGTATTAGAAACAGATGATAGGTATAAGAGTGAGTATGTGAACTATACTATCGACTCTAAGGGGCTGACATATTTCACAATACAAAATGCAAACCTGGTAAAGGGAAGACAGTTCACAAACAGGTAGAAGGATATTTATTCATCTCAGGAGAGAAGGAAAGAGGTAAGAGTAAGCACAAAAATAGGACCGCAGTCGGGAGCGTCCAGAGCCTCACATTTCTGTGTAAGTAAGGCAGGACTGGTTTCTGGGAAGGAGTAGAAGGGGCTATGAGGAAAGTGATAATACTGAGAAGAACAGAAGTTCTATCAGATGTCCCCATTCTGTCACTTGATAGGAAGGAGACATTGGGGGCATGGGAAACAAATCTCTTAATATCCTTTCTGTATTTATAAAGTGAAAATATTTACAAACAGAGCAAAACTTACATAGTTGTTATAAGGACAAAAGTCAAACAATACTAGGAATTTTTAGTAAGCATGAAGTATAATCCAAATACTTGGTTTGGTTTTGGAAATGTAAAAGAGAGTATGACTTTCAGAAGCTCAAAAGAATAGACAAAATTGTACCACATCAGATGAGCTGCAAGATAAAAATGTAAAGTGAAGCACTTACAAAAATTACAATTGAGACTGAAAAAAAAGGAAATGAAATACGTTACGTTAGATATTGGCAGGAAATAGAGGGAGGTGAACCAGAACCACAGAGAAGGAAGGTGGAGCTGTGCTGAAAGTAGACCTAGAGGTAGAGGAGGCTGGCGGGAGAGCAGTTTACTCTTCAGCAGGCCAGCGGGCAAGTCTCATCTTACAAGGGTGTATGGGTTGGAGAGGAAAGTCGGTGAACTCACCCCTTCATTAAGCATCCAAACGAATGCTAAGCTCAGAATCATAAAAAAAAAGAATAGATCATGTCATTAAGAATCTTCAAACAGAAAAATATCTAGGGCCAGAAGGTTTCATTTGGGGAATGCTACCAAGCATTCAGAGAAGAGCTGGCATGCCTCTACACAAACGATACAAAGCACAGAAGGGGACAGCAAGCTCCCAAATGCACTTTATGAAGCAAGCATCACCCTGACACCGAAAGCAGGCAAAGACATCACCAATATAGACAGTCACAGACCACTGCCACTTATGAACAGAATTCAGAGATTCAGAATTCTCCACAAAACCTGCCCGTTAGAATCCAACTACATACGAATATGTGTGTGTGTGTGTGTGTGTAGACATCGCCCACTTTGGGAAACACTGGTAGAGGGTGTTGTTGCCCAGTCCTGCACCACCTCACAATTATTCTTATGCTTGAGCCCATTGTTGCAGCCACTATATCAATCCATCTCCTTGAGGGTCCTCTTCTTCTTCACTGCCCCTCTACCTTGCCATGATGTCCTTCCCCAGGGACTAGTCTCTCTGACTAGTATGTGAGACTAAGTCTCACCGCCCTTGCCTCTAAGGACCATTCTCACTCTACTTCTTCCAACACAGATATGTCTTTCTTTCTGGCAGACTACGTTACTCTCAGTACTGTTTTCCAGCATCATAATTCCAACCCATTGATTCTTCTCCAACCTTCCTTATTTAGGGTCCAACTGTCACATGCATAAGAAGTGACTGAAAAACCACAGCTTGAGTCAGGCATACCTTAGTGCTCCAAGTGACATCCTTGCTTTTCAACACCTTAAAGAAAACCTTGTGCAGAAGGTTTATCCAATTCAATGAGTCATTTGATCTCTGACTGCTGCTCCCATGAGCACCAATCGTGGATCTAAGCAAGGTTACATCTGACAGCTTTAAGCTTCTCTCCATTTGTCATGCTGTTCCCTACTGGTCCAGTGGTGAGGATTTTGCTATTCTTTACATCGAGTGGTTATCCATGCTGAAGGCTGCGATCTTTGAGCTTCGAAAGCAAGTGCAGGTCCTCCTCACTTTCAGAAAGCAAAGTTGTGTGATGTGCGTATCACAAGTCCTTAATAAGCCTTCTTCCAATCCTGTCGTTGCATTTCTCTTCATATAATTCAGCTTCTCTCATTATTTGCTCAGCAGTCAGATTGAATAAGTAAGATGAGAGGATGCAACCCCGACACACACACCGTTCCTGATTTTTTTAAAATCATTTTATTGGGGGCTCTTACAGCTCTTATCACAAGCCATACATCCATCCATTGTGTCAAGCACATTTGTTGTCATCATTTTCAAAACATTTTCTTTCTAGTTGAGCCCTTGGTATCGGCTCATTTTTTTAAACCTTTCCTAATTTTATACCATGCAGCATTCCCTTGTTCTGTTCATACAATTGCCTCTCGATCCATGTACGTTCAGCATGAACAAAAATGAAGTGTTCTGGAATTCCCATTCTTCTCAAAGCTATGTGTAAGTTATCATGGTTCACACAGTTGCACAAGTAAACATCTTTCTGGTATTCTCGGCTTTCAGCCAAGATTAATCTGACATCAGCAATGATATTCCAGATATATGGAATATCATTTGAAATGTTTCAAAAATCTGATGAGGCTAACCTATTGGAAGAGATCCATATTTGTGTCCATTCCAAAGAAAGGTCACCCAACAGAATGCTCAAACTATAGAAAAATATGACTGATATCGCATCATTCCACGTCCTCTTCTGAAACCAGCCTGAACCTCTGGCAGCTCTCTGGCAACATGCTGCTGGGACCACTGGTAGAGGAAGGCAAAGGTAGAGAGTAGACAGGTGGTAGAGGGTAGACAGGTATTAACTTGAGTGATGAGAAAGCTAGTATTCCAGAGAGAGAATAGACATTTATTGTGGAGGGGAGGGTGAGCTATTGGGGACTTTGATAAGTATTCTAAGTTGTTGACTACAAAAAAATGATCTGAAATATAAATCACCATGTGTTTCACAATTTAAAACACTTTTTTCAAAAAGAATGTTAAACAGCTAATAAGGGTCAGGCTTAGTTCTTAGGTACTGAAAACAACAGTGACTAAGACAAGTCCTAATGAAGTCCCCTGACACAAATGATAGAAAAGAGAGAATGTAGATCCCATCAACAGTCTTTGAATAGCTCAGTACTTATTGAAGTTCTAGGCCCTTAGTACACACACACAAAAGACCCAAACTCACTGTCACCAAGTCAGTGCTGACTCAAAGCGACACTAGAGGACAAGATAGTGCTGCCCTGGTGAATTTCTGAGGTTGAAACTCCTTAAGGTCGTAGGAAGCCCTGTCTTTCTCCCAAGGAGCAGCTGGTGGTTTCAAACCACTGACCTTGGAGATCGTGGCCCAATGCATAACCCTTATGATGCCAGTGCTCCACTTGGTACACAGCAGTGAATAAAACATACCGTCACTCCACGGAGCTTAGATCCAGCAGGTAGACAGGTGAACGTATAAACAAGCAATCAGACAACGGTGTGTCTTCAGAAAAGATATCACATAAGGTAACACGTCGCCGTGATAGGCAGGGAGAACTGGTTTCGAGTGACCGGGAAAGGAAGGTCTCCTTGAGAAAGAAATGTCAGCGTTGACAACTCAGAGGCAGGAAGGATGCAGAAAGTCAGGTGAGCTATGGAAAGAGCAAGCAAAGATCCGGGAAGAGAAAGACATGAGGTATGTCGCAAGGACTACGTTAGAAGGGCCGCTGTGGGAAAAGTAGAGTGAAGGATGGATGCAGGTTATTGGAACTAAAGGGGTCAAAGAATGGTGAGGCGGTGACGATGACTAGATCATTTGTAAGGTTGCCAACACACTTATCAGCACACCCAGAACTTAGATGAGGTAAGCAGACGCAATCAAATGCCAAAGTCCTTCAGGGAAGATAACTATGAATGATTAGAGGGTTCCACCGGAAATAAAATCAAAAGTAGCAACATTATTCAAAATGAATAAGGCAAGAGGAGTCCTTTATGAGAGTCAATAAGCAATTTTTACATAGCTGTGTGGTGCTAGAAAAATGTCAATAACCATTACTGAGTCCTAGGATGAATGCTTGAGGAATTCCAACTTCACAGGTAAAAGTGACGCAGAACAAAGGGAAAAGGCAGGTGGGAAGAAAGATCAGCACATTGTGATATCGCCGAAGCAAAACGAAGGAAAAATATGGTGGGCAGTCTCCAGTGCTGCTGACAAGTCCCTTCAGAATGCCCACTTCACTTGACAGGTGGTGGGACAGTTCCTACTAGCATAGGTTGGGCATGTGACAAAGCACAGGTGAAAAAATGTTCATAGTTTGGGCAAGAGAAAACTAAAATGATGTTCCCAACAGTAAGCTCAGAAAGAAAGATAACGAAGGTGGGATGAGGTTGGTGACAAGAGAAGGGTCCGTGGACTGAAGGTGCCAGACAGAAGAGAGGGGAGCAGCTGGCAGATGGCACAGCACTGGCAACTGAAGCAGTCACTTTGGAGGTTACATGAGTTTCAGATAACAACGAGATCCAGGATGTAAGCATTGGAGTGAGTGGTCGGGGTAAAGGGGAGAGGAGATAAGGTCAAGGAGTGGTTTTCCATCTAACTATAAACGTCCAACAAGATGGCAGGAGCGCCCTGGGTAAAAAGGGAGACTGGGAGCCAGGTGGCAAAATCTTCAGTGACTAAGGCATGACGACGGGGTGGCCAGAAGATAACAGCATCAAAGAAGAACTCTTCCCTTCCAGCAGATAGCAGTTGAACCATCAGAAACAATTTAGGTGGTTAAAAAGCGCTAGCTCTAGAACAGGCAGGTCTGCACAACATGCTGGGCCTGCCCCCTTATTAGCTGTGTGACTCTCTGATTTTGAGTACATTACCTACCTTCTCTGGATCTGTGTGTGTGTGTGTGTGTGTGTTTTAATTTGAACTAAAAACAATACAAAGTATACAACCAAAGGAGTTTTGGGATGGCACAAATTACTAAGAGTTCAGCTCTTAAGCAAAAGCTGAGTGATGTGAATCCACCCAGAAGTGCTTTTGGAAAGCGGACCTGGTGGTCTCTGTCAGAGCGAGCACAGCCTTGGAAAGTCCCATGGAACACAGTTCTCCCCGCGCACACCCGGGGGCTGCCATGAGGCGTAGTTGGCTCGTAGTTGGCTCAACCGCAAGTGGTTGAAACTACAAAAGGCAGAAATGTTTTGGTCTCCAAATGTTAGAAAGGAAATTCAATTTTAGGAACAAATCAAGTTTTAAAAAGAATAGTTTCTTTCCGTTCCAGCATAAGAATGAAATCTAAAACAAACATAACTGTCACCTGGTCATTCAACTAATCTTTTGGAGAATATAAAAAGTAAATAACCTTGTCTCAAAATTTCACTAGGGGGTGAAGGCAGAATAAGAGAATATCTGTATCAGGAGCAACTATGGCGCTGGATGATCCCATGAAGACATAGCTTCCCAACCTTATTTGACGGTTTGCCCCCTTTAAAGTAAGAAAGGAAAAAACAACAACAAAAACTCAGCGTCCTCCAAAAAATGTTTGTACTGATGTGCAGAATCCAGGATCAAGTGTAGGTATCTACTTCTGCATCCCCGCTGGATTGTTCCAGGGTACCCCAGGGAGTGGGATGACCCACTTTGGGAACCAATGATGTAAGACAGCCACCAAGTCCTCAGTGTGGATGTCACGTGACTGTTGTTTCCCACTTACAACTGATTTTATATTCACTTGACTAAGCTCCATCTTACAAGGCAGTATACTCGCCCCACCCCCTAAAAGCACTTGACAAGTCATGACGGAATCACAGAATGCGTTCTGCAAGACTTAGCTTGATTCATAGTCTGCCAGGCTCTAATTCCAATAATTCATGTAATTATTCACTATTAGAGGAAAAAAAGCAGAAGCAAGAATCCAGGTAGACAGAAGTAATCAACCAGCCACAAATGGGATTCAAGAAAAATATTTGTAATAACTAGAAAATTTCCACAAAACTAGAAAGTGAGATCCACAATTATATGAAGGTTGCCATATTTTAGAATGTCAGCAATGTGCCACCCAGAAGTCATGAAAGAAAAAGGAATAAATAATCCATTGTTAACATTTACTCTCACGGGTGCCTGGGGAGCTGAGAGGGGCCCCGGAAGAGCCCTGGCTGTACACTCAGCTGCTAATGATAAGGTGGGCAGTTCAAACCCACCTACCAGTCTGCCGGAGAAAACTGTGGCAGCCTATTCCTGAAAAGGTTCCGAAGCAACCAAACCTGCTGCCATTCAATCACGCCGATTCAGACTCATGTTGTTCTTGTTTGGGGTGCTTTTGAGCCAGCGACCTTATGTAAAACAGAAGAAAACACTGCCCCCTCTTGTGCCATTCTCACAATTATTCTTATATTTGAGCCATTGTTGCAGCCACTGCATCAAGCCATTTCCTCGAGGGCCCTCCTCTTTTTCACAGCCCCTCCACTTTAGCACGCACGATGTCCTTCACTAGGGACTGGTCTTTTCCTGACAATATGGCCAAATTACATGGCAGGAAGTCTTGCCATCCTTGCCTCTAAGGAGCACTCTGATTGTACTTCTTCCAAGACAGATCTGTTTTGTTTTGTTTTTTCCATTGGCTCTCCAGGGAACTTTCAATGTATTTGAACTAACACCGTAGTTCAAATACATTGATTTTTCTTTGGTCTTCTTTATTCAGTGTCCTACTCTTACAGCCACATGAGTCGATTGAAAATACCATTACTTGGATCAATGGTATTTTCCTTAGTCCTCAAAATAACATCCTTGATTTTGATACTTTAGAGAGGCAACATATTGACTTCATACAATAATTCAGACTCAAAGCAACTCCCCAAAGGGTTTCAGAGACAGTAAATATTTAGGAAAGCAGACAGCCTCAACTTTTCCCCAAGGTGTGGTTGGTGGGTTTAAACAGCCAACCTTGTGGTTAACAACTCAATGCCTAGCCCACAGTGCCACCAATACTCTTCATAAAGATCACAGCCTTGTAAAGCTATGGGGCAGCTCCACCCTGTCCTATAGGGTGGCTGTGAGTCAGAATCAACTGGATATCAGCAAGTTCATAGGGTTGGAACTTTGATCACACACTTGCCAAGATTTCAGATTCATTTATGACATAGTACTTTGTACAAGTGCCCTTATCTGAACCACACTCATAGTGGCTGGTCTCTTCTTTCCACACTTCTGAGACGACCATTAGGAGAGATGCTTGTCTAGATAAATGAGCGGTGGCTACCTGATCAATTAAAGAATACTGAAATCTAAGTCAGGATGGGTAGTTGTTGAGACTCAGGCCATGTGGCAAGCTGTGATTGAAATAAACTCATTTTACTTCTTCTCTCCAGAATATATTTTCCATGTAAAATTATCTTCTAGGTAAAGGTAAGTCAAATTTCCAAAGCATTTTAAATTGTGGATAAATTCAAAACTCACCATGGCAAATACACTGACAGTTGGTCTCTTTTCTTTCTTCTCATCTTTTTTACTGGAGAAATATAGAAACAAAATTAATAATACAGACTTTAAAAAGTAACAGTTTTTAATTACCAAAATAACATATTATTTATATTATTTAATAGTATAGTATTTAGATTATAGAGCTTTAATGACAAACTGGGCAAAGAAGGATATATACAAATATATTCAGCATAAAATAGATTTATAATAGTTTATTTCCATTTATAAAGTTTAGATATAAATGTTTACATATATGTATGTAGCTATTGAGATTTCAATCAACGTTTTCTTTATTGTGCCTTTCGTATTTTTACATTTTCTATGATCAACACACATACACACATACCCCTCTTGCAATTATAAAAACGTATGTACTAAAATTAAGTTTCCTGTTTGTATCTCAATTACAAAGTCATTCATGTTCATCGGAATTCGTCCCCTAAATTTTCATCCGAGTCATTCTAAATGGTAGATTTTTCTACCTATACCCCACCTACATGTTATCCAGAATCATTCCCTCTTCTAATGGAGAGTCATAATGATCTGATTTGGGGCTAAATGAAAAGTAATGAAGTCACCCTTAAGGAGCAAATTTAATTTAGAAAGGATGTCTGGAGCTATAAATGGGCTATTATGCCAATAAATGCAGTCCAGAGAACTATGGTAGAAAAGCGATGTCCCCAGGCATAGAAAAGTCAACTATTATTTGAGACCAGAGTCAAATGAATCTAACTCTGTAACACATGTTTTCTACCATGTGTTTCTTCCACCAAGGGCAAGAAAGTAAACCAACCAGACCAGACCAGCCATCCTCATTTATATATCCATATTCGTAATTAAAGCCTATTTCACAGAAAAGTAATTTCTACACAGATTTTTAAGTTGAAAAAATAGATCTATCCTTTCCTTTGTTCTTTATACTACACAAGGCTGGTAGCAGTGAAGTGACTTTGAAAGAAAAAAGTCCAGAGTAAGCCCACATTTGGCTTTGGAGTCATGCTAGGCAGTCATAAGCCCCCACAAAATAGACAAACACAATGCTTTAGGTCTGGCTCCACCCTGCTCCCAGTAACATGGTTTCAGTATCTCTGGAACCAGGATGAGAAGAGAAAAAGAGCCATAAATAATAGCGTTTTAGCTCTTAGCTTTTTATTTACACTTCATTTCTCTAAAATTGGGGCTATTCTAGGAAGTTACAAGATTTCAACACTGGCTAAGTAAGAACTTCCCATGCATGATTCTGTTTACAGTAGTCCTTTAAACAACTCTATGAGACAGGTACATTTCTGTCCTTTTGTGGAATAGAAAATTGCAGATAAGAAAAGTTAACTAGTCCAACGTCACACACCTAGAACAAGGACAAGTGCACTTGTCTGTCCCCCAGACCACAAAGCTCTCCTGAGGCTTCTGGGATCAAACACTGAAAGAGACTGTACCTCCACACAGACTCCCACCCCTGCAAGGTCATTCATCCCCATCCCCATCAGCTTGCACCGCAGTGCTTACAAAGGTAAATTGCTCCAACATCATTTTAATGATGAGCCTTTACAAAGACAGATGATCTACATGGTACTGTTATACCAGGATTACACATTGTAGCCAAGCCACATTGCTTTAAAATCCTTTAATTTAGTATCTATAGCTTTAAGAATAGATTAAAATCCAAAGTGATGTACATAGTTTAATGTTTAACTAAAAACTAAACATTTAAATACTTACATAGAAATACCTCCTAGTTTGGAAAAGTCTGTTGGTCATGATAAGAAACAGTAATAAAATGAAGATGTGTGTAAACTTTTATGTTCTTTACCATTTAACTCCACATACACTCGATACTTCTTACATCGAAATCTCTATTTGTAAAATTAAACACACCATCGGTTTTCAGCTGTGAGTCAGAATCTACTCAATGGCAGTGAGTTTGGTTTTTAGTTTTTCTAAATTACTAAGTTTATAAAAAGAAAAATTAAAAACAAAAAGAGGGTCAGCTATCTTCCATTAGATAGTCTTTTTCTTTATGGGAAATCTTTATTGTGAAAACTTTTCAAATAAAAAATTGGAGGAATATAGTAAATATCTGCATCTTAATCATCCAGATTCAGCCATATTTTCTTTATCTGCATAAGCAGACATGTATTATTATCGTTGTTATTGTCTGGCTGAATCATGCAAAAGTAGCTGGAAAGTATAAAGGGGTCTCATATTATCTTACCATTATGACATCTAAAAAAATCAATAGCAATCCAATATCCTCGAACATGCCACACATTTTCCAACAGTGTTTTTTATAGGGCTTTTCTTATTGAAGCCTGATATAATGAAGTTTCACACACGATGTCAAGCTCTTCAGTCTCTTTTAGTCTAGAGTTACCCTTGCTTCTTTTTGTTTGTTCATTTGATTGATTATATGACTTTCTAAAAGAAACCATTACAGTTCTCTTACAGAATGAGAGTTCTAGATCTTGGATTTGCCTGTTTCCTAAAGGGTCATTTCATTTCTTCTTTCATTCCCTGTTATTTACTACGTTGAAAGTTAAAACCAGAGCTGTGATGTCCAATAGAGTCGACACCACCCACACGAGGCTATTAAGCACTTGAACCGTGACTAGGTCAGAGATAGGCAATAGATATAAAATACACACCCGATCAAAAGACTCAGTATGAAAAAGGAAATGTAAAGTATCTCATTAGTAATATTTGTGCCAAATATATATTGAAATGATAGTAATTTGGATATATTGGATCCCATAGACTACATTTAAAAAATTAAGTTCACTTATTATTTTATACCTTTCTTAAATTTGATACCAGAATGTGTTTGTATTAGCCCTTGATTTTTAATTGGACAGCACCATTTAGAGGCTTCACTGGACAAATGTTTTTTTGTAAAACTTATTCCCTGGTATACCTCAGTACTATTACAATAAGAGCCCATTAATATTAGGTCATTCGACCTGGATGGGCAATGCCAGGTCTGAACAGTTGGTGCTGATTGTAAAATTTCATCACTGTAAATGCATATTTCCCTTTTTATAATAAATAAGAATTTTAAGGCTGGGAGAGAGAAATCCCGCAATATAACCTTTTTCTGAATGATTTAGCATCCGTTGATTATACTCACCATTGATTATGGCTCACCTGAACAAATTATAACTGCAGGTTCTAAAATAATAGAGCATTCCTGGATGTTTCTCTACCTCTTAACCCTCTTTCTGTCTCCTCCCTTCTCTTAGAATACCATTAAGGTACTCAATATTCACAACGAACAAGTTATTACTATTTTTGATGCTCAAATGTCCTAGACTTTCAAGGCAGGCCCAAGTGTACTTTTGACAACTCCATTTGAAAACTCAATTTCCTTGTTTTCTGGTACTACAAGATAATCCTGGCTCACTTTGTATTTTCTCTCTCTGAGACCTAGATACCATTTCTCTCTCTAGTTCTGGTTCGTTTTAGTGAAGAATGGTACATTTTAAAAGCCAAGACATGGTCACTAAGTCAGCTCACTGTTAATGTCCCTTTCTGTGGACCAGTACAGAACCGTAAAAAAAATCTAAGTGCACATTGAAATTCCCAATGAAAACATAAATGTAATATTACTTTTTAAAATCTTGTTTAATTTCCATATTTGTATTTCTTTTCTCATACACTGAAAATGTTGCCATATACAAATATCAGTATGATCAACATTTATTTTTTACCTTACAATTTCCTACAGACAATGAAGCTACTGTGAAGTTTCATATTTCCTGTATAGACCACAACATTAAAAAAAATAGTTCCCCCCCCCCCCCTATTTCATTACATTGCCCATTCCCAGGGATTCTCAAAGCACCTTCAACTAACCCGTTTGGTAGTTCCCAATCTCCCCCTTTCAAGAATTCTTTTACAAGTGCCAGACATTAGTTATCCTGTTAAAAATAAATAACACCTAAATATAGCTTTGGCCTTCAGCACTTGTCGTCCACAAACACGCGATGTTTATGTGGTTTTGCTTTACCAGAACCATGAGACTAACTCAAAGAGCACAGAGCAGAAAGCTGAGCGTGCAAAGTCGCTTGTGAAACAAGTTAAAAAAACATACAGAAAAGGATGCCAGAAGAAAAAAAAAGAAAGAAAAAGAAAAGGATGCCAGCATTGGCCTGTCTAGGGCCGGCGAGCTAAGGGAGGATGTAGTATATACTGTGTCCAACTCGGCCCTGGGACTTCTGCTCCAAGCAGGGCAACCTCTTCCCAAGGCTGGTTTTCTTTTCTTAAAAGAGCTTTTCTTAAAAGAAGAGCTAAAAGCTAGCAGCCCATCGTCTCTGCAAGTCATTGAAGCTAGGAAATGAAACAAACCGGCTACCTTTTCTTGCCCAGTTCCAAGCTCCCTGCTCTTCCGTTGTGGCCCCCTTCAGCATCCATCGGGCCCTGCGGAGAAAGTGCAGACGGTTAGCACGTCGGGGCCCCGCTTCCCACACCGAACCGGGCCGGCGCGGAGCCCGG
>NW_022103920.1:53847366-53863240 GCF_000313985.2 Echinops telfairi
GCGCTCCACCAGCCAGCCGTCCGCCGGTTCCGAGACGACCCCGACCCCGAAGGTGCTCCCTCCCAGCCTTCTGGGGACGATCCAAGCGCCCAGGAGGACCCTGCGTCTCAGCCCACTTGGCCACCGCGCAACTTTTCCAGGGGAAATCTAAATCCCAGACGCGCTTTTCTCCTCGGGGATCAAGCTCAGGAAACTGGAGAGCCCGACCCTTCCTGGGAACCGCCCAGTCTACCTCTGACTTTCCCCCAATCCTCCACCAAGACCTGGATTTGGGGAGAAGAGATTTTTGCCCAAGATCCCAGCGGATGTGAAGGGCAGTGGCAGAGGGAGGGAGAGGGGTGGTGCGTAGCCAACACCGTGATGCGTAGCCAGCACCCAGCCTATCATCCTGGCTGTGCAGGATTAGTCAATGTTATATTGAATGTTCATTGCAAGAAATTTCGAAAGAGGTTGTATATCTTAGAGGAAGGTCTTTGCTTCCGTTGCCTTTCAGCAACACACAGCAGCTGGCTTTTATTGGGATCATCAGGGACACATTCGTTTAAGGGAGGATGTATACGCTGTGTCCAGCTCAGCCGTGGGACCTCTGTTTTCAGATGCTGTGTGTTTAGATAGGTAGATGATCCCCAGCACACACTCACTGCCACTGAGTCAATCCTGACTCACAGTGACCCCCGGTGGGTTTTCCAGCTGCAATTGTTTCAGGAGTAGAAAGCACAGTCTTTCTCCCGCAGAGCAGCTGGTGGTTTTGAACTGCCGACCATGGGGGCTAGGAGCGGGGGAGAGGGAAAGAGAATGAACCAAGGCATAACTCATTACACCACCAGAGCTCATTATAGTCGTAAATAAAAAGAAGAATGTCTAATATTTGAATAGAAAAGAACGTGTCACTTTAAATGGACATTCCGTGGCAGATGTTTTAAAAAAAAGAGTATGTGATATTTTAACATTTTCACTGTAAGATCAACGGTGATGTTTTCTCAGAAACATTTCAGTAGTTGCTTGTTACTCTAGATTATTAAAACAACCATAGCCTATTTCTGCATACTATTTCAATTTTAATTTTTCCCCATATTTTCTGTCGTTTTTTTCTTGTCCACTCGATTTCTTCGAAAGGAAATGCAATGGTCACTATTCTAATTTGTAAAGCACAGTTAACTCACATCAAAGGTTTTGGTAGCTATACATATAGGGGAAAGAGTTGGTTTTGTAACCTTAATCTACATTCTCTGATTTATCCAAGTGGCTTCTCAGAAGTTTACTACAAAATTTTAAATGAAGGAAGGTTATTTTATTTATTTATTGAGCGTGAGGTGAATTCTCCTTTCTTTAAATAAGTCATGTTTAAGAACCATCCTTTCTATCTTTGACTGAAATTTCTCTTGCCTTGTTTTTTTTTTTCTTAGCCATACAATGAACTTTTGGGTTTTTTTCCTTTATAAATTTTTCATGAATTTTAACATGCTTTAATGGGATATGCATGTTCATTGGAAATATTGATTTCTTGCTTTGTGGCCCACCTGAGGCAAATGTACATAAAAGGCTTCATCTTCATCGCAAGCATTTTTAAATCTTAACACTTCTGCTGTCTTTTTCCATTTACATTTGGTCCTTTCTCCTACCAATAATATAAGATGCTTTAAACCTTCCCTAAAGGATAATATGACATTATACTAATTATAATATTTCTATAGGCTTGAGCTTCAAGTTAAAATCTCTAGGAAGGACATACATTGTACAAGGATCAGACTAATCATAGTAATATTATGTACAACAGAACAATACATGGCCCAGTCCCATTGTCATTATTGTTGACCCCATTGTTGCAGCCACTGTGTCAATCCATTTCCTGGATGGTCTCCCTCTTTTCCCTGACCCTCTACCAAGCATGATGTCCTCATCCAGTGACTAGTCCTCCTGAAAGTGCCCTCATGGCATAGTGAGTTAGGAGTTATTCTGCTTGCTAACCACAAGGTCAGTAGCTCGAACTTACCAGTTGCCCAGAAGCAGAAAAATGAAACTTTCTGATTGCATGGGTCATTTCTAACATGTCCTAGAATCACTCACCATTCATTGAAATGGATTCAAGGGCAGTGAGTTTTTGGTTTGGTCCCTTCTGATAACATCTTCAAAATATATGAGACAGAGTCTTGCCAGCTTCGATTCTAAGGAGCTTTCTGGCTACACCTCTGTGAAGACAGATTTGTTTGGTCCTTTGGCCATCCTTGATCTATTCAATATTCTTCACCAAAACCATAACTCAAATGCATCGATTCTCCATTGGTCTACCTTATTCATTGTCCCTCTTTCACATGTAAATGAGGTGATTAGGAATAGTATGCCTGGGTCAGGAGCACCTTTGTCCTCAAATGACATCTTTACTCTTTAACCTTCTAAATAAGTCTTGTACACCCGATTTGTCCAATGCAATAAGTCGTTTGATTTCTTGACTGCTGCTTTCATGCACCTTGATTGTGGATCCAAGTAAAATAAAGTCCTGGACAATTCCAATACTTTTTCATTTATTATGCTTGTTGGTCCATTCGTAATAGTTTTTGTTTTCTTTACGTTGAGTTCTGACCCATACTGAACTCTGTGTTCTGCAGGTCCTCTTGGCTTCCAGCAAGTATGATTGTGTTCACTTCAAAGGTCCTCAATGAGCCTCTTCAAATAGTTGTGTTTCTTGGATTATTTGCTGAACACACAGATTAAATAAGGATGATGAAAGAATACAACTCTGATGCACCCTCTTCTTAATTTTAAACCATTTAGTTAGTATCCCTTTGTTCTTTTGAAACAACTGACTCTTGGTCTGTGTACAGGTAGCAGATGAGCACAATGAAGTGTTCTGGAATTCCCATATTTTACAATGTTACAATAATTTGTCATGATCCATACAGTTGAATTCTTTTTGTAATCAATAAAACACAAGTTAACATCTTTCTGGTATTCTCTGCTTTCAGCCAAGATCCATCTAATGTCTGCAATGATATCCTTTGTTCTGCATCCTTTTCTAAATCTAGCTTGAATCCACTTTATCTTAGAGTCCATTAAAGAATGCACAAAATTCATCTTACTTCCACTTGTCCAATTTCTATACATTTGTGGTTTCAGATCTATGTTCTGATCTCAGCTTCCTCAGCATATGTTATTTTGTCATGTCCCTTTAAAAATTTACCTATTATACTTCCCACCTACTTTCCTTTTCCCAAGATGTTTGCTTCTATAGGAGATTCTTCATTGTGACCCTTTTGTTCCCAATCCTATGTTTTTCTTTTCTTGATCTACATGATAGTTAATTACTCCTATTTTTCCTAGCTTCTCTATTTAGCTAGCCTGTTTTAATTGAAAGTTCAATATCTTGAAAAGAAGGCACAAAAGGTCAAAGTAGTGAACTTAACTGACCTGAGTCAGAGAAAGAATATACCTGAGTTTCCCAGTCCAGAGAGCAATACAGATGACTCAATTGTGTCAACAAAAATAAACGACTCACGCACTCTTTACCCATTTATGTATAATTGACTTTTGTGTATGAAAGACACGTGACTATCTTAACGACAGGAGACTTTGAATGACCATATTTGAACTTTCATCAGATTAACTCGGATTTTTTTTCCTATGAAACTCTGTCTTTAAACACACACACACACACACACACACACTATATCTTTCAAAGTAAAAATAGTCATTTCCAAAGAGGCTCTTTCATTTGCCATCATTTAGCCTATACTGTAACAGCCACACTTGGACAAAATTGTGATCAAATGGTAATAAATTAACTTAATTTAAAATTAAGAGACTTAATGACTTAGCCATGTAAAATATCTTAGGACTAGTGATATTAATTACATTGGAACATGTCTAAATTCACAAAAGGGAATGAGGAGAAAAACCTTTATAACGAAGTTGATTCCATGAAATGGAGGTGAGACACTTTTATCCCTTAACCTTTTTATAAACGGGGCCATCAGCGGTTGCTCCACAGCAGTTTCTTCTTCTCTTCTGTGATAGAGAAGCCATTGCAATGGCCATATTCATAGTTAAGTGGTTGATTAAGGTACAGGTAGAGGTTGGGACCAGGAAAACTGTAGATCAAGTGTTCTTCCTTCAGTACAGGACAGGGATGCTCAGTTCTTCCCAACTGCAGGCTCCACCTGAGCCTCTGAAAACAGGGCACTCTTGGTCCCCTCAGAACAGGTTCCTTTGGCCCTCTCTAGACAGACTCCTTTTGGTCTTGTCATGTGTTACTGCCAGCTCTACTGCTGAGTCCCTTGCGGGCCTCTCACTATGTTTAGTAGTACAGCTTTGGATCCATATTACAGTTGTTATAGGACGTCCCTTGCCCCCTCTTTCTCCTCATTTCCTTCTGTCTCCAAAATCTCTGTGAGCCTGGCAGCTTCAATACACAAATTCAATTGCAAGGCATGGCACTCTCACCAGGCCATGAGCTAACCAATCCCCTCCTAGTAGGCAACAGAGACTTCATTTGCATAGAAAGCTATAACTCATTTCCTTTGCATAACTTATTGCAGGCCAATCCCTGCAAGGTGCTGCTGCCAAGGATCAAGCAGAATTTATCAAGCCATCCTTATTTAGAGTTTACCCAGTCAATCAAACTGAACAAAAGTATCACAGTCTCTGGAGTAGAAAAGAGGGCTCAGGACTTAAGCGAAATAGCTCTCAAGTGATTTTTCAAAAGAGCCAAAGCCGAAGGTCCCATTCGACAACTGAATGGTAAATAGAAGCTGAATCTTACACCTCTGTGAACCCTTGTCCGTTGGCCAGACGAAATTATTTCTCTCTCCGATCCTACTGTCCATTTGGCATCTGTATCTTTCATTGGGCAATTATTACATTTTTGTATGATTAAATTTTTTCTCTAATTTGGCAAAATGACTTATTATAAAGATCCAGTAAATGTCTGCAAAGGTATGAAGATTTTAAGGGTATGACATTAGCGAAAGCTTTATGACTAGTTAACTAACTGCTTGGTTTTCATTAGAGTGAAACTTTCATTGGAAAGTTCCACAGCCACTAGAAGCTGAGGGCTGCTATCAACTTGTAGTAACTTCTCTAAAACCTTCTTTAGAGGATCACCCCTCTCTCTGAGCAAATCATTGGCGCCTATTAAATAAACCTACCCAAGATCACAATTAGATTTTTAAAATTAATTAAAAACTCACTGCTCCCCACCCCAAAAAATATCCTAAAAAAGAAATTAAAGCATGAGAGAGAACAAAAGTACAATCAGGGGAAAGTAAAAATTAAGTGGTAGCTCAGTAGGACTTGAATTAGAATTCTCAGCTGAATGGCTTTGGATAAAGTATTCAGTCTCCAAATCCTTGATTTACACATTAAAAATAGAGAAAATAACAGTATCCACCTAGTGTTTTTAAGAGAAGTAAATAAAGTAATATTTTAAAAGTGTGTGATATACTATTACCTAAAAATCCTAGTAAAGCTTTTAAAAATGGTCAATAAAAAAATAAGACATGAACAAAAATAAAGAAATTGAGGGTAAAAGTGCAACGATTGGAAAAAGTTAGTGTAGGGCACCTACAGTAAATGATATGGAAATAATTATAGATATTTGTTCTAAATAAAGCTACAAAATAAAATAAAATGTTAACTACAAAGCTTTTTGAGACAACAAAACTGAGACTATCATAAAAATACAGTAAAAGATGAGAGGTGAAAATTATTAAATGAGTAGCAGATCTACATTGGGCCTCCACTCAAGTACTCCCTCAATGCAAGAATACTTTGTTCTGTTAAACTGGCATTCCATGATACTCACCTTTTCAGCACAGTTGCTGAAGACAAAGAGGGTACATAAGCAAATGTGGTGATGAAAGCTGATGGTGCCTGGCTATCAAAAGATATAGTGTCTGGGGTCTTAAACAAGATCCCAGGTAAACAAGCGGCCATCTAGCTCAGAAGCAACAAAGCTCACATGGATGAAGCACATTAGCCTGTGTGATCACAAGGTACCAAAGGGATCAGTTATCAGGCATCAAAGAACAAAAAATCATATCATTGTATGCTTACCTCCTTGATACAATCGCTGAAGACAAATGGGTGCATAAACAAAGGTGGTGAAGAAAGCTGATGGTGTCCGGCTATCAAAAGATATAGTGTCTGGGATCTTAAAAGCTTGAAGGTAAAGAAATAGTCGTCTAGCTCAGAAGCAACAAAGCCCACATGGAAGAAGCACACCAGCCTGTGTGATTAGGAAGTGCCCATGGGATCAGGTATCAGGCATCAAAGAACAAAAAGTCATATCATTGTGAATGAGGGGGAGTGCAGAGTGGGGACCCAAAGCCCATCTGTAGACATGTGGACATCCCCTTATGGAAGGGTCGCGAAGAGGAGATGAGCCAGTCAAGGTACAGTGTAGCAATGATGAAACATACAACTTTCCTCTAGTTCCTAAATGCTTCCCCCACCACCACCACCACCACCACTGTCATGATCTCAATTCTACCTTACAAATCTGGCTAGACCAGAGGATGTACACTGGTACAGATAGGAACTAGAAACACAGGGAATCCAGGACAGATGATCCCTTCAAGACCAGTGGTGAGAGTGGCGACACTGGGAAGGTGGAGGGAGGGTAGAGTAGAAAGGGGGAACTGATTACAGGGATCTACATATAACCTCCTCCCTGGGGGATGGATATCAGAAAAGTGGGTGAAGGGAGATGTCGGCCAGTGTAAGATATGACAAAATAATAATTTATAAATTATCAAGGATTCATGGGGGTGCAGGGAGGGAGGGAGGAAAATGAGGAGCGGATGCCAGGGGCTTACGTGGAGAGCAAATGTTTTAAGAATAATGAGGGCTACAAATGTACAAGTGTGCTTTACACAATTGATGTATGTATGGATTGTGGTAAGAGTTGTATGAGCCCCCAATAAAAAGATTTAAAAAGAAGAAAAGTACTTAAATGAATAAGGAAATAATATGGGAATATATATATATATATATATATATTACTATATGTCATAAATACATCTAATTCCTTCATTCATTTTAGGACATCTACCCTGAAGAAATAATCAAGAGAAAAAAATTAGGCACAATGTTATTTATTGTGGCTTTGTTTTTTAATAGCGGCTGAGTACATTATAACACATTCACTTGAGGAAAGTCGAAATTTAAATGTGCTAGCAAAATGTTGCAATAATAGCAGAAAATGCCTATGTGTACACAGAGGAAAGGGGCACAGAGAAATTATGTCATAGCCCAATCTATAAAAAGTAAATGAACAGTAATAATAATAAAATTAATTACTGTAAGCTTATAGTATAGTTTATTTTTTATAGAAATCCAGATTTGCCAAAAATTTGCAGTTTCATATACCCCCTCCCCCCTATCATATAGTTTCTCCTATTAACATCTTGCTTTAGTGCAGTGGTTCTCAACCTTCCTAATGCCGGGACCCTTTAACACAGTTCCTCATGTTGTGGTGACCCCCCAACCATACAATTATTTTCGTTGTTACTCCGTAACTGTAGTTTTGCTACTGTTATGAATCAGGTGACCCCTGTGAAAGGGTCGTTCAACCCCCAAAGGGATCACAACCCACAGGTTGAGAACCGCTGCTTTAGTGTGATACTTTTGTCACAACGGATGAACCAATACTGACACTTTAGTATAGAGCCCATAGTTTATATACAGGTTTACTCTGTGTTGTTCAGTCCTATGGCCATTAACAAATACTAAGCGTTTTGTTAGCTACCATTACAATATAAAGGAGCCCTGGTGGTATAGTGGGTATGCATTGGACTGCTAACTGTGAGGTCAGCAGTTCAAAATCACCAGAAGCTCCTCAGAAGGAAGACGGGGGTGGGAAGTGTAGTCCTGTAGCGTTACAGGTTCAGAAACCCCCAGAGGAAGTTCTGCCTGCCCTGTCCTTCGGAGCCCAGTGAGTTTTGGTTTGTTTGCCTGTTTGGGTTTGGTATTACAAGAACATGCGTAATGTAGACACTGCTCTGTGTTCCACCTATTCCTTCTTTCCGATTCCTTATCATTCTATTGTTTCAATGGTTTTTAACTTCTAACATTTCCTTTTGGCTCTTTCTCAGATTTTTCATCTCTCTGCTTATGTTACTCAGCTATTTTTGCAGGTTGCTCACTTTTCCCATCAGCACTCTGTATATGAATCAGTTATTTTACATCTGGATCTGAACATTCCAAAATCTTTGCTATAGCTGAGTCTAGTTCTGATGGTTGGCCTGTCTCTTCAGATGGTAATTTTTTTGTGGAAAGCTGGGCATAATGTAACATACAAAAGGAACAGAAATAACGAGGTCTTTGGGTATCAGGTTTTATGTTTGATGGATTAGGAATCAGTTTGTCTTGCCATGTGCTATAATTGTGGAGGTAAAAAGTTAAAATTACCTTTGCTGTCCTCGTTTTTGTCTTGCTTGTTGTCTTTAGAAGGGGCCTGATGGCATAGTGGGTTACAAAATTGGACTGCTAACTGCAAAGTCAGTGCTTTAAGGCTCTGAGGGAAAAAAAATGAGGCTTTCTGCTCCTATAAAGATTGAAAACCCAAAAGGGCAGTTTTACTCTGTTCTGAAGAGTTGCTAGGGGTCAGAGTTGACGTGCTGGTAGTGAATTTGGTTTGTTTTTAGTATTGTCCCCTTTAATAGAGTCTGAGTGTTGCATTTCTATGAGAGTACAGATTTTGTCTCCCCCACCCCACCCCCACACCCCCATTGGTGTATTACCAATGCCAGTGCTAAGTATAGGAGCCGTGGTGCTGCTGCAGGTTAGATGCTGGACTGCTAAACCCATGGTTCAAACATGCCAGACTGTCTGCCTCTGTAAAGACTTACGGCGTCAGAAACGCTATGTAGGGTCACTGTGAGTCAGAATTGAAGTGATAACAGTAGGTTCCTGGTATTCTAAGTGCAGCACAGATAGTGATTTAGTTTTTCTTCCTTTTCACTGAGCTTCTAAAATGCCCATTAATAGCATTATTTCAACGCATAGTCAAACAGAGATGAATGTAAGCTATGGATTTGTTTTTATTCTTTTTCTTTACATTAAAAATGTATTGAGACTAGCTAGCAGGCACTGGTGGCGTAGTGGTATTGTGTTGGGCTGCTAACAGCAAGGCCAACTATTAGTACCAGGGTTATAGCATTGTTGCTAATGCAGAATGATTTACTGAAAAAATGGTTTAGTTAAAAATGAAATATGGCTGTAGAGTAATGAGATTAAAATTCTTGTGTGCTTAGTAAATTTGTTCTGAAGAGTATTCAGAAGAGAAATTCCTTTGAAGTCAAGACTTATTTGGTTGACTCAATCCTGGTGTATATCTATTTGATCATTCACTTTCTTTATAGTCATACCTTTTGCGCACAGATATCATCCTTGAGGAATTTCAAACATGATAAAGAAATATTACTTTAAACAGTTTCTGAGTTTCCAAAGTTCATTAAAAGGTTATTTCCTTTCTCTTCTTTTTTTTTTAGTTGCGTTATGACTCATTGACCTTGAACTTGGCTATTCTCAAATGAACTCTCTTCTGGGAACAAGATCACATCAGTTCATTGAATTTATATTCGCTCAATTCTGTAGCGGTTTCTATTACTTCAAGAGATAAAATCTACTTAAAATATGCATCCACATGTAACTAACATTGTGTTTGTAAACCAATGCCAATGGTTAAATTTTATTTTAAATTTATGACTTAAGTTAGGGAATGCTTTTAGATTTGTCTAAGGAACTCACCCACTTATACATTCATTCAACAATATTTATTGATCACCTACCACTATATGCCATATGCTTTTAGGTGTGCTTCATATGTTTATTTGTGAGTAAAGCAAACAAAAATACCTATACAGGTGACACTTACACTTGGTAGGAAGGGGAGGCGGGTTGGCAGATGAACAGAAATAAAATAAGTGACTGAAAATGGTGAAAGCTAGAAAAACAGAGCAGGTGAAGGAACTGCTAGGAAGAAAAATTACAACTTGAAATAGGATTGCCAGGATAGGCCTCATTGGGAGGTGATATTTAAACAAAGATGACAGAGAGTTGATGTGGTGCCGATTGAATCGAGTTGTTTTCGGAAATGCCTATTCATTAATTTTTTAGTGTTTCTTTAAAATGATTTACACTGTAAATGATCATGATTCAGTATTCCTCTTTATATTCAGACATGTTTGTATTACTAAGAAGATTTAGAGGTCATTTTATGTAGTAATGGTGATTTATTGCACTGTTGTCCCTGAAAGTTCAGGAATTTGCCCAAAGCCACACAATCAGTAGGAAAAGGGGCCAAGGTAACAACATAGTTTTTTTGAGGTTGAACTTGTACTTCTTACCATATTGGGATGGGATTCTAATAGTAGGATATTAGATTGGTTAGTGTAGAATACATGTTGGGAGAGAGGTACAAATCATTCTCTAACTGCTTTGCTTCACCCTTGTGTAAAATTACTCTCATCGTGATTTTTGCCCAGGATTTGCCAGACCAACCTGTTTTAATTATCAATCTTCGGGACCTAAGAGAAGTGGAATCCAAAGTACACCCAATCTATTTGCCTTAGTTAAATCTTCAGTCCAAGTTTGCAGGTATGCAAAGTTGATTAACTGAGGTCTAAAGTCTATTCCATTGTGAAAAGCAGATGAAATACATCTTGCTTATTACAAGTTGTCTTTTTATTATTATTAAAAATAAGCCATTAAAAAATCTCTAAAATGATTCTAATGTACAGAAAATAGAGGTACGATGCTAACAGCCGTAATGTAACCCATTTGTAAAACATTTACTTAACTGTATGACCTTTTGTTGAGGCACTGATGAGTCCTAATTCTTATCTTTTACTTGGGTTCTTCAGTGTTAGTTCTGTCCAGTAAGGGATTCTGTAATTTACACACATACATGTATTATCTCTGTGGTTTGACAGAACATGCTGTGACCTTGCAGTTTTCATTTTCCTTTTAATTGGCAAGATGTAGGATTGTTTGCCCTAGGAACTGCCTTTCGTTTGCTAGATATTCTGCTATAATTTCTAGCTTTGTTCTTTTTGTGCTGTGGAATCACTATGCACTACAATAAAATATTATAACTCATTTAGGTCAGCAATAATGTCCTTATTACCATTCCACATATAAAAGGAAAGAAGCCTTCATGCTATTTTATAGTCCAATCTCCTTCATTCTCTATCTGCATTACTGGTAAAGACAGTAACTTCTAAAGATGATGCTATGGAAAGCCCCACTTGATTGGCTAAGCATGTCTCACACTGAACACTGCTTAATCAGACTCTTCATCCTGTCCTCCCACACACCTTGCTTTCAGGCATGCCACACGTTAGTCTATAGCATCATCCCTTACTTTGTATCAGAAGGTAGCCGCTCCCCTTCATTCTTTTATCCAATCAGAATCTATATATTTTCTCAGCAATTACAATAATCTCTATAACCATTATAACCACTAACCTCTTTTACTTGGGCTGCTGTAAGAGCTTCCAAACTAATTTTTTCACATCCATACTAGATGCCTTCTAATTCACTCGCTAAAAAGTAATTTTTTAAAATGTGCATGTGACCATTTTAAGATGGCAGATAAAACTTGTAATGGCTTCCCTGTGCTCCACGGTTCAACACCAAAGCCCTCTGTCCTATGATGGCCGGTGACCTCTGTAGCATCCGTAGACTGCTTGGAGCTTTGCTGTGCACTGTCATCCGCTTTGTGCTCTTATCATGCTCTCTTTCTCTGCATTTTTCAACTCCTCACAATTTCTCTGTAACACATGCACACACACACACACACACACACACACACACCACTTCTCCTCTAAGTCCTCACTAACATGGATTAATTCTTTGGGCTTAGTTTAAAATTCACTTCCTCAGAAAAATGTTCCCAATGCTTCTTCATTAGATTCAGTTACCTTGATAGTGGTTCACAAAGTACCTTGTGCTTTGCCCTCCTATTGCATATCACAGTTGTAATTTTTGCTTATTGCAAAGTCTGTCTTCTCCATTGGCTTATGAGCTCTATAAAGTCAGCCCATCTCCATTTTGATCATTTCTGTTTCCTGGTCTCGGAAGCACCATAGGCACTTAGTAAATATTTCCTGAATAAATATTCATTCTATATCCCTTTGCCAACTTTCTCATTATAACCTACTGGGAACATATCTTTTCCAATTTTCTTTCTACATTTGTAGAACAATATTGCAAGGTCTTGACTGGCAGACATCACTGCCTTCACCAACGTTTCTCAGAATGATTCCTCTCCCTTGACAAGATGAATGAGATGCACATTAATATAGTGCTTAAAGTGTTTCTCTAGAGCCCCTCAGAACTCTGCTTTTTGCAGATTTCACTTTCGGTTTTGTATATATGTTGCAAACAAAAGAATTGGGGCATTAAGTATCATGAAGGCATTGTTTTTATTTATGGCTCTCTGAACATAGAAAAGAATATTGCAAAGATATAAACTGATCATATTTAGTTATACACATAGTAAATCACATTTAATTTTTAAAAGGTATTACATAATTTGGAAATGTCTTGGAGACTTTGGAATGAATAAGATTTGTGACCTGAATTAGAAGGAGTTCCCTGAATTTTGTTAAATACACTATGCCCTGCTAGGCTGATCCCAATTGTAATACTGTGGTCATAATTTCCTTTTTTAATTTTTTAATTTATTTTAGAAGACTTAATGCTAGACTACTTTTAAGAAAGCGGAGATTAAAGATGTCTAAAATGTCCAAATTTTCCAAGATGATACACCTCTTCCTTTTCCCTGATGTTAACTCCTCATCCTTTTACTATATTCCCTCTTCTTCCTGGGTTCTGCATTTCATTGTAATGTCTCACAGAGCTCACAAAGCTTCAAGGAAATGGTTCGTGTCATTGTAGGGTCTGTTAAGTCCCAAATACAAAGTTCAGGCATGTCCGGAGGGCCCTTTGCAACCGCAGTGAAGAAGCTGGTGAAACCAGGTCAGGTGATAGCCGCATCTCAAGTCCTGAGAACTGGAGGTCAGTCAGAGACAAGCCAAATGCAGGATGCCAACAATTGCTCAAAAATCAAAACAGGTCTTCCTGCTTCCGCCAGTGCTCAGTCAGGAAGCCCATGCCACAGAAGGAGAGTCTTTGATGGAAGTGTAGATGTTGTCTCAGCAGACCACACCCCAAAGGAAACAAGAGATGGTGACTGGGTCACACCCTTTAGTAATACATCCCACCTTAATTCTGTAACCGAGAACGCCCTCCAAAATGGAATTATAACCAGAGGCATAGTGGCTAGAATTTACAACACATAGTGAAGGGCTTACGGCCAGAAGGGTCATATGTAATGGATAATATCTCAAAGACATTCTTTAAAGATTTTTCATATCATGCTGTGGATGGTTTCCTCATTCCAGAATTCCTTAACAGCAAGTTTTAACAAAAACTTACTGAGCAATTGTATCAAGTACTGGAAGTGAGTTCATCGAATGCATTTGAGGCAAAACAGTAAAGGTATTGACTTTTATTGATATCTAAGTCAGGTGCTTTCTTGAATGATCTCATTTGGTCCCAACACAAAACTTTAAAGCATGGCTATATCATTCCTGCTGTAAAAAGGTAGAAAAGAAGATTTCATGAGCTTAACAGGCTTGTTCAATACCACATGGTCAGTGAAATTTGAAGGCAGGATTCCCTACAGAAATATGAACTCTGAAACCCATACTTTTAACCAATTCTCTGAAGGCTGCCTCAGGTTTAGGACTACATTAGGCATTTAAGACACAGAATTGAGATTTTCAGATTGATTAGGGAGGCAGGCCTTGTGATCTACTTTGAAAACCAGACATTGAATACCCCGTGGGTCGCAATGATCCACAACTGATCAAGAGGGTGGTTTAGGATCAACTCCATTGTCCAAGGGTCTCCTTGGATCAGAAGCTGACTCAACAGTAGTTAAAAAGAACCATGGTAAAACCATCTCTTTTTGAGAATCTATGTTCCCACATTCATTCTTATTTTCTTTAAATAATCAAGAGTGTAAATTAATGCAGCTGTCTTTTAGTTGAGAGAATTTGTTTTTGAGGTAAAGATTTGTTGTTGGAAGAGAACCAGACGAGTTCATAGACTTCAAGTTCATAAAGGTTTTGTGCCCACCTGAAACAGCAGTAGTAATATATACTCAATATAATCTTAAAAGTAAAATGATGTCTATTAAAACCCAAGTAGATCTGAATGGTGGATGAACAGGTTCCAGAGCCAGTTCCTGAATGACATGGCACTAAAAGTAGCCTTGGGATATGGAAAGATTCACAACTAGATCCAGAAGATGTTGTCATAGTCTTTATGACTGGGCGTGTGGGGAGAATCTGTAGTAATTGCTTTCAGCATAATAACAACTTTATATTTCTAGTTTAATTTCTGCAGTCAGCTTATCAGCAAATGTCTTATTTTCTCGGTATTGTAGGCTTTATGGAAGTGCTAGAGTAATCTGTTTTAAACATTAATCTAAGAGATCATTTTCAGGTGCAATATAATAATATCTTTGAAATCTGTTTATTTATAGAACACAATTTAGTTACAAAAGATGCATCCATGTTACTTGGTTCCCATCCACAAAACCTGAGCTGGAAGATTCACAAATCTAACAAAGCCCCGCCATGAATTGAACTGTGTCCTCAAAAATATGAGTCTTGATCCCTAATCTCTATGCGTGTGGTTATAATCCCATTTGGCAAAAGGATGTCTTTGTTACGTTAATGAAACAGGCTTTGTGAGAGTGTGTTTTGCAGCAATCTCTTGAGTTATAAAAGCAACTGTACAGGCACGGAGAGCAGTAGCGAGGGAAGAAAGATGCCAACCCACAGGAAGATCTCTGAGGAGCGGAAGCTGAAGAAGACAACAGGGCCTGCTTCCAGAGTGGACAGTGAAAGAGGCCTCTAGTAGAGCCAGCACCCTGATATTGAATTTCTAGTCTCCTAAACTGTGAGAAAACATGTTCTAATTTAATGCCTTTTACGCATGTTATTTCTGTTATGGCAGCTCTATATAACGGAGGTAAGTATGGAGCATTTGTCTGCTATAATTAAATCATGTGGCACTGACACTACATTAGATAAGCAGATTAAGAGAACAGACCTGGTAAGTCAGGAATAAGCCCTCTATTTATAGGGCTGAGGAGCAGAATAGTGGTTACATATTGGACTGCAATCCACCAGGTCAACCGTTGGGAACCACCAGACACATTCCTCAGGAGAAAGATGGGACTTTTTACTCCCATGAAGATTATAGCCACAGAAACTCACAGGCGCAGCCCTATCCCGCCCTATAGTGTCGCTATGAGTTGATGTCCACTTGATGTCAGTGAGTATATGTAGGGTCCACGATGAGTCAGAATCAACTCAATGACAGAGAGTATAATTGGAAGATAACATGTTGATAAAGTTTATTGTGCCAACCTGGCCGATAAACAGGTGGGGTTAATTGAAGGGTGGAGAGATAAATGGCTCGGTGAACCTCACCTTTCTATTTCTCAGGTCTCTTGCTTTCTGTGACTCGGACCTGGGTGCAGCTGCCTTAGCCCGTTCCCCGCTTCAGCTGGCGTGACTCACTTTCTGCAAGACATCCCCAAGGAGAATCCACATGGACCTACCCTAATGCAGCCCTGGGTGCTGGAGCAGCTATGTGGAGACCCCTGCCAGCGCTGAGATGCTTACACGCTCACTGATTCGGCTTTCCTCCTGCAGTCGGCATCATTGTGTGTGTTTTGTGAGATGGAGGAGAGCTTTGTGGTTTGGTGTCAGACATATGGGTTAATGTTGGACTTGTGGGCTTGGGCAGCACTGGGTTGGGATGTTTTCTTGATGTGCACTTAACCTTTATATAAAAC
>NW_022103920.1:53863800-53874216 GCF_000313985.2 Echinops telfairi
TGAGGGAGGGGGGTAGCGGGGAGGGAGGGGAAAAATGAGGACCTAATGTTGGGGGTTTAAGTGGAGAGAAATGTTTTGAGAATGATGTACAAATGTGCTTTACACAATTGATGTGTGTATGGATTGCAATAACAGTTGCAATATATAACAGTTGTATGAGCCCCTAATAAAATGTTTAAAAAATAAAAATAAATAAAACTCTCTCTTATAATGAGTTTCTGTGGACTTGTTTCTCTAAAGTACCCAGACTAACACATGTGGTCAAAGAATAAAAGAAGCATTATAATCAATAGTGGATAAAGGGATTTTTCGGTTAAATGTGTTTGAGCCACAGACTAACTATGTGAAAATCAATTCATTTATATTTTTACTTCAATCTCCTTACTAAGGTAATAATAGACATGCTTTTAAAGTGAATAAAAATAAACCATAAGAAAATGAGAAGAGAAGATTAGATATGTGTGAAACTTCTTATGAGAGTAAGACTTTAAGTTTAGAATAGATAAATAATCACAAAAGAAATAATTGATGGATTTGGCAATATAAGGATCTAAAACTTCTGTTAAGAAAAATAATTAAAAGGCAAACCATATTAGGAAAAATGTTTTAAGCAAATATGAGAGACAGGAAGTCAGTATCTTTATTAACTAAAGAACATATCGATGTAGAGATTTCATACTTTTACTTCCTTAGGTATCAGTTTCCATATTTGGAAAATAGAGATAAAAGTAGCCTCTTCTAGAGCTTTTATGATAATTAAATGAGGTAATATGTCTAAAGGTCCTAGCACATGGTAAGCAGTTAATAGGAGACTAAGAAAATGGTTTTGTAAATGCTATAACAGCAGTAGTCTCCTGTTGCTGGATTATGAATAAACAGGAAGTCAGGTTATATCAAGGGCTGCTTTGTGACTGTCAAGTCAGGTCAAGGTGAGCTGCATTGCTTCTTTATGGCATTAGGTCATTTAGCCAGGTGTGTCCATATGCACAGAGGAGAATTCTACCTGCTACCAGGTAGACACCTGAGTGAGGATACTCCTTACATGGAGGGTCTCTGTTGGGCACTGCCAACACTTGCAAGAATTACTAACTTTAGTGATAGGAGACCACTCTAGTTTCTTATAATTGATTCCATTTTTGCCCTGTGATTTACTAATCCTTTTATCTACATTGAATATATGTGCTGTTTTGCTGGCATTCATATTTTTTTCAAATATTGTGTTATATCTCTCTTCTCATTCTTTTTATGTAATTTCTAAATTTTAACTATCGAAGGTCACTCCGATTTCCATTATATTCACATTCAATAAAAACCCTTCATTATAGCTCTCCAGAATACACAGAAAATATGTTCAACATTACTATTCCCAGTTCATTTTTGTTCCTATTTTTCCTGTTTCCCGTTTCTCTTTATCTCTTTGCAATTTATTTTCCACTGATATCTGACCTATTACAATTACTTTATTTTTTAAAATTCTTCTCTCAGATATAAACACTAAACCAGGTGTTCACTGCTCCTGGTCTCATCACCTTCCTCCAAGGCCTCTTAGGCGCCCCCCCTCCCCCACCCCTCCCGGGGGAGGGGAGAGAGGCCAGGTCTCCTCCAGGTTTTCTCTACAAGGACTGGAAAATAAAAGAGCAAAGGTAAAAGCCTTATCCTGCATTTTGATGGGTTGGAATTGGCTACTAAAATCAGTACATGTTGCTCGAGGCGAAGTATGTGTAAAGTATTGGTGTGTGTGTGTGTGTGTGTGTGTGTGTGTGTGTGTGTGTGTATAATGAATATTTAAGTCAAGTCAAGACATAAAAGCTTTCGCTTTGGACACTACCAAACGCATCATAAATAACCCACCGCTGTCATTTGGCAATGCCACAGAGACGGCATCTGTTAGAACAGTTCTAGTGAACAGGCGCTCACTGAAGCTGTGTGCACCAGGGTATTAGTGGTGTTATGCTATTCGGTCCAAACCTTTGTCTGTTCTTTTTTTTTTTTTTTAATCTTTCAGACTTGCATGTATGGCTTTTTAATTTTATTATTATTTTTTAAGATCATTTTATTGGGGGCTCTTACAACTCTTGTTACAATCCCATACATCAGTTGTATCATATTTGTACATATATATTGCCATCATTCTTTTCTAGACATTTACTTTCTTTTGAGCCCTTGGGATCAGCTTTTGTTTTTTTCCCTTCCTCTTCGCCTCCCGGGGCCCCCCCCCCTCCCCGTGGCCCCTTGATAGATTATAAATTGTTATTATTTTCATATCTAACACCAGCTGCTGTCTCCCTTCCCCCTAGTTTTTGTTGTTCTTCCCCCTGGAAGGGTGTGTGTGGTTATATGCCATTCATTGCCATCAGTTTTCCCTTTCTGTCCTTCTCGCCCCACACTTCCCCGTCTGTTATTCTTAATGTTTAATAAACTTTGAATTTTTTTCTTTCAAAAAACAAAACAAACCAAAGAACCAAGGTCTCATAAAAAATTGGATCTGAAAAAGGAAATTACCAGGTTTTTTTTTTGGGGGGGGGGATCCTAATATTTGTAATATTTTCATGCTGTACCTTACATTTCCTAGTTTATGACATTTTAAAGTCAATACATGACCTGGGACACCAAAACATCAGATCAAATAAAACGAGTGTTCCCTGAGTAATAAGAGTGTTGCAGTCTAGAACAAAGAAAACGAAAATATATTTAGAAACAGCTAATTTAGGTATTTAGTATATACCATAGCTATAATAACTACAATTTAGGAGTTAAATGTTTGAATACTAGTTTAAGTGTGGCTATTCAAAAGATCCAGAGATGGCCCAGAAGACAGACGTGTCTATCTGCTTTCCCAAGGTCACAACCTTGAAACCTTATGAAATAGTTTTCCTCTGGCCGTTCTACTCTCAAAACCCTTATGAACCAGCCCGCTCGGCAGCAGCTGTCTTAGGTGGGGCTCTCTAAAGAAGCGAAACGAATGAGATATAAACATATACATAGATCCACATCCTCTGCTGTTGCTCAGTTGTGGAATAGCTCCAAGCTCAAGCTTTCCACTACTCACACAGCAAAGTTTAAAAAAAAAAAATCCTTGCACTGTGTTCACAACTTTGATAGTGAACCGAAAATCTGACTTTAAAAAACCTGCATGGGCCAAGAGCTCATCACAAGATGCATCTCACGGTGGACACAAAGGGGCAATGGACATTTCAGTCTAAGCACCCCTCCCCTTGCTCTGACAACATAGGTAGCGCTTGTGTTGGTGCGTTGACACATTTGTCTTTTCACTTTTGCCCTCCCTGCTTTACTTGCATAAAATATTGTAACCATGTCTCCAAGGAAAGTTAGAGATGCCAGCAGTAAAGCTAAGAGGAAAACTGTGAGAACCAGATAGAGTTAAAGAAAGAAATCATTGTGAAATTTGAATGAGGATGTCACTTGCCTCATTTGGTAACCGAAGACAACATGGTGACGTTGACATTATCAACTTGTTAGGGGAAAAAAATATGGCTAAACCAACTAATGTGGCAAATGATGTGAAATCGTTAACCATGAAACAAAGAACGCAGACCAACAAAGAGGTTGAAAAGTTAGTTAATTTAGATAAATCGGAAACAACCAGAACTCGATAGAGTATTCGAGACAGTGATATATGAGAAGGCTATATGTCACCTTAGTGAATTTGTAAGTGTAAATTTTAGGTCTTAGAATGAATTATTTGGTCTTCCATTATTTCTTATGAAAAAAAATTCAATTCTCAAACTTTTCAGGTTCAAACACGAATTTGGAATTCACTGAGTTCACTAACCAAGTCATCACTGTATATATGGAGAGAGAGAGTGAGAGAGAGAGAGAGATTTAACTCAAAGAAATGACATGTGTAACATGCAGTTGTAGAGACCGGCAAGTTCCAACTCCATGAGTGAGATGTCAGACTGAAACTTATTCTGATTCATGTAGCAGCATAGCATGATGAACCCATGATTAGCAAGTCAGATGACAGGCTGTGAAGGTAAATGAATTCAAGGTTAACAGGTAAGATGGCAGTTTGCTGACTGCAGGTAATATGGCAGGCCAAATTAAATACAAATACAAAGAACTAGAGGTGAGACAATGAGCCAGATGCAAGATTCAGATCCAGCAAAACAAAGTTTTGTCAGAACATCCACATATACTAGAAACAGACCACACCCCTGAGGAAATTCTCTTTCATTTGATTGACTGCACATAGCAGATCTCATCATAGAAGTGATTATATTTGATCAGATTTCATCAAGGGGGATGTGGAAGTTATATAATATCATGTCAACTTGATAAATAAGTCTAGGGAGTCTAGCCTGTCAATCAGGTCACAGCCTGATGATGTCTCCTGTGGGCGTGGTCTTCTCATGAGGATTCTGGGAACTTCCTCTCTTCCTCCCTGGAGGTGGTCTCACACTCTCTGTTGCACAGTCCTGCTGATAAGCCACAGCCCTGGAGCTAGAGGAGCCGCGTGGAGACCTGGCACCAGTGCTGAGATGCTTCCGCAGCCACTGGATCCACAACTTTCCACACACTGGGTCTGTGATCTTCCTGCATTCAGCATCATTGCGAGTGGTTGTGTGAGTCTGAAGAGGAATTTATAGGCCAATATCGGACATATGGGCTGATATCGGACTTATGGACTTGATCTGGAGTGGGCTGGGATGTTTTCTCAATATACAATTGCTCTTTGATATAAAGCTCTCTCTTACATATGAGTGTCTCTGGATTTGTTTCTTGAGTCAACCCGGTCTAACACAGGAGATAACTAAATTACAACTGCCAAACAACTGAGAATCATGGTTCAAGTTGACATAACCTTATCTATCCTATCATAGCAACTAACAATAGTAATAATTGTATTGTATGCTCATTGTGTTTTAGTATAGATAAGTATCTAAATAAAAATTTGTTTTGCCTTTTATTTTTATTGTTTATTTCCTATTTTTCCTGCTACACTACCAATTGATTAAAAAAACAGCTGTATTATTCTGGTTTATTTCTGTTCTTTCTAGGTGCTTGTGCTAGTTTGGGTACTTTAGAGAAACAAATCCACAGAAACTCATGTATACGAGAGAGTTTTATATATACAGGTTAAGTGCATATCAAGAAAACATCCCAACCCAGTGTTGCCCAAGCCCACAAATCCAACATTAACTCATATGTCCGACACCAATCCCCAAAGTCCGTCTCCATCTCACAAAACAGATGCAATGGTGCTGTTGCAGGAGAAAAGCTGAGTCAGTGGATGTGTAAACATCTCAGCGCTGGCAGGGGTCTCCACACGGCTGCTCCAGCACCCAGGGCTGCATTGGGATAGCTCCATGCGGCTTCTCCTTGGGGATGTCTTGCAGGAAGTGAGACTTGCCAGCTGCACCCTGGTCCGACCATCACAAAGCAAGAGACCCAAGAACTCTAAAGCCAAGGCTCACCGAGCCATTTATCTCTCCGCCCTTCAATTAACCCCACATGTGTTTATTGGCCAGGTTGGCACAATAAATTAACTCAGTGACTACAACGCATGGCGACTTTATAATAAAACCATTACCACATCCCATGTCATCTTCATGATCACATGAGTTTGAGTCCATTGTGGAGGTTATTGTGTCAATTCATCTCATGGATGGATTCCCTCATTTTTGCTGGCCTTTTACTTTATCAAACATAGTATCCTTTTCTAAAAACCGCCCAGCTTTTGCATGTAGATGAGGAATTTAAAAGCCCATGGCTAGGGGCAGGTGCACTTTCATCAACAAAGTGCCAGTCTTGCTTTTTAAACTTTACATTTTCACTCCTTTAGTTCCCAAAAGCCTATACACAAAGTATGTTTCATCAATATTGGTTGAATTAATGAACGAATAAGGTTGGTCTATGTATTTAGTCCACTAAGAGATAACAAGATGCCTAGCAATGATGAAGTCAAAAGTGAGGGGTTACTTTAAAATAATTTTTTATTTGGTTCCTTGTCACTAATATTAATTCTTTCCAGTTTAAGTTTCATAATGCCACCAGAGTAACCTTCCTCAATTTGCTATAAAAATTACTTTTTTAAAAAAGAAAGAAATTTGGCCATGATACCTTCCTAAAATCTTTCAGTAGGTCTCAGCTAGTTAAATGGTGCAATCCAAACTTTACCTGGCACACGAAAGCTATCAAAATCTGACTGTTACCCTTTCCTATTACAAAGGTATATCTTATTTACGCCATAGTCTTTTCTGTGGCCTTAAATGTATATGAAAATTAGACATTAAATAAGGAAGACTGAAGAAAAATCAATTCATTTGAATCATGATGCTGGTGAAGAATATTGAAAGAGCCATGGTTGGCCAAAAACAAAACAAAACAAAAACAACCAGATCTGTCTGAAGAGAAGTACAGCCAGGATGCTCCTTAGAGGCAAGGATGGGGAGACTTCATCTCACATGTTTGGACATGTTAATAAGCCAGGAGAAAGAAGCACATCATGCTTGGTAAAGTGGAGAGGCAGAGAAAAAGGGTAAGGCTCTCAAGGAGATTGATTGACACGGTGGCTGCAACAATGAACACAAACAAGGACAATTGTGAGGATGGCACAGGACCAGGAGGTGTTTCCTTCTTTCGAACACTGGGTGCTTGTGAATTGGAACTGACTCCATGACACCTAATGACAACAATGGCTTTTCAGCCTTTTGTCATCCTGCCCTAGGTTTACTTAACCTCTTGCAGCTGCAATAGTCGTCCTCTTTTCGGGCGGCCATGAGTTGGAATCCACTCAATGCCAGTGGGTTTGTTTCAGTTTTCCATGCCCCGGACTTCAGTTCCGTTGTGCGCTGTGGGAATGTTCTTCATCCTCAAATACATTCGGTGAACTACCCTCGTAATCCTTCCCATCAGCACACAGGTATAACTGATACGGAATGAAACTAAACTGATACTAAAACTGAACTACCCTCATAATCCCTCCCACCAGCGCACAGGTAAAGCTGATGTATGACTGTTCCAATTCATCTTCTAAGTGGTTTCATTAATAGAAAAATTATCAATGTGTTGGAATTATTGCTTTACACATTTATGTCTTCTGGTCATCTGTGAAAAATTTGAGGAGTCTGTTTATTCATTTTTGCAACTCCAACATAATACATGCAATCCAATGTGTTCAGTAAATGATTAGTGAATGAAAGGAAAAAGGGAAGTACATAAAATTAGGAAAGAAAGCTGGTTTCATTTATTTTTTAAAAATAACCACGGAGCACCAATCGTTCTACCTCAGTGAATGAAATGTAAAAAAAAATTTCCCTCATGGAGTCTACATATTTGTTTGGAGAAAGAAAATCAACAAAGAGCATATAAGATGGTAATAAATGCTATAAATGAAGATAAGGCAGAGAAAGAAGATAGGGGGTTCAGAGTAAACGGACTAGAAATTTAAACAAGGTGTGTGAGAAGGCCTGACAGAAAAGACGGCATTTGAGTAAAGACCTGCCGGAAGTAAGAGAACGGGTTCTGCTCATGGAGGGGAGGGCTCCCCTTAAAAGCCACAGTCGGGAACCCACAGGAGCTGTGCTGCTCTGTCCTTTAAGGTCCCTAGGAATTAGAATTAATTCAACGGATGTTTTGGCAAGAAGATTGTGGGTTTCCAAATGTCATAATTTGTAGAGTTATGGGATGAAGTTAACATAGGCACCTATTAATAGGAAGTGGTCAGAGGAAGGGTAGGTAGGCAGGGTCAAGGGCTTAAGGTATTGGAATCGCTACGATGTGTAATTTGGAAAATAAAAATTTTATCTAATTTCATAATGGGAAAAATTAAGTACAAAAATTTTATCTAATTTTATACTTGAAAAAATTTAAACGCAAAAGAGGACATGTCTTAGACGATCAAAGAAGGCAGTATTAAGAAAGAACCATTGCTGTTATACTTCACTGTGTTAATAAGCCCTGGTGACAATGTTGGGATTGTATGGGACTGCTGACCACAAGTTGAGTGATTCAAACTGCTCTGCATAAAAAGCTAAAGCTAAAGCTGTCTGCTCCCTTAAAGATTTGCAGTGTAGGAAACCCTCTATTGTGTTGCTAGGAGTCTGAATTGACCGATGGCAAGGAATTTTTGTTTTTTGTGACTGTACCTATAAATATGTTTATAGTAAGTAGAAGGTATAATGTACACTTCTATAGTTATTAGCTAGCATTACATGCTGTTTTAAAGAGTTTTTCTTCTTTTTTATTGCAGTAAAATATTCATACCACAATACCTAACAATTTAATAATTTCCGAGCATACATTTCAGTGGCATTAGGTTCTGTCACAATGTTGAGTCGTGATCACTGCTATCTATTTCAGGAGGCTAGATTGTATAATAGGAGCTTTGATGGTGCAGTGGTTACCAGATGGGCAGCAATACACATGGCCAGCAGTTCAAAATTTATCACTTATCATTGTAATTTTGTCTGCCAAATCAGTTCTATAGCATTCTATTGTTTAAATTCAATTAAATTAGGCACCTGTTTTCATGATTTTCACTATCAGCGTCTTTATATCCCTGAATAATCTTTGTACAAAGGTTATACTTGGATAAAAGAAGTAATGATTTGAAATAAATATCAAAAGAAGTTCAAAAGTGCATAACTCATGTAGTTCTATAGTAGTATTATACTCTGTACTGGATATAATTAATTTGTAATCTATCTAGATTTGTGACTGAGAGAAAGTATAAAACAGAGGACACACTATCCAGGTTAAGGAAGAAGAAACCTTGTCAAATAAGGCCCCCATGTGGCAGTTTTATGACAGGATAAACAGGGAAAACGGCTTGCCTTATAACAAAATCTTAAGCACCTACCAATGTCAAGTGAATCTTCCTAAAAGTAGTCTTTAGGGAAAAAAAATAACATTACTTAAGATAGTTTTACGAAGTTTTCAGTCATAAACATAGCTTCACAGTACAAATAAAATGAAAATGTACTCGGTTCTAGAAAGTCCATTTTGAGAGGAACAGAACCTCCCTTCCTGGCTACCTATTTGGTTTTCACAGTAAGTGCAATAGCTCCACGTGTATTTTCTTTCCCTCTGGAAATGCCAGTATCATGTCTATCCAGGAAATTTCTTGCTAACTGATGGCTTTCCACTCTTTTCCTTCAATCTGGTGAAACAGCAACATCAGCACCAACTTTAATTTATGGATTTTTCATTGTAGTGAAAACGTGTTGCTGAGATTGTGCATAGCCAGTGCATTTGAATCTGTTCTGTTGGGCTAGCAAAATGCAAAATTAGTTGTAGTTCCTAGGTGCTAGGAAGAGAACTTTCTTTACAATGCCAATTATGTCATTCTATAGCAGCAGACCAAAAATCGTTGGCAACAAATGCAACATTTGGAATCTAGCCACAAAAGTCCACATATGGGGGTGGGGTGGGAGTGTGGGGTGGGTGGAGATTTTGTCAGATTTTTGTGAAAGATAAAGTTTAAAATCTGTTCAAATTGTTTCCTTATAGAATTTTAATGTATTTACTGTAGCAAGTGGTTTTTTTTTGAGCCAAGTGTTTTCTCACCCCCAACAACAGAGTATAGATTTTTATTTTACTATGATTTGATCCAGTAGCTGAGGGATGACGATTTGAGATTTATTTAATACCAGAGACAATCTACAGTTATATAAAACTCTATTATTTAACTTAACAGTTACTTTTTACAATTTGTATAAGATGTATACAAAATTATATATGCTTTAAGTCTTCTTTGAGAGAAATTTCAAAACCAGAGGTGGAAGTTACGTGGATTTTGGAACTGCCCAAACTGAAATTTCAGTAAAATAATGCTAAGTATGATTTTAAATGAAATTCAGTGAAGATTTTGAGAACATGTTGTATGCACAGCCGCATGCTAGGCCCAACCATGATACAGTGCTTTTATGAAGGATCTACTCTAAGATGTGGGCAAATTGAAGCAAAGGACAAGAATCTGGGGACGTCGATTTGAGTGGGTGCCAGAGAACTGGGGTAGATACCTGCACCTGCAGCAGGTAAGTGCATTCACCTCCCAACAAGGCTGACCAGTGAGCTCCAGGCCTCTTCCTTGGCAGGAACAAGCCCAACTGACCCTCAACTCTGGACCGCCACCCATTTGGTTTTAGGTCCTGAACCAGACTGGGAAGGCGGTACACCCTCGGGCTGGTGGTCAGTCCGAGCTGGAGGCTAGGGTGGGGCAAGGTGGGGTTCAAGACGAAGAAATCCATCACTAGAAGCCCCAAGGGAAATATTCCACATATATTTTCCCTCCTCTGGGGTTTTTCCTGCCGCAGAAGGCGTTACGACAAAAGTAAGCCCTGTCCCACGAGCCTGGTCCTCTACTGCGTGCGGCGGCTGACGTTTCGTATTCTCCACATCCAAGGTGCCGCCGCCGCCGAAAGAAGAGCAGCTGTAAGTCGTCAAAGCGTG
>NW_022103920.1:53875149-53947931 GCF_000313985.2 Echinops telfairi
GGCGGGGCGGGGCGGGGCGGGGCGGAGGGTGGGTTTGTTTTGAATGTGCGTCTGTCAGAGTAAGGAGCAAGCGCTCTTTCTCTTAGGATCATAAAGCTATCCGCTAGCTCTGGATGAAGTAATTGTTATTGCGATTGTTTACTGCGTCGCACTAAAATGGGAGGGCGTGTTGTTGCTCTGGCTTGTGTACAGATAACAACATTGAATTCCACAAAATTGAAAGCCTATGGGCCGGGGGTGTGTGGGTTGCGGTGGTGTGGTGTGGTGTGGTGTGGTGTGGTGTGGTGTGGTGTGGTGTGTGTGTGTGTGTGTGTGTGTGTGTGCATCTGTGCGCGTGCTCCACTTGTAAACTATAGTGCAGGTGCTCTACTTGCGGTTGCTATTAGGTGTGGGACTGTAGTGCATACCTAGTCTTTCGGTCAATGATTTATTCCAAGGCTTACCTTTCTTTAACTGGATCCTAGCTGTAAATGTAGTCTAAGCTCAGAGATAACTGATTTTTAATATGCGAATATATTTCTTTCAGTTTTTCTGGTTATTTGCAAAAGAGAAGAAGAAAAAAAAATCCAAGACATCAGCTTCCTAGGAACTTCTCTGAGCCATTAAGTTGTTTTCAAATCACTTGGTTCCACCAAATCACCAGCTATTAGCCAGCTGTAATCTCAGAATCAGGATGATGAAACATTTTGCCTCTTTTGCAATTTGTGTATGTTCCTCTCCCTCCCCCCTCCCCCGCCCCCTGTAAGCATCTCAGTAAAATGCAGATTTTTGCCCTGGGAACGTCATTCACGAGCTCAGTGACTTTTGTCATTTGAAAATTGAACTGTTCCAGGTGTGCACCAGCGCTGCAGCACGACTCGCCTCGCTGTCTGTTGTAGCACTTCGAGTTGTAAACAGAAATAATGCAGAACCTGTTTAGTTTACACTCGTGTAGCGCAGAATGCAATCTTTTGAGGGAGAAAAACTGAAACTCTCTAGAGTATATAGGAAATCTTATATATTGTTGGTGGGAGAGGAAATAGTACAACTTTGTGAACCAATTTGACATTACTATTAAAGTTATATGTATATATCCATTATTTGATTGAAAAAAAAAGCACTCAAACTCACTCCCATAAGTTAATGCATATTCATAGCTGTATTTTCCCTACCTTTAAAAAAAAGTTAGATAAAGAGGGGGGAAAGCAAATTTAATTTCCTTACCTTTATTTGAGAAAAATTAAAAAAATATTTCTTAAAAATGAAAATGGTTTCAAAAGATTCTATTGCTTCCTAAGATAATATATCTATGAAAGCTCCATCCCTCCAAGCTTCACAAGGACATCACTCTCTTGCTTTTGTGCAGACGTTGTTGTTGTTTGCATTCCTATTTCCTACTGTATCATCTGACACTCAGCCTATATTTATTGAGAAAATTTGCTGGCAGGTGCTATTTCCTTTGCTTCTCTATTTTATCTTGTCTAGCTTTGATTATTGTTCATTGTGCCTTTTATCAGAGGCAGCTCAGGAGAAGAAAGGGACTTGTATCTCAACCTTATTTAAATTACTCCATTGTAAGCAGTGTTTAAAAAATTTCAGTCACATCACACTGCTTTGTCTGAACAGCTGGCTAGACTGGCTGTATTTCATTATTCCATTTCCATAATATTTTGTATTGTGTAAAACATGAGTGCTGACTTTAATTATAGTTTACCCATGGATTTTATTATAGTAGGTTAAAAAAAGTTCAACTTCTGGCTTAGATTTCAACTTGTGGATTATATTTCTAAGGCAAATTATTCGTGTGTTAGCATTTGAAAGTGCATATAACTTATCCATGTCTAGTAGTAAGGTCTATTTCAAAGTCACGGGGGCCCTAATGACACTGTTGGGTAAGCATTGGACTGCTAACTGCAATATGGGCTGGTCAAACTCATCAGCTGCTGAGAGATGAGGCTATTTGCTTCTGTAAAGATTTACAGCCTTGGAAACCCTATGTTGTCCTGGGTCGCTGTGAGTTAAGAGTTGACTAGATGGCAGTGAGTTTGGGTTTGGGTTTTGTAGGTTATTTGTACATTTTAAGTAGAGAGCCTGCTTCAGATTCCTCAAAATGAATAAATCAAATATTTCTGCTGCTTGTCTTTACCTTTCAGAGTTACTAGATCCTACGTATCTCACCTGTTTATCTTTCTACTATGATGAACATATATATATAGCAAGAAATACACCAGTTCAACCATTTGTACATGTATACTTCAGCTATTCCAACTATCCTTTTCAAAAGGACTCCCTCCACCATAAACGTATACTCCCTACACCCTAAGCAGAACTCTTCCTTGTCCTCCTCCCACCTTGGGTAACCGTTATTTATGCTTTTCCCCCTATATATTTGCTTACTTCACATAAGTGAGATCGTAACTGCATTTACCTTTCTGCTACTGACTGCTTCCCTCAGCATGTTTTCAAGGTTCATCCATTTCTCACACGAAACCTCATAACACATTCATGCTTCAAGTAAAATGTGTTCATATTTGGCTTTGAATTTCTCCAAATCAATCAGGGTAATGATAGATATATGTTTAATGATAGTTACATGGGGAGTGTGTTTATTCCTTGTAAACCACCTTATGAATTGCGCCTTACATTTTGTGACTCTTCACAGAAGTTTATAACCAACCAACCCTCCCCCAGTCATTCTAGTGTATCTTTGTATACACTAGTGTATATACTAGTGTACTAGTGTATCTTTGTATCTAGTGTATACTTATATTCAAATGCTTTCTTTTACCCCTAAATCACTTTCAATGTATTCTCCTTTTAGGTTTTAAATCTTATTATGTAATTATACCATTCTTTAGGTGTCAAGCCCTATATAATTAGAATATAATTTTGAACATTGAAAGTGGGTTAGGTAGGTTCATCAGAAAAAGAGCTGAGCCCCGCCCCACCCCACCCCGGGGGATGATTAACAGAAATGTGGGTGAAGGGAGACAACAGACAGTGTAAGACACAAAATAACGATAATAATATATAATTGATCAAGGATTCACGAGAGTGGGAGGATGGAAGAGGGAGGGGAAAAAAGAGGAGCTGATATCAAGGGCTCAAGTAGTAAGAAAATGTTTTGGAAATGTTGATGGCAACATATGTACAAGCGTGCTTAATACAATTGAATGATGGATTGTTATAAGATTTGTAAGAGCCCCCCAATAAAATGATTACTTTTTAAAAAGGAGCTGAATTAAATTTTGGCTTAATGAAATTGTATATATGTGTGTAATTATTTTAATCAAATTTTTCCTAGTAAATATTTCTGTATTGTGGACTGGTAACATTTTTATGGCAGATAAGTACTCATATCATATTTTTCATTGATCATAGTAGATAGGAAGCAGGTTATTTGAGGACTCAAAGCCTACATTCACCTTCAAAATATTCAGAAACTAAGTTTGGCTCTGTGCACCCACTGCTTTCCCTGTACAAGCGCCTTCATCTTTTTTCTAACCTGCTTTTCCCTCCAGCAGGAAACCAAGTATTAGTTATTTTTCTGGTAATTTTTAAGACTCATGGTTTATTGATAAGCTCACATATTGTTTTGATTAACAACAGATATTTAATTTTGTGATGCTAAGCAGGATGGATACAAATGATAATTTTCAAAACTACTTTTAGGAGCATGTGCATCGTGTATTTTTATCAGCCAAAGTATTACTTCAGAGCTTCAATACGGTTTCAAATATCAGTAAACTGTTGTTGAGTTCTATTCCTAGGTGTAGTCACCCTACATGGGGTTTCTGAGACTTGACATCTTTGTAAGAGTGGACAGCTTCATTTTTCTCCCGTGAAGTTAACAACCCAATACCCAATCCATCGCGCCACTAGGCTCCTTACAGAGACCCCGTAGTGCAGAGTAAAACTGCCCCAGAGGTTTCAAGGCCATACTTCTTTACAGAGTCACGTCTTACTTCCATGGTGGGTTCTAATCCCCTGACATTTCAGTTAGCAGCTGAGTGTTTACCTACTGAGCCATCAGTATTCTTTCAAATTACAGTAGCACCTCGTTTTTCCAACACAGGAAGTAAGGTACTTATATTTTCCATACAACTGATGTGTGGGTTAAGCTTAAAAAGCTATCATGCTGTACTCATGAGTATGTAAGTAGTCTCGTGTATAACTGAAGTTTATACTTCAAATGCCCAAGTTCAATACATTAAACAATAATAATTAAGCATTTTGGATGCATTGCTTTTAAAAAATAATTTTGATTTTTCTATCTTCTTGAAAAAAATTGTGCATAGCCTATTGCAATCTTTTATGATAACTTTCCTCAGGATCTGTTTTATGAATATGCCCACTGTGTAGTCACTGCCCTTGGGGAGTCATGAGGTACATAGAGCTTTTTGCTAACTGGCCCCAGAAGACTGGGTGTGTAGAGCTCTTTTACTTTTGCATTGTACTGCTATCTTTCCTTACCAAGTTAACTGTTAGTTCTTTCAGATCTACCTGCTTCTAGCAGTGTTTTCCTTCCTGCCTACCATCCAACTTGCTAATTATAATCTATAACTAGGAAAGTAGAGAGCTAAAGTTATCACTGTGTTAGGAGAAGACAAAAAGTACCCGGAACCTTTAACAGGGTGAGCTTTAGGACTCTGAACTTCTTGACATTCTAGCTGCTAAGGAGAGTCGATTTCCTTTTCTTGAACTTTGTGGGTGAATTGCAGATCTGTGAAATGTTACTATTGGAGATAAAAAACAAACTCACTCAAATCAAAGGTAACTGCCGTCAAGTCAACTCTGACTCATCGTGACTCCATGACAGAATCAAACTGCTCCATAGGGTTTTCAAGACTGCATGTCTTCACAGGATAAGAAAGCCTCATCTTTCTCCCATGGAGTGTTTGGTGGGTTTCGATCATGAGCCTTCTGGTTAGCAGTCTAGTGTTTATCCCACTACACCACTAGGACTCCTGTTATTGGGGGTATATTGTTGTTAGGTGCCGTTGAGTTGATGGTTCCAACTCACAGCAACCCTTTGTAGAACAGAAGGCGACACTGCCCACACCTGCGCCAGCCTCACATGTACTGTAATGTTTGAGCCCACTTTTGTAACCTCTGTGTCACAGTGGATTGACACATTGAAGATACACTCTTTTAAAGATAAAACTTTTAAAATAGTGACCCACCAGAGAAGAAAATCATGTGAAGACCTTCAATAAAATGAGTTGACAATAGTGGCTGCAAGAACAGGCTTAAACACAAATGATTGTTAGGAAGGTGCAGGTTGAGGCAGTATTTCATTTTGTTGCCTGGAGGGTCACTCTCTGTGAATCAGATCTGACTCAACAGTGCTTAACAGAAACAACGGATTTGCCTTAGACACAAAGAAATTCAGTCTCAAATGGCTGTTCATACCTTAGTTGTAGTGATTATAAAATTTTTGTTGTTAAGTGTTGAGCTGATTTTGAATCATAGTCGTGCTTTATGAACTCGAGTTTTTAGTTCTGATTTGGATCACTATTGGTCATGTTTCTGTGGAGCAAGTTGAGTTACATTTCCAAGGGTCTTTAGAGTCCTACTGGTCTGTACTCACACTGGAGGGAGGGTCATTTTCTTTTCAGCTGCTAGTCTTAGATTAACATTCAAAATAGATTAGTAGCTCTTTTTCCAACCAAAGTTGGTTTCCTTTCAACTGATACTAGAGAAAAGCATCCCCACTCCACCAGGCATTTATGAGAGATTTTTGACTGTTGCCTGATATTTCTCAAACCATCACAAGGTTGAATATATAGTGCTCCCCCAAAGGGAATGACTAATAGAAATGTGGGTGAAGGGAGACAACGGAGAGTGTAATATATGAAATAATAATAACAATATATAATTGATCAAGGATTCATGAGGGTGGGAAGGTGCAGGGGAAAAAAGATGAGCTTATACCAAGGGCTCAAGTAGAAAATGTTTTGGAAATTATGATGACAACATATGTACAAATATGCTTGATACAATTGATGTATGGAATGTTATAACAACTGGAAGAGTCCCCAATAAAATGATTTAAAAAAAACAAAACACCATGACTTGGGGCAGGCGTACTTTTGTCCTCAAATGGATATATTTTCTTTTTAACACTTAAAAGAGGGATTTTGCGGAAGATTTGATCAGTGATTTATTGACTGCTTCCATGGGCATTGATTATAGATGCAAACAAAATGAAATCCTTGACAACTTAAAAGAGTTAGACATAAAAGGTTATGCTTGAAATCTTATCCACTCTTGTAGTCCACTCTTACAGGTTTATAAACTATTCCTGGGTATGTAGACTACATTGTACCCCACTCTTGTATCTGTAGTTGCTTTCCCCAATTGTACGTTGGTAACATTTTATCAGCCTCCCATCAGAGATCATCACAGAATGTCTACTTGATGTTGTCATCAGGAGCGTTCATTAGATCAACAAGTATTTTCTTATTGTGAAGAGTTCTATCAGAAATATTTGTCATTATTTTAAAACCAAGAATTGTTGTATTTCTAAACAAATGATGGATGCATACCTACTAGATGCAAATAAATGTGCAACTGACAAGTTCTCATTTTTCTATGTCTGCTAGAAACTTAGTGGCCAACTTTTAAAAATATATAATACCATAAAATGCATTTAGCATCAGTCCTAGTTCCACTTTGCCTTCACATTTTTTCTTTTTTCATTGTAGTAATTTATATTTAACATTGCCAGCCCAACGATTTTACATGTACAACTTATTTTCATTGATTATGCTGTGAATACTGCTGGAGTAAACTTTGGTGTAAGCCCTCACATTTTAAAGATATACAAGGAGGCTTCCAGAAGTTTATAGAAAATGGAATTAGAAGGTAATTCCATTTTCCACAAACTTTTTGAAGCTCCTTCGTGTGTGTGTGCATGTGCGCCAGCATTTGTGTCTTGACATGGCTTACTAGCAATATTTTCTAACTTTCGTATTAGCTATTCAGGTAGAGTGTTGCACTGTGGTTTTAATTTGCATGTCTATAATAGCTAATGAAGTTGAATGATTTTCCATATTGCCAGTTGGAGATCCTCTTTTGTAAAATTTAAATCATTCATCTCCTGGTTTCTCTCTCTGCCCTTTGTTATTGTTTGTTTAATGTATTGGAGTTCTGTCTACATGATGAATACAAATATTTTCCTGGATATATGTAATGCACATATTCTCTTCCACTATGTGGCTTACTTTCCTTATAGTATATTTAAATGAATAGAATCCATGAAAAAATTTTAACATAGTTCATAAATTTCCCTAATGGTTTATACTTATTGTAACCAGTCTATCCAAAATAAATAAAATATTCTCTTGCTAAACATTTATTGTTTCACTTTTAAAATTCAGATCCATAAGCTATCTCTAAAATTGAGACCCATACCCATCTATAACATTTTTGGTGCATAATTTGAAGGGTAGTAGTAAAGGTTAACTTTTGTTCTTAAGGAAAATCAGTTGACCTACTATTTTTTTAAAGACCATGCTTCCACCTTCAGGTGGCCAACAGACTTGAAAAATGTTCGCTATCATTAGCTATTAAACAGTTACTGCTGTGGAATAAATTCTAACTCTTAGGGGCACTATAGTCATTATTAGCTAATAGAGAGATACAAATCAAAACAACAATGAGATCATCTCACTCTAACGTTAATTGCAAAGTTAAAAATAAAATAAAAACAGTGAACAACAAATGCAGGCCAAGATGTAGAAAGACCAGAACTCTCATAACACTGCTGATGGGACCATAAAATGGGGCAACCACTATAGTAAACAGTATGGTGCTTCCTTAAAAAATTGGAAATAGAAAATGCCATGTGACCCAGAAATCCCTCTACTTGTCTCTCTTAGAAAAATGAGCTAGGACTTTAATAGATATGCATACCCATGTTCATTATAGCACTATTCACAATCTAAAAAAGATGGAAACAATCTAAATACCCATCAATGTCAGAATAATTAAAGTATGGTCCATACACACAATGGATTATGACACAGCATTAAAAAATAACAATGTATCTTGGAAACATCTTGTAGCATGGCTGAACCTGCAGGACATAATGCTGAGTGAGGTACCATAAATCGATCACAGAAAAAAAAAATTTTATGAGACGCTATTGTAAAAAGCCATGAAGAGGCTACCAGACCAAAATAAATTTTCTATGGTGATTACTAAGAATGAAAAGGTAGGAGGGATAAATTCCTGGCTAGAGGGTAAATGGGTGTTAACTTGGGTGAAGGGAAAGGCACTATAATAAGAAGGGGATTAGCAAAAATGAAGGAGGCAGGAGCAGAAAAAAGCCCAGGCTTCTTTCTACCACTATACTCAATGTCTTATATAGCATAAATTAGGTGACTGTTATTTATAGATCTGTTTCTGGACTCTTCTGTTTCATTAGTCTATTTTTCTATCTTTGAACTAATAGTACACTGGCTTAGTAACTGTAACTATAATATTTCTTGATGTTTGCTACTATTAGTCTTCAAGATTGTCTTACCTCTGCTTGGTCTCTTGCAAATTAAATTTTAGTACGAACTTGCCAATTTACATTTTTTTAAATCTCCTGGGATTTTTGTTAAGATTCCATTGACTATATAAATAAACTTAGTGAAAACTGACACCTTTGCAATATCAACCTTACATGCAGACCATGAACATCATTTATCCCTCTAAATTTTAACTTCCTTTGATAATAACTGTTTTGTGTATATATTTATACGGCTTTTGTTAGACATAACTTTAAAAAGTTTTTATAATGTTATATAACAACTTTCTTTTTTAACTTGTAGTTTGGGACTAAAGTTTACAGAGACAATCAGTTTTCCATTTAACAATTTATACATGCTTTGTTTTGTGACATTGGTTATAATCTTCTCAATGTAGCAGCACGCTTTCTACTTCCTCCTTGTGTTTCTGTTTCCTTTTTTTTTCCTTTCCTGTCTCTCTTGCAATCTGAACTATTATTTGGACAACTTCTGTCAATCTGTGAGAAGGGCAGGGCCGTAAACAGTTATAGTATTGGAAACCCCCGGGGTCAATCCTACCCTGTCCTGTAGGGTCGCTGTGAGTCAGAATTGACTGGAAGGCAGTGAGTGTGTTAGAGCTGCCCTTGTTAAGAGTTCTGGTGGTGCTTACCAAATTTATAGACTGCTGATCACAAGTCCAGCATTTCAAATCTACGAGATTTTCCAAGAGAAAAAGATGAGACTTGCTGCTCCCATAAAGACTTACAGCCTCAAAAACCTTAAATAGAGTCTCTGTGAATTGGACATGACTCTATGGCAGTGGATTTGTTTTTGGGGGTTTCTGCCCTTTTATCATTGTGTGGTTGATTGTATTGAGGAGTACATTCCTCCCTGGTGGTGATGCGCACTTTATAGGTCAGTTTGACTGAAAATTAATCCATGGCTGTGAGCTCAGTTCTGACAATGTGTGTCTAAGGGCTACAGTCACAGGGGTTCCTGCATTCTCTATCAGATCAGTAAGTCTGGTCTTCTTTATGAGTTTGAATTTTGTTCTGTAATTGTTTTCTTCCTCTCTATCCAGGATCTTCTGTTTTTATCCTGATTGGGTTATTCAGTAGTGGTACCTGGGCATCATCTTATTCTTCTGGTCTTGGCCTGGTAGAGGCTGTGGTTCCCTGGTTCATTAGTTCTGTGGAACATTTTTGTTCCTTGGTTCTTTGAGTTTCTTCGCTCTTCTCTGCTCCAGATGAGGAGAGACCAGTAGTTACACCCCTTATCAAAGTAGGACGTGGAGCCTTGTCATCTGTGGCCTGTGTTATGCCAGTTGAACTGGATACAACCGGTTTGTAAGCTTAAGTCTCCAAGCCGTGTGACTGTTTTTCTCAAGGTGTTGATTATGGCTAAGAACATTTCAGAATTTTGATCCTGTCTTGCTCTATCGAAGACGGGTCACTGTGTTCTATTTGCCTTCTCTTTTCTATTCCATTTGCATGTTGTTTTATCTATTCTTATACATTTGATACTTTACATTATTGTAACAGAGATATCTATCTTATTTTCTTGTTTTATTTTGTTGATATATAGACCTAAAATTGATAGTTAAAGTTAATTAACTTTACCAAAGTTTACGGTGGCTACCAGGACAGGAGGAAAAGGGCTCCCAAAACATTGTTTAGGAAGCACTGAATATCTGTTTTGGATGATAGAAAACATGTGAACAGGTATTGTGATGGTTGCACAGATGATTAATTAGTGTCACTCAATTGAACATGTAAAAATGTGAATTGGTAAATGGGTTACTTTTTTGCAGTAACAAAGACTGGTTTTGTAATCTGCTAATTTTACCAAATTATTAACTCTATAGATTTTCTGCAGGATCTCTTTCTCTCTGTTTTAAGTTTTTGTGCAATAATGATAACTGCTTGTTTACTTTCTTCCTTTTGCAACTTTTATGTTTTTTTGCATTACCTGTTGGTCAGCAGTTAGAACCCACCAGTGATCTGAGGGAGGAAGATGAGGCGGTTTGCTCTGGAGCAATTCTGCTCTGCCCTCTGGGGCCGATCTGAGTCAGAATTGACTGGATGGCAGTGAGTGAATATATATATTGGCTTATGGCTCTGGTCAGGACCATTACACAGTGTTTCAGAAAGCATTTACAATTTTACTCTTAAGTAAGAGGTCTGCAGCAGGCTTCTCGTAAATTATATAGAATGTTTTCATAAGAGGATACTGAATACTGTATTATCATGTCTTTATTTTTCATTTATCAAGATAAACATTATTCCTTTTATTTTAGTGAATTATGTTAATTTTTAATATTAAGTCACCTTGGAATTTAAACACCTGATTCTGATATATTATTATCTTTTTATACATTATTGAACTCAATAAGTTAGTATTTTGTTTATGATTTTTGCACATTTGTTTATGGAGAAGGTTGATCTATATTTGTCTGTTTTTATAGTGTCTGTTAGGTTTTGCTAAGATTATTTGTTTTCATAAAACAAGTTGGGAAGTGTTCTCTTTTTCTGTTATGTAATGTAGTTTGCATAAGTGATATTATTTCTCTGTTAAACATTTGGAAAGAAATTTGAACCACAAATTCTCTTTGTGGGAAATATTTTAGAATAGACAGTTTATTTGTTACCTGTTGAAATAGCCTGGTGTCCTGTTTCTTTGATCAGTTTTAGTGAGTTTCAAGGAATATACCCAGTTCATTTATATTGTCAAATTCATTCTTAAATTTTTCTTAAAAACCCCTCAATTTCTTTTTATTGCTTACAGGATATGTAGTAGTGTTTCATTTTTCTTTCCTAATATTAGTAATGTCTGCCTTTTCCTCATAGTTTTTATTAGTCTCATCTATGGATCTATACATTTTATTAAATATTTCAGAGAACCATCATTTTTGGCTTTGTTTTCTCGCTATACATCTCTTTCATTGACTTCTTTTATTATCTTTACTATTTCTTTCCTTTCACTTTTGTTGAATTTGAATTCCTGTTATCTTTCTAGGTTCTTGTGATAGAAGCCTAGATAATTTGCTTTTCAGCCCTGTTCTAACATGAGAGAACCTAAAAAAGATTCCTGGAATGATGGAATTAAAATATAAAACATGTGAAATTCATTTTTAAACTTGTTTCATCAAGTTCAAGACACTTTTATAAGCGGTGGTTAAGAGCTATTTAGTCCATCCCCAAAGAACCGAGGGCCCATGAATTAAGCTATATCAGTATATTCTTTTTCACATTATTGCCTGAAGAATTTCTCAAGATTAGGAAACAAAAAGACATCATAAAGAACCAAATCAGGGCTATAACTTAGATACCTAATGACCTTCTATGAAAATTCTTGCAAAGTTGCCCTTTTTGATGAGAGGAGTGAGCTAAGGACATTGCCTTAGTGAAGTAGGACTCTGGTGAATCTTTCCTGGCTGATTTCTGCTAAAGCTATGACGAAGTCTCTAAAACCACACTCATAATAAGCAGATGTCATGTTCTGTCACCTTCAAAAAGTCCACAAGCAAAATTCCTTGAGTATCCAAAACTGTTGCCAGGACCTTTGCTCTTGAGTTACAGTATGCTTTTCCTTTGATGGGACCACTTCCACCTCTTAGTAGCCACTGATTGGTTGTGCTTTGTCTTCTGTATTATATTGGTAAAGCCATGCTTTATCTCCTGTTACAATTTGTGGAAGAAATGCTTCAGGATCTTGAACTCACTTGTTTGAAATTTCTATCAAGTGCTCTGCTCTTGTCTGGAACTCATTGAGTTGCAACAGTTTCAGCACCCAATCAGCAGAAAACTTGCCCAACTTAAAAATTTTTTGCCTGAATTATATAAGTATATGGCTTGTGATGTCTATTGTGTTGGCTGTTGTTTCTGCTGTTAATTGTTGTTCCTCTTTAATTAGAGCATGAACAAAGGTGATTTTTTTCCATTACAAATTGCCGTGCATGGTGTTTCACTACAAGCTTCATCTTCAGCATCATCGTATCCCTTCTTAAATGGTTTATTCATTTTTAACTCCTGATTTCTTTGGGGCACTGTCCCCATACACTTTCAGTGATTTCACTGTTCTTCCCCTCAAGCTTCACCATTAATTTGATATTTGTTCTTAACTTTTTTGAGGAGATTTATGTTGCTCTGATAGTGACTTTTCAAAATCTGATGGATAAAAAAATAATTTAAAAACACAGAGACTGATGGCTTATCCTCATTAGTGCCTCATACTAGATCCTGTTCAGGCATGTTATAACAAGGTAACATGAGTTTATTTTGGTCAAAAATAATGAAATCATGTATAATTTTTTCAAACCATGAATTGTCCATTAACTTTTGGAAAACTATCATGTAAGCATTCAAAGACCACATATTCCTTTGTCACTTTTTCAGGGTAGCTCATAAAATTCTGAATGTTGTATCTTCCTTATTAATTTAAAAGGTGTCTATACTAGGAATGACAAATTTAGGAGCAATGGTGTCACATTCATTATCAAAAAGCATTTCAGGGTTCATCTTGAACTACAGTGATGTCTGTGATAGAATAATATCTACACACCTATAAGGAAGATCAGTTAATACAATTATGATTCAAATGTATACAATAAATATAAAAGCTTAGTGACTGCCATTGATTCGGTTCTGATTCATAGTGACCCTATAGGACAGGGTACAATTGCCCTTATGAATTTCTGAAGCTATAAATATATTACAGGAGGAGAAAGTCTCATCATTCTCCCAAGGAACAGCTGGTGGGTTTGAACTTCTGATTTTGTGGTTAGCAGTCCAGTGCACAACCCTCTATGTGGCCCAGGCTCCTCCCACAAAAGTTTGTGATGAAGAAACTGAAGACATACATAATTCTTCAGTCTGAAATTGATGAAACATACAGTCAAGATGAATTGATAATTACTGGTGATTGAAATGCAAAGCTCAGAAAAAAAATGAAGGATTAGTAGTTAGAAAATATGGCCCTTGTGATAGAAAGGAAGCTGGAGATTGAATGACAGAATTGTGAAAGACCCATGACTTCTTTACTGCATTTACTTTTATTCAGATATATACATGGCATCTACACAGGTGGACAACCATACATGTAGACTGTCAGAATATGCTGGAATCAAGTTGACTATACTGTGAGAAGTGATGATAGAGAAGTTCAATATCCTCAGCCAAAATAAGGCTAGGAGCCAACTGTGGAACAGACAATCAATTGCTCATATGCAAGTTTAGGTTGAAGCTGAGGAAAATTAAAATAGAACCTTGAGTATATCTCACTTGATTTTAGAGACGATTTCAGGAACAAATTTGATGTATTGAACATTAATGCTTGAAGCACTGGTGAGTTCTGGAACATCAAGAGCATCATGGCATGAAGAAAGCAAAAGGTCATTTAAAAAATACAGGAAAGAGAACCAAAGTGAATGTTAGAAGAATCTCTGGAACTTGCTCTTTAACAAAGAGAAGCTAAAGTGAGTGGAAGAAATTAAGTAAAGGGCTGATCAGGAAGTTCCAAAGGGCAATATGAGAAGATTAAGCTTGGAGTTAGGAAGCCAAACAAAAAAAGAACCCACTCAACATTTCTTAAGCTAAAAAGAACTGAAGAAAAAATTCAAGCTTTGAGTTGCGATATTGTAGAATTTATGGGCAAAATACTGAACTATGCAGGAAGTATCAAAAGGACCATGTATACAGTGACTATACATAGTCACTGTACCCAAAAGAATTGGTCAACATTCAGTCCGTTTAAGAAGTAGCATCTAATTAAGAACTGATTGTATTGAAGGAAAAGGTCCAAGCTGGATGGGAGGCATTTGTGAAAAACAAGGCTCCAGGAATTGTTGATGAACCAATTGAAATGTTTCAACAGACTGATACAGTTTTGGAAGCACTCCTTAATCTATGGAAAGAAATTTAGAAGACAAAATCCTAGCCAAAAGACCAAAATGGATCCATCTTTGTACCTATTACAGAGAAAAGTGACCCAACAGAATGCAGAAATTATTGAACATTATCATTAATGTCACATGCAAGTAAAATTTTAGCGAAGATAATTTAAAAACGGTTTTAACCGAGCTGCTAGAAATTTTAGCCAGATTCGGAAGAGATGTGGCATGAAGGATAACATTACTGATGGCAGATGCACCTGGCTGAAAGCAGAGAATACCAGAAAGATGTTTGCTTGTGTTTAATTAGCTATGCAAAGGCATTCTACTGTGTGAAGCATAATAACCTATGAATAACATTGCTCAGAATGGGAATTTCAGAACTCTTAATTGTACTCATATGAATACTTGTACATAGAACAAGGAATAGTTAGAAAAGAACAAGACGATACCACGTTGTCCAAAATTAGGAAAGGTGTGTGTCAGGATTGTATCCTTTACCTTACTTATTTTCTATATATTAAGCTACTAATCCAAGAAGCTGGACTATGTGAAGAACAGCATCAGATTAGAAAAAGGGCTCATATCTGTGATATGCAGATAACACAATCTTGTTTAATAAATGGAGGAGGAAACATTTGCTGCTGAAGTTCAAGGACTACAGCTTTCAGTGTGGATTGCAACTCAATTTCAAGAAAACCAAAACCCTCAGAACTAGACCCAGGGACAACCTCATGATAAATGGAGACATGATTGAATTTATTACGAATTTCATTTTATGTGGATCCACAATCAATGCTCATGTAAGCAGTAGTCAAGAAATAAAAGGGCATATTGCCTTGGGTAAATCTGCAAAAGACCTCTATAAAGTGTTAAAGAGCAAAGACGTGGCCACACCGACTTGTCCGTAGTATTTTCAGTCATCTCATATGCATAGAAAAGCTGGATAATGAAAGGAAGACTGAAGAAGAATTGATGTATTTGAATTATGGTGTTGGTAAAAACTATTTGAAGTTCTATGGATTGCCAAAAGTACAAACTAATCCGTCTTAGAGGAAATAAATACAACTTGAATGCTCCTTAGAAGTGAGCATGTTGAGACTTTATCTCATATGCTTTCTATATTTTATCAGAGAAGCCGGTTCTGCGGAAAATACATCATGTTTGGTAACAGAGGGTCAGCTTCAACATAATGGATTAACACAATGGGCTGCAACAATGGGCTCAAACAACAATTCTGAGAATAGCATAGGACTGGGCAGTGCTTCGTCCTATTGTACAAAGAGTTGCTATGAGTCAGAACTGACTGATGGCACATAATAATAGCAACAACAGTAAGTTACAGAATTATTGGATGAATTAATTTAATAGGTGTGTATTGAAAAAAGGACATTGGTAGCTATCTCATTTTCCTTGTATTTTGCCAAAGGAAAAGAGATCTTTTTTTTTTTATGATTGAGGGTTTTGTTTCTACACTAATAAAAATTTCCTGTGGACATTGGAAGTGGTGGGAAAAGGAATTTTTTAAAGAAAGATTTCAAGTCTGAACTTAATTAAAATATTTTAATACTACTTTATGATTTTTTATTCTTGGGTAAAAGCTATTCTTTAGGCTTGCCTTTTTTTTAAGAAGTTTACCAAATTGTCATCTTAGTATTACCATTTTCAGCAAATATGTGACCGATATTAATGCCATCATTATCAAGAAATAACATTGTACCTGTGGGATATTTTTTAGATGTAGTGGAATTCTCTCCTAGATTTCATTTTTAAAACACAGCTAGCTTTTGTGATATTGAGGGGAAGAAAACTATTATAATGATACATGGTTCTTTTTTTTTTCATGGTTCTTGATATAATGATTTTTGATTGTTGAGAAATAAGTTTTGAGTAGGTATTGTGGTACAGCTAAAAATAAAAAATGAACCTTAAGCAACTGATTTTGAGATTTTTGGTTTGTGTTGATAGGAGGAGAGTAGGATATTATGTAGTCTACTGGTTAGGAAAACCTAATCATGCACACTTTCTACTTGTTCTTTAATGTTTTGTAAATTTTCCCTCATTTGAAACAGTTGAACTCAAAATCTGCATCATACCTTCACTTGCTGTACATGCAGTTTTTAAGTCATGAAAGGGCTTTGACTATTTTCTTGCACTAAATTAAGGTTAAATAAGGAAGAACCATATGCACTTGTTATGATTTATCTATAAATTTGACTCAAAGATTTACTTAAAGACACACTGAAGAACAGATCTCTTTTGTGTAACCTAAGACCTGCCTACCTGTAAATAATAAGGCAATAAAGCTGGAAGCATTCTTCTTCATTAGTAACTTTGATACAATATAAATTATTTTAAATTATTTCTCAACCTTGAAATATATGCATCCTTGGAAATAAAACTGCGTTCCTTGTTATGCTACTTGACGTTCCCTTTATAACTCGTCTGCTGTAATTTCTGTCTGGATTAAACAGCATTAACTATCAAGCCTCAAGCCTGAAAACAGCCAGTGTTCCTTTATCAGCCTCATACCCTATACACTAATTATGTAACTCTCATAGTTGTGCCCTTTTATCATTTACTATCAATTCTGTAAACTTCTCAAAACCTAGCCAGAGTCATTACTGACTGAGCAACCTTTTAAGAAATAGGACTGCCCCTGTGTAAATCTTTATAGGAATAGAAAGTGTCATCTTGCTCCTACTGAGTGTTGGTAATTTTGAGCCACTGACCTTGCAGTTAGCAATAGGGTTTAACTAAAAAGGGGTAGCATGGCCGAGTTTGGGGAGATCGAACTGTTTTATATCATGATTTTGTTCATATTTATATGACTATATGTTAAAAATAATTTTTGTCTTGACATAATATTGATGTGTAAATGTATATTTATTTTTCTTTAAAAATAGAACATATAAATGAGCAAGTAAACAGTGCTTAGGCATTGCCCAAAGTCTGAGGAAGATAACAAATATGCAAAAGACATGTTTCTGTCCTGAAGGGAGAGGTTATAGGGTCTAATTAGGATGATGGTAGACAGTCCAGAAAGCAATTGTAATATAAATTTTAATTGTCTCACGGAGATATAAGCAATATATTAATTTGTTCTAGGAGGAAGAAAATAATTCTCATTAGAGAACAGGATAATTCTTCATTGAAGAGAAGACTTGAGCTGAGGTCTGGGAAAAGCATAAATGCTAGCAGTCAAAAATAAAGGCAAATGATAATATGATAGAAAAAAATATAGCACACTTCTCAGATTTGCAAGTTTTCCTGTTAGTAGTTCATTCAAACTTTGGATCTCAACAAATGCTCATATTCTATTTTATTCTGTGGTCAGAAACTCTGAATATTTGGGTCTGAAGCTCAAAATTAGTAGCATTTAAAAAAATGTTTTGGTAGTAATCATTTAGGTCCTACTTAGTTTCTTATTCTTATAGCTCTGAAGACAGTGAGCTATTTCTGCCTTAATTTGGTGAGTAGATAGTACATCCAAAGGGGCATCAAAAAGTTAGCAGAAGAATTCCATTATCTTTTACTTCTACTTTTCCATGAACTTTTTGAAAGCCCTACATATACCCTTTTAAGTGAAAAGTCTGATAATTCTGGGCAAAAAGAGTAAAATTTTATATTTACAGAGCATATTTGATTAAATTGAGTATTCTGAATATACAGCCCTTTGAAGTATTTCTTTGCCAGATTGCTTTCCTTTCATTTTTCCTACTTTGGTGAATGAATCAACTGACTAAAAAGCAAAACAATTTATTTTTCTTCTGTCATAGGTTTTCTGTGAAGACCCTGATTGATCGATCCTGCTTTGAGACAATTGATGATTCTTCTCCTGAATTTAACAACTTTGCAGCTATTTTGGAACAGATTCTAAGTCACCGGCTAAAAGGTAACAGCACTAATATTTTATTTTTCCTTCCATTATAATACACTTGAAATTTTAGAAACAGTAGTCTAGTGTTAATTAGAAGCCTTACTGCTTCTTGAGAAATAACAAACTGACTTCAACATGCTTATCTTCCAGCTATGTACTTAGAAAAGAACCATTATTGGGTTTACACCTATTTTAAAGATGTTCACACATAGTAAAAATGTTGCATGTATTAATTGCCACTTATAAGGACTAAAGTTACTTTTTACAAGTAATTGAAATAAATCTTTAATGAAAATGTAGCTAAGGTTACTCCAGGATATTTCAATCAATTTGCAAAGAAGTACTCTAGGCATTAAATTGTTTGCTTAGCTTCTACTTCCATAAATTCTGGAATATTTGAATTTTAAAAGTAATATGTAGGTTTTAAAGGGTATATGTACATAGATAATTGACTTTTATTTTCTTATAATAAGAAAAATACATTTACACTACTTAAAAAATATATTTACACTACTCACTGCCAGCAAGTCAATTCTGACTCATAGGGACCCTATAAGGAATGGTAGAACTACCACTGTGGGTTTCTGAAACAGTCTTGGGGTCAGCTTTCTCCTGTAGAATAACTGGTGGTTTCAAACTGCTCACCTGTGGTAGCATCCCAATGTGCCAAACCACTGTGCTATAAAGCTCCTTGTAAAACACAGTAGATAACATAAAAAAATTATCTAGTGTAAATTTTAGTGATTAAAAGACAAATTCTTTAATGGAAACTGGATCATCAGATATTTTCACTTAACTTTTTATTATCTTTATAATTTTAATGATAAGATTTTAAACCAGTAGTCTGCTTTGGTAATAACGTAATAGATTCTCAAAATCAAGCAGAAGGTTGCCTGTTCTATATTTTTAAACACTGAAAATGTCCAAATTGTATTTTAAGTGTTTAGATCAACTCAGTTGTCACACTGGTTCATAGCAAAGAATTGAATATAATTACACAGGAGGCAGTTTAAATTCATTCAAACCCTTTGCAGTTTCAAAAGAGTTCCATAATATCGCTGATGACCCTTTATCTGCTGAGAGCTGGTTATTTAGCATTTTAAAAGTATTATGCAACATTAATTATTTTTATTTTCTTATTTTTGATGCTACATACTTCCTAATTTTCAACTTATGTTAATTTTAATAAGAAAATTATATTTTCATAAGGGCAAAAGATAAATTACCAGGATTATTATATTATGTGGTGAAAATAATTTTAAATTTTATAAATAAGTATAAATAATACCTGAAAAAAAGCCACTTGGAATTCCATAGACCCTTAATGTACTTTTATGTCCACAGGTATTTTGCCTTATTAGCTTAGTTCTTTAGTTTATGTGTACCATGTAGTCTATGGTTCTTTTATAGAATGCATGGCCAGCTATGTATTAACTTAAGTGCACCTCTCTTACACATCAGTCTGTCATCTTTTTAGTCATGCCTCAGCAAACTATAGATCATAGATCTTCAGAATTACTTCTAAACAATAAAATCTGTAAATATTATATCTGGGAAGCTAATGAGCCACTTGCTAGATTGAAAATAGAGTATTTTGTTGACTTATGTGGAATAGTCTCACTAGTATAACTAGAAATCTAGTATGACCAAAAGAGAAAATTCATATAGTAAAATTTGCCAATATTTTAAGCTTGGTGAGATCAATAATTTAAAACTCTTATAAAAAGTTTTTATAAGTTGTCATTGTAGTCACTGTGATTAGTATAGAATATGAATTATGCAAGGGCTTATTTTTTAACAGTTTACTGTGAAAGTTTACAGGGCAAATTAGTATCCCATTAACAGCTTATACTTATTTTGCATTGTGACATTAGTTAGACTCCCTTCAATGTCATAGCATTCTTCTTACTTTATTTCTGGCTTCCTTATTTCCATTCGTCCATCTTTTCTGCCCCTTCCTGCTTTCAGAACTTTCTTTTGGTGGGGAGGTAGTAGAAACTTTTTGGACTTACATGGTTCATTATTCTGAGAAGCACATTCCTCATGGGTGTTATTAACTTTATAGACTTGTCTATTCCTTAGCTGAAAGATGATATCTGGAATTCCATTGAGTACCAGGTGTAAAGATGTCTAGCAGCCTTAGTCTCAGATGTCAGTCTGTATCAGGCCAGTTAATTTTTTTGTTTTTTAATGATTTTGAACTTTGTTTTACATAGTTTTCTTCCTCTTTGTCCAGACCACTGTTGTGATCCTGATCAGAGAAGTAGCTAGTTGGGCATCATTTGGTCTCAGCCATATAATCCTTTTGTCCTTTGGATTATTTCCTTGGTTCTTTGTGTTTCCCTCCTTTCTTTTTATTCATCTTTGTTCCAGGCATGAAGAGACCCAACAGTTATATCGTACTGGGCCACTTGTAAACTTGTAAGACCCCAGTTGCTATTTATCAAAGTAGGAATGTAGAACATTATCTTTATGGTCTATATAATGCCACCTGACCTATAGTCTATGGTCCTCAAGACCAGGGGTCCTCAAACTTTTTAAACAGGGGGTCAGTTCACTGTCCCTCAGACCCGTTGGAGGGCCGAACTATAGTTTAAAAAAATTGTGAACAAATTCCTATGCACACTGCACATATCTTATTTTGAAGTAAAAAAACAAATGGGGCAAAAACACCCAGCGGGCCGGATAAATATCCTCGGCGGGTGGCAGTTTGAGGACGCCTGCTCAAGACTATGGTCTTAACTCCTCAAGCACTTTACTCAGTCTTTCAGGGTGTTTGGTTATGATTAAAAGTTTGCATAACTTTGCTCCCATAGGAGGATGTCTTTAAAATTTTGTGGGAAAATGAAATGAAAAGATAATAGAATTTTTCCATGAACATTTTGAAGGCTGCTATGCTCTATTATATACCTGGATAAATTTTCAGCACATAGAATTATCCTCTCCCATACATATATATGCTTATGGGTACTCTGTCATATGCCATCTCAAGCCTACTCAGATTATGTATTTACCTATATATCCACTTTTAACTTATTGTTTGTTGTTGTAGGATTGTGTATATAATAGCATTTACAATTGTTACCTCTTACTCTGGTGTACCTTCTAGGGTCTTCTTTGCATTGATATGCCAACTTTGTGCTTATTTTGTCTTGCCTGACTCTTCCCCCCAAATGAACACTTATGTACTGTCTAGTTAGTGAGTTTTCCTTCCATTCCTTCCCATCCGCGGTAACCAACAAATAATACTTCTTTTAGTACATAAGCATCAGCTTGACTTTTTTGTAATAACATTTGTCCTGTGATTAATTTATTCCATTCAGCATAATGTCCTCCAGTTTATTCATGTTGGGAGAGGTTTCATGGATTCATCATTATTCTCCAACATTTTACAGTATTCCATTGTGTATATGCTGTAGTTCATGTATCCAGATGTTTAGATTGTTTTTATCTTTCTGTTATGTGCATAATGTGCAAAGAACATAGGTGTGTTTATCTGTGTATGGTGTAGCAAAAATTAAAAATATTTTGAACTATGAAAAATGAAATTCAACTTTGTGGGATGCAGTTAAAACAGGACTTAAAGAGAGACTTCTAGCATTAAAAGCTTATATTAGAACACTCTAATGCTTATCAACAGACAAATGCTAGTTAAAATATGGTATATACATATAATGAAATATTATTGAACCATAAAGATCATTGAAGCACTGTTACATGATAACATGGTTGAATCTTGAAAATCATATGCTAAGTGAAATAAGCTAGACAAGGAAGGAAAATAATCTGTGATCTCATTTATATTGAAATATATAGACTAGACAGATGCATAGAAACAGAAAGTAGATTAATGCTTACCAGTGTTTTAGGGAAGGGAGGGGAGGAGTTATTGTTTAACTAGATACAGAATTTCTGCTTGGTGTGATGAAAAAGTTTTGGCAATAAGTAGTATCTGTGATGGTTGCAAGCAAATTTCATATTAGAAAAGAAAAAGTATAAAACCAATGAACTTTTTTTATGCCGATTGGCACATTTGCTTTCTTTGTTTATTTTTAAAACAATATGGCTTATTTTTATTTCATTTTTGTTCATTCCATCACATTGAATAGGAGAAAAGAAAAATGTTTTTTAATTCATTTGCTATTTTGGACTCCTCAGATGAATGAAACATTCCACACACACTTGTGCCAGAGAGAAGAGATGTGAACTCCCACAGAGCCACACGCACCAGATCAAAATACTTGGATACAGTGCAAGAATTTCCCAAAACGATTGAATCATCATTACCAAAAACTCATCATAACAACACCAAAACCCAAAAATACTTAAGCCACACTGTTTGCCTGGGGATCCTTCCTGCTTTTTTTTTTTAAAATCATTTTATTGGGGGCTCATAAAACTCGTATCACAATCTGTACATACATCTATTGTGTAAAGCACATTTGCACATTCGTTGCCTTCTCTTTTTCTGTTTGTGTGGCCATTCTAGCCACCATCTCTAACTCCCACCAAATGACCTTTCCCTGCATGGATCTGGTAAGAAGGTGGAGATGATACTATTAGGATATACTTGTAATTGTGAACATGATTCCCTAGAGTGCCATTCTACTCTGTATAAAATAAGCCTTGAGAATCAGGAGGAGGCATCTCATTACCATCAAGAGCCAGCAGTGGAGCAGGTCTTATGGGCCTGAGATTCCTGTGTAATGGACTTCTTGGATCCCGAAGTCAGCTACGACATCAGAGGAACATCAGCAGAACCAGGAGCCAGAACTTGGAACAGAGTGGTTGGGTTGACGTCCCAGCGCACTGAGCAAGTAAAGCTGAGTGCTTTTGGGCAGGAGGGATCCTTTTGGCTTATGGGATGGGGTCCCTCTGGGCAATTAATTGGGAAGTTGGGCTTGCTGACCCACAGAAGTGGAGCTGAGTGCCTTTGGGTTGATGCTTACTGGAACGAAGTGCCTCTTGGTTGCTTAATTCAGGGAGCTGGGTTTGCTGACTCACAGCATTTAAGCTCTATGCCTTTGGGTTGAATTTTACAGCAGAGTGGTATGCTCCTTTGGGCATTTGTTAACATGTCCTGAAAACAACTATTCTGAGCTTTTCTCATTGTCATTACAACTTGTTAACTTCCTTAATAAACCCTTTAATCATGATTGTTGGCTGTGAGTATTGTGTAGTCATTGCAATAAGTATTAGAACCCAGAGAAGTAAAATAGATAACATTGACTAATGTCTTAATGATTAATATAACACAAAATAGATAACCCAAATAGTCTTGTATCTGTGTTGGATTACTAGTTATAAACATTCCAACAAAGAAAACTCCAGACTTAGATGATTTCACGGTTGGCTGTGACCAACCATTTATGAAAGAAATAATAGTAGTCATATACGAGCGAGTAACCCGAAAAAAAAACACCAGAATTAATTTTTTTTTTTTATACAAAATAACCTTATCACCATCAAAGTACTCTCCATTACACTTGTCAAATCTGCGATTCCATTCTTGGAAACAGTTTTTCAAACTTATCTGTTTGGATGGCTGACAGCACCTCCCTCGTTTTTTTTCTTCACCTTTTCTATGTCATCAAACTGCTGTGCTTTCAATCCCCTCTTCATTTGCAGAAACAAAAAGAAGTCACTATGGAGTGAGGTCAGCTGACTAAGGTGCATGGGGCAAGAGAGGCATGCTGATTTTTACCAAAAACTGGTGCATTGAGATGGCTGCGGCAGCAGGTACATTGTCATGGTGGCAAAACCAGTCCCCTATCTGCTACAAATCAGGCCTTTTTGGGTCACACACTGTTATGTAATCTTTTCAAAACCTCTAAATGGAACCTTGTTTAACAGTCTAAACTAGTGGAATGAACTCCAAATGCAGGAATTGACATTTTTGTCCGTTCTGGAAGTTGACCGATATCCAGAACGAGATTTGTCATCAATCGACATTTCACCTTTTTTGCAACGAGAAAAATCACTCATACACTTGAGTTTTTCCCAGAACGCTGTCCTTGTGAGCTGTGTTCAACATCACATCAGTTTCTGAGGCATTTTTCCCGAGCGGGGAAACAAAATTTCATAGACGCATGCTGTTCTCTTAAATCAGCCATCATAAAAAACGATGTTCGAGCAAAACTGCCTTTTTGAAAAAATTCACTGTGATCAGAGAGAACCTTCCCAGGTGATGCCACTGGGTGCACTAACTCAGAGAGAGTTGATTGATGCTTGCCTATTTTTCTTCTGCTTAAGATGAGTCATAGTCTGAGTTCCTTTTTTTTTCTGAAATTGATTCCTTAAAATTAAAACCTAAACTGTATACCTTCTTCTTATGCCATTAAACAAACAAAACCCTCTCCCTCCCCTTACAAACAAACTCCTTTCTCTTTATCTCCTTAATTTTTTTATTCAGTCACCTATCTAGGCTGTGGTACAAACATTAATGGGACATACTTTCACATAAAGGAGTCCTGGTTTGACAGTGGTTAAAGCACTAGCTCAGGGGTTCTCAACCTTCCTAATGCCATGACCCTTTAATACAGTTCCTCCTGTTGTGGTGACCCCCAACCATAAAAATTACATAATTTTGCAACTGTTATGAATCGGGCAACCCCTGTGAAAGGGTCATTCGATCCCCAAAGAGGTCGCAACCCACAGATTGAGAACCGCTGCAGTAGCCCTTAACCAAAAGGTTGGTGTTTCTAACCCACCAAATGTTCCATGGGAGCAAGATATGACATCCTGCTTCCATAAAATTTTACAGCCTTGGAGACCCTATGGGACAGGTCCGTGTCCTATAGAGTTGCTATGAATTGGAAGCAACTCCTCCACAGTGGATTTTGTATTTTCTTTTTAGCATAAAGATAATTGAAACTCTTTTCAGGAAAGCAGACAAAGGAGATTTTAAAAGTTAATGGAAAAAGTGAAATTTTTATACCGATTTTTGAAACTTTTATTATTGACAGACAATGGCATATCAAAGTGTCAAGTCATCAAATGAACATGGTACAGGAATGACTCTCATCAAGTCTGCGGAGGTGTGTAAGGGAAGGCTCCTCACAGGAAAGTGGATTCCTAGTGCCTTAACAAACAGTTAAATTTGGGGGGTTTGGAGGAGCTGTGACTTCGATTTTTTACAGACCAACGAGCTATATATATATATATATATAAAATTTCTAAATGAATTTAACATAATAAAGTGGTCAGAAGCGAACTTCTATACTTTAGCAAGGTACTATCAAGATCAGGCACTGTAGTGAATTTGGTATGTGTAAAGTAGAAAATAACAAAATGAAAAAAGCTTCTGAATATCACAGAAAACCACAGACAACCTATTAGTAATATTCATTAAGGAAAACATGGTAAAGTATCATGACGTATCTCAGTTTTTTATGCTAGCTATAATAATTATTAACATTTGGCTTGCTATTCATATTCATTTTTGTTTTTTAACTTAGGCTTTTTCTTATGTTTGTATATGGCTGATCTTTAAATTTTTTAAAAAGTGATTGTGTCCTAGCCTCCTCATCCTCCTTAAAAACTGCATCAAGCACATTCCTCCCCTAGTGTACCATTGCACCTGATGCTCTCTTGGTACAGAGCACAGTTCTCTCAGAATGATTAATTCCTCTGTCTCCTTCAGAACTGTTCATCAGGGCCTATTCCACCATCTTTTACATTATACTCCACCTCCTCTTATAACACTCTCAAGCACTCCTGATCCTTTTTGTGCACCTTTTAAAAAGCATCCTTCAACTTCTAATACACTGTGTGATTTTAAAATTGATTATTGAACTTCTTTACTGCCAATAAAATGCATAAACTTCAGTGTTTATTTTGTTCATTGATGTATCCTAAGTCTTCGGGACAGTGCCTGGCATACAAAAGGTACTCGGTGAATAATTTGTTGAAAAATTGAATTTTTGATCATTTTTAAAAGGGGCCTGCATTCAAACACTTCAGAAAGGGAATTAGAACTGTAGTTGTTTGCCATTTAAAATAGTCTCTAATTCAGTTAAATGTTCTGATATCTGAGCATTGGTCAGGAACTCTGGCTTGAACCTCAAAGCGCTTCCTGACTTAGATGTTAAATAGTCACCTCCCCATGAGGCCGCTCTTTGAAGGGTAGTGTAAATAATGTTAGAAACAAAAGAGAAAGATAAACTCTACTTGGCTTTTGAGTTTTCTTTGTTCATTTTTGAAACTTTTCCAACTTTAGATTCTTGGTTTGCACTCAAAATGAGACTTGAATTGTTTCTGTAGAGAAACGAACACAGTTCCTCTGATAAAAAGTCCACCTACTCAGGTGAAACATGATACATGAGATAAGAAAGTGTCTCTGAAGGTTACCAGAATTTGACTTTCAGACAATGGACATGACAACTCTGAGAAACATCCTTTTCAGTTATGTATTTGGTAATTTAGGAAAACTTCAATGAATTTTATATCAAAGTAAAGCCTAATAGAAACACTTCTTGAAATAACTGTGTTCATATGTACCATGGAAAATTAGGTTCGGTCTCTTAAATTTGCATAGGAAATAAAAATTAACCCCTATGTTGTTATTTTATAGTAAATTAAAAATCTTTGAATAGTAATATTACCACTATAATAAAATAGATTCCTAAAAGCCCTAGACTTAACCAATTATAGAGTTAAGGTTAATAATTAGAAAAGTTTTAAGTATCACATTTTCATATTTTTGGTGTATCTTTTCAATCAATAATGTATTCCTGTAGTTTATTTATTCTTAAGCCCTCATCATTGTTTTATTCTTATTCTTCTGATGTCTTTTATAAAGCTTCTTTCCTCACTCTAAGTTCTTAAGCATTACTTTCATCTAGATTATCTGACTGCATTCCTTCCTGTGGATGATCTTCAGTATTATAAATTTTAAAAATCACAGACAAGCCGTTGCTGTTGAGTCGGGGCAGTGTTTTAGTGCTGCAGTCTCTGTGAGAAGGACACAGGAGCAGGCACACTTCCTTCTGTTGTACATCGGGTTGCTGAGTTAGAACCTGCTCAGGGGCATCTAGCAACAAAAAACAAATCTGTACAGAACAGTCATATTTTTCTCTTGTGAAGCAACTGATGGTTTCAAATTGTCAGCCACGCGATTAACAGCCCTGCGTTTGCCCACTGTGCCACCAGGGCTCCTTTAACAATAAATGGAAGTGAACATAGAGCTTCAGTTGTGTGACATCTTTTTTCATACATAATTTTGTCTTCTTGTGCTGCCATTTACTTTTTCTTTCTTTTGCTACATACTCCCCATAAAAGTGATGGAGACGTTCAAGTACAAAGCTATAAGAAGGTATAGGTAGAAAACTGTCAAAAATTATAGACTAGGATATAACTGCTTCTGGCAATTTTGTGTATATATCATCACATATATATTATTGTGTATATGCATGTTAATATACATACATGTGCATGTGGATATAGGTGGATGGTTGCATACAATTTTATTCAGTAATCTCATTAAGATACCTTCAAAAAAGAAGGTCCAATCAAAGCAGCTAGTGGTTTCAAATTGTTGGGCAGTGGCTTCTGAGGGAATCTTCTAGTGCAAGGCAGAAAGGGCAACTCAAAGTCATGATGGCTTTGTTTTGGAATTCCAAAGGAATAATAATAATAGATTTTCTAAAAAGACCCAGGATGATTGTAGGGGCTATGTTAGTCTGGGTAGGCTAGAGAAACAAATCTAGGGAGACTCATATATGTATAAGAAAGAGGTTTATATACAAGAGCAATTGAGTATTGAGAAAATATCCCAGCCCAGTCCAGGTCAAGTCCATAAGTCCAATATTAGTCCATAAATCTGTTACCAGTCTATAAATTGTTCTTCAGACTCATGAAGCACATGATGCAATGATGCCGAATGCAGGAAGGTCACAGGCCAGTGGGTGGAAAGTCTTGTGGGTCTGGTGGTGGCATGGTGTCCAGGTGCTTTCTGTAAGGTCATCAAGCTGCAACCTAATTGACAGGCTAATCTCCACCCCTTCACTCTTAAATCTCAAATTGAAAACAGATTATATAACTACCACAGGAGTTGTCATGAAGAAGATTTTTTTAAATGGAAAACTGCATTGGTGAGTAAAAGGTCATGAAAGTTGTGCTGAGGAATTTTCCATCATCACAATAATTCTTGTGCTCTTTCTCTGAGGTAATAAGGGGTATTGAAAACCTTATCTCATCTGCCTCTGCAGTCTTAAGCTTGCTCCTTTGACGTGCCCTGATATAGACAAAAAATTGCTCCTATATAATCATAGACACTGTCATTCAAAATATGGAACTGCAACGCTATTGTTTCTGGACATATTCTCCATCTAGGTTTATATAGTATTCCATCTCTAATCCTTCTCTGGAGAATTTTGTACTCTGTTTCACATCATGTCAAAATGGCAGTTTGGGCATCCTCAAGGGACTCAAGAAAAGAAAAGTAAAGTGTTCCTTTTTAATATTCTTTGAGTTTTCAGAATAAAAGAGGTCTGAAGGGACTGTAGGATGGGGTATGATTTCCCAGCGGAATTCTTGGTATGATAACAGCTCTTGTTACCCTCGGATAAGCAGGTGCAGTGTGGTGATCAAACAAACAAACAGAACATTATTTGACTTAACTTCCCTGGGCCTTTTTCTCACTAGTGCAGTTTTCTGTTTTCTTAAAACTTCTTCATAATAAGTTGTGTAATTTGAGAAGATTTATCAAGATTACTCCTTTGGGTTCCCCCCCAAAAGTTGCCATAACTAACCTTCTGAGCTGACATTTTTGCTGTGTATTTTTCCTGGGCTACTAGATCTTTGAATTTACAAGGGCCTGTTTTGATTGGCCTTTGCTTTTTTGCCTAGTATTGGCAAATAGTAGACATATCTTTGGTTCTGATTCAAATCAATTTTATTACCTTAGATCTTGCTGAAAAAAACTGATTAGCTCTTTGAGTCAGTGATCTTTGACACCATTAGAGGTGAAAACTTAAACTTGGTAAATGCCAAACCATATGAGGTCATGATTTCAGTAGCTGTGGACTCAATGGTACTCTTCAGTCTTTTTCTACTGGTTTTTAGACTTTGGCCTCCCTTTCCACATTCATGAAAGTTATGTGCATTTTGACCTTAGTAAATTTTAAGCATATTTTATAGTCATATTTATTTTTCAAAGATTTTAAAATTTGAGGACAGCATAACTTATAAATCACAATATTAATATGTACAATCCAGGATGTTTACAATACTGTGCAACCGTCACATTTTCATCATACCATATAAGAAGCTTCATATTTAGGAAGTCATTTCCCTATTTCCACTTCTTTCTTTCCCCTTACCCCTAGTTATCTACTTCTGATGTCTTATGATGTTTATGGTTCATTCTAAGCAGTTCATGGAAATAAAATTGTATAAACATATCTTTTGTTTCTCGCTTCTTGATTTAGCATGATTTCAAGGTTCATTAGAGTTTTAGCATAAATCAGTACTTCATCCCTTTTATGGTTGGATGCATAATCTCTTGTATGCATATACAGTATTTTATATATTCATTCATCAGTTGATGAGCTTTTGTTTGTTTCCACTTTGGAAGTTTTGAGTAATGCAGCCAAGAATATTCTTGGATAGATGTTTTAGGAACATTTCATTTTTAATTTAATTTAAAAATTCATTTTTAATTTAATTTCTGTATATTTTCATTTTATTTGAAACACTTACAATATCTGAGCTATAATATGCTATGTAGAAATTAATAATAATGAATTGATCTATTGTTTTCCCCCAAAACTTCCCCTTTAATAAAAATGTTACATATAATTGAACACTTAATCTGCACATATTTGCCTATTAAAATATTATTTCCTAGTAATAATACTTTCTATGATTATAATTACTGTAATTAAAGAGTATGCACATTTTGAATTTAGTATATGTTGCTAAATGTTTTACCCAAAAAGTTGAATCAACATGTTATTTTTCCTATCCTCATTTCACTGTTACTATTAATATTTAAATCTAATATATAGAGAAAATACCTATTTGCCTTTATTGATTTATACTAAAGACATCTTGTTATTTCAATTTTTATTTATTTGAAAATGAAAATCTGTACATGTTTATAATTTTTCAATCTCTGTTTTCCTATTTATCATTGTTAATCTGTTTCTTTGGCCATGTAAATTTTTCTAGTCCATTTTAATCAGTCATGATCTTTTTTTCTCCCTTGACATTAATTCTTCTTACCTGGTTACTATTGATAGTTTATTATCTTATTTTATATTTAGCGTTCTTATGTTTGGAACCATATGAAATGTTTTCCTGCTACTGGATTTTTACAGTATTTTATATGAATGTATAAAATTCTGAATCACGTTATTCCCACACAGTAAATCACCTGCTTCCATTGAATCAAACAATTGCTCATAGTATTTTCAATGACTGTGTTGGCTCTGGACATTTCTAGATGAACAGGGAGAACAGTATCTCAAGTATCTGTACTTTTAAGACGATAGAGACAAAGTGGCCTTTATAGTTTACTGCCAAACCAGGATTTTCAAGTTGTTTTAATCACAAAATTTAGTATTTACCACTTATAGAGTGAGACATTTATTAATAGTTTTATCTATGGGACAAATTGCCAGCTTATTTTACATGAGAATGTCATGTTCAACGCCCTTCCAAATGAGAAGATTCAAAATTAATGTTTGACTTCTATGAGGGAATAAATGTAGAAGAAATTTTTATGAAAACACTTAAGCAATGTCTATTATTGATAAGATTTTCTAGGATAGCTTAATGCTATATATATATATATTTTTAAAGACAGAAATAAATTTTTTGGGATTTTGCCAGGTAATACAGTTTCTGGTTTACAGCTAGAAGGTTGTTGACAATCTTTAATGATAATTCATGTGTGTATAAACTGTATTTACTTGTGTATAAGCCTATTTTTTGTTTTTGCTTTTTTTCAATCATTTTATTGGGAGCTCGTACAACTCTTATCACAATCCATACATACATCCATTGTATTGAGCGCATTTGTACATTGTTTCCTTCATAGTATTCAAAGCATTTTCTTCCTACTTGAACCCTTGGTATCAGCTCCTCATTTTTTACCCTCCCTTCCTCATGAACCCTTGATAATTTTAAAATTATTATTATTTTTTCATGTCTTGCACTGTCTGATGTTTCCCTTTACCCCCTTGTTTGTTGTCCATTCATCTGGGAGGGGGTTATAGTAGGTCATTGTGATTGGTTCCTCCTTTCTCCCCCTACCTTCCCATTACCCTCCTGCTATGGCTACTCAATATTGGTCCTGAGGAGTTTAACTGTCCTGTATTCCCTGTGTTTCCAGCTCTTATCTGTACCCATGTGCATGCTCTGGTCTAGGCAGATTTGTAAGGTTAAATTCGAGTCATGATAGTGGTGGGGAGGAAGCATTAAAGAAACAGGAAAGCTATGTTTCATCGGTGCTATACTGCACCCTGGCTGGCCCGTCCTCTCCCCACGACCCTTCTGTAAGGGGATGTCCATTTGCTTACAGATTGGCTTTGGGTCTCCACTCTGAACTTCCCCCACTCACAATATGATTTTTTGCTCTGGGTCTTTGATGCCTGATACCTGATCCCATCGCCACCTCACGATCACACAGGCTGGTGTGCTTCTTCCATGTGGGCTTTGTTGTTTCTCAGCTAACTGGCCACTTGTTTATCTCCAAACCTTTAAGACTCCAGACACTATATCTTTTGATAGCCAGACACCATCAGCTTTCTTCACCACATTTGCTTAGGCACCCGCTTTGTCTTCAGCAATAGTGTTGGAAAGGTGAGCATCTCAGAGTATAAGCCGAGTTTTTCAGCACATTTTTTTGCAGTTTTTGTGGTAAAATTAGGTGTCTCGGCTGATATTTGGGTCAGCTTATACTCGAGTGTGTACAGTATTCATTTGTGTTTGTAGATTTTTGAGAGTATGCCATAAAAATAATGGAACATTTCCAGTGTGACCTTGTGATTTTGGCAAATTGGAATAGAAAAAGTCACAGTATGTACTTGTAATTATCAAGGCATACTTTATTTATTTTCAGTAATGGAAAGTTGCTTTGTTTTATATGTGTGTATATATATAAATATAGCCAGTGTTGATTATTTTTAATTCTTAAATATTGATAATTTACGTTTTTTTTTGTTTTATAGAACATGAAAATTATTTCATAATTTGCTCATTTTTGAGAGCTTTATAATATATTTCCATATCTTTCTGATTTTATTATTTCAGTGAATTGAGTTTAGAATCTTTCATAGGTAGTGTTGCCATCTGTTTGCCCTATATGAAAAACAAAATCATGGCAAGTTACTTCACTAGAATTCTAATGCTAAATGTCCCTCTAATGTCTAATTTTCTCTAATATATATCACCATTACAAATTGATTGGTATATATTAATTAAGAATTTGGGGTGCCTAATATATATACATAATACACTATGTTTATACTATAAACTTTCAAATAACTTCAAATTTTCTGGATGTTTTGTAAGAGATTGAATTGACCCCATAACTGAGGTATCATGTGATACAACTTTCATTGCTTCTTGTTATTACATTAGGTGCCATGGAATCAGTTCCTATGTGCAACCTAATAAAACGCTGACAGGTCAGTGCCGTGCTCACAATTGTTAGATTAGAATCTCTTGCTGTAGCCACTGTGGTGTTGAGGAGCTTCCTGTTTTTTGCTGACCCTTCTCTTTGCTAAGCATGAAGTCCTTTTTTCCAGGGATTGGTCTCTGGATGACATAGTCAAAGAATAAGAGGTGAAGTCTAGCCATCCTTGCTTCTAAGGAAAATTCTGTCTGTACTTCCACCATGTAATTTAGATTTGTTTGTCCTTGGAGCCCATGGTATTTCATTATTGTTCACCAACACCATAATTCAGATGCATCACTTCTTCTCTAGTCTTCCATATTGATTGTCCAGCTTTCACATGCAGATGAAGTGTCTGAACATACCTTGATTTGGGTCAGGCACATCTTAGTCCTCAAAATGACATCATTGCTCTTTAACAAAGTGCACATTTGCCCAGTCCAGTTTTTCATTTGATTTCTTAACTACTGCTGCCAGGAGCATTGATTGTTGACCCAAGTAAAATGAAATCCTTTACAATATCAATCGTTATCATGATGTTATCTATTAGTCCAGTTGTAAGAATTTTTGGTTTTCTTTACATGGAGTGGCAATCCATACTGATGGATGAAATAATTTATTTTCATGAGCAAATCTTCAAGTGCTCTTCCCATTCAGTAAGCAAAGTTGGGTAATCTGCATATTGCAAGTTGTTAATGAGCCCTCCTTTAATCTTGATGCTGTGCTTTTCTTAACATAGTTCAGTTTCTCTGATTATTTGCTCAGCATACTAACGTAATCAAGTATTTTAAACTACACAATGTTACCTTGTTTTGTTAGAATTGCTGCCTCTTGCTAATTATATATACATATATTCCACATGAGCAAGCACAATTAAGTTTTCTGGAATTCACATTCTTCACAGTCATCTACTGTTACACTTACTCGCCTTAAAATTAAATATTTTTATTTTATATAAACTAACTTTATTTACTAGTAGTTTTTAATTTTATAATTTATTAAACTAAGAGTCACCATTTATATAATATAATATTTTAAGTTTATTAAAAATTCTCTATTTCTTTCCTTTAAGTCATATGACTTTTAAATGTCCAATGATTTGAATGTTTAGGTATTCACTGTTTTTTAAATTGTTGATTCACTGAAAAAATACATTCGTTTATAACATACCTTCTACCTAACTACCTGTAAATAGCACGTTAAAGCAAAATTATATATATGGCAATTTAATTTCAGCACCTGTTATAAAATGAAACATAGGAAAGAAAATACTTTTGTTTCATTATTAACTGAATTATAGTGCATATTATAATTGTAAATGCTGCTGCACTGAAAGATTTTTCTTTTATATATAAGTACATGGTTAAAGACTCAAAATTTCAGACAATACCTTGCATTAATGTAATTCATGACAAAAATATAGTATGTTTTTATCTAGTGTTACTTGTTTAAAGAAAAGACAGAAATTTGTGGAACATCTTAATTACTACTTGCTTACTTGTAATAAGTTCTGTTATATGCCTTACAAGTAGATCTTTCACTTTACAGATCAGTGCATCTAGGGGTCTTTTCAGTAGTCCATGCTAACATATTTATAAATGAGGTCTTCTACCTGCAACTTTATTAGAAAAATATATGCTATATGATATAAATTTAAACACACAGAGAAAGATTTAAAATTACAATAAATGTAACATAGGTAAATTTTTAATCCTCTGTGTAATTATTAACATTTACTGAACCATAACAACCATGATTATGTCGTCCAATTATGAAAGAAAGCTTTCCACTCATGTGAATTAGGACAAGGTTGACTTGAAAACTGTGGAAGAGTAGTATCATATCTATTAGAGTTATGTTCAGTCTTATTTTCAAGCCAATATTTTCTGGCAGTAATGCAGTCAGTATTCTATTTTGTATAAGGTAATTTTGACATAATGAGATGATGAGGTTCATGTTATTTTCCCATTATTTGTTTAATTGCATTCCTGTGTGGTGAGAAATGCTTTATCTTTGGTATGATCAAGCTTTCTACTGCATCTTCATCTCTGAGGAAGATTATTCTTTTTGCAAAAAATAAAAATTCATTAGAAAATTATATAGTAAGTGATTATGAGTACATTTGAATGAATTTTATTCTTGAACAAAACACTGTCTTAAGCTGGCTAATTTGATCTTTTCTTGTCTGCTTTTTAAAGATAATTATTTGTAAGGCTCTGTTTCACCGTTTCTTAATATTATGTATTTCCATAACAAAAGTTTTATTTTGATTGGAAATCATTACCTTTTCTACATACAGACACTTATTGGGCACCTTTGCAATAATGTGAGCATGTTTTTTGACTAGTACCGGGGTGGGGGTGGGACAAGTGGGAGAGTGGTTATAGCAAAGATTTAATTTATAACTGGAAAATACTCTCCCTAGTTACATTGCATATTCCACTTCTCTGTTTTTTGTAGTTCTGTGGCTTTGTTTTGTTTTTGATTTTTTTACTTTTGAGGCATCAGTGGCAATTCATAACCAACCGACAGGAAAACCATCAATCTGATCCTAGAGTTGCATGAGTCTGCAAGCTTTAACTGTGCTAGCCTTATCCATATGTAGAATGAGAGAGGATTTGAAATTTGACTACAGGCAGTGTCGAATACCATGAAATATCATTTAATCTTGAGGCTTCTGGTTACTTACAACCAGTGAGATATCAAATTATGACCAAAGCAATTAATGCCTACAAATAAATGAAAAAGTTTTTATTGATTTGATGTTTCATGGTGCGACACAGTCAAGATTAAAATAATGTGCAAAACTATGGCATAAAGACTCACTAATTATAAAATGATAAACCTTTACATAGATTTTTGTACTATATATTTATTGTATTCCACTCTATCAGGAATCAACATGACATACATCTGGTCATGTTGGACCTTATTTGGCACATTTACTTTTTTGAAATAAAAATTTTAAATATGATTTTGAAGGGGGGAAAATCTGGTAAGTTTTTGATTCTTTAATGGGCTAACGAGCCTTGTTTTTACCTATAAAGATAGTGGTTTAAATATTAAGAACTAATATTACAGTTTATAATGAAAAGCATTCCATTCTGGTTAGCTTTTCAATGTTGAGAATTTTTCATTTTGTTTATTGGACTAATACAGTCATGCATTATATGTTCTAGTATGGGCATCAACTAGGGTATCTAAGGGTATTCCTTTTGGATGTTTCCAAATGTAACCTTGTTACATTTGTTAAGACATTCAAATGGATGGGAGTGTAGGGAGTGAGTGGTAGTAACAGAGATGTGACCAGTAGCACAACTATGATTATCTCCTCCTCTTTATTTTCACACTGACTACTGGAAGCTTTTTCCTTTATTTGCTTCATTTAAAAAGAAGAGGTGTGCAACCATATTCCATTAAAGGTTTTCATATTTACTTATGAGAAAAGGAAACTTCAATTTTTGGAAGTGGATTTCAGCAGTTTTATTTCCACAACCAAACTCATTGCCATTGAGTCAGTTTAGACTCATAGTGACCTATAGGATAAGTGTAGAATGGTCCCAGTGAATTTCTGAAACTCTGTCTTTACAGCCATAGAAAGGCTCTGTCTTTCTCCCTCACAGCAGCTGGTGGTTTTGCACTGCTGGTTTTGCAGTTAGCAGCCCAACATGTAACCACTACCACCAGGGCACCTAATTTTATTTTAGTGCTTTCCTGTTTAATTATACTAGCAATTTCTGAGCAAGAGAAAATTACTTTTCTAGGTTTTAATTGGTAAATAATAATTGGAAGTTGTCCTATAGTTTGTCTCATAAAGTAGAACTTTTAGTCCATTTTGTTAAACAAAAGAGCATTTTATTTTCTATTTGGGAGCTGTTTTAATAAGTTAAAAAAGTCATATAAACTCTAACTCTTTATGCATAGTAAGATAACCTTTGTCACAAAATGTATTTGTTTATAAATTTTAGAAAACTTAGCAGTAAAGAAAGTGAATCTTAATTAACATAAAAGGCTGTCTGAGCAATATAACCCTAAAGTGAATTATTTTTCCTAACCAGGCTCATAAATTCTGCAGTGCAAAGCTAGCAAATCCATTTGTTATAGTTCAGTTTAACTTTCACTGTTATAATCAGTGTAGTACATTTGGAGATGAATAGTGGAAGTGAAAGAAAGAATGCAAGTGGGGAAAAAATCAGGGAACAGTGGTTGCTCATTCATTTCTGTGACCTACAGACACCATAGCCTCTCTACCAGAATAGGCTTCACGTAGGAGCTTGATTCACTTGCTGGTGTAGCTCATATTCATCTTCACTATGTTATTTTTATTAGGTAACATTTGTGTTTATTGCTTTTAGATTATATGTAGTCCATCTATTTGGACTATTCAGTTTGGAATTTTAAATTTGGTTTCAGGGTTCTTAAATATCTTGTGTGTTTTGTTGTTGTTTATTTTTTTAAAGAGAGTTCCCAAAGTTGCAGATGGCTGGCTCATCTCCAAATACCTCTCCAAGGTACTCTATGCTGGTGATGTCTCCCGCCACTGAGCTGCACGGGAGCATGGAATTGACTTTCTGGGGAGGGCTGTATCAGTTAAGTGATCCTTTTTAGTACATTGCATGGGTTTTGCAAAGCTTTCAGTTTGTTTTTCGTTTTTTTTTAAAATCCAGAGGGTACAACTATACTTAAGCTAATTAAAAACATTAAAGCCATGTTGCAAATTATATAAGCTATATACTCCTTCTCTCATGTGTCCTTTCTGTATTTCTACTGTTACATGGCTTTAATTATTTTTATTAGTCATGCATATACCTCTTACTTACATTTTATTAGAGTTCAGTGATTTAAGATTTATAAAAATATTCTCAATTTTCTAAGTGTTGTTTATATTACATTCAAGGAGGGACTATCAGCAGCAGCTCCACTTTACCCTCTCGCTTGTATTCCATGTATTTCTTTCTCCTAGGCAGCATGCTTGTTTGTTTGTTTGTTTAATTTATTCACGCAAATTGTGTTGAATTTGTGCTATATGCAAAACACCCCTAGCCATCTAAAAGCTTCTGTCCAAAACTTTTATTTCATTTCTTAGTTAGAAAAGAAATACATTTTAAAAGATTACAATAGGACAGAGGGTTACTCCTGCCATCGAGTTGATTCCGATTTATAGTGATACCACAGGACAGAGAAGAACTGCCTTTGTAGGATTCCAGGACTCTAAATCTATAGGAGTAGAAAGCCTCATCATTCTCTCTCAGATTGTCTGGAGGTTTTTGAACTGCTGACCTTGTGGTTAGCAGCCCAATTTGTAATCCACTACACCTCCAAGGCTCCTAGACAGAGGGGTAGAAAGTAGGAAATAAAATTATTTTAGTTTCCTCAATCCTCAACAATGGATTGACACAATGGCTGCAAGGATGGACTCAAACATAAGAATAGTTGTGAGGATTTGGTCTGGCCCCTGCCATACTACCTTAAAGGCTTGAAGGTAAACAAGCAGCCATCTAGCTGAGAAGCAACAAAGCCCACATGGAAGAAGCACACCAGCCTGTGCGATCACGAGTTGTGGAAGGGATCAGGCATCATCAGAACAAAAAATCCTATCATTGTGAATGAGGGCGAGTGTGGAGTGGAGACCCAAAGCCCATCTGTAGTCAGTTGGACATCCCCTTACGGAAGGGTCGTGGGGAGGACACGAGCCACTGGGTGCAATGTAGCAATGATGAAACGTACAACTTTCCTCTAGTTTCTAAATGCTTCCTCTCCCCCACTGGTATCATGATCCCAATTCTACTTACAAATCTTGGTAGACCAGAGGATGTACACTGACAGATAGGAACTGGAAGCACAGGGATTCCAGGGCAGATGATCCCTTCAGGACCAGTGGTGAGAGTGGCGATACTGGGAGGGTGAAGGGAAGGTGGGGTGGAAAGGGGAAACCGATTACAAGGATCTACATATAACCTCCTCCCTGGGGGATGGACAACAGAAAAGTGGGTGAAGGGAGACGTGGGACAGTGTAAGATATGACAAAATAATTTATAAATTATCAAAGGTTCATGAAGGTGGGGGGAGCAGGGAGGGAGGGGGAAAAATGAGCTGATGCCAGGGGCTTAAGTGGAGAGCAAATGTTTTGAGAATGATGAGGGCAATGAATGTACAAATGTGCCTTACACAATTGATGTATGTATGAATTTTGATAAGAGTTGTATGAACCCCTAATATTTAAAAAATGATAGCTGTGAGGTTGGTGCAGCACTGGGCGGTGTTTCCTTCTGTTGTACACAGGGTCACTATGACTCATAACTGACTATACATCACCTAACAGCAACAACAATCACCCTAATTCTCACAAGTAATGTTTTTTAACAGTTTTGTTTCTTTTATATTCATTACTTATAGTTTTAACCAATATTGAGGAATATTACCTGTGATATCTTCAGTCCTACACAGTTAGTTGTTCATAGCTCTGTGTACAAATTTTAGTTTTTAATACACTAATTCAACCTGTATGTTAAGCCTCATATTAATAACTTTGGTAGATAAAAAAAATAACTTTGTGTTCTATTTGAAAATGTAACATTACGGGGAGAAAAATATCTGTTAAGTCTAATTCAATTTTCCAAATTTTGATGAACTGATCTTAGTTCTTAATTTGTAAGATGAAGAAGTATCCAATTTAGACTAATTTCTATCAGATTCAGGTTAAGGCACAATTAAAGTTATTTTATAAGTCTTTAAATAAAAACCTCAACAAGTAGTCCCTTTTAAAAAATGAAGCTCTTATAGAACTGAGAATTTGTTTTGTTTAGTTAAAAGATACTGGGAACTACCAAACTGGTTTTCATAATTTAAGACTGCTGCTATAAAATATAAATTTAAAATTAAATACCTAATTGTTGGCAACAACAGATCCACAGGTAGCCATTCTAAATATCTGAAACTTTTTGAAGTGATATGAGAGTGGTTTATCAAAGTTATGGAGGCTGCCTTCTCTTTTGTTACTCTTGTAGATGGATAGCAACTCAAAAGCAATATTCTTTTAGATTGCCAGTAGTAATGTTACACTAACAACTTCAGTTTGTAGGTTCATTTTTTATTTGCTATTTACATAGATAAGCACTATCACTAAGAATGGAGAAAGGAAATCATGTAACAGATTCATTTATATTTTATATTCTCATGTGTCATTAATTGCTGTTGAGTAGAGAATAACTTTAGAAAATTTAGTTCCTACTATTAGAAGGTTTAATTCTGACCATAAAATAAGCCATTAGGAAAACACAGATATATTGTAAGATATGAATAGCGATCTAACTTGAAGAATATAGAACAGAATTTTAGATTGACTTTGGGTCTTAGAGATCAGGGGCCATTTTTAAGTACTAAAAATGAGGTAGGTTATTGAGAAAGATATCACATCAGTGGTCATTAAGAGATCACCTTTTGTCTAGCAAATACTTCACCCTACAATTCTGTATTTAAAATGAATTAGAGGTGGATTGGTGGGGGAAAGATTTGAAAAGCTTGTTTAACTTTGTCCTGGATTAAGATTAAGTAAATTTAAACAACACTCACAATATGAAGGCATATACCACACCTATCATTCTTCGACATTTGAAAGAATTCTGTTCATGACAACTTATTTCTTATCCTGAATAAAATTTCAAGTTGTATACTAGTCAGTTTCTTGCTTAGTGATTTGCTTTAGTAGTTATTTTTAAAAGAAATGAAAATATATTGCAAGTAATTTATGTAAGCAATAAATGAGATATATGACAGCACTAATTTAAAGGCATTATATAATTAATATATATATATATATTTAATAAATCTTTCTGTTTAGTACTGGTTACAGCCCAAATGCATATTTTATTAGTGGTTAATTTATTTGTAAGCAAAACGGAATCCCTTTATTAACTATTTTAAATTAAACTTCACTTTTTTATAGATGCAGACATAATTTTGTTACTTAGATAAGATTATAGTATTTGTGGAAAATGTATGCGAAAGCATGTTTGGAGATCCAAGTACAATCTTCTGACCATGGAAAGCTATTTCTTGATGTAAGAATTTCACTTAGGAAATGATAGCCACATAAGAGAAAATAAAGCCGAATCAAGCCAAATCATGGGTACATCCGGTTTGCTAAATAGATAAATTTATTGTGAAACATTACTGACTTGTTTAAAGTCCTGCGAGTCATGATTTCCCATTTGTTCATTTGTTTAGTTTCTCAGTGATTTGGGGATCTTATAGACAGCACAGCACATCTATAGCAAAAGTTGCACCCACCAATTATCTATTTGACCTAAGTCTGGATTTATACTTTTTCTGTCTTGTTTTCCCTCTTCTAAAATGGGGCTTTGTTATACTCCTTCATCTGCAGCAGTGCTTTAAAACATATAAGAAATTATGTTCCCTGACCACGTGAAACTTCTGAAATGTTTTAAAATAGTACTAAAGATAAAAACATGCCCTGTGCATAAGTGGCAAGGTATTTGCATAGTTCTTAACAAGATAAATTCTGGGTCATGAGTAGCTTATGCCTCAGTTTTCCCTTTGGCTACACAGATCCCTGACAGTGTTTAGTACAAACACGGGTAGTATTTATTGAAGAAAATCTTGCAGTTCACATTGCAGAAAGCAAGGAAAATTAATTGAGATTTAAAATACATTGGAGAAGTAAGTTTGGAATGTTTAGTATGGGCTAAGGTTGGATTTGGGAGTTAATTTCAAATTATAGATTTTAACTTATTAATGAGAAAAACAAATTTGTGTCTCATTCCTATTTTGTTATAGCAGTGCAAGGGGAGCTTGGATTCTTTATCTGTTTGTGTTAAAATAGTAATAGCTAACCAAAGTAGCCAACCAAAGCCCAAACCGCAGCCATTGAGTTGATTTTGACTCAGAGTGACCCTACGTCAGGTTCCTGAGGGTGTACATCTTTTTTTCCCCTCCCTCCTACCTTCATGACCTCTTGATAAATTACAGTTGTTTTCATAGCCTCATCTTTCTCCTGTGGAGTGGCTGATAGGTTTGAACCCGCAATCTTACAGTTAGCAGTCCATCACTTATCTTACAGTGCCATCAAGGCTCTTTATATATACTAGGCTTTGTGCTAATTACACATGCATTATTTCATTTGGTCCTTATAACTATACCTATCAGCTAGGGTACTCTATTGTTCTTAACTTGTAGAAGCAGTTCAGTCTTACAGCCTTACACCAGTTCAGAGTAAATATAAGTCATTTACCTAAGATTACATAGCTAGAAAGTGATTTATCTAGGATTCCAGTTCATGTCCACTTTCTCAAAAGTCCATGCTTTTAAACACTTGATGATCAGCTTCCCTTCCAAGTGGCTAACAAGCTGATGGCATAAAAAATCACTTAAATACAAACTATATTGAAGTACTGTTGTCAGGAATTTTTTAACAAGTAAGAGAAAGTAATGGGAGGATGTAGAGGGGAACCAAGGAGATTATGAATATTCCTGTTAATTTCTATTTATTAGGTTAGTAATTTTTAAGGAGCATTGAATTATATAGATATTTAGTAAAGGTTTAAAGACTATATTTCTGAGATCATTGCTATAGTGTTGGTTTTTTTTAACTAAATAAGATTTTATAGGTGTTTGGGGATTTTTAGTTATATATATTGTTGTGTATTATTGAATTAATTCCAACTCACAGTGACACTATAAGACAGATGAGAACTGCTCTGTAGGGTTCCCAAGGTTGTACTCTGTACGGAAGCAGATTGCCACATATTTCTCCTGTGGACTTGCTAATGGGTTAGAACCACTGACCTGTCAGTTAACAGCTGAATATTTAACTACTATGCCACCAGGGTTCTACTGATTCACATTTATAGAAAGGTAAATTACGTTTGTTTAGAATATTTGATATTAGAATATTTTAATATTTGATACCAGAATGCAGGCATTTTAATACAAGATTGCTTTAATAAAATGATTTATTACTACAAAAACTAACTGAATTTATAGAAAAAAATCAACAAGATGATCATCTTTGTTTAATTTACTAATTCATTTGGTCAGCACATATTTATTAAATAAATGCCTGTTTTAAATCAAATCAAGTTATTTAAAGACAGGGAGGATACAGTCTGGGTATCAGCAACCTTACTGCCTAATATGTGGGATGATGAAGTCAACAGGTAATAATAATAATGTGATATATACCTTCACTGGGGGCAAGTAAACCAAGAGTGCTGTGGCACCTGATACAAAAGGACTACCTCACTGAAGTTTGGGGAGGGCTTACTTGAAGAAATGGCTTTTAAACTATCCTGAATGGTGACCAGGAGTTGCTCACCATCATACAAGGGGGATACCCCCAGAAAACGGAAATTTTTTCAAAGCTATATATTTAAATTTTTTTACAAGCAAACTTATCACCTTCAAAGTACTCTCCATTACACTTAATTCATATGTCAAGTCTGTGATTCCATTCTTGGAAACATTTTTTAAACTTATCTGTTTGGATAGCTGACAGCACCTCCCTCATTTTTTTCCCTTCACCTCTTCTGCGTCTTCAAATTGCCGTCCTTGCATGCCCCCTCTTCATTCGCACAAACAACAAAATTGGACGGAGAGATCAGCTGAGTAAGGTATGTGGGGCAAGAGAGCCATGCTGGTTTTTGCCCAAAACTGGCACACTGAGATGGTTGCTTGAGCAGGTGCATTGTTGTAGCAAAACCAGGCCCCGGTCTGCCAAAAATCAGACATTTTTTATTGCACACTGTTACGCTATCTTTGAAGAACCTCTAAATAGAAAGTGTGATTAATAACCTGACCTGGTGAAACAAACTTCAAATGGACTACAAGTCGACATTTTCATCCTTTCGGGGAGTTAACAGATAACCAGAATGAGGTTTGTCATCAATCAACATCTCACCTTGTTGGAAACAAGAAAACCACTGGCACACTTGGATTTTTCCCATAGTGCTATTTTTGTAAGCTCTTCAAACACCACAACAGTTTCTGGGGCATTTTTCCTGAGCAAGAAAAATTTCAAAGTCACACACTGTTCTCTTAAATCGACCATCACAAAACAAGGTTCGAGCAAAACTGCTTTTTAAAAAAATTCAGTGACCAGAGAGAACTTTCCCAGGCAATGCCACTTGGTGCACTAACTCAGAACAAGTTGCTTGATGTTCACCTGGTGGGGAAAAATCTGTACTGCAAAAGACCCAATGGAGCTTTTTCTGTTGTGTAAGTAGAGTTTCTACTGGTTAATTATAGAAATAAATCATTAGAAACACCTGGGTAACTTTTAAAAGAGTAGCAGTACCTAGGTGTACACTCAAGATTCTTGTTTCTGTGTCTGTGCTGGAACCCAGGCATGAATATTTTTTAAAGGCAGCACAGTTATTCTAATGTACTGCCATTTCTGGGAATCACATACAAATCCTTCTGTCCTAAAATAATGATTACTAATGAGAGCACTTTTTGATGTTGCTGGAGTGAGATTATCTCTGGGGAGGGGAAGATTTGAGTTAAGTAAATAATTCAAAATTTAAAATTCCAGATTTACAAATACAAAATGGCAGTCTTTGTACATTAAGATTAAACAACTCTTCCAGGTAGGATTAATCATTCCAGAGAAGTGGAGAAACTGTTGAAGAGGTTCTCATTTATCTTTAAGATATATTTAGAGCTAAAATTGTTCTCATATACCTAGTACTCAAGTCCTGCCTAGAAATATTAAAACTAAAAAGACACAAACAATAGAACATTTAGTCCTGAACAGGTGCTTAATTAGCCAAATATAAAAACTTAGAATGGTAAATTCCTGAAGGATTTTTCATGGGTTTTCGACTAGAAGAGAACACATGAATTACAAAACAAAAACCAAAACCATTGCTATCAAGCTGATTCTGACGTATAGCAAGTCATAAGATTTCTGAGACCAGACATCTTTATGGGAGCAGATAACTTCATCTTCGCGAGCTCATTTTAGATGGCTGCCCTTGCAGGTAGTTGTCCAACACTTAACTGACATCACCACCAGAGTTCCTGTCCTGACCAAGGAGACTTTATGCCTAATGAAAGGGAATGCTTTGATAGCTGATGATGAATGATCAGTAAGTGTGGAATGTTAATTCCTTATATTTAGTTATAGGTTAGAGCACACATTGCTTCCTATCTTTGAAGTATCCCTATGAAGAGGGAAACTAGGTTTCTGTTTTGATTTATTTGCTTATTTTTCTGTATTACTAAATGGTAAAACAAGGGTTAGAATACAACTAGAAGAAGAAGGAGAAGAAAAAGAAAAACGCACTGCCTTTGAAGACATCTGACTTATGGTGATCCAATATAAGGTTTCCAATATTTTGTATCTTTATGAGAAGAGACATTGTCACTTTTCTCCTGAGGAGCTGGTAGGTTTTGAACCATTGACTTTGTGGTTAGCAGCCTGATACTTATTTCACAGCACCGCCAGGACTCCTTAAAGCACAACTAGTGACATTTAATTTTATTTAAAGCTAGAAGAAAGATTTATATTTGTTATTTTTTAAATGATATTAGAATAATAGGATATCAAAGTATAAGATTTTTTTTTTTAGTTTGGCCCTTTTTTTACATGAAAAGTAAATTTTATTTAACATGTTTACATACGATTTGGAAGTTCATTTAAAAGCACAGGAGTGTTAAGACAAATGGTCAAAATAGAAACATACTACCTAATGAAAATGAGTTGATTGTTGGCCACTAAGGCAGAAGGAACTCCAGGAGAAGTGCACCAATGCTTCAGTTCCTTCTGCTCAGCACAGTGAGCAGGGGTCAACCTGTGCCCATGGAATGATGGGCAGAGAAGTCTGGCATGTAGAAATAGTAATAAAGAATTCACTTGGAGCAGGCAGTATGTCTGTGGATTAAAACCTGGTGTGTACACAGTGTCTACATGTGTTACAGCCCCACAGTAGGAATCTACACCAAAGTATGTATTAGAAGGAATTTGGTCCGTCGTACTACATCACGTTTTCCAGAGGGTAAAAAATAACATCTGTCTACAGACATTTCACACTGGGCTCACAGACCGAGCCTGGCTAACACTTGCAAAATGCCTGTAAACGAAAATGGATGGCTTAGATTTCTCAGTTATTTAAGTATTGTAATTAACAAGCAAACTGTACAGGTACAGGCAGTGGACAAGCTGGCCTTTGTAGAATTAACATACACGATTAAATCACCTTTTGTTTCTTTTCTTTTTTTATTTGTTTTTTTTGTGATTTTTATTTATTTATTTTTTTACAAAATGTGCATGCAGCTTTGAACAGTTCCAAGTCCTGCTGCCCTATGTGTGTAATCACGAGGTCGAGGGGCTCATCCGAGGAGGGGACACCGCGTGCGCCTGCAGAGGCTGCAGGCTGGAGCTCCTGCACACAGTGCTGTCACAAGGCAGCGAACTCAAGGCCCAGAACAATGCAAATTGAGATTTGACTTTTTGTTTTACCACCCGCCCGTGCGTTGCCCCCCAAAATATGAGTTTTTGTGTTAAAAAAATCAAACTTTGTGCTTGCATCCATCTCGAAGAAACGTAAACTAAAATTTAATAAAAAATAAAAACAAACCAAAACATTAGTGTGGATTGTTTCCCCTGGCCTCTCGGGTGAAATACCGTCCATTCTCCTTCCAGGCAGATGAGGAAGTCTACGGGGAGACGTGCCCCGGAAGCCCTTGCATCGATAAACGTGTCATGGGATCTAGCCCATTTTTAATTTCATTTAGTTGGAGTATATTGTTGAGAAAACTGTGGTACAACCCTGCTTAAAGTTCCGTATAGGAAATGACTCCAGTCAGAACAGCGGTAGATTTAGGGTCATTTTGACACATTTTAATGCCCTTTCTACTAGAGCACACTTTGTTGCTGTTTTTCATTTTTCTTTTCTTTCCTTCAGAAGTTTATTGTTTTTGAATTTAGAACTTTCAAGTCTTGTTTCTGTTTTACTTTTATTTTGTATTACAATTTGTCTTCTGAAGGTCAAGTAACCTGGTTTGGTTATGAAAGTCCTCGTAGCTTCTGGGACTATATCAGAGTGGCTTGCCGAAAAGTCTCACAGAACTGTATCTGCAGTATTGAAAATATGGAAAATGTCAATTCCTCTAGAGCCAAGGTAAGAAACTGAAAATAATATGCAATATGTATAAGCTAATCCTAAACAGTTTTGACCCGAATAAAAAATGTTTTTGCTCTTTCCTATATAAAGTATTTTCATTGTTGGGCTAAATAGCTGACTAAGTTTAACAACCTTTGGAGGCTTTTGTAGGAGTTCCATTTTCCTCTTTCATGGTATGTAGTTATTAAGAATGCTCCTGATTTTTCACTATTGATTTATTAATGCCAGGATGGTATAGTCACTATCACTTTGAATGTCCTTTTTAAGAAGGATAATAAAACACTGTTTTCTGAAAAGTCTGCATTTCTTGAATTGTGTAAACTAGTAGTTGTTAGGTGCCCTAGGGACTAGTGGGCATGTATTGGGTTGCTAGCCCCTAGGTTAGCAGATTGAAACCACCAATCTCTCCTTGGGGGAAAAACAAGACTTTCTACTCCCACAAGTAGTTACCGTCTCTATAACCCACAGGGCCAGTTCTACCCAGCCCTGTAGGGGTCGCTATGAGTCGGAATAGACTGATGACAGTGGCTTTGTTTGTTTGATTTTAGTCATCCTTAGCCAGTGCCATACTGAACCCCCAATGTGTCCTTTATTTTAGACCCTCCATGATGTCAAAAGTATTTATATGATAATACCAAGACAGTTTTTTGTCCTTCACTAGTCTTGGCAGTGCTATTACAGAAGCAATGATGGATAAAACTGCTGATATCTCAGCATGATTGAAGGTAGTGACATTAAGATGTACAAGTAATCATTGCAGAATTTAAGAAAAAGATTATTTCCATGTAAGAATGTCTGTGACAAAGTAAGCATTGTTCATTGTATTCAGTTTTAACCCTTGAATATTCTGAGTGACAAAGTGGGAATTATATATGAAGAATTTATGCTTCAGTCTCAAGTACGATGGTTGCCTGGCACCATTTTTACATGAAAAAACAATCTGTGAACTATAATTTTGGACTCAGTCATTTGGCAGATGATTTTGCGGGAAAAAAACCCAACTAAGTGAGCTTGGTATTTCATGGGAAATATCTGATAATATTTGTTGCCAATTGTAAATGAAAATTTTCAAGAGAAAAACAGACTTTTCTAAAAATTCCATAGTATTTGATAAAATTTCCAATATTTAATTTATTGATAATAATGTTGACATTAACAAACGTGTTTTTTGTTACTGTTTTTTAAGAAACATATAAACACTTGGTTGATCTGCATAACTCAATGAAAAATTATTTCTTGCTCAATCTAAAAAATTACATGATCCACTCAAAGTTTAAGACAGACAAATTGATTTAATGTAATTGAGTACACAAAGTCCATTGTTATGACTACAGATCCAAATAAAAACTTTATGAAATTACTATTCACTGAGTTTTAAAACTTTTTGTTTAAAATATATACAGCAAATCATATACCAACCCAACACTTTTTGCATGTACCGTTCAGTGGCATTGATGACATTCTTTAATGTGCAACCATTCTCACCCTCTCTTTCCCTATGATCCCCCTCCCTCCCTGTGTTAAGCCGAAACTCACTGGCTCTTAAGTTTTCTATATAATCTTTTGAGTTACTGTTGTCAATTTGATACAATAGAGATACTTTACATTATCACAGTGATCAAAGCAGACATTTTTTATGAATAAATCTAAGCTATTTTGGGTTGAGAGAAAAATTCGAGAAACTTAATTTTTTTCCAGAGGAGTGGGAGAGTGTTTAAGATTAAAAAACTAATTGTAGTTTGAGTGAGTCAAGTCTATAAAAATAAAAAGTAACTGAGTTGGTACATTTTCAAATTAAAGGCAAGAAATTACCATGACAGGTAGTATTATAAACCCCTTCAATAGAGAAGATAAGATAGAGAATTAGCATATCTCCAAAATAAAAATGGTAAATGAGAAGAAATATTAAGAATGCAGCAAGTGGATCTGGGTAGACGCCAGAAACCCAAGTCCTAGCTGACCACCTCTCTTAATGACTTTCCTTAGCCCAGTTCCTGCACAGCAAGAAGCTTCGAAGCAGAATTTTTATTCTACAAAGAACTAGTTTTGCGTATCAATATTACAGAATAATCATGTCCTACGTCTTGAATTTATATCTTTATTTTATTATGGCCTCAGACAAATTCCATTCAATGGCAAAAAAATACATGTATAATTTCCCTGGTTATGCTTGGAAATGTCTGCAGGAAAGAAAAACTCTTAATTGTTTTTTATAAACTTGCCACTATGAGAGATCTGACAGTCTTTAAGTGTCGGATAAAACCATGAAATACATATCACTCCTTTCTGTGCTTAGTCTGACTAGTTGAACCAATTTCTCAAACCCCAAGCATAGCTTCACAATGAAAAAGAATATTTTAAATGAAGTTTATGTTTATAATTTTTCTAAGTGTATTTATAGCTAATCTTTCTATAATATATACAGGGCCCTTGGGCACCCATATTTTTATACATCAAATTAAATTTTAAACTAGAATTAGGACTCTTATAGAAGTTACTTTGCACCAACAGGTCCCAATTTATTTCACTCTCCTCTGAACTCTCCCATCTTCCTTATTTGCTCTTGGACTTCTCGTTAGCATATCACATGATCTCTGACAGAAGCCACCAGCTGGATCATTTGTTATGTATTACTGTTACTGACTTTACAGATCTTCTCATTGAGATTTGTTTTTATTGTAACCAAGAATACTAAGTATACTAAGAATTTCATGCGTCCCTTTTAATGTTTATTTTCTCTGTTTTATTTTCTTGGCCCCTAATAATAAATAAACCTTACATTGTTCTCTAGTTCATTTTCCTCCTTGTCGCTCTCTCTCTGTTGTCAGTGTGTCTATAGTCTTGTTTTGTTATTATTGTTTGTTTTAAAGTGCAAACAGTTTTTGGATAAGTTTTTACTAGATAGGCCTTCTAGTTTGTGGTTTCTTATCTTGTATATTCCTTCTGTTATTGTACTTAATATTATAGCCCAATTTCTGAATATACTAGCCATAGTAAGCATCCATATATAATTAATGTTTCTATCCAGCATGTTTTATTGAATACCTATACTATATATATACACTACATATATACACTACATATGTATACTATATACACCAGACTCAGTGTATTGACATGACATATACCCCCATACATTTTCATGACATTAAACCCCGTCTATTCTAGAGACAATTTTTCTTCTTGCTCTTGCTTACTTTTTCCCTTATTTAGACGTTGACCTTTTTAATTCTTTATCTAATTGCCTATCAAAAGAATTCGGAGCAGAGGGTGGTTTTAATCACAGATATGCCAGAATTATCAAATAATAGAATTTTATAATAATAGGCACTGGGAAAAGATTAGATGATATTGTCTCAATCTTAAATCTTCTTGAAATTTGCTACCTTTGGTTATTTATTGTAATAGTTCAAAACCTGGAAGAACCTCAGAAATATTTGGTGACCTTTCAAAATAAATAAATAAATTTTTAGGGAGAAACCAAAGAGCTTCTGATTTTGCTAATTTTTTTGTATACATTATGCATTTAAAATTCTAGCTCCATATGAATATTCCTAAAATACTGCTCATCATTCCTTTTCACCATTTATCGTTGGTACCTCCCAACAAGTAGTAAGTCTATAACCTTGAGCAAGTTAGCTACCTTAATTCCATCCATTTATTCAACAAGTATATATTGAGTGCCTATTAGATGCCATAAATTAGTATAAATACTTGGGATAAAATTGTGAAAAAGATGTCAAAGAGTAAATGTTTTGAATTTCATATTTAGTAATACAGAAAAAAAATAATTAAATACTAGTCCATGATATAATCTTTAGAGATCATGAAAAATATGAAACCATTTAAAACGTTGACCATATGCTGAGCTATACTGCACTTTAATAAATTTCTGAGCATTGAGTTTACGTACATAAAATATATTTGCTAATCATGGTGGAATTAAGCTATAATCAACAATAAAAAGATAACTAGCAAAGGCTTATATTATTCAAAATTGAGAAGTATGCTTTCAAATAATCCATTAATTAAGAGGAAAAAAAATCAATGGAAATTTTAAAATATTTTAAATTAATGATTATTGAAAATCTTGGAGTCATATTTTTGAGTTTTTATTGATTTATATTCTTTGTATTATATCCATTAAAGTCTTGTGAAAATTTGATATATGTAATTCCATGATCTTGACTATTCTGTGATTTATCTTTTCACTGTCTTAAGTGATAGCAATTTGTTCCCTAAAGTAGTAAGGAAGGTAGAGTGTGGGTATATTAACTCAACTTAGTTGGTCCGTTTGGTGGTTGGAAAGGAGTTTTTTCTCTTTTAATTCCATTTGTTTTTTGTTTTCTTCTATTGCAAGGAGCCTTGGTGGCACTGCAAGGTAAGCATTTAACTGCTAACCACAAGGTCAGTAGTTCAAACCCACCAGCTGCCTCACAGAAGAAAAATGACGCTATATGCTCTCCTAAAGATTTATTACTTCATAAATTCCATATAGGGTTACTGGGTAGGAATTGACTAGATGGTGATGGTGATATATAGTAAAATGGGGATAGTACTATAAGCTTACCCACACAGTTCTTAAGAAGATTGAAAACCTTAACATAGGTAAAACTCTTAAAATCAAGACCTGTTATTATCCCACATCTATTCTGATTTATAAGGATTTACAGGATAGTATACAACTTCTCCATATAGGTTCCTAGACTTTAATCTTTGCCTGAGCAGATTGCCAGGTGTTTTTTTTCCTGCTGAGCCACTGGTGTGTTCAAACCATTGAACAGTGAGTTAGCTACTGGGCTCCTAACAGGGCCTAATACATATTAATTAGTTAAATCCTTAAGAAATGTTGACTGCTTTTACAATTTCACCCTCACCCCCCTTTCCAGAAACCTTTAAGTAATTCATTATTATTTACTGGCAAAATCAAAATTCATTAATGTAAGTTTTCAGCTTTCCTGCATTTTGGCCCAAGTAGCTTTTATAAATCTGTTTTATCTACTATTTTTGAAAAAGTTATTTGGATGAAAGAAAAGACACCTGTTAAAATTAGCAGAGTTAATTATCACAATATAACAAGAAATTCCATAAACATCAAGGACAGGAAATTAAGTTCAGCTCAGTTCTGCATGGATTGAAATTAATATATCAGGAAACAGGATGTTCCCCACATTTCTTATCTAGCATCAGCACAGTCTCCTGTGTACAACTTGCTCTGCAAAGCAACTTTCTGTTTTTGTAGCAGTAGACATGTGTCCTTTTGATTCAAACACCCACTGTCTGATGACTAGTTGCTATGTCTTTTAGGTAAAATTTCAAGAAAATAATCTTGGTATGTTCCTTGCCTTTTCCTTCCTTTGTTCTAATAACCCACAGCTGCTTTTAGAACAAGCTAAATGGAGAAGTTAAAACTCACTGCAATCCAATTGATAGTGACCCTATAGGACAGAGTAGAATTGCTCTTGTGGGTTTCCCAGATTGTAACTCTTTACAGGAGCCTCATCTCTTTTTGCTTGTTTCCTACAACCATATAATTCTTTTGCTTCTCCTACATGACTTCTGTTCTAGCCTAACAGGTTTTACCACCTGTTTTATATATAGACCCCTCCTCTGGAATTTATGCCATGGCAGTGGGTTTGGGTTTTTGTTTTGTTTTGTTTTTTTCCCAGGAACTTATGAGTTGAAAATATTTTAAACCTTTTTCATAGATACTTTTTTATTTATTTGAATGGACGATCACAATTATTGATTAACAACCCATTGCCATGGAGTCAATTCTGACTCTTTAGGAGAGAATACAACTACATACTTAGGGAGAGTTTCTGAGACTATAAATATTTATGGGGACAGACAACTTCATCTTTCTTCTTTGGAGGGGCTCGTAGGTTGAACCACAGACTTTGTGGTTAGCAGCCCAACAGTTAACCCTTTATGCCACTAGTGAGCCTTGTGTATCAATCCCCAAAATAGCTAAACACATCGAGTAGATTCTGACTCAGAGCAACCCTATGCAGCATTTCTGAGGCTGTAAGTATTTATGGGAGTATATAGTCTCATCCTCCTCCCCTGAAACAACTGGTGAATTCAAACCACTGGCCTTGCAGTTAGCAGTTTAAAACTTACTGAACAGAGCCACCAGCATTTCTTTGTATATTGTTTAGTATTCTCTGCTGCCTTTATTCTCAAGGACCTTTACAGTGTTTCCAATTTCTATACATTCAACCTTTATGAATTTTCTATGTATTCATGAGATGGTTATGTGAAAATAAAAGTAATTGAATTATCAACATGAATATGACCTCATGTTCTTTCATTTTAAATAAAAAGAGGAAATGCTTTGAATTTTTAGAAAATTGATCAATTAACTCTAACTTTTGAATGATATCATGCCATTTCAGTAAAATGAAATAATTCAAAATAAGAATTGCATGTTTCCGTATGGATTACAACTCAGTATAAGGAAAACCAAAATTCTCATAACTGGACAAATAGGTAACATTATGATAAAAGGAGAAAAATTTGAAGTCGTCGAGGATTTTGTTTTGCTTGGATCCACAATCAGAGCTCATGGCAGTAGTAGTCAAGATATCAATCAGAGTTTGCATCTACTGCCCAAGACCACCTTCAAATGTTGAGAAGCAAGAATGGTACTTTGAGGACTAAGGTATGCCTGACCCAAGCCATGGTATTTTCCGTTGCCTGTGAAAGTTAGACATTGAATAAGAAAGATCAAAGAAAAACCGATACATTTGAACTATGGTGTTGGTGAAGAATATTGAAAGTACCATGGTCTGCGAGAAGAACAAGCATCGGTTTTAGAAGAAGTATGGAGCAAGGATGGTGAGACCTCATCTCACATACTTTGGGCATGTTATCAGGAGAGACCAGACCCTGGAAAAGGACATCATGTTTGGTAAAGTGGAGGGGCAGCAAAAATGAGAAAGGCCCTCCGGGAGATGGATTGACAGTGGCTACAGCAGTAGCCTCAAACATAAGCCCAATTGTGAGGCTGGCACAAGGCCAGGCGTTGTTTTCTTCTGTTGTACACAGGGTCGCTGTGAGTTAGAGCTGATTCAGGGTCACCTAACAGTAATAGCAACAGCAATAGCATGACTTTATGCTGGAACATGCTGACTTGTTTGTTTTTTCTGCCTTAAGTGTTTGGTAATAACTTTAGATTGTGTTAAAGATACCAAATTCATTAACTCATGATTTGTATACATTAATAAGCATGACTTTTATTGTTAGGTAAAATCTCCTCCTGGAAGGATGCTATGGTAAATTATCTTGATCTAGTGTTGTACTTATCGATCAAGAGAGACTCTTATTCTCAGTTTGAGGACTCATTTTAATCATCATTTGATTTTAGGATCTATGCAATATGATTAAAAAGAGGTCTCCAAAACAAGCACCCCAATATTAATTTTTCTGTTCCTTCAGAGAATAGAAAATTGCTCCAACATGTACCATGCACTTTCAGAGAGACAAAACATATATTCTCTCTATATAGCTGAAATCTACCTGTTTTCATCATCTTGAATATTTTTCTTTGTTTTTCAAATGTATATTTTAAATGATTTCTCTACATTTTAAATTTTTTAGCTTTTTGATGGTATAATAGTCATACTTTTTTTTTTCTATACTTGATTCTTTATTCTTCTTTTTAGGGTAGAGCCTGGATCAGAGTAGCACTCATGGAAAAACATTTATCTGAATACATCTCTACAGCTCTGAGAGACTTCAAAACAACCAGGTTTAAAAATCCTTTTTATTTTCTAATAAATATTTGAAAGCGTAATTTAGAGACATAGAAATAAAAATTGAATGAAGAGGTTTGTTTAGTTTCTCAACCCTCAGTTATTTTAGTTTATTTATTTCTCATTGCTTAAAGAACCTCGCTGCCTTCTCAGGATAGTATAATCTGTTAACTAAGCATAAACTTGGATTCAGATTGCATATTATTCTTAGGATTTCCTTTCTCTGAACCATTTCTGATTTTTATTCTTCAACCCATGACTTTTTTTTTCTCCTTGGACTTTTTCTGACCAATTTGAAGAAAGACTTAACTAAGAAATTCCTAGAGAATCCTCATCGTATCACAATGCTTTCTTCCTTTTTGCTTGTAAAGAACATAATGAATCATTCATTTCTTAAAAGTTTGTGTGTATTCAGTTAATGGTTAATTGATTTTTTTAGGATAGTTTTATCAATGCTGTTGCACACACTTAAAAATATTTTATATATTATATATTATCCATATATAAAATAGGACTTAATTTTTTTTAAATCACTTTATTAGGGGCTCATACAACTCTTATCATAATCCATACATACATCAATTGTGTAAAATACATTTGTGCATTCGTTGCCCTCATCATTCTCAAAACATTTGCTCTCCACTTCAGCCCTTTGCATCAGCTCATTTTCCCCCTACCTCCCCACTCCCTCATGAACCCTTGATAATTTATAAATTATTATTTTTTCATATCTTACCCACTCCCCTCACCCACTTTTCTGTTGTCCGTCCCCCAGGGAGGAGGTTATATGTTCCCCCTTTCCACCCAACCCTCCCTCCACCCGGTATCACCACTCTCACCTCTGGTCCTGAAGGGACCATCTGTCCTGGATTCCCTGTGTTTCCAGTTCCTATCTGTACCAGTGTACATCCTCTGGTCTAACCAGATTTGTAAGGTAGAATTGGGATCATGATAGTTGGGGGGTGGGCACATTTAGGAACTAGAGGAAAGTTGTATGTTTCATAGTTGCTACACTGTACCCTGACTGACTTGTCTCCTCCCTGCGACCCTTCCGTAAAGGGATGAAATAGGACTTAATTTTTATGATGGTAGAGATAAGGATCATATTAGGGCAGCAATCATTCCTATTAAGCTCAGGCCTGTTCTTGTTGATCTTGTTGAAGAAACCACTTTTTCAAAAGTATTTGTAAGTGAGAAAACTGTAATATCAATACTTTATGCAGGTGATGTCCAATATATTAGACAGTATCTATATGCTGCCATATAAACAAGTATATTTGAGATGAAATAAAAAGAAGAATCAGTACTTTGCTCACTATAACCATATTTAAATACTCAGTAGTCATGTGTGGCTAATGACTACCCATTTGCAAGTACACATATTTTTCTGCTTAATTTTATCAATTGGGATACTTGACTCTGTCATATAGGTCATTCTAGTGAATGGGTACTGGTAATTTTAAATAGAGCCCAAACCTAAGAATTCAAAATTAATTAAATTAGATTAAATTAATATAATACAGCAATTTGTTCCAGTGCATTAGCACATCATTGCATGGAATTTATGGTAAATCTAATCTAAAAAGAAATGAAAGCAGTAATAAACTGTTCAAGTTGCTAGTCTTGTTTCTTAGTTTAAAGGATTGGGTGGGGTAGAAATGTTTCTTGAATAGATTGTTTTTGAATGAATAGTTTAAATATATAAAGGGAAATTCTTTTTGCCTTGTTCTTAGGTGTTAGCCGCCCTTTTGATAAAAAGGAAATGATTCAACTCTACAAAAGTACATGAAGTAAAAATATTCTCATAACAAAACATACGCTTACACCATTGAAAGAGAAACATGACTTAATATATAATGTCTATATGTGAATATAATGGCAGTGTAATTCTCAAGAAAAATCAGTGTGTTGTTTCATAAATTACCTTAGAAAATGACTAAAAAATAGTTTCAAATAAAATAAAGTAATTCTTTTTTTTAAACTGAAATCAAACTAAAATGCTTCCTTATTAGAAATACTTGTGGTCAAAATAAATATATTTAGAAAACTATATTTGAAAAATGCAAGTAAGTTTTTGGAACTTCGTTTGAATCTTACCTTTTGACTGGATGCCCTGGAGGTAATTGCTTGTAGAAAGATGAGAGGTTAGTCCTGGGCTTTTAGGGGGACTTGAGAGTATCTGAGTCAACTTGATTTCTTCTTGTTCTACTCTTCACAGAAAGAGTAATGACTGACATTCTTTAGAATGATGACTTTTAACTAGTGTAGAAGGAGGAGCTACAGTAATGAAAGCAGGCAAGCTTGAACCACCAATCCCTAAAATCCAAGGTTAAGATTGGGTGGAGGAAGTGTATGTGGGGGTGGAGTAGGGTGGGATAAAAAGTATGAATAATATTTGGTTTTAGAGTACCTGATTCCAAACGCTGACAGTTTCAGTGACCCTAAAAAGCAGATGTCATGGTGAGCAATTGTTAAGGGGGAAAAAGTGGAATAATTTAATGGTTTAAATAGAGTTGAAAAGCTGGCAGAATGAGTAGAATATGGATTTTAGATATTAGGGAATTGTTTTGATAGGTTACTGAGAAGACTTGCGAATACTGGAGTAAGGTAGAAGTTGCATTATTTCCTCACAGTTGTTTTTCTCTGTCCATAGACTGAAAAATAACTGAAATGTACTCTTAAGTAATTAAGATGTGATATTGGAAGCCAGATTGAAAGTATTCTTTAAATTTGAAGTAACAAATATGGAAGAAAACAATGTTAAAAGTAGAGATAAAATTGATTTTCTTGAAACCAATGTATTGTTTTGCAGTTACATCATTAAGCTTGGTCATAATGATAATATTTGTGTTTAAATGAAAGGTTAATTTTTTAGATTCTGTCACTGTCAGAATCAGGGGATCATGTTTCTTCCCAGTTAAACATTGAGATGGTTTCTGATGCACGTAGTCAGCAGGCTCTGCAGTCCCGTTTCAGGAGCCTAGTCCTGGCCTCACTTTTTCTAGCTGTGAAATCTTGGACAAGTTACTTAATCTTCTGTGGTACTAAAAGAAGATAATGTATGTAAAGAGTTTATGACGTAAAAGCTTAGAAATATTCACTATTTTTATTAATGCCCTATGTGATCCTGTGGGCTTAGGGCCTCTGTTTAATACTTGAGAAGATCTTTCCCAATGATACACTACAAAGTTGAAGTCTCCCTCGGTTTCCCTGTAGCTGGAAACACTTTATTTTTATATTGCCGCCTGTAATTATTTTATTCTTTTCTAGACTGTAAGTTCTATAAAGGCAGAGACCATGTCTTGCTCATTTACTATTTTATCTGTAACACCTAGCACACCTTGGTACTGTGAGGGAATTCATTATATATTTTTTGATGTGCATCCTATGTTCTTAGAAATACCTTTAGAAGTTTGCCTTTTGATCATTTGTTTTCTCTGGTTTAGTTAGACTTCCAATAGAATATGACACAGTTTAAAATCTGTTGTGTGTGTCATAAATGGAAATTAATATTCCTATATGGAAATAGAAACAAAATTGGGAAAGAAGCAATAATTATGTTACAGTAGCAAGAAAACTTAAAATGAAATGTTTTTGACTTATAAATAGTCTCATATTTCAACATGCCAATTTTAGTATATAGAATAACTTCTGATTGTCAGCATGGGAAAATTTGAAGGGTGCTGTTGCTCAGTAATAACAAAGTCTGTGCTGCTTGTTCACCTTGTACACTGTCCAGAGGGTGTTTCTAATTCAAATACTTGCAAGGCCTTAAAATAGTCTTAAAGAATGAACACTACAGATAGCATTATAGAATCATAACCCAATTAGAGTGTAATGATTTGTGATTCTAACTCATAGTTACTTAAATAACTGATAATAAATAATATACATAATTAGAAGTATTTCTTTTAAAAATAAAAGTAAACACTTTTGGTTAAGTTTTCAACTGGAGCCAGAATGTGGACAGTTGAACCCACTAATCACTCCTTGGAGGAAAAATGTGGCAGTTTGCTTTTGTATCCATTGCAACTTTAGAAATCATGTAGGGCAGACCTGCTTTTCTCTATAAGGTCACTCACTATGCATCAGAATTGACTGCCACGATAGGTTTGGGTTTGGGCTTGGTTTCTTCCAAACCATAATAATATCAAATAGTTTCTCACAATTTTTATTTGCTTCTAAGGTTCAAAATTGTATTTAAAGGTAGAGTCTAACATATAAATCTAAAAATGGAAGCTCCTATTTCTTTGAACTGTAGTATTTCAATATTTATAATACATTCTTGCAGTTTAGTATGCTGTCTTGGTTAGAGCCTTAAAATATTTTCTTTAGAACAAACAATGTTTTTTTTAAATAAAAAGAATTTTTTTTAGTGTGTACCGTATTATTATTGGATTAGTAGGCATTTCAGACTTTATTCTTGGCACATTTGTTGCCAAGTGATAACCTTGCTTACATAAGCAAACACTAATGCTTCAATTTTACTGTGAGATAAAGCGAAATTGAAAGTTCACAACATTTTGAAGTCTTTGAAAGTGTTGATAGAAAGAACCAGTCAAAATTATTGATCTGTATGATAGATAACTATCTTAACGAGATGATTCCTTTTCTCTCTGTCTTCTTTGTTGGAGAGAAGGCCATGTTATACCCGTGCAATATTGTGCTTGAGCACGGTAGTCAATTAAATGGATTTCTTGATTTCAAAACAACAGTATATACTAGAACCAAAAAAATTTAATAATATCATATGTTCACATACTATAAAAAGACTTTTAGGCTTTTAAAAACACTCTAAAATCAATTTTGTTTACTTTTAGTATTCTTCTAATGCAGTGGTGGCATCAGGAAGCAAACAAGGATAGTTTTGGTCTGATTCTAAAAATATACTTTTAAGCTTTGATGGACTCAAGATAGAGAATTTAAAAATAGGGTAATACTAGATGATTAAGAAAACCCATGAATGCGTAGGACCCATAGAATTTAGCGCTCTGGAACCATTGAAGACATAATTATTTTGAGAGTAAGTAAATGTTCTATTAACAGCCAATTTATGCTGTAGGACAGGGACACAATCATAGATATGTAGGCTTGTCTAAAATGGTGCAGGACCAGGTAGTGTTCTGTTCTTTTGTGCATGTGATTGCTATGAGTTGGGATCAAATTGATAGCATCTAATAACAGAATCATTACCTTTTTGTGGAACACCTTAATATATTAGGTAAACAATGTTTCCATTTATTTTAGTAATTTTTTTCTTGAGAGTGACAGAAGCTCTGGTGGCACAGTGGGCTTCACAATGAGCTGCTAACAAGAGCAGCAGTAACTTAAAAGATCAAACGGTGAGCCCACTGATCCCTCCATGGATAAAGATGAGGCTGTCAGCTCCTGTAAAGATTTAATCCTGGAAACCTAAAGAGTAGTTCTGCTCTGCCCTATAGGGTCATTATGGCTCATAATCAGCTTGTTAACTGCGGGTTTGGGTATTTTTTGAGATTGGGAGTTGTAGTTCTTTTCCTTTTGTGTAAATGGATCAAAGCAATGTGCATTGCCCCTAGTTTTGAAAATAGAGTAGTATAAGTGACTATCAATTTAACCATTTAATGATTGTATTGATAATGTTTCATTTTAAGAGAATAATTCTGAGCACAGGGAGCCCATTCATAGAGTCACTTTGATTTTAAGAATAGTGTAAGCATTGGGACAGAGTAGAATTTGTTATCATTGCATGGGTTTCCCTAAATATTTATGTAAGATTTGGTGATAAGAAATTAAATATGTAGTTTTTCCTATACCACATTGGGCTCTAGGTAATTATTGAAGTGCAAAATTCAGTCTGGTTTGGAATTTATATAGTCATTCTTTTCATTTTCAGAAGATTTTATGAAGACGGAGCAATTGTCCTCGGTGAGGAAGCAAATATGCTTGCTGGCATGCTGCTTGGACTCAATGCTATTGATTTCAGGTACTTCGTTAATTCACATGTATTGTTTGTAACTACTTTATGATTTTTCTTTCAGTGTTTTGTCAAAGTCAAGCAAATGCTTGGATATGTATATTTGATTCATATTGTTCCCTTTCAAATGACATCAGTTAGATTTCTCAATGGTTTGCTGTCTTGGAAGAGTCTTTCAAATTTCAGAAATTAACTGATGAGTTTTCTTTCTAGCTTATAACACATCTGCCCAAGCAGCAATATTTGTGCCTTAGTAACACTGAGAAAGGTTTTTTTATATTGTTTTTTAGTATTTTTTAGCTACCAGTTTAAAATGAAAAGTAGATTAAAGTATATACAGAGCTTGGAGGATTCTTACTATCTTACGTGTTGAGATAAAGAAGAGCATGACAGAATATCTCTGGTACCTTATGATTCTTACATTATTTATAGATCTAGAATAAAAAATTATATTGTCCACATTTGCTTTTATTTTTAACAGTTTCAAGACTAAGACAACACATTCTAAAATAGGACAATTTTAAGGATATTTTAAGATTTATGGAAGCATTAATTGATATCTGTTTCACTCCATTCTTCACATTATACTAACATAAACAATCTGTTTATAAAAAGAATGCAAGTCAACAAAACTCACATGGAAGAAACACACCAGCCTGTGTGATAATGAGGTGTTGATGGGATCAAGTATCAAGGACCCAGGGGAAAAAAACAACCATATCGATGTGAATGAGAGGGTCGGGGGCAGAGTGGAGATCCAAAGCCCATCTATAGACAATTGACATGCCCTCACAGAACAGTGACAGGGAAGAGATGAGTCAGTCAGGGTGCAATATAGCACTGACGAAACATGCAGCTTTCCTCCATAGTTGTTTAATACTTCCTTCCCGCCCCCCTTCTCCCCACTATCATGAACCCAATTCTACCTTACAAATCCGGCTAGACCAGAGCATGTACACCAGTACAGATAAGAGCTGGAAACACAGGGAATCCAGGATAGATAAACCCTTCAGGACCAATAATGAGAATATAGATACGAGGAGGGTAAGGGGAAGGTGTGGGGAGAAAGGGGAACCGATCACAATGATTGAACAGAAAAGTGGGTGAAGGTAAACAGTGGTCAGTGTAAGACATGAAAAAATTTTTTTATAAATTATCAAGGGTTTATGAAGTAGGAAGGGGAGGGGAAGGGAAAACGAGCTGATACCAAGGGCTCAAGTAGAAAGAAAATATTGATGACAGCATATGTACAAATGTGCTTGACATATTGTATGTATGGATGGATTGTGATAAGAGCTGTTAGAGCCCCCCAATAAAATGATTAAAAGAAAAGGGGAAAAAGGAATGCAAGAATAAAATAATGGAAATCCTAAATTTGTACTGAGAGAATTTGAAATAATAGTACTTGAATATTCAAGGATATTAACAAAAGAAACAAGGCAAATGAAAATTAAGATAATGCTGCATATTTTCACTGAAGTTACCTTTACTAGTAAATAGCGCTTTTTAAAAAATATTTGTCCTTTCATGGGTATAACTTCTCTGCTTAAGTTTTAATAAATTACTAGGCAAATTGGTATAAATTTTTAGGATGAGTATGATAGATCGTAGAAGGAAGAGTTTGTTTTTTTTAAACATTTTATTAGGGGCTCATACAACTGTTATCGCAATCCATACACACATCAACTGTGCAAAGCACATTTGTACATCATTCTCAAAACATTTTCTCTCCACTTAAACCCCCGACATTAGGTCCTCATATTCCCCCTCCCTCCCCGCTCCCCCTCCCTCATGAGCCCTTGATAGTTTATAAATTGGTATCCTGTCATATCTTGCCCTGCCCGACGTCTCCCTTCACCCACCCTTCGGTTGTCTGTCCCCCAGGGAGGAGGCCACACACAGTTCCTTGTAATCGGTTCCCTCCTTCCTACCCACTCTCCCTTTACCCTCCCTGTTTCGCCACACACACCACCGGTCCTGCAGGGCTCATCTGCCCTGGATTCCCTGCACCTTCAGTTCCCATCTGTACCAGTGCACATCCTCCGGTCCAGCCAGCCTTGCAAGGTCGAATTCGAGTCATGGTAGTGGGAGCGGGGAGGAAACATTTAGGAACTAGAGGAAAGTTGTATTTCTCATCGTTGTTACATCGTACCCTGACTGGCTTGTCTCCTCCCCGAGACCCCTCTGCAAGGGGATCTAAGGAAGAGTATTTTTCTGATCCCTCTAAGAATGTGAACTTTGGCATGGCACCCTGATCCCATCTAAATTCCTTACAGTTTCCCCACCCACTCGAGAATAAGTATAGGATCTTGGCCACATACTAACATCCAAAAAGACCCACCAGGATAAGAATTGTAACTTTTGGCTTAGTATAACCAGTTGAAAGCATATGTCTAAAAGTTAACATCATTAGATTTCTGTAAATGAAGGCAAACCTATAGAAAGTGTTGCCACTTTGATCTCTTTATTCGTGTTTGGAAAAATGTATGCATTCTTAGTATTGACATATTAGAACAAATATTTCAGCAGACCAGCTACCCAAAGAAACCAGAAGCTGAAAATTCTTAGATGAACTCTAAAATGTACTTTAACATTTTGAGCAAAACTAAAGGGCTTTTGTTAGCATTATTGTATCACATATATCATCATACAAAACAAAGATCATGATTGTGGAACCAGGTGACTGAACGACCCCTGGTGGTTCGCTTGAGTAAGCATTCAACTAACTGCAATTTTGCAGTTCAAACCCACTAGTCGCCCCAAAGGAAAAATAGGCCCTTGTAAAGATTTACAACCTCAGAGACCTTTGCTATAAAGTTGGAATACACTCAATGGCAGTGGATTACTTAGCTTTAACAGACTCATCATCTGACTTTGGGCAAAAAACACTTGACACATGCCTTGTTGTATGTTCTCAAAAACATCTGACTTTCAGGTAGATTCAAGGATTTTTAACATTTTCTAGGTTTAAGAGGCAAGGATTTTCAATCAGGCCATCCTAGTTTTCTCATTAATCAAAATTTTACACGGCATTTATTATCTCCTATGAATTTATGTCTAAATATGAAGAACATGTGTTCATCTGAAAATTCTCTAATGGCTTTTAAAAATGCAGTAAAGACTTTCCACAACACCCAAGCTCACTGCCATCGAGTTGATGCTGACTCCCGACGACCCTACAGGACAGGGTGGAACTGTCACCAAGATAAATAAAATAAAGTTTTTGAATATTTTTCTCAGTAAATTTTATTATTGCTTGATACATTTATATAACAGTATATTATTTTGCAAAATGCTTTGTTACTGTATTAAAGGCAGACTATATTGAAGAACTTATTTGTAACATTTTAAAATTAAATTGCAAACAAAATTAACCTGCAGTCAGATAAAAGCAAATGCCTGTAGCAAGAGATTGTTTGTAACACTTATATTTGATTTAAAATTTCATATATTAATATGGAACATTTATTGTTTATTAGCTTCTGTCTAAAAGGAGAAGGATTGGATGGCAGCTTTCCTGCTGTAATAGACTATACACCATATCTGAAGTTTACCCAAAGGTATTTGATATTCGAAATATTATTGAAATTTCAGAACTCACTCACATGATATTTTTAGGGTACATCGATTCTATATTTAATATCTCTGTAATTGCATCTTTAACATATAACTTTGATTATTTCCATAAGCTTAAAGTCTAGTAATGGAATTTCTGGGATAAAATGTGGTAATAATTTCTTTTAGAAAGATTGGGGGGAGTAGGGAGGGAGGGGAAAAAAATGAGCTGATACCAAGGGTTCAAGCAGAAAGCAAATGTTTTGAGAATGATGATGGCAACAAATGTACAAATGTGCTTGACACAATGGATGTATGTATGGATTGTGATAAGAGTTCTATGAGCCCCCAATAAAATGATGTTAAAAAAAGATATCCTTAAAGCAAATGAGAATAAAAATAACACTACATCTAAAAAAAATAGAAGGATTAGTACCAGACTAGAATCAAGGAATGAGAGATTAATAATTTCCCGAATGTCCGGCTTTTCCAAGGTGATATTCTTCTCAATCCGCCCCACCACCACCACCACCCCATCTCCTCCTTTAAATGTATTACCTCACGTCTCTAGGCTCTGTGATTCACTGCTGGATTGGATCCTGTTCAATTCAAAATCCAAAGGCAGAAGTGAGCCACCTGCAAGGTCCATAGCCAGAAGCTAAAAAAGTCCCAAAGTCACAGCAGGTCCTCTTGCTTCTCCAAACCTCAGTCAGGAAATAGAGGTCTGGCTTTCCAGTTGAGGGGATGTGTATTTGAAACATACATGGCGGAGCCGTTATATGTCCAAGGAAAGTAAAGGATGCTGGTTTAAAGATGCCATCAAGAATAAAGGATTGGCTTGGCTCACACCTGCACTAAGGATGGAGTCAATGCCATCAATTTAAGAAGGGGTGTGGCTTGGTTCATACCCTTTACTAAGGTGGGGTCTTAAAGATGCCCTCAATGAAACAAAGGGTGAAGCTTAATTCATTCCTCAACTAAAACTCTGCCATCTATTCGATGCCAATTCATAGTGATCCAACAGGACAGGGTAGAACTGCCCCTGTGAGTTTCCAAGACCAACTCTTTATGGCCTTCAGTATGATAAGATTTTGAAACTATGCCTAAGATTTTCAGTGGCTCTTTCCCTGGAAGTGGGGAGCTGAATCTTTGTTGGATGTCTGTTCTTAGTCTAGAAGGTTCACTGAAACCTGTTCACTTTGGGTGTCCATGCTGGCATTTGAAATACCAATGGCATATCTTCCAGCATTACAGCAACATACAGGCCAGCACACTTTGACAAACTGACAGACAATTGTCGTGCCAATTGAGTTTCGGTCATCCTATATTACAGTGTCTGTTTTTCAATCATGCTAACAAAGAATTTAAAATATAGCTAATTGTGTAACTGAAAAACATGTCCTATTGTTGTGTTAATTTTCACTGATTCGATTGTAAAGTTAATAAACTTTATTGAACATCAGTATTTTTAAATACAGATTATCTTTGTGAAACTAAAATATGAAATATGTAAATAGCAAAAACTAGGTTACCCACTGGTTAAGCTATTGGATGCTAACTGTAAAGTTAGTGGTTTGAACCCTGTAGCAGCTCTGCAGGAGGTAGACTGCTACAGAAGGCAGTTTGCTTCAGTGAGCTACAGCCAAGAAGACCCTAGGGGAAGTTCTCATGTCACCTACTGTTACTACGAATTGCAAATCATCTTGGTGACTCCTAACAAGTAAACTTAAACTGAAGTAAAATAAATTAATCATGCAAATTCTTTGAGAAAGGTATATTTGAAATATAATTTTCGAGGATTTTTGTTATTGTGGTAGGTAATTAGAGATGTTGTCTATTAGATTATACTTGTTAATGGTGCATTTGAATTTTCTGTGTCCTTTAAATATTGTATTTCTTGGTGTTTTAAGTTACTAAGATGATGTGTTAAATTAACAGGTTTTCCTTGTCTATTTTCATTTTTTACTTTATAGATGAGCATTTTGAAGTTCCATTAATAAGATGTACCCAAGTTTAGAATTCTTAGTTTCCTAATGTAATGAGTTATTTTTACCCATATGTAGTAAGCATCCATGTTTTTTTAAGTCTGTTATATTTGATATTAATTTTTTATTGTTGTCAATGTTTTTTGTATATTTTATCCTTTTTTCCATAAGCCATTTAATGTAGCATACTACATTTCCTGTGTTAAGTATGTTGTTTTAAAGTATTACTTATTTGGATTTCTAAAAATATTTTAATAGAATGTTTAATAAAAATACTTTAAATATTTTAGAAACTAATTTGTTTTACTAGTATATTTGAATAGATATCTACTATTGCATTTTAACTTTAATTTATCTTGCCTTTTATATGTATTTTTTGTCCCCCTTTTGTCATTTTTCTTTTCTTCCTTTGATTTACACATACACACACTCCACCATCACCACCCCATTTAATTTCTCTACTAGTTCCTGAGTTACAAATTTTATTACTCTTCTTTTACTGATACCCTGTTAATTTAATATGCATATTTGAAATTTAATAAAATCTAAAGTTAATATCTTTATCTGACTTATATGCTATTTTGATGTAAAATTTTAGGCTATCATTAATTTATTTACAATTCCATAGCGGTAGGCAACATAGTTAACTGTTTCAAATTTTCAATATTTATTTAAGGTTTGTCCATATGCAGTCAATTATTCTGCTTACTCTTTCGTCGTGTAAAATAGACCTTCCCTATTTGGTCACTTTTCTTCTTCCTGTACTATAATCTTTGAATAATCTTTTAATTAGCATTTGTTAGTACATTTAATAATTTTTAGTAAATCTAGGAAGATAATTTTGCTGGACGTATTATACTAATGTGGTAGTTATTTTCTGTTATCATTTTGAAAATATTTTTAGTAAATATTAAATATATATAATTACACATCCCATAATCAGCTCCCAATTTAAAAATTCTCTCTTCAATTGTATATAAATTGATGATGCATATAGTTTTAATTTCAATGGTCCATTTTTTTATGTTTGTGTGTATATGCTATATGGTATTTTTCAAAATTGGAATTTATCACCAATCACTGCTTTCTCTGGCCCAGTGAAAGCTTCAGCTATGGCAGGCAAATATCCTTGGTCTATATTTATTTACTTTCTAGATCACGAACTGAAAACACACAATTGACATTATTTTCTTTAAAATTGTTACTCTTCCCAGTTCTGATAGTATCAGCAGTGATGAGGAAGAGCTAAGGACCTTGGGAAGCAGTGGTAGTGAAAGCAGCACTCCAGAGAATGTCGGACCTCCTTTCATCATGGATGAAAACAGCTGGTTCAACAAGTGTAAGAGAGTCAAACAAAAGTATCAGCTTACCGTGGAACAAAAGGTACTTTTTACCAATCTATAAAGTCATTAATTTGATTAGAAGTAATATGTTCAGAATGTTAACCGCCAAAAGATCATTTTTCTGAATAGAATTGCTTAGCCATCGCTACTTCTTTTCTGTTCTTCTTAGTGAAAAATTAGACAGAATTTTAGAAGGGGCTTTCGTTTACCAAAATTTTTTCTAATTTCATGTTTTAATCCAAAAGCCATTTATTACAAAATTTTAAGTACTTGTGATTTTCATTCAATGATTACTTTTATAAAACATTATTGATTTGTGAAAATGCAGTGATTGGTTGAGTACAATCCTTGTATTTCTGATTTTTTAATCAGGTAATTCAGCATCTCTTGTGTCTTATGCCTAATACGAGGCAGAGAGGAGGGCATAAAAGAAAAATGAGCTCCAGCCGCTTGAATTTGTAACCTCTGCCTTTGTTACTCCGTTAACTCATTTTCCTTTCTCTTCTTTAAACACCTTCAAAACTATCATGATTCATAAATGATATTATAGTGAGCCCAGTGGCATTAACTATGGAAGTATTAGAACTGTAAACAATACACTGGGGAAAAGAAAATTGATTAAAACATAGATTTACAAATATGAATAGCTTTATAAATTCCAAACAGCTATTTGTTAGAAAACAAAAATATTTCATTCATAAAAACAAGCATAATATCTATAAAGAAAACTGAAAAATTCTGAAAACTAATCTATTTAAGAAATATGGAAATGCTGAGACAATGCAATTTTTCAAAATTTTATGTAGAGCTGAGCTCTCAAAAAAAGAAAAAAGAAACTCACCACCCACCAGAAACCTGGTGGTGCAGTTAACATGGGTAGGATATTTGAGTTCAAGCAAAGTTACCCCAGATCTACTTCTGAAAAATTACCCATTAAAACCCTATGGATCACTGTTCTATTCTGACACATCATGAATCAGAATCTACTCAGTGGAAGCTCGTCGGTTTAAGAAAAACAACAACTCACTACTATCAAGTCCACACCAACTCATAGTGACCCTGTAGAACTAACTGTTCCTGTGGATTTCCGAAACTGTAACTCTTTACAGGAACAGAAAGCCATTCTTCCTCCCAGGGAATAACTGGTGGTTTCCAGCTGCTGATTTTGCAGATCTCAGTGTAATGTGTAGCCACTATACCATCAAGGTTCCTAGTTGGAAGAGGGCGTAAATGAAGGGATCTATAAATGCCACTGCTGACCCTGGGGGAAGTGGGGTCAGTTACTTGTATGTTTTAATATCAACAAAGAGTATATTTTGGTTCACGGTCATTCAAGATCAAAATTTGACCTAGAAGGCAGGAAGTAAAATACAAAATTACAGAGTAAGCAAAGAAATTGGTAACTAAACCTTAGCTAAATAATATAATAAAACCAGCAGTGACAGTGACCAGGTTGGGGTAGCAGTGGTGTGCTGATATATATTTAACAGCTGGTTTTCACAGGGAAGATGGGGAAGGAGCTCAGATTTGTAGTATTTGTAGCATTTGCCAATTATAGTAAATATATTTATATTATAATATATAATATAGTAAATTATGGTAAATATTCCCACTATAGTCAGTCTAAAGCTACCAGTGTGTCAACACTGTGAAGGCAGAACTGGAAAGAGATGCACAAAACACCACTGTGTATTATTTCTACCACTCAGGTACATAAATGTAAATTACCTCAAAAGCATGGATAATAGTAAAATACAGTAAAATAATTAGCAAGTGGTACCTTTTGAGTAGGTACTGCTTTTGTTTTTAAAATTATTTACTTAATCACAAGATTATTTGATTTTTCGTAATAGTAGTATTAAGACAACTGACTCAAAACTTTTAATGTATAGCTCTCAAGTGACCATACAATATGGCTGTAGGGTACCACTGGGTTATTAAAACAGTAGAAAATTACACAGGAAAGGGTGAGAAGGGGATATTTTATCAAACTTTAGAAAATAGTTTTAATAATAGAGCACATATGTTAAATTTGTCTATTATTCTATCAGTGATACTCCAAAGTAACACAATAAGTAGATAAATAATATTTAAATAACTTAGGATTGATTTTCAAGACATATGGAGAATTTTGCAGTTGCTATATGTGGTGGTTACATAATCTGGTGTCAAATTGAGGATTAAGAGTGTAGAGGTGGATTCTAGCCTGTCAATCACAAGGTATAGCCAACGAGGCCTCTAAGTGAGCATGGCCTTCTCCAGAGAAGTCTGTGAACTCCTGTATTTCCTCCTTGGAGGCGGGAGACACTCTCTCTCTGCTGACTCCCTGTGAGACATCTCTGTGGAGAAGACACATAGAGAGAGGCTGATGGAGCCAGACCTCTGGAGCTGGAGGAGCCACATGGAGATCCTTGCCAGCAATGAGATGCTTCTACTACCACTGGATCCTCAAGAGTTTGCACCCACTGGCCTGGGATCTTCCTGTATTTGTCATCATTGCATGTGTTTTGTGAGTCTGAAGAGGATTTTATAGTTTGGTATTGGACATATGGACTTGACCTGGACTGGACTAGGATGTTTTCTCAGTATTCAATTGCTCTTGTATATAAAGTTCTTTCTTATACACATGTGAGTGTCTATAAATTTTGTTTCTCTAGTCTACCCGGACTGACAAAGTATATATTGTTGATACTGTATTTCCAGGGTTATCTTGAAGAACTCTTAAGACTTCGAGAGAACCAGTTATCTGAATCAGTCTCCCAGAATAAAATATTACTTCAAAGGATTGAAGATTCTGATCTGTCCCATAAATTGGAGAAGGAGCAATTAGAATATATAATTGTGGAGCTTCAAGATCAGCTGTAAGTGAGACACTTTTGGAAAATGTTTGGTAGTATGTGAACATCGGGAAAAAAACGGAGTGTTTTTACATAGAAATCAAATTTCCCCAAAATCTGATTCCAGTAACCAATCATGATTAAATTCTTTTTCATTTATTCTTTATATGTCTTTTTGTTTTTCTTATTACAAAAGTAATGTATGGTCATTGTGGAAACATTAAAAAATACAAGAACAAGGAAAAAGCACGTGTAGTCTTGTTACTCATTGATAACCGCTATGGCTTGATCTATATTCTTCTAAATGCATATGCGGTTTTTTTAAGTATTGATTGTTTCATTAATTGAGTGCATGAAGTTGGTGTATTAATACTTAAAAGTGCCAGTATATAAACTGTTTATATACTGATTGTTGCATTAATTGAGTACATAAAGTTGGTGTATTGATACTTAAAGTGCTAGGATATAAACTGTGCTATCAATTTGCACCAGAATGTGACTAAGCAGATTTTAGTACCACTGACTTTAATTTTTTTATAGCAAGACTTTGATAAAGCCAAGTATTGGTTTACTACATTCTTATACTTACATATAACCTTCTTAATTTGCCACCATTGAAATCACTTACACTAGGCATACCATTTTGGCAAACTTGCTTTTATCAAGTTTATGATGATACTAACATTTTAAAAGTTGATCTTAAAGTTTTAATTTGAAATAAATTTAAACTTTAATAAAAACTGTAAAAATAGAACAAAGAATTCCTGTTTGTCTTTTCCTAGATTTCACTTTTCAACATTTGCCATACTTACCTTTTACTTCTCTGTCCCCTTATACACATTAGGTTTTTGAACCACTCAAGAGGTTGCATGCATTGTGCCCCATTACTCCTTAGTACTTCAGAGTGTCTTTCCAAAGAACAAAGGTATTCACTTACATAGTCACAATACAGTTTCTGTTTAGGAAATTCAACATCAAAGTTTACTTTCATCTTATCTATAATTCATATTCCAATTTTATCAATTGTTCAAATAATGTCTTTCATTGCATGAGAATCCTGTTTTACTTTTATTTGTCAATCTCTTTAGTCCCCTTAGAAAGGTTCGATGTTTGTTTTGCATGAGATTGACCTTGTTAAATAATAAAGGTTCCTCATTTAAGTTAGTACAAACAAGGCCGTCACTGGTCTTTTAGTTTGTTGAACTGTGGGAGTTTATGGGTTGCTATGATGCTATGAGCTATGCCATTGGTATTTCACATGTGAACAGAGTCAACCATGGTATATAGGTTTGAGCCAAGTGTTCAGAGTAAGACAGACTGGGAAGAGGAACCTGGCTATTTACTTTCAGGAGCAAGAAAACCCATGGATAGCAGTAGAACACTGTGTATATAGTGCTGGAAGACGAGCCCCTCAGGTGGAAGTTACTCAAAAATATAACTAGAGAAGAACTGCCGCCTCAAAACACAGTTGATCTTAATGCTGTGGAGGAATTAAAGCTATTGGGACCTTCTTTTGCTGGTGTGACATGACTTAATGTAACAAATTAACTACAAACATCCATTAGTAATTGAAACTTGGAATGTACGAAGTATGGATCAAAGAATGTTGAAAGTCACAAAAATGAAATGGAATAGTGAGTTGAAATGGAATGGTATTGACCATTTTGAATTAGACATTCATATGGCCTACTGTCCCAGGAATGACAAATTGAAGAGAGCAATGTCACAAGTGAAAGTTCAACATTGGATAAGGAAGATCAAAGCAGAATCAATACATTTGAGTTTCGGTGCTGGAGAAGAATATTGAAAGTACTGCTAAAAGGACAATCCATTCTATATTGGAATAAGTACAGCCTTAGAGGCAAGCATGGCCAGAGTTCATTTGACAGACATCAGACATATTATCCAGAGAGACTAGAGAAAGACATCATGCTTGGGAAAGTGAAGGGACAGTGAAAAAAAAGCCCTCAAGATGGATTGACACTGTGGCTGCAATGGTAGCTCCAGCTTAGGGGCAATTGTAGAGTTGGTGCTGGACAAGGTCGTGTTTTATTCTGTTGTGCATAGGGTCACTGTGGGTTGGAATGGTTGTGATGGCACCTAACAACAGTGTCACATTTAAAGAACTATCCTGAAGTGTAACATCACCAGTTGCATGCCTAAAAGCAAGACCTGTTAAGATGACTGGTTCTATCTTTCTTTTTTATTTATTTATTTATTTATTTATTTAAAACATTTTATTAGGAGCTCATACAACTGTTATCCCAATCCATACACACATCAATTGTGTAAAGCGTATTTGTACATCATTTCTCAAAACATTTTCTCTCCATTTAAACCCCCG
>NW_022103920.1:53949121-53970443 GCF_000313985.2 Echinops telfairi
ACTTCCTCTTTGTTACGTTCCCCTTGATCCTGCCCTACCAGGTCTCCCACACCCACCTCCCCACCAATTTGGATCGCTTGTTGTTCCCTTGTCAAATTTATCACCACCTTCTGCAGTCTCAAATTGATTAAACATGCTATTAACATACATTGATTATTACTTGTTATTGGAATGTGAAAGTGGAAAACTAGAAGGAGCAGTAGTTGGTAAATTGGGTAATAGAAAGGAAGCCAAATAGTGCATGATAGAATTTTGCAAGACCAATGATTTGTTCATCAGAAACACCATTTTTTCAGTAACGAATGATTACTATATGTGTAGACCTTGCTGGATTGGATACACAGGAATTGAATCAACTATGTTTGTAAAAGAAGATGATAGACAGTATTATAAGTTGGAACAATGCCAGGGAACACCTGTGGTTTAGACTATCAACTGCTTTGTGCATATTCCAGTTGAAGCTAAAGAAAATGAAAACTATTTACAGACTTCTTTTTTTTTGTCATTGTTTTTTCTGTTGTTTTGTTTTCTTTTGTTGCTTTGTTTTTGTGCATATTATTATCTCTGCAAATCTATCTAGATAAGATAGGCGGGATAAACAATCTGAAGGAGAAAACAACGGGATCAACGGTTCCAGGGACACATGGGAGAAGGGGAGACGGGGGTTGGGGTGGGGAAGGAAGTAGGTGTTAAAAACCCAGGGTCAAGTGATTCAAAATCGATGGCGAGGAGGGTGTAGGAAGCCTGATAGGGCTTGATCAAGGGCTATGTAACCGAGAGGAATTACTGAAACCTAAGTGAAGGCTGACCATGTAGTGGGCCAAGAGGAAAATAAAAGGAAATAGAGAAAAGAACTAGGAGGCAAAAGGCATTTATCGAGATCTAAATATAGGAATGTACAAAGGTAAATACATATATATAACGATGGGAGAATAGATCTATGTGTATATATTTATAGGTTTAGTATTAAGGTAGCAGATGGACATTGTGCTTCTACTCAAGTACTCCCTCAACGCAAGAACACTTTGTTCTAACTGGCATTCCAGGATGCTCACCTTCCTGACATGATTGATTGCTGAAGACAAGTGGGTGCATAAGCAAATGTGGTGAAAAAAGCTAATGGTGCCCGGCTATCAAAAGATATAGCATCTGGGGTCTTAAAGGCTTGAAAATAAACAAGCGGCCATCTAGCTGAGAAGCAACAAAGCCCACATGGAAGAAGCACACCAGCCTATGTGATCACAAGGTGTCAATGGGATCAGGTATCAGTCATCAAAGAACGAAAAATCCTATCATTGTGAAGGAGGGGGAATGTGGAGTGGAGACCCAAAGCCCATCTGTAAGCAACTTGACATCCCCTTACAGAAGGGCCATGGGGAGGAGAAGGGCCAGTGAGGGTGCAGTATAGCAACGAGGAGACATACCAATTTTCCTCTAGTTCTTTAATGCTTCCAGCCCTCTGCTATCATGATCCCAATTCTACCTTACAAATCTGGCTGGAGGATGTACACTGGTACAGATAAGAACTGGGAACACAGGGAATCCAGGACAGATAAATCCCTCAGGACTGATATTGAGATTGGAGATACCAGGAGAGTAAGAGGAAGGTGGGTTGGAAAGGGGGAACCAATCACAATGATCTACATATAACCTCCTCCCTGGGAGACTGACAGCAGAAAAGTGGGTGAAGGGAGACGTCAGACAGTGTTGACATGACAAAATAATAACTTATAAATTATCAAGGGTTCATGAGGGAGGGGATCGGGGAATGAGGGGGGAAAATGAGTTGGTTCCAAGGGCTGAAGTAGAAAGAAAATATATTCTATCTGAATTTAGAAGTCATATCAAGAATAGAGTAATGCACTGAATACTAATGATCAAAGACCAGATGAGTTGTGAGACTTAAAGGACCTATTACATGAAGAAAACAGAAGGTCATTAAAAAGAGAAAAAAGAAAATACCAAAATGATGTCAGAAGAGACTCTGAAACTTGCTCTTTATAAATATCTGTAAAGTTTGTCAAAGGATTATGGGACATACTCTAATTTTGGCCTTTGTTTCACTTAATGAGGTATATTTCTGCCAGTTTATAACATACTGTAATTTATGTATAATAGTATGCCAAATTCAATAATTTATTTATGCAAAAATGTAACGAGTTCACTTTAAAATTCAGTTCTTGCCAGTAAATATTAATTAAATACATTCTTGAGATTGTTTCCAGAGCTGAGAGTACAGAGATGAGTAAGTCATAGTCACAAAGCACTCAGAACTTTGTCATGTTTGGCATCTTCAACCATTGTTATTTGAAGAGTGTCATCTGTAGATAGAGGCCTTGTTATCATCGACAATTGTAGATCCTCAGATAGATGATATATTGTACAAGTTTTCTTTGTAAAATACTCATTGCAAACCATAGAGGAATAAATAGCCAAAAATTATGAGTAAAACAGAAACCGCTTTGTCAAATTTAGTACCAGTGAAATGTGTTTCAGTAGTTTTCTTTCTAGTTAGCTGATAATTCTTTTCTATATATAGTTTGAGAGATTATAGCAATAATATTTTTTTCTGTAGGGTTCCCTAGTAGAAGTGAAAAAGAAGTGAGCTGATCTTTCATTGCTATTGTTCGGGTTAAAGAACCAGTTTTGTGTAGTTCATGATGAGTAGCAATAGTGTACGCTCGTGGCCTTCAAACCGTACCCAGTGATGATGTGGCCTCCCGGTTTGCAAGTTTTAGAAGGATAATAATGGACATTACAAGAGTGCATGATGTTTGTCAATACTCAATAATTGACAAATCATGACAGTATTTAGCCATGTATATGTCTTAGCAGATAACATCTCTCTTGGCAGACCCCAATTGTTAACAAAAAATTAAATCACTGTGCTGCTATATCTTATATACTCCATTATTCCAATAAGGACAAAAAGTTGGCCAGTAACAGACTGGGTTAAACTAGATTGTCTTGTAACTTCTTAGATGCTAATGGGAAATACAGCAGAAAAGGGTAGTAATTCAATATGGATAATAAGTTATTTTATTGCTTTTAGTCATAATATAGTTCATTAAAATGATTGATAAAGTCTCTTATAGGAAAGTTATTAATATATTTGATCCAAGGGTCAAGGAACAAATGGGGGCTATATAATGTAATATAGATAATTATTGATCAGATTACATTGAGAAAATCATTTCATTACAAAGAAAAGAAGATTTGTCATTTGCATTCTTATTTAGTAAGTATCTTATTTTGAATACATGCAAAAAGCCCCCCCAAACTGTTATTGTGTTAGGTACCCTCAAGTTGGTTCTTACTTCAAAGAGATCCTATCTAAAGAGAACAATGCACTTCTTGGCCCTGCACCAGTGTCGCAGTTGTTTTGTTCAGACCCACTATTGCAGCCATTTTGTCAGTCCATCTTGTTGAGAATCTTCCTCTTCTTCACTGACCCTCTTGTTTTACCAAGAATGTCCTTCTACCTGGACTGGTCCTTTTTGTCCAAACATGTCCAAAATATGTGAAATTCAGTCTCGCCATCCTTATAAGTATTCCAGCTGTATATCTTCCAAGACAGATTTGTTTGTTTTGTGGAATTCGTGGTAATTTTAGAGTTTTGCCAACACTGTAATTCAACTGCATCAATTCTTTTGTTTTCCATAATCATTGTCTAGCTTTCATTTGCATATGCCTCCAAAAAGAACGAACACTGCACTGAGTTGATTATGACTCAGAGCCAACCTTATATAGCAGCGGTTTTCAACTTGTGGGTCATGACCCCTTTGGGGATTGAACAACCCTTTCACTGGGGTCACATAAGACCATCAGAAAGCACATATTTCCAGTGGTCTTAGGAGACACCACTCCTCTATCCGTCTCCAGGTGGGTCCACCCACATACAGATACACCCACATATGAGTATCCGGCGTGATGACAGCATCACACCAACCCCATCACATAGACCCTGTACAAATACAGGTGTATGTGACCAGGCTGGCACCATAGTGTACTTATGTGGACCAGTCACACGTGTAGAGAGCAGCTACTGTGTAGAGAGCAGTTGCTGTGTAAAAAGCAGCTACTGTGTTGAAAGCAGCAGTACTGGAGGTAAAATGATACTTCATGAATTATAATTACTGGGTAAATGTAAAATTATGTACTTTAAAATCATCAACTATTGCAAAAAAAATTATGTGTACCATGGGAACTTAATCTGGATGCTAATTGGTCTTTTTATATTCAGCTGTGGTTGATGTGACTACTGCCCCCTTGTGATAGTAACAGATATGTAAAAAAAAACACGTAATAGTAAATCATAAGAAACTTTATTGAACTGTATTGACTAAACTATGCCATGTATCATCTTTTGTTTTATTAAGCTATTGTATTATTTTCATTAGCAAACCATCGCATGACAATGGGTCGTGTAGAGAAAAAAGTTAAGAAAAGAAAATATAGTGAGGATTTTTTACAGTATGGTTTTACCTCAATAATTACAACAGGAATTGAGAAACTGCAATGAATTTGTTGTGAGGTTCTATCAGCCGAATCTATGAAGCCAACCAAAATAAAACACCATTTTCATAGAAAGCATCCAAGGTTTACTGGCAAGGATACCTGCTATTTTAGAAGCTGATTGACTCAAGAAAGCCACACTTGACACTGGTGGCAAGTACCACAAACTAAATGTAGCAGCCCTTGAAGCTTCATATTTGGTGGCAATCGGAAATGCCAGAGCTATGAAACCTCACTCCATTGCTGAGGATTTACTGTTGACAGCGGCCAAAGATATTTGTTCGAGTTATGATGGGAGACAAATTTGTTACGAAATTGAGTGCAATTTCGTTACCTTATAACACTGTGTGCAGAAGAGTAGATTACATGTCTGCTGATACTCTTAATCAGGTAATCCAGAGAATTAAATCTGCTCCACTTCCAATATTTAGCATCCAGCTTGATAAATCTACAGATGTTGCAAACTGTTCACAGTTACTGGTTTACATGAGGTATATTAATGATGGCGACTTTAAAAATGAGTTTCTTTTTTGCAAACCTCTTGAAACGACAACTACTGCACGTGATGTATTTGACACAGTTGGTTCATTTCTTAAAGGTCTCTTGGGGAAAGGTTTGTGGCGTTTGCACAGATGGTGCTCCAGCTATGCTAGGAGGTAGATCTGGATTTCAACGTTTGGTACTGAATGAGTCACCAAAAGTCATCGGAACTCACTGCATGATTCATCGGCAAATATTAGCAATGAAGACGCTGCCACAAGAGTTACAAGAAGTAATGAAAAGTGTCATAAGTTCTCTCAATTTTGTGATGGCGAGCACTTTAAACAGTCGACTCTTTTCCCAACTGTGCAACAAGTTGGATGCACCGAATAACGCTCTGCTATTTCACACTGAAGTGAGATGGTTGTTGAGAAAAAAATTTTTAAATGTGTTTTTGGCTTCGTGAACTCAAAATGTTTTTTATTTAGAAAGCAAGACTGCAGTTCAAAGCATTTTTCAGTGATAAAAGTGAACTGCAGAAAATAGCTTACTTGGTTGACATCTTTGCCATCTTGAATGAGTTACATTTATCACTACAAGTACCAAATGCAACATGCTTCGATTTGTCTTAAAAGGTTCGATCATTCCAAATGAAACTTCAGCTTTGGCAAAAAAATTGGATGAAAATAAAATTGACATGTTGCTTACCTTATCTGCTTTCTTTGAGGAACATGACATTGAACCAAACAAAAGGATTACGATGATAATTTCTATGAAAGAACACTTGCGCATGCTTGCAGATGACATTTCATCTTACTTTCCAAATCTACCTGACACTCCATTTGCACTTGCCAGAAACCCATTCACAGTCAAAGTTGAAGATGTTCCTGAGACAGCACAAGAGGAGTTCATTGAACTTATTAACAGCGATGCAGCGAAAACTGATTTCTCTACAATGCCAGTTACAACATTCTGGATTGTGTTTGCAGTCATATCCTGTTCTGTCTGAGACTGTGTTGTGCTTTCTTCCATTTCCAACAACATATCTTTGTGAAACAGGGTTTTCCAGCTTATTGGTCATTGAGTCCAAATACAGAAATAGACTTTTTGTGGAAGATGATTTGTGTTTGCAAAGACTGCTCTGAGAATTTCTGACCTGATGAGAAAGAAGCTATCTCAACCTTAGCACTGATGTTGGCTTTTTATGCAAACTGTTACAAAATATAGCAATGTAGTTTGCTGTTGTTATATTAAGACTTACCCATGGTACACCATACTTAAAGACAAAATTTCATTTATTTGTAATTAGAAATAAATATTTCACGATATATAATTACATATTTTGTGATCCATCACTATGCTTTAATTATGTTCAATTTGTAACAATGAAAATACATCCTGCATATCAGATATTGACATAACTATTCATAGCAGTAGCAAAATTATAGCTATGAAGTAGCAATGAAAATAATTTATGGCTGGGGGTCACCACAACATGAGGAACTGTATTAATGGGTTGTGGCATTAGGAAGGTTACGAACCACTGCTATATAGAGTTTCTGAGAGTGTAAAACTGTGGAAGCAGACAGTATTATCTGTCTCCTGCATAGTAGTTCAGTAGGTTTAAACTGCCAACCTGGAGATTAAACTGCCAACCTTGAGGCTGTATGAGGCCCCTCTGCAAAGGGATGTCCAGTTGCCTACAGATGGGCATTTAGTCTCCACCCCGTAGCTCCCTCATTCACGATGATACGATTTTTTGTTCTTTGGTGCTTGATACCTGGTCCCTTCAACCCCTTGTGATCACACAGGCTGGTGTGCTTTTTCCACGTGGGCTTTGTTGTTTCTGGGATAGATGGCCACTTGTTTATCTTCAAGCATTTAAGACCCCAGACGCTATAACTCTTGGTAGCTGGGCACCATCAGCTTTCTTTACCACTATTACTTATGCACACATTTGTCTTCAGCATTTTTATGGGGAAGGTGAGCACACAATGATGATGCTTGCTCTTTGGTGTCTGCTACCTGATCTCTTCAATACCTCGTGATCACACAGGCTGGTGTTCTTCCATGTGGGCTTTGTTGCTTCTCAGCTAGATGGCTGCTTGTTTACCTTCAAGCCTTTAAGACCCCAGGTCCTATAAATTTTGATAGCCAGCCACCATCAGCTTTCTTCACCACGTTGGCTTAAGCACACATTTGTCTTCAGCGATCCTGCCAGGAAGGTGGGTATCATGGAATGTCTGTTTGGTTAAGCAAAGTGTTCTTGCATTGAGGGAGTATGTGAGTGGAGGCCCAATGTCCATCTGCTACCTTAATACTAATCCTGTAAATATATGCACATAGATCTATTTCCCCATCATCCTATATAAATATATCTACATATGTACATTCCTGTATTTAGGTCTCTATGTATGCCCTTTGGGAGGCCAATTTCTAATGGGACTATCCTGCCAGAGACCCCGGTCATATATGAATAATTACGGTAGAGTCCAGGGGTGGAGAATATATTACTACATTTTAGTATTAATAAAATGGTAAAGGGTTATATGTTCATTTGATTGCACCATTGATACTCAATGTAGAACCCACCAAATAACTTTTGCCTGCATGGGTCTGTTAAGAAGGTGGAGGAAGATACTGACTGATAGGCTTCACTTGTTAGTAATTGTGAACAAGATTCCCTGCAATACTATCCTACTGTGTATAAAATAAGCCCTCTCAGAAGCCAGGGTGTGAAATCATCACTGCCAAGAGCCAGTAATGGAGTTGGTTAGATTTGGGTTCAGTTTTTGATGAGTATTTCATAGATAAATATGTAAATAACTTTAAAAACCTCAGGTAATCGACACCTTAATAAGTTATGTTTGAAGTTTTTTGTTTAAAGGTAATATAAAATTATAAAATAAGTCTTTAACCCATGATTATATCTAAAATTAACAAATACACATGAATAAAGAATTTTTATATTAACATGAAAGTAGGGAGTTATAAGCCTTTTATGATTCTAGAAGACAGTAAATGAATAAACATTATCAGTACTTCTCTTGGTGCTAACTTGTTTTAGTAACTTTTTTGTAACATTACCTCATTTGGCAAATACTATTGGGCAACTGTAGAGCCCTGTTCTACTTGCTAGAAACTCAGAAATAAACAAAACATAGTTCTTATCCCTAAAACGTTTCACTGGGCACTGGGTAGAGACCAATAGTAAACAAACAGCATCTGAGTGATGATCCTGTTGTTCCCGAGTCATCAAGAGATGCTAGCTAGAGAAGAGTATTAGTGTTATCCTGCTGTTCCTAAGAAAATTAAAACTGTGGCATTTATCTAACAACGTCTTGTTTGGTGACTTTCCCATTTTTGATATTTAGTGTCTTCAACCTAATCATTCTTCCCATTAGTGTAAAAGACTGCATTATTATAGGACATGCTATTAATAGACACTTTATTTTCATGAAGATTTTTCTCAAAGTGCTATGCTTACAATCTCACTGGAGTACATACAGGTTAAGAATTATAGCATACCAGACAGTAAATGATAGAAAAAGTTTACCGCATTGCTGACGCTAGGCATTTGGCTAGACTCTGAAAATGTACTTCATAGCATGGAATTCAGTTGTACCGAATATAGTTGAAGACAAGATGATAAATTCTTGACTACAAAGGGTTATGTGCTATATATTATAGCCTTACTATAAAAGAATATAGATATCTAGGTCTTTATAAAAGTAGTATAGAAATAGCAGGAGGTTTGATCTTAATCTCTGCAAGTAATAAAAGTTAACAAATTATTTTAAAAATCATACCGTTTTCCTTTTAAAATATTGAATATTTAGAACTCAAAAGATATAGGATCTCAGTTCTGAAGCCTGTGTACTCAGTATTTACAAGACTTGTTTGAAGATTTTGCAAATAAAGGGAATCTTTGGGTAGATCAATGCTTAAGAATTAAGTGGAGGAGGGACCAATGAAAGCAGAAACAGATGTAGTACCAATTATTATTTCACAAGGGAACATGTTTTGGTTTTGGTTTTTGTTACTAGATTCACATTGAAGAGTATAGAACAATGTACTGGTGTCCCATCATCATGCTGTTTTTAGTTGCCTTTGATTTGACCTGCATGCATTATCAAAGATTCCACATTTTGCAGATTTTAGTCATGCACAGTCTTTATGAGCAGTGGTATGATTTGAGTCCATTGTTGTAATATTATGTCAGCCTTTCTCATTGAGAATTTCCCTCATTTTCATTAAGCCTCATTTTCATTTAATCCTGAGGAGTCCTGGTGGCATAGTGGTTACACTTTAGGCTGCTAACTGCAAGATTCACAGTTTGAAACCACACGCTGCTCCATGGGAGAAAGAAGAGGCTTTCTACTCTCAAAGAGTTACAGTCTAGGAGAGCCACAGAGGCAGTTCTTCCCTCTCCTATCAAACCAAATTCAAACTGCTGACCTTGACGGTGCCCACCCAGTGCATAATCACTACATTATCAGGGTCCTGTAAGTCCGATTACATTCCGTGGCAATGAGTTTCTTGAGTAGGATGTTCTAATTTACAGTCTGGATAAAGAACTGTACTTTTTTTTTAATCTTTAGCAAACTCCCACCCCCACCCCCTGATAGTTATTATGCTCTAAGAGGCAACTCAATTGCATCCCTAAACATTGAAAGCTACCTAAGTGTTTTTGTTATTTTATACAAAAAAAGATGCAGTGGTTTTTAATTGCCAATAGTTTTGAAGTAGAGTATAATTTATATTTGCCATCTTCCCTTGTAGGTTATTTTTAAGGTACCTATTCTTTTAAGATTATTTTTTGTCCTTTAGATTCAGGATTGTGAGCCACAGCTTATTTTTTAAATGATAAAATTTGCAATATTTCATTTTACTGACATTTATTGAATCACTCTTATGTTCTTTGGATTTGAAGCTAAGAATGCTGAAATATATTTGTTTTACTCCTTGCTCTCAAGATGTTTAGAGAGAAAACAAACAAGAATAAGGGCAACCCTATTTTACAATTGCTATAATAGAAGCTTATATTGGATTTAGTGGGGGCAAAAAATGTTAGTGTAAAGGAGAATATACTTGAAACGATTTAAGGAAACCATGGTTTTGTATACTAATTCTTAGCAAATAACTGTGGTATAGTTTTTTATGAACAAGTATGGAAAGAGTTGGCAGAGGAAACCACAGGAACACAGATCTGCTGCTGTTGAGTTGCTTCTGACTCACAGTGACCCTGAAGGACAGGAGAACTTCCCTGTAAGGTTTCCAAGGCTGTAAGTCCTTCCAGAAGCAGATGGACACATCTTTCCTGTGGAGCAGCTGGTAGGTTAGAACTGCCAACCTTTTCGTTAGCATTTGAGGGCTTTTATTACTGTGCTACCAGGATTCCTTACAGACACTAAATCAAGCTAACCAAACCCACTGCCATTGAGTTAGTTCTGACTCAAAGTGACTGTGTACAGTCTCTGAGACTGTACATCATTACAGGAGCACGTGCTGCTGCTGAGATGAACTGCCGTCCCAGTGCTCACTCCGTAACGTCATCAGAACTCCGCAAATTCAGGAAACTCCACTAGGGAGAAGATATATGAAAGAGAAAATGCAGTAAGAGATTCAAAATAATTATAATTGAATCTCTGGCAAATATACCCATTTCTGCTTTCTTTGTGTGTTTTTTTTTTGTTGATCTTAAAATTTCTCTAATTACTCTCTTTATAAATCTTTACTATTTCTTTAAAGAAGAAATCCTATACGGTCAAGTCAATTCTGTATCATAGCTTTTTTGACAGAGTACAACTGCCCCATAGGGTTCCCAAGGCTATCATCTATACAGAATGAGTACGATACCTGTTCCCACACAGAGTAGCTAGTGTGTCCGAACCACGGACCTTTCTGCACAATCTCTTGGTCACAGCAGCTGTTATTTCATTGTGAATGTAGTGGAACAAAGGTTTTTTAAAAAAACATTCTATAATTTTAGAAATATTTTGTGTGTCCTGCTGAGACTTACAAGTGTAGTTATTGCATTAGAATAATGGCTAAGAGGCACCGTGTTTTCTCTCTAGCACAGGGTTGTACTGGCAGCACCTCAGACTCTTTGCCATACAGCACAGGACTGTTGTCTATAAGAGTTAATGACAAGCTTCTGAATTGATAGCTCAGAATCTTGGTACACAAAAGCCATTGATTCCCATTAGATACAGGTTGCCTAGATGGTATTTTAGGACACTGTACAAATAGAAATAAGATTTTTGCAAAGATAATTGTGCATTTGAGTTATCTGTATTAACCAGTTCAAGTGTTGGATTAGCCTTTTGACAATGATCAATTGGTTGGTATAATTGAAAAAAATTTTTTTGTATAATTGAAGTTTTGGCAAAAAGCTAATTCTATTGTAAGTTATTAACGAATAAATATTTTACAAATAAGCAAAGAATATTGTAAATTATTATAATGGCCTCAGTCTTTCATTGAAATATTTTATTATATTCAATTTTTTAATTGATGGAACCAATTTCAAGAATTAATAATCACGTCTATTAAAAATAGAGGAATCTCATGAATTTTTACTTAAAAATTTAGTACATTAATCTTTTAACATTTACTTTGATTATTTTTGTTTGACAAGTTACTTTTAAATATTTCTGAATTTTCATGCTAGAAAATCATACAGTTAGAATTTTAATATTCATATTTTAACTATCTTCTGATAAACTGTACCTTTAAGATATCATTGTCTTTAAATTAAGATGTAAAACATACCATTTTTAACCCCCAAACAGTGATATCCTTTAGGAATAGATCTGTGTTTAAAAAAACAAAAAAAAGCCTAAATTCTCAAGTAGTGATTTGTTGTAGCCAACAGGGGAAGAATTAAGAATACATGTTGTAGGAGATAAAACATTCATCCCAACCAGCCTTGCTATAGTTCTGTGCACAATCTACTAACCTACCATTTAAAAAAGATAATTTGGGGGGGCCGAAATTGATACCATTAGATTCCTCTGCCATTGCAGAACAGTAAAGACAAAAGCACTCACCATCTTAATATTCACAGGACTGTGCTAAAGAATAATGATTTAAGATCAAGACAAGAGTTAACTGCCCACCTCACCAACCAGTGGCCTTCCCCAGGAGCTCTGGATGTCAATGCTGTTGCCTTGGATACGTTGCTTTACCGAAAACACAATAAACAGTGGTATGAGTAAGTGTAATACTTTTTTTTCCCAAATAATTACAAACTTAGTACCAACACATATAGCTTTTCACTTTGGTTTCTCTTTCTAAATCCATTATTAGTTTAGGCTTAGTTAGGTTATATTAACACTGAACATGTTAATGTTTTAGAGCCAAGGCACCCAGGAGAATTAAAAGGCTGAGAAATTGTAATGCAGTAATGTACTAGCTACCCAAATCTATTATTTGATCAGTCCTTCAGTTAAATATTTGAGCTTGTGTTTAATGAGCCATCTTTTATTCATTCTGGTTTTGCTATTGCATTTGCTTTAGTTTTCCTACTAGATAGAAAACAAAATTCCATCACATGGAACAATAGAATGGCCTTTATTTGTTCACAACTAAATCTAGAAGAGTTTTGCTCATTTTCAACAAATTCAATTGTTAGAAGCTATATAGATTTATTGAAAATTAGCAAAATTCTTCAATGTTCAATAAGATAAGCATTGAAGCAGCAAGGTCAGTGGTTCAAACCCACCAGGAGCCTTGAGGAAGAAAAATGAGGCTATCTGGTCCCATAAATATCTACAAAGCCTCAGAGACCCGAAATAAGATTGCTACACATAAGAATTGACTTGATGGCAGTGGATTTGGATTTTTTTGGCATATATGATGTGATCATTCCACACTCATGTGAACTCGGATCCTTTTTCTATTTCCTTATCTAATGATCAGGACTACTTCCTTTAGTCTTAGTGTCCTAATGTTGAGAGAGCTACAAATTCTTAGGCTGTGCTCCCTTAATCTTCATTTTAGAACTTGTATAATGTGTTCCCTGCTTTTGATTTTTAGTCACCCTTTCAACATATTTTCTATTGCTCTTCTGTTAATTTCTCTGACTTTTTTATCTCCTCCTTGTCTTCCTCCTCTGTTCTTTTTTCTCTTCCATTTCCTTTCCTTCCTGCTTTCTCTTGCCTCTTTGTTCTTCCTTTCTCTCCACTCTGCTTCTTTCTCTTATTTTATACTGTTCTTGCTTTTAAATTTCACTAATAGAAGGTATACTTTTACCTGTGCTTATTAGGGTAACCATTTACTAGATAATTAATATCCAGATATTTCTACAAGGAATTTTTTAGCACAGACATAACTTCCACCTGCTTCACTGTGATTTGTGTGTGTGTGTGTGTGTGTGTGAAAGACAGAACTAGAAATTATCAATATTCTAGACCTTTGTTATAGTATGAAATTTTTTTCTATTAATAAATCGTTTTATTGGGGGATCTTACATATAATAATCCATATATCCATTATATCAAGTGGACATGTTTGCATCAGTAGTTTCTAAACATCTTTCTTCTTGAGCCCTTTGATATCAGCTCCTCTTTTTTTCCCCTCCCTCTTCCACCCTCCACCCCTGCAAGCCCTTCATGTATTACGTATTATTACTATTTTACATGTCTTACACCTCACATTTTATCCCTTCACCTACTATCCTGGTATTCACCCCCCTTGAGGGGACTTATTCTGCTGTCATTGCTATCCGTTCCCACTTCCTTTACCCTACCCTTTTCCTTTACCCTAACCCCTGGAATTGTTACTTCCTTTACTGATTCTGGGGGTTTGTCTTTCCTGAATTCTATATATTGAAAGGTCTCATCTGTGCCACTATATGTACACTGGTCTAGCGGGATTGTGAGGTAGACTTCTTGTTTTAAAAGAATTGCTAGGAACTTTAAGATCTGTGTCTTGTTTGATTGATGTTGGAGAGAAGTAGGTAAAAACAACCATGTATTTATTGACTAAATCAGTAGAACCTTCTTGAACATCTGTTACATCAAGTTGCTTAGTATGATTCAAGGTGCTGATTTTGAGTCATTTATGGATTGGGATTAAATTTATATACTTTTATCAAAGTTTTGAATAACTATGGTATATTTTACTATTATAGTATGCAACTTTACCTTTCTGTGACCTTTCTGTGCTTTAACACAAAAATATTGTTTGTATTTTTAATTTATGATTGAAAATTTAAATGTATAGAAATAATTGCAAGTTACCTTTTATGCATATAACATACTACTTCATTTTTAATTGAAAATATATATCCACACTAAATTCTGATGAGACTATTATGCCTTTTTATTTAAATCATCAAATGTAATATTTTTTCTAGAAGGCAATATCCCTGTTATCCTATAGAACTGTGTATTGAGGAGTCAATAAGGAATTCAAGGTGGAAGATTTGTTTCTGGTTTACCTCTGCATATGACTGATTTTTACAAAGTATAGTTGCACCAGAAAAAGTAATTGCAGTCTTAAAGAAGGCAGTGAAAATTTATCTTCATGTCTTACATGGAACCAGGTTTTATATGTCTTATCTGATTTATTCCATTTGTTCCCAGAAACATCCTTTATTATCTGGTCTTGTTTTAGATGTTGGTGTTGCTGTGAGATGGTCCTGTTGTCAAATTGGTATCTCTGAACCAACAGTATTTAGCTTTGGAACAGTACAGTGAGCTGGATGTTAAAGTCAGGACTTGTTATTCACTACCTGTGTAACATTGAGTAATGTCTTTCTCTTTGACACTTTGTTTCCATAAGTGTATTACTGCAGATAATGCCTGTCTAATATAACTATAATGATCAGATGATATAATTATATCAGACAACGTAATTGTCTGGCTCTTCATAATTCCTTGGTAACTTTTTATTTATCCTCTGTGTCATAGTCTTTTTGTTTATAGCATTACATAATCTTGTATGTAGGTTTGGAGTGTGTATCATATCATCTAAAGTTCCATGCTCTACGTCTGGATCGTATTAAAATTAAAATGAGCAGCAAGTCCCCTACTGTTTTGAATAAAACAACTCCTCATTTCTCACGTAGACATGGAAGCTTTGGGTGTTCAGAGTCGTGTTCTATAAATCATGTTTGAAACAAATCAGACCTTTTCATCAAGATTCAGGTTTTGCTCCCATCAAATTAATAATATAAGCCACAGCCCCTGAAGTACTCAATTATTAATTCCTTTTAGTCACCCAATATCTTGAGTAAGTTAAACATAAATTTTATAAATTGGGGAAGGTGGATAAAATCTTTTTAATAAGGATCAACTGACTATCTTGAAAATCTGGGATACTAACCCTATAACTAGTTGTAGTACTAGATTTTTTTTTGCTAAAATATAGCATTTATAAAGCTGTCTATATAGAATCTTCATAATTTCTTTCATGGATAACTTTGAGAAGAAAGACATTATGCTGTTTGACTTATCCAATTAATTTGTTGGCCTTATTGGTATTTCTTAAATTGAGCCATTGGTTAGTTTGGTAAGTTATCACTCATGGGATCTTTCTTAAAACAGCTTAAATATTTTTCTATTTACCATGCTATTTATAAAACTTTGAAGTATGATTTCTAGTTAATTTCTTCATTACTTAGTTCTGACAAGATTAGTTATAGTGAATTTTATTTCTTTTCCTTCATTTTAGATATGGGAATATTGTATTAAAAAACTGGTAAGCATTATAGGCTTATTGCAAAAACTGAAGAGTAATTTTATATTTCCCTTAAATAAACTAGTTAGTTCCTTACATGCATTAATTAATCATTTTCAAATTAAATAGCAATTGTTTCTCTCAAATAGAGTAATTGCTCTTTCATTTCCAATAGCTTTTGTTAGTTTTTATGAATACAATCTGAGTCACTAACTTGTTGGCTATTATGTAATCTTGTTAGATTATCAGTTTTATAATTATTTTAGATCAGTGGTTCTCAATCTACCTAATGCTGCGAGCCTTTAATACAGTTCCTCATGTTGTGGTGACCCAGCAACCATAAAATTATTTTCGTTGCTACTTCATAACTGTAATTTTGCTACTGTAATGAATCAGGCAACCCCCATGAAAAGACCATTCAACCCCCAAAGGAGTCACGACCCACAGGTTGAGAACCGCTATTTAGATTATTGCCTAACTCATATTCCTATACCAAAAGATTATACTAATTGCCATCTTATTTATATCTTCTACTTTAGCTTTTTTTTAAAACATTTTATTAGGGGCTCATACAACTGTTATCCCAATCCATACACACAAAAAGACTTTTAAATTTGTCACTGTCTCACACTTGGGTTATTATTCAGATTGCAAAGTTATCTATAATAATGAGTTAAAATATGCCCATCATGATGTAATTAGACATTTAATTTTTCCTAATGACTTTCTGTTTAATTTTTCTTAATCACTTTCATTGTATTGGAGACTTTCCCTTATGTGTACCTTACCAATATTTCTCACCTGTAGGAATTGAGTGGTTGCATAAATATTTCACAGTTCATATGTTTTTTAAAAAAATAATTTTATTGGGAGCTCGTACAACTCCTATCTATCCTTCCCCTTAAGGCTATCCTTACACCCTAATGTAAATTAAGAAACGATAGATACTCTCTGTTCTTGTTCTTACTAGTTGCTGTTAAATTTACTCTGACTCCTAGTGGCCATATAGACCACAGAACAAACATTGCTTAATCTGTATCATCTTTATAATCTCTACATGTTCGAGCCCGTTATTGTGGTTATTATGCCATTTTATTTTACCAGGGGTCTCCCAGTTCAACATGCTACATTTTACCATACATATCTTCCGTTAGTGATTGGGCCTTCCTGATGATGAGTTTTCAGACAAGAGCCCTTCCTAGTAGTGCAACAGGTTTGCATTTGGCTGCTAACTGGAAGGTTGCTAGTTTCAAAAGTCTTTATGGAAGGCTGATTCCATAAAGATTATAGTCCAGGAAATCCTATGGTGCAGTTCTACTCTGTTGCATGGAATAGCAACTCTGATGAGCTGGAATAGCATCATCTCAACAGCACACAATTTTCTGAATATTGTCTGCTGTATCAGATATTAATATTTCCCCATAACTTATGTCTATTAAAAACAAACCAAGATTAAAAAGAAGAGTGTATACCTCTTCTTATTCATTTATATGCATCTATGGATAGATTTTTATTTTCTACATATGGATGGTCATTGTCTCCTTCCAAGGCATGACACTGTGTTGCCAAATTACTATCATACCATGTAAATGATAGTTGTTTTCAACACATCTAATGGGTAAATAAATGACATTATCCATATCATTACTTCTGATCATTATTATAAAAAGTATGATTGTAGGAAATTTTACTAAAAAAGTAGATTTAAGTCTGTTGCTTAATTTCCTTTTTTAGTACCCAGTCTTTTATATAGAAATTTGTATTTGATGATTTGGATATTTAAGTAGTTACATATTAAATGTAGATGATTTTACTGCATCCTGAATGCCTATAGCATATGTCATTATACCTGCAAGTTTAATTTGAATGATATTAACAATGTAATGGTAAAAATTAAATTATAAACTTTTATATGGTCACAGTGCATGACTTTCCATCTTAGATTTTTACTAAGTAAGCTATTGATGTACTTTAAATCATATTCTGAGAAATAATAGTAAACTATAAAATAGATGGGTGTGTGTGATGGGTTACATTTAAATTTTGCAATGTGGTGTTGATGAATTTAGGATTATAAATAGAGTTTAGCAGTAGACTTTTAAAGATAGAAACCCTATAGAATATTACTTTACTGCATAGCAAGATGCTTGTTAGATGGAGCTGCCAGTCACACTGGAAATCAAGTAAGAATGTGAAAGTCAAACCTATCAGTCTATGCTCACTTTCATGTAAAGAAGATATTCTTCTTAATACATTATGAATTGGGTGCTCAATTTTTATTTTGAATTTTCATTATTGTTCCAGAACATGACTGCCTACACTCTATGATAAATTATTAGGTTGAAAGATTTCAAAATCACTTTAGATTTTGAAGTATAATATTCTAAAAGGAACTTCATTAGGTGACCCAGAAAGCTATTTGTCTGTTGCTATATCAGTTGCTTTTCCAGGCTTTCCCCCTTTGAGTACCAGCGGCAGTCCTTGAGATTACTATCAATGTCTGCTGTCTAGCTCTCAGCCCTTATTTACAATATTCCAGTGAATTATACGAGGTGTACCCAAAAAAGACTTGGATTTTTTTTTCAAAGCTATGTATTTACATTTTTTTACAAAACAACATTATCACCCTCAAAGTACTCTCCATTACACTTAATACATTTGTCAAATCTGTTATTCCAATCTTGGAAACATTTTTCAAACTCATCTTTTTGATGGCTGACAGCCCCTTCCTTGTTTTTTTCTTCATCTCTTTTACGTTGTCACGTCCTGTCCTTTCAGTCCCCCTTCATTCACAGAAACAAAAAGAAGTCATACAGAGTGAGGTCAGGTGAGTCAGGGGGCAAGAGGCATGCTGTTTTTTGCCCCAAACTGGTGCGTACTGAGATGGCTTTGTCAGCAGGTGCATTGTCATGATGGCAGAACCAATCCCCTGTCTGCCAAAAATCAGGCCTTTTTTTGTTGTACACTGTTATGTAATCTTTTCAGAACCTCTAAGTAGAAAACTTGATTAACATTCTGAGCTGGTGGAACGAACTTCAAATGCACTACGAGTCAACATTTTTGTCTGTTCGGGAAGTTGTCAGATGTCCAGAACGAGGTTTGTCATCAGTCCACATTTTGCCTTTTTTGAAATGAGAAACCCACTCATACACTTGAGTTTTTCCTGTAGTGCTATCTTTGTAAGCTGTGTTCAACATCACAGCAGTTTCTGCAGCATTTTCCCAAGCAGGAAACAATTTCACAGCCACACACTGTTCCCTTAAATTGGCCATCACAAAAAACAAGGTTCGAGTAGGAACTGCTTTTATGAAAAAATTCACTGCGACCAGAGAGAACCTCCCCAGGCGATGCCACTGGGTGCACTGACTCAGAGTGAGTTGCTTGATGCTCGCCTAGTGGGCGTATTAATGCATAATACAAAAGCTCTGCTGTGCCTGATGCAATTGCGGGGTTTTGGCAGGGGGAGGATACCCCTTTGTATGTCATTTTGCCTCTATTTTTCTGTTTTAAAATATTTCTATATGTAATTTTTAAATTATGAATATGAACAAGTTTACTATGATGAAAATTCAGTATCAGAAACTCATTGTAAGCCATTATACAATTTAAAAAGAAAGCCTCTTACCTCTTAGACACAGAAAAATACTTTGAAATAGAAGTTTATAATTTCTCTTACTAACTTTCTTTGTTCTTTTTCCTATGGATAAAGCCGTTTTAATAAGAATAAAGTAAAATTTTAGCAATATGATTAAATAGAATACAACTTGCATGGTCAGCAAGGAGACTATATGAGCAGTATTGCTTAGGAAGAAGTTGAATGTTCTTTGTTGAAGAATATATAGCACAGGTAGATAGCATAGTTAGGGTACCAGTCCCAAGAACAAGAGTCAGGGTACCAGTTTCAAATCTAATCTCCTTGTACCTTCATTTCCTCTTTTATAAAGTGAGCCTAATGAGAATGCCAACTCCCTAAGGTAGTTTTGAATATTAAATAAGTTATGGTATATAAAGTATGTGAAAGCAGATCTAGCTCACTGAAGTATTATCTATTATACTTATAAACAATTTCTTGTCACTTAAAAGTATAATTAGGGTTAAGGAGGTGGTATTGACCAACCCACCAACAAGGGAGCAACAAGTGATCCAAAATTAGTGACAAGGAGGGTGTGAGAGATCTGGTAGGGATTCAGCAAGGGCAATGTAAACGAGAGAAATTACTGAAATCCAAAGGAAGGCTGAGCATGGTAGTGGGACAAGAGGAAAGTAAAAGGAAATAGAAGAAAGGAACTATGTGACATAGGGAATTTATAGAGGTCTAAATACAGGCATGTACATATGTAAATATATTTATAGGATGGTGGGGAAATATATCTATGTGCATATATTTATAGGTTTAGTATTAAGGCAGCAGATGTACATTGGACCTCCACTCAAGTACTTACTCAATGCAAGAACACGTTGTTCTATTAAATTGGCATTCCATGATGCACACCTTCCTGACACGCTCGCTGAAGACAAATATGTGCATGAGCAAATGTGAAGAAAGCTGATGGTGCCTGGCTATCAAAAGATAGAGCGTCTGGGGTCTTAAAAGTTAGTAGATAAACAAGCGTCCATCTAGCTGAGAAGCACCAAAGCCCACATGGAAGAAACATGCCAGCCTGTGTGACCATGAGGTGTAGAAGGGACCAGGTATCAGACATCAAAGAACAAAAAATCATATCAGTGGGTGCCCACCTTCCCAATATGATCACTGAAGACAAATGTGTACATAAGGAAATTTGGTGAAGAAAGCTGATGGTGCCTGGCTATCAAAAGATAGTGCCTGGCTGATGGTGCCTGGCTATCAAAAGCCTACAGAAAGGGTTATATATATTATGAAATGGTCATTTTTCTGAAGAGAATATTTTACTTGAAATGCAAAGGACCGAAAGAGATTTGTAGGTTGTTGATTTTGTTACTTCATACTGGAACTTTGAAAAAATTTTTCATCAAATAAAGTTTGGTTTTCTACTTTAAAAAAAAAAGCATCTGGGGTCTTAAAGGCTTGAAGATAAACAAGCAGCCATCCAGCTCAGAAGCAAGAAAGCCCACATGGAGGAAGCACACCAGCCTGTGTGACCACGGGGTGTTGAAGGGATCAGGTATCAGGCATCAAAGAACAAAAAATCATATCATTGTAAATGAGGGTGAGTGCAGAGTGGAGACTCAAAGCCCATCGGTGGGCAACTGGACATCCCCTTATTGAAGGGTTGTGGGGAAGAGATGAGCTAGTCAGGGTGCAGGGTATCAATGACAAAACATACAACTTTCCTTTAGTTCTTAAATGCTTCCTCTCCCTCCACTATCATGATCCCAATTCTACCTTACAAATCTGGCTAGACCAGAGGATGTACATTGGTATAGATAGGAACTGGAAACACAGGAAATCCCGGGCAGATGACCCCTTCGGGACCAGTGGTGAAAGTGGTGATGCCTGGAGGGTGGAGGAAAGGTGGGGTGGAAAGGGGGAACCGATTACAAGAATCTACGTATAACCTTCTCCCTGGGGGATGGACAATAGAGAAGTGGGAGAGGGGAAACGTTGGACAGTGTAAGATATGACAAAATAATAATAACTTCTGAATTATGAAGGGTTCAC
>NW_022103920.1:53971888-54038684 GCF_000313985.2 Echinops telfairi
CTCCTCCTGTCCCACTATCATGCTCAGTCCCCACCAGGATTTCAGCACTTCCTCTTTGTTACGTTCCCCTTGATCATGCCCTACCAGGTCTCCCACCCCCACCTCCCCACCAATTTGAATCGCTTGTTGTTCCCTTGTCCCTGGGTTTGTTAACAATGGATGTTTGTATGGATTGTGATAAGAATTTTACGAGCCTCCAATAAAATGATTTAAAAAAAAGAAAAGAAAATATATCAAGAGAAACTTCCCACACTAAAATGCAAAGAGTAAATAGAGTGAAAATTAAGAATATCTTAGAACTATGACTTCATTACAAAAGGTGAAACACATGCATGTTCTAGAACTGATGTTGTGATGTATTTTCAACATTTTTTGATATGACTGAACAATGGAAGTGTATGATACATGAAGTATATCTCAATAAAACTTAAAAATTTTTAAGTATAATTAAGAATCTTTATACTTTTAACATTGAAAAGTTATAGTGTAAACTGAGAACCCTGTATCTTAAGCTAATAAAATTATAGTACTACCTCTTACATTCTTAGAATGAAAAACAAATGTGTAGATCATGTAATATCTCATTAATAAATTCTGTAAATTTTTGTCTTAACAAAATTGATGAAGAATAAGTACAAAAACAATTTAAAATAACTACTGTCTTGGTAAACCTGTTTGGCTTTGCCTCTTTGTTTAATTATTTTTTTAATATTGTGAATTGGGGTGGGGGGAGGTTACGTTTTAAGACTGTCAGCTCTGCATTCAGCAGTTCAGCTACTCACTAATTCCCATATTCTTCACAGCTGTGTCCTCCCGCAACCTGTTATTATTTCTCTTCTCCCTCTTGTGGACTTCTGTTTTCCTTCCTTCATCTTTCCACCTCTGCCCTCCCTCCCTCAGGAACCTCCGAAGTCTTGTTCCTCTGATATTTTGCCTATTTATTTTTAATAGTGAACCTAGTTTCAATTCATGAATACCCCCTCCTCATTGAATAGAATCAATAATAAAATAAAAGTGACTAAGTATACATTCAGACTGCTGTAAATCTAATTTGGGGGTGCTTCAAAATTTCATTATCTTTTCATTACTATTTCCGCATGAAATTTTTGAAGCTTCCTCATGTACTTCTAAAGAAGAACCAGGGAAAAGAATCATGGAACCCATGATAAAGACAGCATTTGGGGGAAGTTTTGAAAGGAATTAATCACAAATTGAATAAATTGAAGAAAAGCATAAATAATATCTCTAGAAATCCCTTTTATTTACTGATTTTTTTTTTGAAAGAAGAAATTCAAGTAGTATTTCATCCTTGTCTTACAGGAAAAGTTTTCATAGTCTTGACCAGTTATCAGCTGAAGTTAGTCTTTCTCAGACCTCACTGGATCCAAGCCAGTCACAAGAAGGAGATGGAAAACCAGACACATTAAATTTAATTAGCGAAGGTAAGCAAAAGACCTACTTGAGGTTTGCGGGTTAATACATCTGGTCCATGTGTGGTTGGGTCGCAGAGTATGGCTGCATAGGGACATGGCTGCACAACCTGCCGGCAACGAAGCTGCCGTCATCATGAATTAAAGGTATTTCTCGTTTCTTTGTCATGAATTTATGGTTAACCATTTTTGAAAAAGTTGTCTAAATTTTTTTGCTTTCTGTAACGTGTTTTATTTTACTAACCCCAAATTGATGTTTGTGTGTATATCATTTTATTAGAGTAACTTTATCAAGGCATCAAGCTTTGCCGTATTGATAAAGTCAGTACTCTGCATCATCTTAAATTTCTCAGCTGATTTTGATAAGATTGACCACTTCTCATTCTTAACATTTGGTTCCTTATTTATTGGGTATTCTAAGAAACATGTAGAATAAAACAGAATTGTTTTGCACCCACCTTCCTCCAATATTGCTGCTTCCAGCCATGCTCTAGCGACCCCCCACCCTTTCGATGGCATCTTCCTGACTTACTTTTCAGGGTGCTTTCAAGTACGTGTTCCCATTTCCACTTCTCAGACCATATTCCCACAGCAGTGAGCAATCATTTGCAAACATAACCCCCAAATATTATGTCCCTGCTTAAAACTCTCCAGTCACTTTCAATGGCAAGCAGAAGAAAATCCAAACTGCTTTAATGGCTCCCAAGGTACTACATGTTAGCTTCTGCCACGTTTTCTTACCTTGTTTTCTATAGCCCAGCAGAGTGACCTCCCAAGTACCCTCTAAACACCCTAACTATCTGCATTTTCTCTTCCTATTGCCTGAAATTTCTTATTATCTTGGCATGTTAGGGCTTTTATATCTCTCTTTAAAGAAGATTTCATTACCATTAGCCACTCCATTTCCACCTACACTGCATCTGTAATATTACAACATGCTATATATTATGAGTCTTATTTATACTCCCCTCTGAAACGTAATTTTCATATGATGTTATCAAAACTAAAGATTAAATTCTTTCTTGGGCCCCAAGAAAGAAAAAAAGTTCTATGAAAACAATATGGAGTATTGGAGCAAGTTAGAAAATGGCTGGATTGTAAATCAAATATACTTATATCTAAATCAAATATACCTATATGTAAATGTGTGACCAAAGAAGAGAAAACACTAGAACAGAACTAATATTGAAGCTGTACACCATGCTGGAACTGTTGGGTAAGCTTTGAACTGTTAACTTCAAAGTCAGCAGTTCAAATTCACCAACAGGTCTGCAGAAGAAAGATGAGGTTATCCACTCCCATAGGAAACTCTGTATAGGGTTGCTATAAGTCAGGATAGAGCCAATGGCAGTAAGTTTGTTTGTGTGTGTATGTGTATGTCTGAGAATATATACATACATATATGTTTGTATATTTGTACACATGTATACATATGTTATAGAAATATACACATACATGTTGATACATACCCATACTACCAGTTCATTCCATTGAACTTTATACATACTCACACAGTGGTGGGATTAAAATAAGTTAATAGCCAGTTTGCTGCCCAAATGACCATTTTAATGATAAAAAATGATATACCTAAAAGTGGTTTATTATTTCATACTTAATGCTTAAATAACAACAATAAAGAGGTACACAAAACTAGATTGTTATGAGAGTTTTAAAATATTAATGAAAAATATTAATAAATAATACCTGAACAGATAACCATCGAGCTGTTATGTAAGATATTTCCATAGTCCTTCTGGATTGGTGAGGGGTCAGTGACAGTGAGTTTTCAGATTGCCATCTCTTCATTTTTATGAACTAGTTTTAAAGTGTCTTTGCCTCATTTGATTCCACATATGTGCATGCAAATGATTCCATGTTTGTTTTTGAAGCCCTAGAACAACTATGAGAATCTATCACTTAAAAAAATTTTTTTTCTGTATTCCTTCGCCTTTGTCTGCATGGTACAGGGAATTTGGGGGCAGAGGCTTTAAGAAGCTTCTTAAATTTGTTGATGTCAGCATAATTTCAGTCATGTCGTTTCTTGATGTTTCCGCTGGTGCTACTCATGTGTTTTTCAATTGTTTTATCCCTTTCCTTCATAATAGATTAAATTTACATTTTGCTGCTTTGAACAAATTTTATGCTTCCTTGACAGTTTTTTCTCATTGGTTATCACTTTGCAGCATGAAACCTTTCAGAGATAAAATTCTGTCTCATTCATGTCCATAGCTGTGAAGGAATAGCTTTTTTTTTTTTTTAAAGGAAAACAACCAAAAAAATACATTCCAATAAAAATTAGGTGATTCATAAATGTCTCAAAAATGTGAATATCTCGATAATAAAAATGTGTGAACATCATTATGTGATTAAGTTGTTTCCTCAGTAAAATACTTGGAGACAAACACACGTGCAAAGAATACTTATCCATTTGGGGGGGTGTCAAAAGAAATTTTGAAGAAAATAATTTCTAGGAAATGAAGGGTTATTAGGAAATTGTAATGTATATGAGCATGACTAATAGTTCAAGAAAATTAAAACTAAGAAGGAGAAGAGTAAAACCTCTCAAGACAATGAAAAAAGTGTGATTTGCTAGATTTTAATGAAAATAAAGGAGTTTAATAAATCTCTTACTTTCATCCAAATGTTACGAATGTATGCACTAAAATTGCAGGCATGGGAAAATGAACCTAAACGCAAACATAAAGAGTAAAAGCTGTGTGTGCTCCAAGTGCAGTGGCGATGCACACAGTTTGCACTCACAGCAACAGTGCAAAAGGAAGTAGATAGCTGAGCCTTCATCTCTGATTCTGGTTCTTGGAGCCTTCCAGCCCTCTCATCCTCACTTTCTTGTGTGCCAGTTACAGGGATTCTGTGCCTCACGGGCTCGGGCTTTCAGAGCATATTTATTATGCTGAAGTATTATTCTAGTGCAAAATACTTTAGTTTTCTTTCTCTAACAGGTTCTCGTTTTCACAGGTTATGTTATGTAACAAAATGATAACTTAATCAGAATGGCTGAAAATAAAGTAGTAATCAAAAGTACACTGGAAATGTAGCAAAAGAAAGGAAGTGGGGGTACCAGCCCTGATCTGATATTACACAGAGTAGAATTTAAGCCCCAAAGTAGTAAACATCACAACAAATAATAGATTTTAATACCAAAAGCCACAATTAGGATATGTCAGGATGATGTGCCAAAGAAAATAAAATTTTATAAGATGATGAGGAATAATACAGTCACAATAGGAGATCCAATCACATTATTGGCAAAACAAAATATAGAAGACTCAAGCAACGTAATAAAATAGCTCTTCTGTATATATATGGAAATTTACACACTGATAATAGATAATAAACTTTCTTTTAAAGTGAAATACAGTAACACAATGATAAATTAGCTCATAAAATAAACTGTAAATACATAAAGCACAAATACTGCAATAACATTTTCCAATCATGATACAACTAATGAAAAATCAGAAATTTCTCTAATAACCTTCTTACTATTAAACTTTTTACTTTCAGATAATTCTGGGTTTACATGCAATTGTGAAAAATAAAACAGCTATCACAACCATGAAACTGACATTAACACAGCCCTGTGGTTTCAGAGGGAGCAGAACAGAACCCACTTAAAATGATTGTTTACGTTTATTCTACTAGGGGATACCTGAAAAACTGGTACATGCAAGGCTGTGTTCTAATTCAGAACTCACTCGGGAAGTAAAAGCATCAAATGTTCCTCAAAAACAGTCAAAGGTAAACAGAAACCCTGCAGCTGACTTGAGTGAAAGATTGTAGTTCAGACATACACTAATTAAAAAAGCCAAACCAGTTGCAATGGAGTTGATTGTGATTGGTGATTTCTTATTTGTCAGAAAAGACCCGTGTTCTGGAGGATGTTCAATGGTTGAATTTTTGGAAGCAATGGCTGAGTTTTCGGAAGCCTTTCTTCCAAGGTGCTTCTGACTAGTAGCCACATTCTTAGCTGTTTGCATCATCATGGGACTCAAAAACTTAGGATACATATCCAAAGCTTGGAAAGAGAAGCCAAGGAGAGAATTTCTTTGTGAAATCAGGACATTGAAAATTTCCTTGAGCATAATTAAGGTCTTGGTAAGTCTTTTCTCCCACCCCAGCTATTTTTTTTATTTAGGGTAATTTCAAACCTACATAGAAGTTAAAGAGTAAGATTATGAACAGCTATATTACACAGTTTGCCTAGATTCATCAATTGCTAATAATTTATCATACTTGCTGTATCTTGCACTCCCTCATTTGCATAAGCTTATACCATTTGTCCATATATCCACTTTTTCTTTTTTATTCATCCATTTGAAAGTAAATTTAAAACAACATAATATTTCACCTCTAAATACCTTAGATGTATCTTCTAGAGATACGGGCATTCTCTTACAAAGCCCCACACCATTATCACACTCCAGAAATTAGCATGAGTCCTTTTAGGACTCTGCTTGGTACTTGTGTTTTAGCAACTGGCTGCTTGCTAACCTACAGGTTGGCAATTTCAGTATATCCAGCGACTCTGAAGAAGAAAGGCCTGGCAATTGCTTCTGTAAAGATTACAACTAAAGAACCCTGTGTAGCAGCTCTACTACGTAACACATGAGGTTGCTATGCATTGGAATTGACTCAATGGTAATAGGTTAGGTGTTGGCTTTATAATATTGCTTTTTGGTTGTATAATATTATTTGATGGTTAATAGTAAAATATCTTCACTTGGCCAGTGATATTCCTGAAACTATTTTTTCCTTTTTGATTTTTAATGAAAGCTTTTTGTTGTTGTTTTTATCCAGGATTTAATCGAGTCACACATTACACTTAGTTTACAATCTATTTGATACCCTTTCATCTAGAATAGTACTCCAGTATTTTTTTTTTGTCTTTTACGGCCTTTATGTATTTGGGCAGTCCTGTCCAGTTGTGTGAAATGTTCAGTAATTTGAATTTGCCTGATTGTTTTGGTGAAGTTAAAACATTCTGATTTTTACCACTTTGGTGAAAATACAGAGTAAGGCAGGCTTGGTCACGCTGAGAGCGCCTCATCAGCTCACTGGACTGCCTGGCCAGGGAGAGCCCTTAGAGAGGGCTCCTGCAGCCCCATGCTTTGTGATAAATAAATATTCAGGGTTACTTTGGTGCTTTTCATGCTCCACACCCAAAATTAGTTATTTTTTCAAGTTTTGTCTTCTTATGGTGGAAAATTATTTCAGAAACACAGTATGGGTTCTAGGAGTGTTTATTGTTATTCAGTTGGTCATTGCTTGTAGACCTTTTCAGTGAATAAAGCTAGGATTTTAAAAAAACATGTAATAAATTATTCTGCTATTTTAAAATTCTTATGTAAGACTCAGGACTTTGACTTACATCTTATGGTAGAAATGTTCAAATTCCAACACCCCACCCCCCAACACACACACACAAACCAAACCAAAAGTAGACCCACTACCATTGAGTGGATGCTGACTCACAGCAATCCTATATGGGGTTGTCAGGGATATAGGGTTTGCACCACTACTATTGTGGCTAGCAGTCCAATGCTTTCCTGACAGTGCCACCAGGCTCCCTGGTTGCTAATTAGACAGTTACAATTCCTTTTTTTTTAATCCCAGTATACAGATAGCTTTCAAAATATCATTATTAAAACATAGCCTAAAGTAGCTTAAGATTTCCTTTTCAATTGTCTTTATACCCCTCTAAAAATTTAGTCTTATTTCTGTATGTAAAGTTTACCTTGACCTTACTTCCTTCCACTTTCATAGGTAACTATTTGTATTAATTAAAAAAATTTTTTTAATGTAAAAAATTTATATAAATTTCTATTACCTTTTCAGATAAAAAGTAAGATACTATACACACTATTCTGACTTTATCACTTAACACTCTATCCTGGAAATCACTAGTACACAGAGATACCTTTCCTTGTTTGTTTTAGCTACACAATACTCTATTGTGTAACTGTTAAGTATTTGAATTGCTTATTGTCTTTCATAGTTACTATATGGCAGCCTTTTGTTACTAAAAATAGATGTAATTAGCAGTGAACCCTCTTTTAAAATACTGCGAACCTCTGGAGCATTTAACAAGAAATACAGAGTGCATTTTGGGCCTTGAAGAGTCTCTAAGCTTAAATATCAAAAGAATGTTGAGAACAGCTTTACTTTTGACCCTGAATTGACATGATAAAATTTAAATACTAAAGGTAACAACTCTTTCGTATTTTTTATAATTTTGACTTGAGTCTCTAAACTTTAATATTCAAAGAAAGTTTGCAGTATCCTTTTTCTTTGAGCTTGACATAACACAAGAAACATTTTAATTTGAATGTAACCACTATTTTATAGCCTCTTCAAGCATTGAAAGGACCTTCCTGTTTTACCTGTCAGTAAAACTCTGAAAGTTAACAGTCATATTGTTGGTCCTTGTTTCTATTCTATGAAGGTAAGACTGGGCTCAGAAGAAATGCCTTGCACAAGATCACACAGTTAAAAGAAGATCACACAATTTCTTAACTCAGTCCAGAGGCACTGAAATGTGCATTTATCTATTATATGATTATTTAATGAGCACCTATAGTGTGCTAAAACATTTGGAATATAACAAAGAACACAACTTTCTGAGAATTTATAGTTTAGTAAACTTATAAACTGTTACCATCATATCATATGACAATGTGGAGAAGTATAAAGAACTATGGGAATTCAGAAGGACTAGTTTAGACAATATACACCATTCAGAAACATCTACTATGTGATTCAATTGACACTTGTATAATTGCAAGTAAAACCTAAATTTTCTATCTTCTTTGGAAACCTACAAATTTTCAACTTATGCTTTCAAGCCCCAAACCAGCATTTATAACTCTGAGTTGAAAATTAACCCAGTTCTAGATAATACTTGTTTTGCTCCTGCTTCAGAAATAGACCACTTACCATTCTTCCTTTATAAGCCTATGAAGCACAGCACTCAGCAAAGGTGATGAGACATAGTAGGTACTGAGTAGATGTTTCAGTAAATGAATCAGGCCTTCGATTGAGTTGGAGCAGTCTAATCTGATCAAGCTCAATTACTTCTAAGGTATTACTTCGCCTAAGTGTGGATTTTCTTATGTTTCTGTGCTTTAAGCAGCATTACTATTATTTAGCTTTTTACCTTATTCTTTACTAGCTGAACATTAATAGGTTCTCAAAAAAAAGAATAAATTTTTGTGCTAAAACATGATATACCAGGGGCAGGCTTTCTGGACGAGACACCCCCCCCCCACCCCCCGCCCCCCGCCAGCGTTGGCTTGTACCTCTGCGCTCACGGTCTTAGAATTGGAGTCAGGGCCCCACGTGTTCGTTCAACACCAGGCTTCAGCAGCTGTGGCACAAGTAAATTTCTATTGCCCTGGTGGCATGGTGGTTATGAATTGGGCTGCTAACTGCAAGGTCAGCAGTTCCAAACCACCAGCTGCTCTGCGGGAGAATGCTGGGGCTTTCTACTCCCGTAAAAAGTGACAATCTCGTGAACCCACGGGGACAATTCTACCCTGATATATATATATGTATACACACACACATACATACATACATACATACATACATACATACATATATATATATATATTATAGAGAGAGAGAGTCAGAGTCATTATGAGTCGGCATCAACTTGATGGTTGTGAGTTGGGTTTTTTAAATTTTTCTTGAGGGGGATTGGGTGGGAGTCGCAAGAGGGCTGAAGCGGGGAGCCTGGGATGCCCTGAAAGCTTGGGGACATGATAGCAGGAACCTGGGCAAAGAGTGAGGAGGGCTGGTGGGGCTCAACAAGTAACATGTTGGGCCACTAACCAAAAAGATCACCGGTTCAAAACCACCAGCCACTCCTCGGGAAAAAGATGAGACTTTCTACGCCGGTAAGGATTTAAAGCCTCAGAAATCCACAAGGGCAGCCCTCCTTTGCCCTATCGGATCGATTTGCAGTAGAATCGACTTGATGGCAGTGAGCGGGCTGGGTGTCACTAAGAGCTGGTGCCATCTCCATCTTTCAGGTACCTGCTCCTGTACCAGGTCGTATGGAATCCTTAGCAATGTGTAAGAGTGTAGTATCAAATATTAGTTGTCATCACATATGGTAAATAAAATTGTAAGTGGCTTACGTGTGGACATTTCATTTAAAAAAATTTTTGTATTTAAAAATTTTTTTAATCATTTCATTGGGGGCTCATACAACTCATCACAATCCATACATCCATCTATTGCATCAAGCACATTTGTTATCATCCTTCTAAAAATTGTTTTATAAATAATTTTATAGGAGGCTCTTATAGCTCTTATAACAAATTTCTTTTTCAGAGCCATTTATTTTGCCCTTGGTATTTTTTTCCAGACCATTTCATTAGGAGCTAACTCAGACATCACAACATTCCATAGTTCAATCACATCAGGTGGTATTGTACAATCGCTACAACAGTCAGTTCCAAAACATTTTCTTTGTCCTTGAACTCCTTGATATCAGCTCTCTGACCCCTCCCCAATTCCCTCACCAGTCCTCAGGAACCCTTACTCTACTTGTTGTCTCTGTAGAGTGGGTTTCATGTACAGAAAGACACAGAAAAACACATAACAGAGTCAAGAAGGCGACCAACAATGACAAGACACCACAGCGACATACCCCCCCCCCAAAAAAAGACATACCAAACATTCATACCTAGAATTTTTATAAGAGCTACAAATAATCCTTGTGGTGTTTCTAAGAGTGACATTGAGACTACTTGAACATCAAACATGTTGAAAGACGAGTATTTTGGTTTTTATAGCAGTATTATAGAGTATTTTGGTTTTTATAGCAGTATTATATATGCTCTATTTTACATAGTGTAGCAGTTGTTGTTGTTTTTTTTAGTGTAGCAGTTTCTAATGGATTTAGGAGCTTATTGATACCATTCTTCAAGGGCAATTAATGATCTTAGTTATCCTATCCTAATTTTCAGGCAAAGAAGACACTCCCTCATTGCTTGGTCTCTGTGGCTCTCTAACATCAGTGGCAAGTTACAAGTCTCTAACAAGCTTAAAATCTAATGACTACCTTGCAAGTCCTACAACAGAGATGACAAGTCCCGGATTAACTCCATCCTGAGGAAAAAAAAATTTTAAAGCCAGGTGTTTTTATGTTGTAAAAGTTCAGTTTACTTAAATTTGACTGCTGGGAGACTGCTGAAGTTTTTTATTGCTCTGAAATATGTCTGGGATTCTACTGTTTAGAGTTCAGTCTACTCCATCTAACTTGAGTGAAAACCATTGATCCTATTTTTCATTTTTAAAACTCTAATCTTTGTCATTGAACCTCTTAAAGATCCTCCAAATTAATAATGCCACAAACTGTATTTATTGTTCAACCAATTTTCATGTACTCATTTCATTGTATTTTAGTCACCAGAGATTGATTTTGAGCTTCTATTCCAAATAGTTAAGACAAATAGTGTTTTCACAGAAAAATGACTTACACGTTTCATTCATTAATTTCTTCCTATGTTTTGATGTTTCAATGCTTACTTTCTAACTTGAAGGTCCTTGACTGCAGTTTCAGAGGCTTGTTTTCAACATTTATCATTTGGGGTCTACTTGACATTCCACCTAATATTTTATAAATTTGTAGGAATGTGTCTTTTAGGGTATTAATAATTTGTTAACATCAGAGGAAAATTATTTTAAAGTATTTTAGGCCATTCAGATTAAACTGGATAAATTTCTTAACTTTGTTTTCCCAAGATTTTTTTTAAAGGTTTTTGATTTTAACTATGTTCAAGCATGTCTCAAAATATTGGAAATATTTAAAGATGTAAAAAGAACATTGAAAAGGTATTTTATCAAGTTCAAATTAAGGATTTGAGAAGCTTTAAAATAAGGATCAGTAGGCTAATCATCATACCAAATAAATATTTGTGTGACATAAAATCTTTTCCCGTTTGCAAGAACAGTGAGGTGTATATTTTATAGCCGCTTATCACTAATCATACCATAATCTCATTTTAAAATTGATATGTTAAAAATCCATACACTTCCACAGATAATTATTTTGTAGCTTTTGCAATAACTGCAGATAATCATTTGTCTCTTAAAATTTAACTGTACTGAGAGGAATGTATTTAGTATATTTTCTATAGTGGAGACTATGAGGAAAACATGATTAGTTGTGCCAAAGAAGTTTTATACATTGTTTACATAAAGAGGCTACAATACTTTTAAAGGACTTCCTATGGTATTTTTGTTTATTACTAAAGCTTTACATTCAAGCTTAGTAGTGTTGATAGAAACATAGAATGTTCCTCCTAAGGCAGTTTGCTGAGGCAGAGTTGTAAAGGTTGTCCCATTTGTTCTTTGGACTAGCAATGTAGAACCGTGGTGGTTCCTTGCAGTATTGATAGCATCGTCTATAATTTGGAATTTGATAACAGTACAAACTATGTTAATGCAAGGACAAAGGCGGCCAAGGAGTACTTAAAAAGTTGACTGTCCTAGACATGCCAGAACACACAGAGATTTCTTCCTTTGCTGAAGGCTTTGTACTTGTAGAAATGCAAATACTTATTTTGGAGAAAGAGTACTGTTAATCTATTCCTAGTCCTGTATACCTAATTGTGAATGAGGTATCCAAAGCACTTTTTAATAGCTGTGGCTGATAGAAGGTATGAAAACAAGGATAGCTGGAAACTGTGGAAAGTCTGAGGGAAATGATTAAGGAAGTGAACTTCAAAAAATTTAGACCTTGAGCACTATTGCTGCTTTCTTAAGAACCGTCATAAAACTCAAATACTTTATCATTCATGGTCTGCTCTCAACTGACATTTATGATCCTTTAGTAATTAAAAAAATCAGTTAAAATTTCCCATACCTTTTTAATAAAAGGAAATCCAAGATTCCACAATTGATACTTTTTTTTTCCAATTTGTCTACTGTATACAGTAAATATGGCATCTGAGGATCATGACCTTTCCTCCTTTCTAGGAGCTCTTGTATAAATTCATCTGCTATTATAAAATTCAGGTTTCTATTCCTTTTCTTTCACCCTAGTTATAGAGGTTAGTGTTTGCATGAGGAAAAATGTTATGTCTCAACCCTTAATTTCAGGTTGTAGTATTTATTGTTTATAAAAAAGAATGCTGAGTTATATGCCAATATTCCCACGTGTATTTTGTTGCCTTGATGTACTATACTTGTTGCATGTATAGTAAACATTTTGTACCATGTCATTAGTGGTCTTTTTTATTTGACAAAAAGTCACTGAAAAGTTGTACAATGAACTTTTGTTTAAATACATTTGGTAAATATGTATTATTTCACACCAAAAATATTAAAATGAAAATGGAATTTAGAGAAAATCTTACTTCATCATATTAAATTGAATCTTTTTATTAAAATGAACATGATATGCTTTAGAACACACTACATCTACTGAAACAATGGTTATTACAGGGTCATTGGTTTAACTGTAGCACAGTCATGTTTGTTTTCTTATCTATAAGGTAGAAACATTACCATCTTCTTGGCCCCTACATGATGGAACCAGGCAGAATGCCAGCATTATGTAAAGTCCTATGTGTAGCTCTTAAGACATACATTTCAAATCCAAGCTACTAATGTGACTGACAGAAATTTTAAACATGTAAAACCAACTCACTTTATTTTAAATCATCTTTATTAGATTTACATATGAAATTTCAAGTGATTATAAATGTGTCTCAGATTTACAAGTTAGGATAAGCCTGTCATAATGATCCCATCATTAGATAGAATGTCCAGGTTTGGGTAACATTGTATTATTTTTTTTACTGTCCCATGAGGACTTTGAACATCTAAGATATTTAAAATTTTAAATCAGAGTTCATAAAGATTTCTTCAAGAACACATGACCAAAGCAGCTGCTATGTAGTTTTGGCATTCATTCTGCTTTACTGAAAGGAAAGAAAAAATCATACCATTGCCATTACAGTACTTTTAAAAGCCTATCTTAATGCAAACTAAAACTTTTTGTGGTGTTTTTCTTAAGGTTAGCTTATTCTAGGTCCCATTTTCCATACTGCCACAATTGTTACAGTTAGACCAATAGTCACAGCCCAACAACAACAGGTTTTTTCAGGGGTCTTGGTGTTTAGAGGTGCCAGTTCAGAATGCTGCACTGGATAGACAGCATCAGCTGTAGTTTCTTAGATACGGTGTTTATTTTTATCTATTGAGTTTTTATATCTATTAATTTGTCCTCAGAGTTTTATGTATGAGAAGAACTCAGACCCATGAATTACAGGATAGGACCAAAAAGGTAAGAACTAATTGAAAAAAAAAGAACGTAGTAAGGGACTTCTAAGGGAAGCAGTCTATGAACCCACAGTGGCTAGTTGGTTACTCATTGAGGTGTCATTCATAAGGCCAGTGGTTCAAATGCACCAGTCTCTCTGCAGCCTTTAAAAGATTTAAAGGTTTGGAAACTGAAAGGGCAGTTCTCTGTACGACAGGGTCACTATGAAATAGTATCAATTAGGTGGCAGTGGGGTTTTTCTTCTTGTTACGGGAGTCTGCAATATACAGAAACTACAGGTTGAATATTAGAAAACAAGAACACAGCTTGAGATGAATGGAAAAGGTACATACATGGAAAGTCTGAGGGCACTTTAGAATGTTGAAAAGGTAAGACTTCATAGCCATTTTCATAAATATTCTGAAGAACTAAATTTTTTTTTCCAATTATGCAGTAAACATTTCAGAACACATTTTTATATTTAGAAGCCAGTGGATAATTCATGTTAAATATTGGACACCAAACTTTTTTTAATTGTTTTATTAGGGGCTCATACAACTCATTTCACAATCCATACACACATCAATTGTGTAAAGCACATTTGTACATTCATTGCCCTCATCATTCTCAAAACATTTGCTCCCCACTTAAGCCCCTGGCATCAGCTCCTCATTTTCCCGCTCCCCCCTCCCTCATGAGCCCTTGATAATTTATAAATTATTATTTTGTCATATCTTTCCCTGTCCGACATCTCACTTCACCCACTTTATTAATAAACTTCTTTATTAAGAAACATTTTTAACATTTAAAGAGTTTCTATGCACAGATGGAAGAGTTGTGTCATAACAAGACTGGAACATTTTGAACTCTCACAGATCCGTTTTGGGTTTAAGAACATTTGAATGTCTATTTATTGTACCAAACTCACTATCAATCAGTCGATAACGACTCACAATGACCCTGGTAGGAAGGAGGCTGTAAATCTTCATGGGAGCAAAAGTCTCATCTTTTTCTTGCAGAGCGGCGTGTGGGCTGGAATAGCTGACCTGTGGTTAGCAGTCAACGCATAACCCGCTACGCCATCGAGAGTCCTTATTGTACGGTAACTTATTTCTGGTACCTTTTTACGATAACAGATTGGAACTGCCTGCTAGTCCAATCTTAAGGTGAAATATATTTGGGGAAAATTCCAAGTTCATGTAATTTGCACTGTTCAAATACATCTTTGGAGCAAAGTTTACCATGTGAAGTACAACTTGACCTAAATATTTAGTACATCACAAACTAAGTAAAGCCAGCATGCACTTCCTCTATCTCAAGCTAGCTAATAATACATTAAAATATCCTGATTTTTATGGGCAAGCAGAGTAAAGAGTGGTATATGGCATATGTTCTGTATCTCAAAAAAGCAAGCTGATAGGAAAAACATGGCATTTTTTTAATCCTCAAGTCAAATATCCCCAGAAATGTCTAACATTTGAAGCACCACAATGTTTGTTGGCGAGTATAATCTTTGGATTTCCTCATGCCTTCTTGTTCTGCCACACAATACCCTTGATTGCACTGCCTGTTTGCTCTCTCCCCTTCCCATGCATACTCCTTGCTCAAGCCTTTTGGATTTGAATTTAGTTCTCTTACTGAAACTTTTATCTGTCCTGTTTTTAATTAAATTACTTACCTGTCCGAATCTTAGAAGCATTTCCTGCCCACTCTCTCTTCCCTTCAGCTCTCCATAACTCCTATAGCATACTTTTGGCATCACTCAGATCTCCTTGTGGGCAGTATCTTCAGTGTTTTTTAATACACTCTACCACATAAAAAGTCATAATATTGACTAGATTAATAGATAAATGCAGTTCTGTTGCTTTTTTAATTTGAAAGTTCACTTGGCAAAAAATTCAAATATATTACATTAAACTTTCCCCCATCTCTGGAACTTTGGGTCATGAAAAAGGAAGGGAAGGGTTTGAAGTAGAGGAGTCTGTGAGGTTGAGTAGGTATAATGAATAATTTACTTAGGGGGAAAAAGAAGTTTTTAAAAAAGAGATTTTAACTTCATACCTACCTTTTAAAACCATGTAATGTGAATTATATTAAAGGTAACACATCTAATAAGTTGAACAAAACAATATTTGAAAAATTACTTTTAAGTAATATATAAGACAATGTAATATTTGTTAATAGAATGTTTTGTAGGTTTTGGAAACTATAGGTTTACAAATACTACAAATCCTGTAGCCTTTGTATTAAAAAGACTGGGAAACCCATGAGGTTGACAAATTTGTCTACTGATCTAAGGACAATCTGAGAATATTTAGTCACCACCAATATAATTCAATTATTTTATAAGCTAGAACTCAGGGCAGTGGAGATAAAAGATGTAGTATATTTGTCATTTATGGACTAAGCATATAAAAGTACTCTTTAGATTGGAAATATTATTCGGAAAAATGCTTAAAATTCTAGCCAACCCGTCTTGGTTTGTTTGTTGCTTTTTAAAAAAAGTATGAATGCTCCTTTACCTCTTTAGTATGTCTTCATTCTCATTCAGCCTTCTTTCCCTTGAGTTAAAATACATGTAACATTAGATTTATTTAACCACAAAGATGATTACAATTTTCTTGTAGTACAGGAATGGACACTTCTCGTGGTATTTATAACATATTCAAGTTGAAATCTATAGGTGCTTTTTGAGAATATAGTTATAAGTTTTTCTGCCAGTCAATTATCAAAAATAGAGATAGCAAAACCAAAGTAAATTAGAATTTAATACTGTTGAACAGCAATGTTCAAGGTAAACTTTCATATATATAGTATAGATATACTATATATATAATTTCATATATAGTAAAGCATTGATAATTATTTTTACTTAAAATATTTGACTAAAAGCACAGTACTTTTATGAAGGTTATAAAAAAGTTATTTGTTTATATGAATGTGTAATTTGCAACTTTAAGGTTAATCAACAAAGGATAAAATAAACACAAAAGACTACATAAACAAAGCATATACAGTTTGTTTCAGGTGAAACATACTTTCCTACTCTAATACAAAGTGTACTTATTGCCCTACTGAAACTGTAGAAGGTTCGTAACATAAATACATTCCATTTTTAAAAAGTACTTGTTTTTGTAAAATATACATAGAATGTAATAAAGTATTTATTATTATAGGATATAGATCATCTGGAGAAAAATGAAACTACAAGTACAAAAAAATACTATTTTTTATCCTGGCATCACACTCTTTACTTCATTCCCAAGTATATTGAAAAACTAAATTACTGAGATCTTAGCTTACACAGTGACCAAAACCAATTTCTTCCAGGAAACGGCTGCTCGTTGAGTGTCTTGGCCTAGCATAATACTGTGAGATGGCATGAACTCACTGGACATTGAAGTGTTTTGTGACCCATGTAGTCGTGATCTCTCTAATGTCAGAACAAGCCATTAGAAATTATCTAGAAAACTCCCAAGAACAATGATGCTGGAATTACAAAATAGTTAAAAATCAGAGGCTCATTCTGTACCCAGTCTTCTTTTTACTAGTTAATATGCAAGGTGACTTTGCAGTGTACACCAAAGCCTGATTGAGGTTCAACTTTACTCCAATCAGGAAAGAATTCCTTCTTAAACAGTAAAGAAACTTACAAGTTTGGCCAACAAAAATGGCAGTATCCACATCACATAACTGTATTGTTCATAAAAGAGAAAATATCCGTAACTTTCATTAGAGGTATGGATACGAAGCCTTAAAATAGTAACGGATGGGGGTTGGTGAAAAAAAAAAAAAACCTAATGCATTTGGATCATCATCATGTGCTGTCCACTCAATTTTCATTCATAACCACCCTATAGACCAGAGTAGAAATGCCTGTAGAGTTTCCAAGACTCAGTGTTTACAGAAGCCGACTGCTACATGTTTCTTCCCCGGAGAGACCACCGACCTCTCCGGATAGCAGCCAGGTGCCACCAGGGCTTCTTATATTTGGATTAAAAGAAATAAGCTAGATAACAATGTAGCACTTATTATCTAAAAGTAGGTAATATTTGGTAAATACAAAAACTATTTAATGGCTGCCTTACTAAAAAATGTACATATCTCTGACCATGATTTAAATGTGCAAAAGTGATATTTTCCCTTAAAGCCTGTGTAATCATTTAACACACAATTCAAAAAGTTGTAGCAGTGTACTCAACGAGAGTAAGTTACACTGAAACACAGACATCAAATTCTCGGGGTATTGCTTACAAACTAAGAAAATTTTCTTTTACTATAAGAATGTTCAATAATGATCATTTCTGTAATCTTTCATTCTCTCAAAAATGAGGATGACAAAGCTTATTTTAAAAATAGGAATGATTTAGAGGTAGAGTAATAGAGTTCACATTTAAATTACAGGAAAGAAGGACATCATATCAATTGTAGATGGAAAGAGCTCTGGCCTAACTGTCTCCATTTTATTATTTGGCTAGAGTTATTACTTCAAGTTGAAACAACATTAGTAACTAGTACTGCTTGCTTTGAACACTTTGTTTCTGGAAAAAATCCTTCCCAAACTCATATGTACTGATCATAATGGCACAAGCAGGAGCAATTTTAATTAATCGAGGTATTAGGCCTGAAAAGAGAGTAAGAGTCATCAGAACAAATTTTACTTTTATTTTAAAAGTGTAATTTATGTAGCTTTATTCTGACATAATCAAAGTAAATGAAATGGCACTTTAAATATCATACCAAAAACATAGCTAACAAAACACCTAATGACTCACTTCAACCCTCTCAGACTTTAATTCCAAACCACTGTAGAAATTTAATTTTACTGACAGTAAAATTGCTATTTAATACTTCTATTCACTTATAGCACAGATATTTAAGAGAAAACCATAAGTGCTTTCCCATAACTCTCTAGAAAGTTAACTTTAGAAGATGTTAAACATTTAAGTAATCACTGTATTCCATGATTCTATAAAGCAAATAGTTTTACCTGTAAACAATCCAGAAACTCCATTTTTAGCTATAATGTTCTTCATTATAACCCAGGTTGACATACTTGAAGGTATAGACACTATAAATATTAAAAAAAAATAATGCAAATGTGGAAATAATTTATAGTACAGATAATGCACATCAAATAGTATTTTGTTATTTGTAGGATATATCATTCAGTTATAATAAGAACTGACCAGTTTACCTTTAAAGCTATTTTAAATCTTTTTTTAAAAACATGTTATTTATTTATTTTGATTCTTTTTTTTTTTAATCTTATTTTTAACTGCTGGACTGATCCAAAACACACAAAACACAGGGAAAGGATGTAAGTTTAAAAGGGTATATAATTGATTACAATCAAAGAAAAATACACACAAGCTTTCCCCAAATCAGTGATGCTTTATTTCCTATGGTTGGCTCATCTTCAATTTTCAAAAGATGTAGAGAAATTCTCATTAGATACCTAATAGCATGTAGAAGTCCTCATAAATAATTTTAATTTTCATTGCAATGCTAACTATTAATATTTTTTAAACAAAAATAAGGTTCTAAGGAAAATAGCTCCTTCTCTCCAGTGGGACCCTGTTGAACAATAACCTTCCTGAAGCGATGCACTAGTCTTGAAATAAGTAAGTCCTGCTTCCTCCAAAGGAAGTATGTCCTGAACACCTCAGTTACCAGCAACCTCAAATATCTGGAACATAGTGTACAAAACGAAACAAGAAAAGTAGGCAAATTTTAAACATTAAAGCTTATGAATAAAATTTTCTTCTGCAGAGTTCAGGTATCTTCATTTTACATATTGCGTCAAAGCTAGTTTTGCCCATAGATTACTAGGTGCGATTTAAAAAAATAATAAATTCTGCTAAGAACCAGGCATGCTACCATGTTAACAAAGAAGCTGAATGTTCAGGCTTGGTATGAGACCAGCTGGATGATATTCCAACAATCCTGAATAAAACTCACTGTGTTTTGAGAGCAGAATTATTCAATTGAATAATCATTTACAACAACTCTGAGTCCTTGAGAAAGAGTAAAGAATTTACTACCAAGAAAGCTTGGGGAAGAAGGGAAAGATTATTAAAAAGACATCCTTCAAAAATGGCTTTTTTGAAGTTTGTGACTATGGAATGGAGCTCATTATTTTATAATTTCATTGATACAAATATCAGCATCTGGTTATTATGACAAATAAAGTCTACAATTTACTTAAAAAGTCATTCCATCAATATAAATAGTAAAATATAAATGTGGCATGCCAACTTCCAACACAAAGTTGTTGTTTTACATTTAAATATAGAGGTTGCTATTTTATATTAAAATAATTTAAAATATGAAAAATTTAACGTAAGTAACAACTTTATACTACACATTTGCAATTTTTAATCTACCTGATTACATTTAAATTTGGAAACAAGTAATGAAAGAGAAATTCAGGGAGGCTGAAAATCTGCAAACCAGTTTCTATTTTTCAGGAGTTAAATTACTTTCCCAGTTAAGAGCATCAACTGCATTTAAGCCTTGACAGAACATTAATGGAACCTCAAAGACCACCGTTCCAACACTGAAGAGCCACTCCTGTAGGTAATCAGCAACTTCTTTACTGTAAGAGCCATGTTCTTTCGAAACATCTCCAGCATACAGAAAAGCATTGAGGAGAGTAAAGCAAGCACCCACTTAGTGACCATCCGAATGTATTAAATCTTCCCAACTCTTATCTTACAAATACAACGGAAGCTATGTAGCTAGTTCTCTTCTCAGAGGTAGCCACTCTTCTTGTTTTTAATCCTCCTCATACATGTGATTAAACTTTTACTATATCTAAGCATATATATAAACAATATGCTCTTATTTTTCATGCTATTAAACATCATATAAAATGAGACCACAAGCTCATTTAATACTATAATGTGCCATTAGTATTATCTATATTGATAAGTGTAGCTATAGTTTACCCATTTTAATTCCTGTGTGCTATCTCATTTTATGGATATCTAAATTTATTCATTTTCCTGCCAAGGGACATTCTTCAGTGGTTTCCAACTTTGTAGTCTTAAGAATCCTGTAATGAATAACCTTATACACATGTATTATTTCTCTAGGGGACATAAATATATTGCTAACATATCTCTTGATATTGCCCAACTGTTCTTCAGATTAGTTAGTCCAACGTGATACTCCCACCAGCAGAATGGAAGCCCCACCATGCCACATCCTCCCAACAATTCAAATAGGAAAGTACAAAAGTCCTCTCACTGCTGTTCTATTTGTTGTTTTTCTAATTATTAGTAAGACATATTTTTATACATATATTGGCCAACTTTTTAAAGGATTCTTTTATTTCTCTTCAAGTGCTTTAAAATACTGAGTATGTTCAAAGAGAAAAAAGTTCAGCCCCTGGAAAAAAGTGGACATAAGCCATGTTTTAAAATGTAAAGCACTACCTATAGATGATTCACATAAATTAAGTAACAAATACCTCTATTATAGAGTCCACCACTGACTACACCCTACAATACTTCTGTAAGAGCTTCTCCTCTATTAGCTTAGGAGTTCTCAGAGGGCATGGCTATGGAAAATGGCCTAAGTGTGTTGCCTTAGAAAAAAATACATAAAGCTATTTGGTGTGTGAATAACAAAGAGAATTTCATATACTATATAAGATACAGTGGACTTTAAGATTTCATATATTTTGGAATGAGTTCCGAGTATTTTTTTCTGGGTATTCCATCCTAAAAGTGTATTCATTTCTTTGATAGAAATAAAGAATAAGGCAGAAAAGGAACAAAGGAAACTTGCTCCCACTATTATAGATATTACTAATTGCTGTAAGAAAAACGGGGGAAAAAAAGATGGCATCTTAAAAATGTTTAAATTCATTAAACTTACTTTTATGACTTTCATACATCCAAAGTTGTGTCTGCTTTTGTGTTTTTACCACATCAAATGGTAAAGTCACAACAGCTGCAACCTATTAAAAAATAAAATTAATTAAGTGACCCTTTAATTGTTCCTAAGATATATTTTCACTCTTCTAATTAGCACATTATTTAACAAGGATAATAAAAATAAACCAGAACTTACCATGAAGCCACCAGATACATTAAAAGAGAAGACCTATCATAAAATGTAGATTTTCTGAGTGCTCTATTGAACAAGCTCATGGAAAATTCCTTTTTCTACAATCTTTCTGAAGCCTCATTGTATATCCTGGGTCTGCCTCACACCACATTGGAGGAGGTACACAATACTCAGTCTCAGGGAAGGTGCATTTCCTCCTGAGGCAACACAGCTAGTAGTGGCAGGGCCAGAATCCAACCAGATCCCTCTAAACCAGTGATTCTCAATTCTCAGCCTTCCTCATGCCGCAACCCTTTCATACAGTTCCTCATGCTGTGGTGACCTCAAACCATAAAATTATTTTTGTTGCTACTTCATCACTGTAATTGTGCTACTGTTATGAATTGTAACGTAAATATCTGATAGGCAGGATCTATTTTCTTTTTTTAATCGTTTTATTAGGGGCTCATACAGCTCATCACAATCCATGCATACATCAATTGTGTAAAGCACATTTGTACATTCATTGCCCTCATCAATCTCAAACCATTTGCTCTCCACTTAAGCCCCCAGCATCAGCTCCTCCTCTTTCCCCTCCCTCTCCACTCCCCCCTCCTTTATGAACATTTGATAATTTATAAATTATTATTTTGTCATAACTTGCCCTGTCCGACATCTCCCTTCACCCACTTTTTTGTTATCCGTTCCCCAGGGAGGAGGTTATCTGTAGATCCTTGTAATCAGTTCCCCCTTTCCAACCCACCCTCCTTCCACCCTTCCAGTATTGCCACTCACACCCCTGGTCCTAAAGGGATCATCCGCCCTGGATTCCCTGTGTTTCCAGTTCCTATCTGTACCAGTGTACATCCTCTGGTCTAGTCAGATTTATAAGGTAGAACTGGGGAGGAGGAAGCATTTAGGAACTAGAAGAAAGTTGTATGTTTCATCATTGCTACATTGCACCCTGACTGGCTCATCTCCTCCTCGAGACCCTTCTGTAAGGGGATGTCCAATGGCCTACAAAGGGCCTTTGGGTCTCCACTCAGCACTCCCCCCCATCATTCACTATGGTAAAATTTTTTTGTTCTGATGATGCCTGATACCTGATCGACACCTAGTGATCGCACAGGCTGGTGTGCTTCTTCCACGTGGGCTTTGTTGCTTCTGAGCTAGATGGCCGCTTGTTTACTTTTAAGCCTTTAAGACCCCAGATGCTATATCTTGATAGCCGGGCACCATCAGTTTTCTTCGCCACATTTGCTTAAGCACCTATTTGTCTTCAGCGATCATATCATGGAGGTGAGCACACAATGATACGATTTTTTTTGTTATTTGATGCCTGATAACTGTACCCTTCAGCACCTCGTGGTTACACAGGCTGGTGGTGTGTTTCTTCCATGTGGGCTTTGTTGCTTCTGAGCTAGATGGCCACTTGTTTACCTTCAAGCCTTTAAGACCCCAGACACTATATCTTTTGATAGCTGGGCACCATCAGCTTTCTTCACCACATTTGCTTATTCACCTGCTTTTTCTTCAGCGGTTGTGTCGGGAAGGTGAGCATCATAGAAAGGCAGGATGTATTTTCATTGTTACAAATTGAACATAATTAAAGCATAGTGATTAACCACAAAAACAATATGTAATTATATATTGTGAAATATTTATTTCTAATGACAAATGAAATTTTGTCTTTAAGCATGATGTAGCATGGGTGACAGTCCTCACGCGGGGTACTCATATGTGGGCGTATCTGCATGTGGGCGAACCCGCCTGGAGACGGATAGAGGAGCGGTGTCTTGGTATCGGAAATAGGTGTTTTCCAATGGTCTTCGGTGACCCCTGTGAAAGGGTTGTTTGACCCCCAAAGGGGTCGTGACCCACAGGCTGAGAACAGCTGCTCTAAACCCAAAAGTAATGCTCACAATTTATGTTGTTCCTGTTAGTTCCACTATTTTAGTTTTTTATTTTAAAGCTTACAGTGCTGAGTATATAAGTAAGCATCTATGATTTTCTAGCAGATGTTTTAAAAATAACTCAAATGAAAAAGCTAAATTTAAATAGACTCTTTACTTTTCATTCTATGCACCTCTTATTTGTTTCAACATCTTTATCAGTGCAGTTATAATAGCTTACTCATATTTTAAAGTTTTCCCAAATCAACCAATTCATAAGTCATTTCCATAGTGCATTAATTATTCATGGGAGATATTTTAAAATAATGAAATTCCCATAAAATATATCTTAAGATAATTTATATTTCATTTTACCCCATCAACTCATTCGTTGGTTTAGTTCTTTATTTCAATCAAAATCGATCAAAAACACATAAGACAAGTTTCAAAGATCTCAGGTAAAGTAAAATCAATTACTGTTTCTCCATGTCTACAATCCACCAGCAAAAGTTACAATGTATAAGCTTATGTATAAGCGCTTGCATACTTTCTAAAATATGATTTACCTTATCTGTTTTTTGACAGAATGCCTGGTAATTATCATACTGATAGGCTTTTTCTGTTGCAGAAAGATATCTTTAACTGAAAAATTGTCAGAAGGTAGTGACATTTTCTAGATCAGAGAATTAAAAATAATTGTAAAATAGAGTAGAAAAGTAGAAAACTTTATTGGGAAGCTGGAATAACATTCTAGATATAATCTTGTATTCTTTTGAACTACTCAATAATCCTAAATTTTGTTGTGTTTGTTTTGCTGTAATTTGCTTATAATCTACATCGATTGACTGGGCAGAGCTGAGAAAATCCAGATCTAAATTTTAAACACACCACGGTACTTCTTATAACCTAAACTTTCTCAGTCTAATTACTCCAATATTTTTCTGCAGGTCTCCATCACTTCCCTACGCCCCTTTCACTCGTGTTTTCATGTGATTTCCCCTATGTCTACATTTCACTGTAAGTCACCACAAACTCATTTTCAAAGTATGCAAGTATAAGAAAACACTTGTGACCAAAGTCACAGTGATTGTTCTCTGTGTAAGAGAAGTCCTCTACGAGACTTTCATTATTTGGAGGGTAAGAAAGGGGTAAGCTCTATTACCCAGAAAGGATCCTTTGAGATTTGTCTCTTCTCTGATTTTAATTTTTGTTGAAATTATTTTATGAAGTACTTAATAAATCAAAATGCTTTCAAAGGAATTAGTAGCAGTGGATAAAACTGTTTCTATTTAGTGCTATAGATTCAAAGGATGACACCCCATGAAAGAATACCTAATCAGATCTGTGGCATTTAATGAACGAATGTATTACAAAATGTTATGTAAGAAAGCACTAGTTAAAGTATTATGAAATATCGACAACAAAAGAATACACTTACAGAACCAGACAATGCTCCTGAAGTGAAGTTGATCATAAATGTCGGTTCATATAAACCAGATTTCTCACACAACCACTTCTTTAAAGCTTCATAGTTATACCAGTACATTGCTAAAAGACATAGAACAAAAGGAATATATCTTTAGAGGTATAGAGTTAATTTTTAACAATTTGTGATATTATACTTTAAAGGAGAAATCCTAAATCCTGCTTTCATCTTAGGCATATACTACACATGGTATTTTTGAAAATGGAATCAAATTCTCAATAATACTCATAAACAAAAAAAAAACTTTCATAAGAAAAGTAGTACTTTAGTTAAAAAATCTGACAAAGACAGTATGATAAAGGAAAAGTATAAGCCAATCTTACTCATGACCAGAGGGATACAAATCTCAAATAAATTAGTGAATACATAATAAGCATAGGCTTATAAAAGCATCACGCTATATAAATATTGTGGAATTTGTGAAGAATACTGAATCTAACAGGGACTGCCAGAAGAATGAACAAATCAGTCATCAATACAATCAGAATGCTCCATAGAAGCAAGAATTGGAAGATTTGGTTTGCTCAAAAAAGATCTCTAGCTAGAAAAGGACTTCATGGTTGGTACAATAGAAGGCCAGCAAAACCTAGGGAAATCTTCAGTGTGATGAGATGGATGGACACAATAGTCCCAACAATGAACTGGGACAAACCCATGATCATGAAGATGGCACAGAAGCAACAACAAATACTAACCACAATGAAGCCAGAAGTGTTTCATAAAAGTTCATGTACCCTGATTAAATTGGATCTTATCCATGTAATGCAGAGGTATTATAATAAAAATATATTGTACTTCTGTGTGTACTACATGGTAAATAAAATTAGCATAGTAAATGAACTTAAAACAAAACCTTTAAATGCCACACAACAGATCAACACATTAAATAAGAAAAAAGATGTGATAAAATGATGTAGAAGCATTTGATACAAGTTAAATGTTTCACTAAAAACATTCAAGTTTCTAAGGAAACTAGGTATAAAAACTTCTTGAATTTATAAAATGTGTACATCAAAAACCTATAGTAAAAACAATTGTTAATGGTAAAATAACAGAACTATTTCTGATAGAACAAAGAAAATGATGGACATACATTATTGTTACTACTATTCAAAACTATCAGGCAGAAGAATTAGATGTGGAAAGAAATAAAAGCTATAAAGATTAATAACGAAGAAACAAAATAGTTGTATTTCACATATAACATTATTACCTACAAAAAACCACAGTCTACATAGAAAACCCTAAAGTTAGACAAATGACAGTTTATAATAGAGTTTTAAAAGGTATCTGGATATAAACAAATATACAAAATTAAATTGCAACTGGATCAGTTACAAATATTTTAAAACTACAATTTATATATTAAAAAATGAGAGCTTTAAAAATAACTACCAAAAATAATGGGGAAGTATATCGAGTACCTAGAAATAAATCTAAAATAAAAGATGTAAACCAACTTTTGTGAAGAAAATTTTACATCTCTATTGAAAGACTATAAAAAATTTCATAAAACAGATATTCCATGATTATGGATGGAAAGATAATAAAGTTGTCAGTTTCTTTAAGTTGACCTAGAGGGTTAATATGAGTCAGCATCAACTTGATGGCAGTGAGTTTGTTTCGTTTTGAGAGAAAATTAATTTCTACTGAAAATGGAGTTTTTATGAAACCTCTCATTCTAATTCTAATATTTGTATGTAAAAGTTAGGACCTAAGAATTAAAAAGACCCCCTTAAGAGTTATGGGTTGAAAAAAAAAAAAAAAAAAAAAGAGTTATGGGTTGAACTGGATCTCTAAACTGTGTTGTGAATTCTAAATCCTACAGGTATGGAGAGGTAAATGCAATCCATCACTTTAGAAAAGAACTTGGCATTACCTGTTTTATGTACCTATATACTTGAGTATAAGCCGACCCGAGTATCAGCTGAGGCACCTAATTTTAAGCACAAAAACTGCATTAAAAATGTGCTGAAAAACTAGGCTTATACACGAGTACATATGGTATATTACTAGAGAAATTCTAACACATATATACCAATAAGACAGTTTTAAAATGTTGATGGCAATATTTTTACTTGTTTATTTATATATACACATTATCAAAAGGAAAGGAAACAAAAGTACACATAAAAACAGCAATAAACCTTAGGAAAAATCTGAGTAAAATATATTTTTAAAGCTCAAAAATAGGAGAAATTACAAAGTACATTTTTCAGTAATACATACAAGGGCATACTCGGGGAAAAAAATGTAACTTTTCCCCCAAAGCTATGTATTTAAATTTTTTTTACAAAACAACATTAGCACTTTCAAAGTACTCTCCATTATACGTAAAAACATTTGTCAAGTCTGTGATTCCCATTCTTGCAAACATTTTTCAAATTCATGTTTGGATGGCTGACAACACCCCCCCTCTTGTCTTTTTTTTACTTCTTCTTTGTCATCAAATCACTGTCCTTTCATGTCCCTCTGCATTCATGGAAACAAAAAGAATTTGCATGAAGCGAGATCTGATGAGTCGGGTGTGTGGGGCAAGAGAGGCATGCTGATTTTTGCAAAAAACTGGCACACTGAGATGGCTGAGTGAGTAGGTGCATTGACTTGGTGGTAAAACCAGCCCCCATCTGCCACAAATCAGGCTTTTTTCTGCAATCTTTTCAGAATCTCTAAATAGAAAGTTTGGTTAACAGTCTGACCTGGTGGGATGAATTCCAAATGCACTACGAGTTGATGTTTTCCTTTCCAGAATGAGGTTTGTCATCAATGAACATTTCACCTTTTTTGAAATGAGAAAACCACTCATTCACTTGAGCTTGTCACACAGTGCTGTCTTTGTAAGCTGTGTTCAACATCACAACAGTTACTGTGGCATTTTTCCCCAGCAGGAAACAAAATATCACAGCCACATGCTGTTCTCTTAAATTGGCCATCACAAAATTCACTGTGACCAAAGAGAACCTCCCCAGGCGGAGGGAGCTACTGGGTGCACTAACTCAGAGCGAGTTGATCAATGTTCACCCAGCAGGAAAAATGTGTACTACAAAATCTTCACCCGGCAGAGTTTTTTTGGGGGGGTACCCCTTTTATAAGGAGACTTCAAAAAGCTGTGGAAAAATTCCAATATCTTTTAACCCATTGTCCACACATTTTATTTTTAATTTATTATTAATTGGGAGTTAATACATATATCATTCCATAGTTCAATCACGTGAAGCAGAATTGTACAATTGCTACCACAGTCAGTTTCCAACATTCTTCCTGGTCTCCTTGGCATCGACTCCTTTTTACCCCACTCACCACCAGCACTGTCCCACCTACCCCCACCCTGAGACCCTTACTCTACTTGCTGTCCCGGTAGGTTCATCAATCCTGGGTTCATATACCGAAACACAGAAGAACATAAAACACACTTTATAAGCGTGACCGCCAATGACATAATACCCTAAGTATGTCCAATGACATAACCCCTAATATGAACAAGCAAAAAGAAAATACAGGTAATGTTGGAAACCAGATCGGGTCCAGCATGCATCAGAGAAGATCAACTGACAAAATTTTGACTGTTAAATCACATTTATGCCTTTGATCTTCTATCTCACTCTCCAATGCACTCTATTTAGTAACCATTTCCCTCCCATCCCTCAATTGTGGATAGAGGAAGTTCACCAGAGGCTTATTTCCTATATAGTTCCCACAAATGAATCTCGAGCTCCCAAGTCACCCATAGCCTTTTGCCAACCAGATTCTTAAAATTTAGGCTCTGAATACTAATCCCTCCGACTTCAGATTACATGCTATACAATCCTTTGGTGACTGATGATGATGTGCTTCTTCCATGTGGACTTAGTTGACATCTCACTTTAGATGGCTGCTTGTTTGGAAACAAGCCTTTAAGAACCAGATGCTACTTTATCTGATAGCCAGGCACCATCTAATTTCTTTGCCATATTTTGCTATAACACTCTTCTGTGTTCCTTTCCTGAGGGCGAGTATCGAGTAGGGCCACGATGTTAGATCTAATTGTTCTTAAGTTGGAGCTGGGATGTAGCATGAGTCCACATTCCATTCCTAGATTTTTAATTTATTATTAATTGGGAGTTAATACATATATTGTTTCATTCCATAGTTCAATCATGTCAAGCAAAATTGTACAATTGCTTCCACAATCAGTTTCCAAACTTATTTTTCCTCCCTGGACTCCTTGACATTGCCACATTTTTACCCCCTACCCCCACCCCCCTGCACTACACTCCCCAACCTCCCACCACCACCCCTGCCCATCGAACCCTTATTTCACTTGCTGTTCCTATAGGTTCATCAATCCTGGATTTCATTTATCAAAAATCAGAAAAACATGTAACACAATTTCAAGAGTGTGACTTCCAATGATATAACACCTCTGAGATACACCCTACTATGAACAAACAAAACCAAATAAAGCAGAATGCCATCACAGGTTGGCCAGAGAATACGTAGCTTATCCAGCAGATGGGGCTTTAGTGGAGCCAGACCTTGTTTGTCCTCCTGCCAGCAGCTAACCCCCTTGGTACGGATGAATTCCGCTGCCTCAGATACCAAGTATTTTCTGACTTAAGTCCTCAAGTTACAAACTTTTTGAAACCCCCTCATACATATTTGATAAACTATTTTTCTACATTAAATGAATGATAAAACCAAAATTCAACATAGTGATTACAGGGTGGGATAGTAAAAAGTATTGACATCCATAATTCCACCAATAGTCTCTTCAAAGCAAACAAGACGTTAACTATTACCCACTACCCCTGATTCAAATCTGACTGAGAGCAGCTCTATCGAGAACACGAGAACAGCTCCCTAGGGTTTCTGAGAGTCTTTATGGGAGTAAAAAACCTTTCTCTTAGTGTGGGTGCAGCTAGTGATTTGAACTGCCAATGCCAACTTGTGGTCAGCAGTTGAATGCATAAGCTTCCAGTTTTTAACATTACCCAATTCCAAAACCATTTCCACATTTAAAGTACGGTATCTCTTAGAGCAGCACTGTACTCTTTTGTAACAAATATCTGTTTAAGTTATCTAGTATTGAGCCAACAGAGACGTATTCTGCCATTATTAGGCTCTGGCTGATGACACCTTTTAACATCTGTGGGACTAGGTTCTGTGCTTCTTGGCATCAATCTTCCCCTGGGTGTAGGAGGTTCTCCGTGCAGGGACTCCATGCCCAAAGGATGCTCTCTGTTCCTAGCTATTGTTTCTTGGTGGTACTGAGGTGTCTATCTCCCTGTAAGTGTCTCTTTCCCTTTATCTCTTTTAAAAGGTAATGTGGGTCATATCTCAGTAAAACTCCGGCAGATTAGTGCAGTGAACTAAGTCACTGTGTTTCATCCTACCTACCTTAATACTGCCTCATTGATATAACAAACAGAACCTAATTCTGCCTCATGAACACAAAAAGACCAAAATTTACAGTACACCACAAATAGAGGATAATTACATCATTACACCATGAGGAGAGTGAATATATCATTATATAACTGCCAAACTATAGAAAATCATGGCCTACCCAAGGTGACACATATTTTTGGATAACACAATTCAGTACATGACACTAAGTATGACACTTAAAATCATGTTCAGAGGTAGTTTACATTTTTGAATATGAAAACATGCCAATTAATCTTTAAGATGAAATTAAATATATGGGTAACAGAAAACCAAGCTTGAATTCAAAACTACTCATTAATAAAATGACATAAAGATCTGAGAGCCACCATTAAACTAAAGATAGTAATAGAACTTTAAGCCTAATGGGATTTAAAATCTAATTACTATATAAAATTTATCAATAGCAATAAGAAAGCCCTACCTGAGAAAGGTACATCTCTAAGAACAGTAGGAGACCAGCCTTTCCACAGGGAAATCCAACCATCTTGGGAGACTGCCTTGCTGACAAACTGATGTACTTCCTTGTAAGAAAACTTCTTAGACTGCATCTTGGTTCTAATCAATTCTAATGGACTTATCACAGTTACTGCACCAACTGATAAAATAAGCAAATAATGAACAAAAACAAAGGCACATACCATGCAACAAATGTAAACCATTATACGACACACATAAAAAATGTTTCATGCTACCCTGTTTCCCCAAAAGTAAGACATCCTCCGAAAATAAGACCTATTTACAGTTTTGCCTCTCACTGAAATATAAATCATCCCCCTGAAAATAAGGCCCCCAGAAGCTACTGTAACTCTGGACTCTGGACTGTAGCGGCAGGCGCTGCCACGCAGCTCACTGTTGGCCAAGCGCAGCCAGAGCAGATAGGAAGTGTGAGGTCTCTTTTAATAAAATAATAAACAATAAATGTGTACCGTATTCTTCTTCATGGAAAAATAAGACATCCCCTGAAAATAAGACCTAGCACATCTTTGGGAGCAAAAATTAATGTAAGACACTGTCTTATTTTTGGGGAAACGGTATAAACTTTTATTCTGAAATATCTGTAAATCTTAAAATAAAATTTCTAAAGACATCGACATAAAGGCACTCTGACAGGCCAACTAGAAATGTTGTATATTAACCACTTCCTGTACAACAGCCTCGGTTCAATTCGAGTCTCACGAAACCTAACTCCCGTTTCACAAATGTCCTTTGGCCTAAAGATAATTTCTTCATTTATCTATTAATATTAGTTTTGATAGTTTTTACTCTGTTTTTGGTGAAAGATTACACAGCAAGTTAGGGTCACACTTGCCAAAATTTCCACACAAATTGATCAATTCCAGTTTTCACAGGGTGTCACTATTCTCCATATCTGTGTTTTGGTACTCTAGTTCTTTAGATTAAATGTTAGTTTCTTATAATGACCCATGCAAATGTTTTTTTAAATACATGACAGTGATAATGGGTAACATATCTTTTATTTCATGTATCACTGATTAAACTCTTAATCTCAAAATAGAAAATGACACCTTGGAAGTTCAGGTGAGCCCAAGTAATCCTGGCATCATTTAAAAATCTCTAAAATTAGAGAGAATGCAGCAATCCCACAAAGCAGTCTACTGGCAATCACCAAAGCATGTGATACTAGCATGCAAAATGTCGATTCCTAATACTTGACATATTATTTAATTACTAACTACATTGTACATTATTGGTGAATATTAAAGTTCAAATAATAACTAATTAATGAGAAAGAATAATGAAAATATAGTTTATTTCTTACATCTGGCCAAAATTCCAGCAACAATTGGTATGCGGGTTTCATTTTCTCCCAATTTAGATTTCAGAAAAGCAGTTAATTGATCATAGCTGGTAAAATAAATAACTGTGGCAGGAACTGCCATCACTCTGTTAAAAGCACACAAACAAAAAGAGTTGCTCAAAATGTGAGTAAACACAAAGCGATACTGTTAATAAATATAAAGTACACAATAGCATAAGATTCACTGAAAAAATATAGTAGCAATTATAAAATGTTTTTGATATATGGCCCATATATTATATATGCTTTAATTGGAAATAAATTGTCATTATTGCCACCAGAATTATACATCCTAGTTTAAAGGGACTCCGATGGCATATTCTTTTAAGTAAAAATATCAAATGGGAATTAACAATAAAATCCTAACAGAAACTTGAATCTGCTAAAGTCAAGCAAAACGACATTGCCATATTTAATATTTATGCGCCAGAAGACGAGTGCAGGTGTATCATCTAAGTACAGTACTTTCCAAGGCAGTACTTTGCAAAATCTCAAATTCTACCGTGAAGTTTTAACATGAAGTTTTATTTTAGGAGGAGGACTGACTCCTGGTTTCATATTTTTTACTAACTTTATAATCTTGAGCATTTTGAAAAAAATATTTTCCTCAAATTTGGTCCTTGAAAAGCATACAGTGAGTTCTTAGAAGGAAAAGTGGCAGAGAAAAGTCAGGAATTTAGAATTATGTATATTTGGCCTTACTAGCTTTTCATATTCTTACAATTATGAAAGTTATCTGGAGGAGAAAATACACATATTGCAGTATAGCTTAGTATGCATATATGCAGTGAAGTGAAATTGCTTGCAATGGCTTTTCTATCCAGTCTTTATGATTCCCACCAAATGACTAGATGGGATCATACAAATAAAGTATAGCACATTGGACTAATATATAATATAGTATAGTATCTAACTAGAGTATTGGACAGTATTGCCATTCTGCTGGTACAAAGTGAGCCATCTGAGAGGCAGGACCAGATAATCCCAAAGTCACCAAGAAGAAGAGTCATCAGGTAAGCATGTGAGAGGTACTTTTGTAAAGTGGCAGAAGTAGCTTAGACACCAACACTGCCGCAGCCAGACAGTGAGACTTAGTAATGGGTTTCCCAGCCCACAAGTCAGTAAAGCTGACAGCCATTGGGCAGGGGACTGGCTAATAAAGTGGATACTCTTTGGTTATTTATCAGCACTAAAAGAGCTTTATAACACTTGCCCAAGCAGATTAGAAGCCCAGGAACCAAGAAGCTGAGGGCTGAGGGCCAGAGAGATACAGAGGACCAGAAACAGATGTTGTGGCTGACATGGCTAAGGGGCTGTGGACGAAAGGATGTCTCTGTTATGAATACTGGTTTCTTTCACTTAGTTGGTACTGCCAGGTAAGCATTGGACTGTTAACTGCAAGGTTAGCTGTTCCAACCCACCAGCTGCTACACAGGAGAAAGACGAAGCTATCTGCTCCTATCAAGATCAGTAACAGGAGCAACGCCAAGGAACAAAGCCCTTAAAGAGCCCCAAACAAAGACCGCAGACTAGGAGGGGCAGCTCCCAGAATTCCCCCAGGACCAGTGGGGAGATAGTCATAAAGGTCAGTGGACAGACCTGGAATTATGTATGTTTTTTCTCTTTTCAATCTTTTGTTTTTATTTGTTCTATGTCATTGTTGGTTTGCCTACTTATATAAGACAAGCATGGGAAGCAAGCTCAAGGAGAAAGCAATAGGACTGACAGTCCCAGAGGGACTTGGGGGGAGAAGGTAGCAGGGGAAGGGTGTGGTGAGCAAACACCACCACAGACAGGGGAACAACTAGGGCATTAAAATCACAACAAGGAGGCTGTAGGGATCGTGGGGGTGTTGGAGCAACAGCAATCTAGCTGAGAGGAAGTACTAATAGGCGGAAATAGGGTGAGCATGATGGTGGGGCAGGAAGAAGGTGAGAGAAATGATCTATGAAGCAAACATGGATAGAGGTATAAGCATAGGTGTGTGCATATGTAAATACATTAATCCATAAAAATAGAGGTATTAGTCTATGTACATATGTTTATATGGCAATACACTGAGGTAATGGATGGACTTCGGGCCTCTGCTCATACCCTCCCTCAATATAAGAACACTGTGTTCTAACTGGCATTCTGTGATGCTCACCCTCCCGGAACAATTGCTAAAGACAAAATGGGTGCAAAAGCAAATGTGGTGAAGAAATGAGGGGAGGAAGGGGGAACCAATCACTATGATCGACACATAACCACATACCCACCTACAGGGAGAAGAACAACAGAAACCATGAGGGAAGGGAGACAGCGGTTGGTATGAAAAGTGGGTGTAAAGTGAGCCAACTGAGAAGCAGGAGCAGAGAGCACCACAGCCAGTGGAGTACTTGTGCCACAGAGACTGAACACAGCAGGCCTGGCCATGCAGATCTTGAGTGACTTCTGGAGTGCTGACACTTGCAGGCCTCACTTTTAAATCAACTCCCTGGAATTTACCTTTTCTAATATTCCCTATGAGTTTTTTTTTTTAAATATACTCAGCACTAAACCAACTTTTCTACATTGTTCTCTCCAAATGATGAGATGAATGGCAAACATTTGCTTTTCTTCCGTGGTCTAGAATAATTACAGCTAGTCACACAGGTAGAATGTGCCCCTATGATGAAGCCTAATAAAACCTTTGGCTCTGAGACCAGTGGTCTTCCCTAGGCAATCAGCCTTAGCATATGCTGCGGGAGTTCAGTGCTAGAAAAGGCAGCATATCCTGTGCTTGGTGGGTGAATGGTGAATTTTGGAAGCTCACACATGGTCAACATCTGATGTGTCTGTTTTGTTTTTCCATTCAATATTCTCTTATTGTACACACACACCTTCCTCTGTTGTTGTTAGGTGTCGAAGAATCAGTTCTGAGTCATTGTGACCCATGTAACTCCCTCTGGGTCACATAAATGGCTCCAGTGAATCACTAAGTGTAGTCATAAAACAGTTACTTAAGAAAGTAAAAATAGTCTAATCTTAAAAATACAGAACTATGTGCAACCATGCTAGCTATAAGAGAAATTAACCACCACCCCTTAATATGAAAAATATTAAATTTCAACTTACAGTGTAGGGGGAAGGCCGCTCCACAGGGATGAAATGCCCTCACTTCTAGTAATTTTCAAAAAGGCATCCTAAAATTATAATAGAAAATAGTAGTCAAATACAGCCTTGATCATAATACACAAAAAATGCATGACAAAGAAGGCTGGCAGTGAAAGCCCCAAATCCACTTGCAGAGACCCCACGTGGAACAAGTTTCTAATGAATAACCCCAGACCATTGAACAGGGATGTGAACAATTTGGTTCACAGGAAGAGTAAATTTGAAAGTGGATTACTGCAGGTACAGTTTAGTTTAAACTTAATTCTACCATTTTCCCCTTTGACCCATTTTTAACTTATCTCAGTTTTTATTATTTTCTACTTTCTTTTGGAATGAGATTTTTCTGTATTTTATTTTGTTTCTGTTTTTGTTATTTTTTCTTATTCTTATTATATTCTTTATATGAAATCCAGGATAGGTAAACCTATAGAGACGGCAACTAGACCAACAGTTCCTTGGGGTTATGACAGGGGAGATTGTGGGGTAGTGGGATAGGAGATGCTATTCACAATGGATCCAAGAATGAAGAAAATGTTCCCAAACTGACTGTGGCAATGACTGCACAACTCTTTTTGATGTGTTCATTTGAACCACTGGTTTATGTGCTATGTGAATGTCAATAAAATCACATTTTAAAGTACATAGCAATAACTGGTTGGTTATTTGATTCTTTTATACATTTATTGCTAAAATACGTGTCTCAGATTTATGTATGTCTACACATTGGGTTCCCATGAGTCATAAGCAACTCAATGGCAACTTCTTTGGCATTTTTTCATTATTAAAAAAATGAAAATTTTTTTCAACTTTCAAACAAAAGAAAACCCAAACATTTCTGGTGATATTTTCTGCTTACAGAATCAACCCTGAGTTGTTTTACCTAAGGATCCGAAACCAAGCTTCAAAAAAAATTCTTATAAAAACGAAATAAAAGGGTAAGTAAAAAAATACTATAAAATCATATAAACTTTTGTTTAACAAAATTATTAAAATGTGAAGCTGCTACTTCTTTAAAAACCTCCAACTAGGTCTGCCAGTGTTTCCCAAGGGGAGTGCTACCACCCACTGGGGAGCACTAGAATGATCCAGAAAGGCTGCAAAAGTAGATAGCTACACTTTATCTTGGATTATGGGCCACAGTATAAAAAGCTTTATTTGCCAGGGAGGCAACTGTATGCTTTTCAGGGAAAACAATCACTTTGCGATCAGTGGGTAGCTGCAAACAAGTTCTTTTAGTATTCCTTTTATCCTAATCTCATTAGGTTGCCTTCCCCAAAAAGGTCCCATCAGAACCATGGTTTCTGATTGCAAAGTTTTGTTTGGAATAAACAGGAACACGTATGAACTGGAATCCTAGTAGGGATACTTTCTGACTTACCTTCCCAGACCTATTCTGATGCTCACTGCCATCAAGTCAACTGTGAGTCACAGCAAACCACCAGGACAGCAGAACTGCCCCTGGGGGTTTCTGGGGCTCTAACTCTTTGTGGGAGCACACAGCCTCCTCTTTTGCAGAACAGCTCTTGAGTGCCAGCTGCTGACTGTGTGATTAGCCATCACTGTGTGGCCGTGCACTACACTGCTGGGCTCCTGGATAAGGGTCATGCTGAGGTACAGGAGCTTTACGGGTTTGCTGCTTTTGTTTAATAAAGGTATTTATTATTTTGTAGCAACACTGTTTGACTTAACATGGTATGGTACAACATTGCAGCCAGGAAGAATAGTGATGTGGGTACAGTCAAGATTCAGAATAGTTCTGAATGGGGATCCAGAAGGTTCCATTTCCCCTTTTGTTCCCACCCGTTCCCAAATCCCCAATAACCACCATTTATATAATTTCATCATTTCAAGAATGTTATATAAGCTGACTCATAATGTATGTGACATTTTTCTCTCTCTCCCTCCCAATACCAAGCTTACTGGCACCGAGTCCATTCTGCAGAACAGAGCACAACCGCTGCTTTCCAAGACTGCATCTCTTTTTCTTCTATTATCATTGCCTTGTATTATCAACTGGGTTTATTACAAATCCAATCTCTGGAGTCTTTGGAGGTTGGAAACATTACATATAAATTTCCAGATATTATGGCACAGCAAATTACATACTCCATCATTATATGTAATCCACTACTAATGATGAAATACACACACACACACACAATGACTGCACAACTCTTCTTAATATGATTGAAAGGTTAAATTGTATGATGTATGTCAAAAAACAAAGAAAAAGATTAAAGTGTTGGAAACTCATTTATATATGCGTTGGAAGCAAATATACATGTTTGCAGTGAAGTGTAACACAGTTTAGGTGCCCATGCAACCATGTCTACACAAGTTGTTCAGTGACCTTGGTTATACTTTTCACAATGCATGCACACTCTTTAATATTAGTTTAGATGTGTATGTTTTGTTTTGCTGTATGTTTTACATACTATGTTTCCCTTAAAGTAAGTGTTGATCTCCTGGTATCACATAGGTGATTTTTCAAAGAAGCATAGTACTTACAGGTGATAGTCAATAGTTTTTTAGCCATTTGCTATTTAGCTGTGTGGTGATCTCAGGGGTTAGTTTTGATTCAAGGACTGAAGAGTATTATTGGGCAGTAGAAAGCCAAGTCTTGCTTCCACAGAGTGGCCAGTGGATTTGAACTACTGACCTTGTGGTTACCAGCTTGACATAATTCTCTAGAGATTTATCCAGGTTGTTGTATGAATCAATAGCTTATTCCTTTGTTGAGTAAATAGTCCATAATATGGATGTACCACATTATTGGTTTGTTTAACAATTCACCCAATTGTTTTAGTTTAGAAGGAATTAAACTTTGTCTGACTCAAGCCCTAATCTTCTCTGTGGGGGGCTGCAGGCAAAATGTACACCGAGCATCAGTTGCTGCTTTTTTGTCAGGCCCCTGCCTTCCTTTCCAACCAGTATTATGACTGATTTTATATGCATATTTGGGGTCTTAAACCCTGTGAATCTCATTTACTCGATTTCTCCCTTGTTTCTGATTCTGATTCTACCTCTTTCTTCACGTCTCTGTATTCCACCTTGAGTAAATTTGTTGTTGCATGCCACCCAAGCTGTGGGTACACTAGTCTGGTATACCCAGGGCTACAAACACACGATCACACCCATTATAGGCCTCTGAACAGTAGATTTCCCACAAATTCTGCCTGCATTTGGTTCCACTCAACAAATTTCAAACAGTGAGCTCTCATGATAGTTTTCTCAGATTTTGTTTCTAATGAATTACCTGTCATTATTGAATACACATAGACTTGCAAGATGTTATCATTTAGGGCAAATGAGACAAGCAATGCATGAGATACATCTGTATTCTTTTTCTTCTATTTACATGGAATCTACAATCATCTGAAACGGAAGTTTATTTGTTTATTTATTTACTTAAAGGGCAAAGTGGCTGCAACTCTTCATGGGAGTAGAAAGCCTCATCTTTGTCCTGCAGAGCAGCTCGTAGATTGAACTGCTGACCTTGGGTAGCAGCCCCCCTCAGAATCCACTGTGCCACCAGACTTCGATTCGAAACTATTTATCATCATTTCCCACTTTAAATCCTTTCACTCCCCTTGAGTTCAAGAAATACACATGATTGATGAAAGGGGCTACTAAATTTTCTTTCTACATAAAAGCATGAACTGATTAAAACAAAAGTTTAACAAAGACTTAAAAAGCAAAGTATTTTCTTTTTCCTACTTTACTATCAACATTTTAAGTGTGGGTAAGTGTGGTAGCTATCTAAAGGACTTTCATATTACCAAGATGAGACATAAAAATAGAAATCATACTTTGGTTCTAAGTCAAACAATCTCATTACCAGTGTTCCTTGGAAACATCCTGGCTTCTTATACCACGCTTTACTGCCTCCCTCTTCACAGACACACAGGTGATCCATGAGTCCATTACTATACAGAAAGCATTTTCCTAACAAAGAGATGCCAACAGTCAACAATCTGTTTACACAGTTTCATTTAAAGGTGAACAAATTGAAAGTACACTGAGGAGAACAGAAAATTACGAAAAGAGAAATAACCTTGTGAAAAGAGAATTGTACCTGTACTTTAGGATGAAACATAGGAGGGTAAGTAAAAAAGCAGTGCTACAAAAATATGGAAAAGTCTAGAAATCATCATAGCATAAAAATATCAACGTGTGAAACTAGTGTTCCTGGCAGAGACTTCATCTAAGTCTAGACGCTTCTGCAGGGAGTGTCTAGAACACTGCAGTTCGGCAGCCTCGAAGGGCTCAGACCCCATTTCTCTGACAGACAGAGTTTTGGAAACTGAAAACAATATGAAGGCACAAGATCAGGGCAAGACTTTTCTTGGTTTGCTTGTTTTTGGCAAAGAAATATATATATATATATATATATATATATATATATATATATATATATATTTGTGCAATTTGTTTGCTTCTATCGAACTTATTCTAATTTAATTAGGAGATTTAAACTTGTATTTGCACATTTATATCCCAGCCACAGGATATAAATATATATGATCAAAGGAATTGAGAGCTATTCTTTTTTTTTTAACAAACTCACTGTCATCGGGTCAATGCTGACTCATAGCGACCCCTGTAAGTCCTAGACTGTAACTGTTTACAGGACTAGATAGCCCAGTCTTTCTCTGGTAGAGTTGCTGGTGGTTTTTAACTGCCAACCATTCGGCTCACAGTCCAAGAGTAACCACTATACCACCAGGGCGCCTCAAAACTGTAACTCTTTGGGAGTAGAAAGCCCTCTTTTTCTCCTGAGGAGTGGCTGGTGGTTTTGAACTGCTGACCTTGAGGGTAGCAGTCCAACACATAACCATTATGCCAGGACACGATCAGAGGTAAGGCTTTCAATGAAAATCTCATAGGACAGTGCTTGCTAACTTGGGAAGAATAAGCAGGCACATTGTCAAGGTGGGAAAAGTTCCTCAGCATCCATGACTGGCTTTTTTCTCATCAATGCAGTTTTCAATTTCTGAAAACTTCCTTGTAACAAGCCACCGTGATCGTGCTGTGTCCTTTGGAAGAATCTTTCAAGACGACTCCTTTGGGATCCAAAAATAGCAGCCACCATAGCCGTCAGAGCCCACCTCTCATCTTGAAACTCACAGCTCTAACAGATCCCCCAAGCCCCAGACAAGTGTGTTACTGAGAAGACTTGTCTGCAGACATATTTGAATGCATCTTCTTGGGAACAAACTTGTGTATGAACTGCCCTGCTAGTAGCAATACTTTTTGAGTCACCTTCATAAATAAGTAATTTGACTTAACAACAAGGCATCCGGCTCTAAATTCACAGTGGTGGAGAGTAATTTAGTAGTTAGTGGATTTCGCACTTTCAAAACTGTAATAAGCAAATGTACACAGAAACAAATCCTTTCCAGTGATCAAAGTAATAGAAAGGGAAGATAAAATAAGGAAACCTGTTTTAAAAAGACAACATGTACAAATTTCAATAAATAAATTATACTTTGAAATGTTTTCTTCGCAATGTAAACAATGCAACGCATTTTGCCTTTCTTTATATTTGTACCGCTCAGTCTAACCATTCCTCAACCTCTACCTAATTTAATGCTTCTTAAATACCAAGTCCTTCCCATTTATGAACTCATCTTTGCTATCAAAAGTCTTCTGTTTGAATATATATGTAATTCTGTGGATTTCATAATATACAGGCCTAAAAGCCTCCCCTTGATTTGAAGACTTTCTTTAACATGTAGGAAACTGATTTACTTTTCTGTTGCCTTCTACAATCTACCTAGCCTTTCATTCATCTGAAATACACCTATGGTTCATTCCATCCCACAGTTTTCAGTTAACATAGTATCACTTATGAGAGGAAGCTTCAAAAAGTGTGTGGACAACTTCTATGACCTTTTTGAAGCCCCGAGTGCGAGGGCAGTGAACCAATTACTGTGGCTCTGCTAGCCAAAGTGTCTAACTCCCACCAAAGGACTTTTCCCTGAATAGGTCTGGTAAGAAGGGAGGGAAGATCCTGGCAGGATTCACCGGTGAGTAACTATGAAAAGAATTCCCTAGTGTGTCATCCTGCTGCATATACATTGAGTCCTCTGAGAAGGAGGAGGAAGGATTGATCTCATTACCAGCAAGACCCAGAAGTGGAATGGGTTCTCTGGACCCGAGATCCCTGCGAAGAGAAACTCCTGTATCCAAAAGACAGTTATAATAATAAAGCAGCAGCAGCAGAACCAGGAATCAACGCATGGGACAGAGTGGTGGACTTCCCAGCCGACTGAGTAAGTAACGCAGAGTGCTTTTGTGCAGAAGGCTCTTTGTGGAGTGGGGTGCCTCTGGACAGTTAATTCAGTGAATTGGGTTTGTTGACCCATGGAGCTGAAACGGAATCCCTTAAGGTTGCTCTGTGTTCATGCTATTAGCAGAGTGGGATGCCCTTTGAGTATTTATTCGCAGACGACAGAACTTTGTAACAGGTCCTGATAAACAAGTCAACACTGAGCATTTCTCATTGGCAATACTATTTGTTAGCTTCCTTAATAACCCTTTTAATCATGAATTTTGGTAAGTTCTGTGTAGCCATTGCATGGTATATTAGAACCTCTAGAGGTAAAATAACCCAAACCAAACTCACTGCCAGGGACTCTTAGCAACCCTAGAGGACAGGGTAGAACTGACCCTGTGGGTTTCTGAGATTGCAACTCTTTACAGGAGTAGAAAGCTATGTCTTTCTCTGCAGAGTGGCTCATGGTTTAGAACTGCTGACCTTGCAGTTAACATCCCAATGCGTAACCACTATACCACCAGGATTCCTGGAAAGGTAAAATAGAGAACATGAATTAAGACATTACAGTGCCGTTGAGTTGGTTCCGGCTCACAGTGACACCCTTTGTACAATAGGACGAAATTCTGCCTGGCCCTGCTCTACCCTCATGGCTGATGCTATCTATGAGTCTACTGCTGCAGCCATTGTGTGCTCTATCCTCATGGCTGATGCTATCTATGAGTCTACTGCTGCAGCCACTGTGTTTCTCTGTCCTGTTTAAGGTGTTCCTCTTTCTCACTGACCTTCTACCAATCAGGGTCCTTCTCCAGGGACTAGTCCTTGGTAACATGGCATGAGATGAAGTCTCTTCATCCTCACTTCTTAGGAGCATTCTGGGTATATGTTTTCCCAGCCAGATATGTTCAATCTTTAGGCAGTTCATAGTATAGTTAATATTCTTTGCTAACACCATAATTAAAATTAATTAATTTCTTTTACTCGTTGTTCTTATGTCCTTATTTACTGCACAGCTTTCATATGAAACAGAAATGAATGAAAATACTATGGCTTGGGTCAGTACAAACCACTTTAGTCTTCAGAGTTACATCTATGTTTGTTTTGTTTTTTAACACGTTTAGGAGATCTTTTGTAGCAGATTTGCCCAATACAATATGTCATTTGATTTCCTCACTGCTGTTTTCATAAGAGTGGATTGTGGAACCATGTAAAATGAAATCCTTGACAACTCCAAACTTTTCTCAGCTGATCCTGATTTTGTTTATTGGTCCAGTTTTGGGAATTTAGGTTAAGGTGTATCCATATGAAAGGCAGGAGTCTTTGGTCTTCTCAGCCAGTGCTTCAAGTCCTCTTCAATTTCAAGAAACAGAATTGTGTCATCTGCATATCAGATTGTCATTCCTGATGTCACATCTCCTTCAGGTGGTCCAGCTTCTCATACTATTTGCTAAGCATACAGACTAAGTGCAGTGAAAGGATACTACCCCAATACACACTGTTCCTGACTCAGTATTTCCTTGTTTTGTTTGAACAATTACTTCTTGGTCTATGTAGAGGTTCTTCATGAGTATAATTAAGTGGTCTGGAAGTCCTATTCTTCAGGAAGCTAACCGTAGTCTGTTTCTATCCATATAGTCAAATGCCTTTGCATAGTCAATAAAACATAAAGAAACATCTTTCTAATGTTCTCTGCTTTCAGCCATCATCTATTTGATATTAGCAAAGATATCCTTCATTCCACATCCTCTTCTAAATCCAGCTTAAATTTCTTGCATCTCCGTGTGGATGGACTCCTACAACTATTGTGAGTCACTGTCAGCACAGTTTTACTTGTATATGATATTAATGATATTGTTAGATAATTTTCTAATTCTATTGGATCACTTTTATTTGGAATGGCACAAATATGGATCTCATTTCATGGGATAGTTGAGTTATTTATACAAACATTATTTGTGATATATTTCTTTTCTATCTACACCTCATCATGTGCAACTAAATGATTAAAAACAAACTTCTGCATAAAGACACAGAGGCATCATTTTTTATGAAACAACAAAGTAAACACTATTCAAAAAAATGAATGCATTTGCATTTTGAAATCTAATATAACATTCTCTGGATAACTAGTATACATACCTTTAGTGAATTGGCTGCTTTGGGCTTGGAGTCGAATTTTAATAACATCCATAGGTGTCACTATTAAAATACATAAATTTCAGTTAACAAATGATACTTGTAAGCTGGGGAGTCCCTGAGTGGTTGAGAGAATTACACTTAACAACTTACTGAAAGGTCAGCAGTTCAAACCCACACCTATTGGTGCCTTGAAAATTTGGCCTGGTGATCTATTTCTAAAACCTCACAGTCGTGAAAACCCTATGGAACAGCTCTATTCTGCACACACAAGGTAACCAATGAGTCAAATCTACTCAATGCTAACTAACAACAACAAGACCCACCTGTCAACTAGATTAAAACCAATTTCTGCTATGAAATTGGTTCTAATCACAGGGACCCTATAAAGTGTCTGTGAGGCTATACATGTTTATCAGAGCAGAAAACTTCATCTTTCTCCTAAAATTATATATAAGTACTCCCAAATAGCACAAAATGCATGAGATCATACATTTCCTCATACTACATGAATTGGTACCAAACTGAGAAATATTAGGTCCCATTTTTTATCTTAAAGTGGTCTTGAATGTAATGTTCTATTAGTTTTCCCTTGAATTTTGCTTAAAGAGGACAAATGAGATGACAGAACTCTCATACTAAATTGTTACTAAAAATATTTGTTCAACTAAAATACGATTAGCCTAAAACTAAAATATTAGTATTTACAATAAATTGTAAGATGTCTAAGGTTAAGAAATAGAAGCTTTAAAATTATATGTAAATATTTGAGAATTATTGTAGATTGTAAGTAGCCAAAATCAAATGGTATTTGTCTTCCTAATCTATTAAATTGACTTCTACCAAATAAAAGATATAATGCAAATTTGGTAAACCAATCAAAACCAAACTCACTGCCATCAAGTCAATTCTAACTGATAGGGAACACATAGGACAGAGCTGTTCCTGTGGGTTTTGAGGCTATTAGCCTTTGAGGGAACAGAAAGTCTCATTGTTCTCCTTCAGAGTGGCTGGCGGTCTTGAACTGCTGACCTTTTTGGTTACCAGGCCAACTCATAACCCACTATACCACCAGAACCCCATAATTAGATAAAATTAGCCATAAATTATCTTTATCACTAGGCTGTATTATTTTGTTTGTACACTATAGCAGAAGAGAATAGTTTTTAAAAGTATGCTATATCTGATCCAAATAGAAAAAAAATGTTAAATAGTTCTGAGAAAACCTTTCCTCCCCTGCTAAGGACATCACATTTGGTGATCTTTTAAGGGTTTTTTAAATCTTAAAATTCTGAGCTGAAAAAAAAAAAATTCTGAGCTGAAATAAGACATTGTGTTATAAAGGAATTAATACACGTTTTCTCTAATCCTTTCATGTTATTTAAATTAAATAGTTATTTTAATATCATTAAAATATCACATACTAATTATACTGTAAGTTGGCTGTTTCTGAGAAGTAGGAGGAGGGATCTCATTACCAGCAAGAGCCAACAATGTAGTGGGTCTGGACCTGAGATCTCGGTACAATGAACCTCCTGGATCCAGAAGACAGCTGTAACATCAAAGAAGCACTAACTATCATTAGCATATTATACCCTAATTATACCAGTGGCTGTTTCCACAAGAAATTGGAAAAATTTGGTTAGAAAATTTTAAGAAATTCGCTGTCAATGCAAAGTAAAATATAATCTGTATTATTGTGAGTTGTCCTAAATCTATATAATTCACTTTGGTAAATTTTTCCCTATCTTTATGTTTACTTTTTTTAAAGAGCATAACAAGAGTTATCAAATGTTAATGTTGACAGAGATCTCAAACTCCTTATCTGAGCTCCAAATTTTATGGATGGAAAATAAAGTTCAGCGATAACAAGTGCCTATCCTCAAGGCGGGGAGAAAGAGAGAGCTTTCTAGTTACAGGAAAGAGTAACAGTCTTAGAAACCCACAGAGGCTCTCTACCTGTCCTATAGGGTTGCTATGAGTTGGCATTGACTCAACACTAAGAATGGGCAAGCAAAGACTTTAAATAAAGTCCGTTGACTCCCTGTCCAGGAGTCTCCCCTGTTATCATTCTGATACAGGAAGAAAATACTCTCACCACTATTTCACAGATGGCAAAATTCAAATGAAATAATTGGGTCATTCGGGTTATAGAGTCTGCGTATATTGTAGCATGACTTTACTTATTAGTGAGGTCAGCAGAGCTCCTGTGCAAGAGGCAACCATTTGTTGAAGAGGCGTCACTTTGTCCGCGGGTACTGCTACTTCAGGGTCCATATTTTTAAATGACTGAAGAAAAACCTGTTTAAAAAGCAAAAACAATATAAACTAAATGTAATGAATAAAAATTGAGTTTAACGAGAAATTCCTTCAAAATGGACTATTAAAGTTAAAATAAAAATCATCATTATTATCAAAGAATATTTTTACCATTATCAAATGTACATATATAAATTTTGACTACAAAGTATCATGAAACAGTCATTAATAGAGTATAGTCTCTAATCTTCCAATAATGGGAATATACTCCAGCTAAGCTGTCAGAACAGCCTCACATCTGTAAAGCTCTAATAAAGAATTAAAGAAACATGTATAACCAACATGAAAAGCAACATGGTGATAGCTCAAATAACTAGGAATAGGAATTCTGTACAACCAGCCATACCTCTGCTAAGTATTTACCCAAAAGAATGCATAGCCATAATACAAACAGACCTATGCACTCCCATGTTGATCACAGCACAGTTCACAATAGCAAGAGGTTGTAAATAGACCAAATGCCCATGAACAGATGAATGGACGAAAAAAAACTTTGGTGCATATACAGAACAGAATACTATGCATCCCTAAAAAGCAATGATGAAACCATGAAGCACATCATGACATTGATGGACCTATAGATCATTGTACTAATTGAAGCTAATCAATCACAAATAAACAAATATTGTATGAGACTTCTACTCTAAGGATTTTTTAAAGGCAAAGACTGGCATATCAAAGGGAACAGACTTTGGAGGTCACAGGGAACTGGAGGGTAGCAAAGGGGTAAGATGAAATAATGGAATAAAAGGCTGATAGGTGCTGACTTGGGTGAACCGAATGGGAGAAGAGAATTCTGAGGAAAGGGGTATGGTTTAGAATCGGCGGGTGGAATGATGAGTGGTTTGAACTGTTGAAGGTCAAGCTGATGGTCTGAAATGTAAACCTCTCATATATTAAAAAAAATTTTTTTTAAAGAATCCAAAGATCCTAGTCATGTAATAGAAATAAGTATAAAAAAGGCACAGAATCTGTGAGTTTAGCCCCAGAGTAATGCAAATACAGCATTATTTTTATTTATTAATAAAATTGAAACATCATCTTAGAAAAACCTGATGAGAAGAGTAATATATACTTTTCTAGAAAGTTCAATTATTTTAAAAGCCTGAAAATTACTTATAAGCTTATTATTTTAAAATAACCATTGGAAACATGAGTGTCATCTTTCCAGATGTTTATGTGCACAGACAGGCGAACACATAATGCAGATTACATCTATTATACATATTCATCAAACACATATACACACTTACGTATCTGCATACTCATGTTTTGAAAAATAATATATTGATACTATACATGTTGTTTACTAGCCTGCTTTGACATATAAAGATATATTATAGACATCCTGTTTCAATAAATGTAGATGTGTATCGGCATAAAAGAGGAAGACCCTCAATGAGATGGACTGACACAGTGGCCGCAACAATGGGTTCACACACAACTATCAGGATGGCATAGGACCAAGCAGTGTTTCTCTCTGTTATACAGAGTCCCTGAGCCAGAACTGACACAATAGCACCTAACAACAACAACAATGTTGTCACTGCTAATGATGGTTTAATATTTAATTATGTAGGCCTGAGGGTGCAGTGGTTAAGCATTAGTGGACTAACTGAAAGGCTAATGGTTTGAACTCAATAATAGATTCATGAAAGAAGAGATCTGACATTCTACTTCCATATAGATTATGGCCTAGGAAACTTAAGGCACATAAGAATTAAACAGTCTCATATTGTCAATTATTTAGGCTATTGACAGTTTTCAATTGTAAACCATTCTTATATAAATATAAGCGTACCTGGTTTAAGTCTTTTCCTCAACTCTATGCTCCAATATTTTATTGTCTGTAACATTAGTAACTGAAAACCTGGAATGAAAAAAAATAATGTTTTAAGACAATTAAAGGACAAGCATTATGGAAAAGAGTATATAAAGAAACTTTCAAACACCAATCTGTAAATATTTATTGAATGCTTTCTACTGAGTGTTTTGAGGAATATGAAGGGCACTCTACAAATCCTAGCCCTAGTTATAGAAGCATTTTCACAAAAAGTGTATGCTATCCCAGTTAGTTATGATTAGCTACCATTGGATCATCCTCCAACTCTGCTTAAAAAACAAACAATAGAACAATGAATTGCTCCATTTAGCATCATTAGTAGTGGAACACCTTGACTTTATGACAGAAAATGAATTAAGGCTGTTATAGCATTTCAGCCTTTAACACTGTGGTATGAATCTCCTCAGTGCTCTGTTGGCTCAAATGGTTAAACACTGCTGGTAACTGAAATGCTGGCAGTTTAAACTCACTCAGTTTTTCATAGAACAAGGACTTGGTGGTCTGCTGGGACAGCTCTGCCCTGCCCTATGGGGTCACTATGCATTGAAAATGACTCAGTGGTACAAAACGAGCAAACATGAGGGTGGTGCAGGATTGGGCATAGTTCTGCTCTATTATTTATAGGGCCACAGACTCCTGAAGAGCAGCAACAAAACTAGCTCTATAGGTAAGAGTGTTACACCTGCATTTGTCTGATTCTTTTCTGTGACATATTTTTACCTTTTTCCTCTATTGTCTGATTTTCTTATAAATTAGAAGATCTAAATAATTGTGCAATTTTCATATTGAATCCCTTCTCTCCTTGCTATTTAGTAGATAGATGATGGTGCTTTTTCTAGTCAGTTATGACTCATAGAGACACTATGTACAAGAGAACAAAACATTGCCCAGTCTTGTGCCATTCCCATCTGAACCCATTATGCAGCCACTGTGTCAATCTAGCTCCTTGGTAGGCTCCTCCATTTTGCTGACCCTCTACTTTCCCAAGCATGATGTCCTTGTCCAGGATGATCTTTCCTGATAACATGGTTTAAGTATGTGAGACAAAGCCTCATCAGGCTTATCTTTAAGGAGCATTCTAGTTGTACTTCTTCCAAGACAGATTTGTTTCCTGCCCTGGAAATCCATGGTGTTCTCAATATTCTTCACCAATACCATAACTCACATACACCAATTTTGCTCGGTTCTAATGATTGCCTCTTGGTCTAGGTAGAGGTTCCACGTGTGTACAATGACGTGTTCAGAACTTTCCTTCTTCTCAGTGTTATCTGCAGTTTGTTATGATCACACAGTCATGCTTTTGAACAGTCAACAAACACAAGTAAAGACCTTACTTATATTCCCTGATTCCAGAAAAGATCTATCCAGTGTCAGCACTGACATCCTCTGTTCCATATCCTCTTCTGAATCTAGCTTTAATTTCTGGCAGCTACTTGTGAATGTACTCCTGCAATTATCTTCAGCAAAACTTTACTCACATTTGATATTTATGATATTGTCCAATTATTTCCACATTCAGTTGGATCATCTTTCTTTGGAATGGATCTCTTCCAATCAGCTTAAGCATATACAATAGATAGGTAAGGTTGGTTAGGAGTTGTCTCAGATGAGAGTTGGCTAGCAAATCAGGGTGAGTTCAGCAGATCAAGTCAATATAAGATCAACACAATATAAGAGAAGAATTAAAAATGAGAAATAAGCAAGATAGGAGAGTCAGAATTTGAGAGCCAGTCCCTCTAAGAAATACAACATAGAGGCTATTAGGGCACGAAGTTCAGAAGTTAGAATTTAAGTCCTGAGCTAGATTATTAACTTCTTGATGGTAGTACTAAACACATAATGGACCATGGTCATTAAAAAAAACAAAACTACCTACTCCCCATTTTACACTTTATTTTCTGGATAATTGAAAAGGAGGCTATATTTTTAGATCTCATAATGAGATACAGGTAATGGGTTTATGCAACTTTTCTAAAATAATATATGTTAAAAAAATCATCCACTTGATGTCACTGAGTTTGGATGTTATGAAATGGTAATATATAAAAAAAAAGTCCACTACTGTATATGCTTAAGCTGAAAATCTAAGAACTTAACCTTGGAAAAGCCTTAGGAATGCCACTGTTGTCACTTTGAAGACTAAGGTACACTAGACCCAAGACATGGTTTTTCAATGGCCTCAGCTGTATCTGAAAGCTGGACAGTGAATAAATTAAACCACATTAATAACTGATGCATTCGAATTCTGGTGATGGGGAAGAATACTGAAAGTACCAAGGAATGCAAGAAAAAATCTGTCTTGGAAAAAGCAAAGAAAGCTCCTTAGAAACCAAGATAGTGCGACTTCTTCTCATATACTTTGTGACTGTAATCAGGAGAGGCCACTATCTGGGAAAAGACATCATGCTTGGCAAAAGGAAAGGTCAGAGGAAAAAAAGGAAGATCCTCAAGAAAATGGAGACACAATGGCTATAACAATGGGCTCAAACTTCACAACAGTTGCAAGAATGGCAAAGGATAGGACAGTGTTTTATTGTTGTACATAGGGTCAGAACCAATTTGATGGCATGTCATTACAAGCCAATGTGCCAAGATAATGAGACTATAAAATGTGAAAATTAATGACTATCAATGAAACACATTTAAGAATCGAGTAAGAATCAGAAATAAAGGTAGATCCTAAGCTAGATTTACTATGGATAGAGAAAAGAACAACTGCTAACCAAATGGAGATGCTTACAGCAAAAGATGGAAAATGAAAGGGAAAGTACTACAGAAGAATGAGTAAAATGAGGAGCTAATTCCAGGAACCCAAGCAGAAAGCGAATTTTGAGAATGATGAGGGCAACAAATGTATAAGTGTGCTTTGCACAATTGATGTATGTATGGATTGTGATGAGTTATATTAGCCCCAATAAATGATTTTTAAAAAAAGAATGAGTAAATCAGTTTTCAGCACTCTATATATACATATACACATATATGCATATATATGTGAGACTAAGCAGGTATTAGCTTCACCAAAAATGAGGAAAATCTAGCATAGGAAGTGTAATATTTACCCAAGGTCATAAAATGACTCAGGGATACAACCAGTATTGAATCAAATTCCTTTCTCTTGATTTACTGCCAAATGCTTATTTTAATTAGACCGTGATTCTGCATAAAGTTCTCTGGTATTGCTTAAGAAAATTCTGTAATCAACTTTTCACCACAAATAACCTTTCCCCTTGTCATTCTTTCTTGTACATATTCCCTTCATCTAAAGAACTCTTCTGGGTGTATGTTTTCAAAATCTGTTTAATAATAAATTTATAATTTTACCAAATTACTGATATTTTATATAAGGATATGTCTATCCTTACTGGCCAAAAGTATATAACCAAGCCCCTTTTTGATGGCTTCTAAAAAATTGGATACTAAAAAAAAATTCTCAAAATATTCATTTTCTCAAAATGAATGATTAAAAATAGTATTTCTCAAAATTAACCACAAGTTACAGCTACAATTTTTTTTTTGCTACAAATTTATTAACATGCTCTAGTAATATGGCTGACTTTCTGCTCAGGGAGATCTTGGCATTATCAACTAGAGTGTAGACAAGGTTGTGCTAAAAGCATTGTGTAGAAAAAAGACCTCATTGCTGTTGAGTCCATTCCAACTCTTAGCAAGCCCATATAGAGGGGAAGAATTTAACTGCCCCTGTGGGTTTCCGAAACATATAAAGATCCAACCTTCTCGACACAGTGGGAGGGCTTGCTTTACCTGACTTTAGCACATACTATACAGCCACAGTTGTCAAAACCTCATGGTACAGTGACAGATACTCAGACCAATGGAAAAGAACTGAAAACCCAGAAATAAAATCATCAGCATACAGACAACTGATCTTTGATAAGGGCCCAAAAAATGGTGCTGGAAAAAATGGATATTTACCTGCAGAAAAGTGAAGCAAGACCCTTACCTCACTCCATGCACAAGAATAAACTCAAGGTGGATCACAGACCTTGAAGTTAAACCCCAAACTATTAGGGCCACCAATAAGGGAATTGGGACCAACTTGAGAACTTTGGCACAGGGAATACATAGGCTATCAGAAATAGGAAAGGACACAAACACAGAGGAGGCACAAATTGACAAATGGGATATACTGAAGAGAAAACACCTGTGTACATAGGAAGAATTCACCAAGAGAGTACTAAGAGAGTCCACGGACTGGGAAAACATCTTTAGCAATGACACATCAGACAAAGGTCTTATTACTAATATCTACAATACACTGCTAGCTACCAAAAAGAAAAAAACTAATTGCCCACTGAGGTGGGCGGCAAAGGACCTGAACAGAAGTTTCACAGGAGCAGAAATCCAAATGACCAACAAACTTACGAGAAAATGTTCCCGATCTTTAGCCATAAGAGAAATGCAAATTAAAACAACAATGAGGTACCACCTAACACCTTCAAAGATAGCCCAATTCAAAAAATCAGAAAGCAACAAATGTTGGAGGGGCTGTGGGGAGACAGGAACTCTCATCTACTGCTGGTGGACCTGTAAGTATGTACAGCCACTATGGAAATTGATCTGGTGATATCTAAAACAGATGGAAATTGAGTTACCATACGACCCAGCAATCCCCCTGCTGGGCATATACCCAGAAGAGGAATGAAACAAACCACAGCCAGATACCTGTGCTCCAATGTTCATTGCGGCACAGTTCACAATTGCAAGGAGTTGGAAGCAACCCAAATTTCCATCAACTGACGACTGGATTAAAAAGCTGTGGTATATACATACAATGGAGTACTATGCATAACTAAAAAGCAGGGATGAACATATGAAGCACATCACTGCATGGGAAGAACTGGAGGAAATCATGCTAAGTGAAATAAGCCAAGCACAAAAGGACAAGTATATGAGTCCGCTGAGGTAAGCTTCAAAAAAAAAATGCAAAAGGGGCATAGGGAAAAAGCTTCTGTATGCAAACATTCCTGGGGTGAGGACCAGGTAATATGGCAGGGGCCAGACCAAATACAGGGATACACATGGTAGACAACTAAAAAGGAGGTGGGGAAAGGAAAAAATAATAATTATAAAAAAGGGAATGCAGGGCGGATGATCCCTTCAGGACCAGTGGTATGAGAGGGAGAGTGGGTTGATAAGGGGGAACCAATTACAAGGATCTACGTGTGACCTCCTCCCTGGGATGGACAACAGAAAAGTGGGTGAAGGGAGATGTCATACAGGGCAAGATATGACAAAATAATACTTTATAAGAGTAAATGTTTTTAGAATGATGAGGGCAATGAATGTATAAATGTGCTTTACACAACCGATGTATGTATGGATTGTGATAAGAGTTGTATGAGCCCCTAATAAAATGCTTAAAAAAATGCAAAGAGAAAAAAAAAATCCAGCCTTCCCTTCCCATTGTTAGGCTTCCCTACCTTGGCACACACCTAAATATGTCTCACTTCAAGCCCATAAATTTTAGCTAGGCCCTACCTTCACCACCTTCACTGGAGAAAACGTAGATTGTCTATGCCTACGTCTCAGAAACCCACAGGGGCAGTTCTACCCTGTCCTATAGGGTTGCTGTGAGTCAGAATCAACTTGATGCCAATGAGTTTGGTTTTGTTTTTACCTTCACTAGTTACTGAAATTTCACTGAGAAAAACCAGTAACATTCTAAATACCAAAATCAAAAGTCCATTTTTCAAGTAATAGAGAGGTCTTATGCCAGGTATAGTGTAATAATTGAATAAAACTTATGAAAATTATACATTTTATCTTTATAACAGTTTGAAAAGTATTATTACCCCCCTCTCACAAATTCAAATTAAGGCTCAAAATTACCCAAGACCATACAGTCAGTTAAGCCTGTATGATTATGTTGACATAATCTTATACACAAACAAGTGGAAACAGAGATCTGTTTTCACATACTGGCAATTTCCTGTGAATTCTGAAGATATATTTTGTTCCCAGTTTCCTTTCAAATTCTCCAAGCTTTACATCTATTTCACTATTTCACCATCCTCTACGCATCACTACTTCCTTATTTCACATTATCATCTGGACAATTTAATTTGCTCCCATATTTACAATTACATTCTATTATCATATTATTGTTTCTCAGGCTTTAAAAAAATTATAAACATCCCTCAATAAAATAATTTTTAAAAAAAAGAATAATGAGGGTAACAAATGTACAAATGTGCTTTATACAATTGATATATGTATGGATTGTGATGAGTTTTATGAGCCCCCCAATAAAATGCCTTAAAAATTATAAACATGTCTTGTGATTGCTCTGAAGTTCATATTTTTAATAGATTTTGACAACGAAATATTAAATGTTTGTTCAAATCAACCTCCTCCTTCCTCTCAAGATCTGATGACCTCTTCTGTCATCTGAGAATCAGTACTGAGTCTATATATCTTAAATCAATCTTTCACTGTTTCTCCCTCTCTCTAGCTCAGAATGCAGATAACTTCAGCTGTCTAATTTCATGATCGTCTCCCCATACCTTGGAAACAAAGCAATCATTTCCCTCAGTAAACCTGATCCATTTCTTGTGTTCTGCACTTTGGCTATCAGTCTACCTTGGTCAATGTTTTAAGGGTTTTATTTGCAAAAGGATGGTACTAACACTTAACTTTCTTGGGCTACTATGTAAAAATCAACCATTAAACAGTGCTTATTAGAGCAATGAGTTATTATGGAATACAAAATAGTACAACATACCATCCTAGTCCTCCTTAGGGAGTTTACAAGCAAAACAACTTCCCCAATTTTGTGTCTCTCTCTGTATGTGCAGCATTTTCCCATTTACAAAGCACTCGTAAATATTTTAAATTCTTACATTAGTATTATCATTCCCGTTTTACAAATCAGAAAACAGAATCAAAGTGATTAGGTAATGTCTCATTACCCAACCAAGTGATTGATCCAGAATCCAAACCTCTGGACTTGAGATGTCAAATCCCACTCCCTCTCGTTATGTTGACATCTCCGTATACAGAAATAAATGAAAACAGAAGCCTGTGCATGACAGGCGTCAAAGTAGCACGCCACACAGTCAAGTGACAAAGGGCATGAGCCCAGGCCCCTCTGGGTGCTCTGTTCCCGTCGAGGCCGTGGGCTGCCGGGCGGGACTCCGGCTCTCCCGCCCCCACGTCTCTCTCAGCCCCGTTGTCCCCTGCGGCCTGTCCTCAGTTGGCGGGCTCAGGTGCGATCGCGGGAAAAGCAAGCTCTGCCACCCGATGCGCCCTGAGCAGGGGTCACCGCGGTCGGCCCCGGCCCGGGCCCTGGGCCCAGACTGCGAGGGCTGCAGCCCGAGCGAAGCCTCCGGGACCGCGGCCAGTGGGAAATAGGCGTACCCGGTGGAGGAGGCGACCATGGGGCGCGCGATGCCGACAATTCTAAAACACGGGAACGAGACCGGTGGCAGGATAGCCAGGCCTCCAGCACCAACTGCATCCACTGGGATTGGCCGTCAGCAGGACCCCCGAAGGCTGCGGCAGGACCGAAGCGCGGGGCGGACTCAGCCGGGGTCAGAGCGCAGAGGGCAATCAACACGCCAGGAGACCAAGAGGGCGGAGACGCGACCAGTGGGGGCGGAGTCCCGGAGCGAAGGGGCGGGCACGAGGGGGCGGAAGAGCGGCACGAGGAGGCGGGCACTAGGGCCCCGGGCGCGCGCCGGAGGAAGCGGGCACGAGAGGCTCGCGGCTAGGAGAGCGAGGAGGCGTGCACGACGGAGGCGGGGCCAGGGGAGGCGCGCTCGAAGGGGCGGGGCGCCGCGCGCAGCGTGAGGGCGGGCGGGGCGCGCGTAGAGGCGCCGCGGCTGCGTGACGCGTTTTCAAATCTTCAACCGCCGCGGCCCTCTCTCCGGTGCTTTGCTCTTCTTCCTCGGCGCCTGGAAGCCAGGTCCGACCCCGGAAACTCGGTCGGAAGACTCGGCCTCACCACCGCACCTCGGTCGTCGTTGGCCGCGGAAGGTTCGAGGCCAAGTCCCTGTCAAAGGACAAGGAGAGCCGTGTTTTCGCGGCCGCCCGGCTGTCCACCATCTCCGGACCCAGTATGTAGGTGCCGGGCGGCTGCCATGAACTCTGGAGCCATGAGGATCCACAGCAAAGGACATTTCCAGGGTACGAAGCCCCTCCTCCGCCTGCAGGCCATTTTCATCTCACCTTCCTTAATGAGTGCTCCATTGGTTCCTTAAAGCGTCCACTTCTCCTTTCGTGCTAGTGCGCCGTTCGCCCTCTGTGCAGACCAGCCTTCCGTCCACGGTTTGCCTCACAAAGGGCCCGAGGCCGGACCAGGCCCCGGGCGCGGAAGCTGCGAGGAAACAATGTGGGCACCCCAGAACTCGGGGGCTGCCGACGCCCCGCAATTTCAGTACAGAAGGGCGCTTGTGGCTTTTCCCCTCGTGCACGGATGGGGCGGCGGGGTGGGTGGGTGTGTGTATTTTGGGTCTTTTGTGAAGCTTGTTTTCCTGCGCTCATAAAGTTTAGGAGTAGTGTATTTCAGACACAGTCCCAACATTATGGACAACTCGGGAAACAAGCAAATTTCCATTTCCTAGGGCTGACTTGAAGTATTCCAGCCCCCGCTCCCTATGTTTTTCTTTTTTATATGGCGCTTCCATTTACGAACAGATTGAGCTCACAAGTGATTTTAAAACAGTTCACGTTTCTCGGGTTTGTGTTCAGTGGAAATAAGAGTGAATGGTTCTTCAGTGAACCTCCGTGCTTCCTAACATATGGACAAACGGTAGATGAAACTAAAACTTGAATCGTGAGCCCTGGAGGGCCAAGTTCATTCTGAATAACAAGATTTTGCATATCTAGGTGTTATAGTATATTAGTTTTGAGTTTTCGACAGGATAGCAGATTCTCAACTATTTGTAACATGAATACACCCGTGGAATTTGCATTCCAAGGAGGGAAATGTTTATAAAATGTTTTGTGTAATTCTCTGCCTTCGTTAAAAAAAAAATACTTCCTCCTGATTGAAACTCATTGTAAAAAATAATGTAGAACCTCTTAAAATGTAAAAGGCTTTTTGCCTTTATCCCAAGTAGTACTTTAATATATTGAAAAGCTCACTACAAAATCCAAACCCACGGTCCTCGAGTTGATCCTGACTCTTGACTGTTAACTTGGTAAACTTTTAAGACATTCCCTCCCATGATGCTCTCTGTGAGTTGGTATTGACTTGACGGCAGTGAGTTTAATTTTTCTGAGTTTGTGATATGCTTATTGTACAGTATTTTTTAAACTGACCTTTTGTTTGTATAAAGCATGATTTAAGTTGAAACTTTTTAATAACAGGTGGGATCCAAGTCAAAAATGAAAAAAACAGACCGTCTTTGAAATCTCTGAAAACTGACAACAAACCAGAAAAATCCAATAATAAGCCACTTTGGGGAAAAGTATTTTACCTTGACTTACCTTCTGTTGCAATATCTGAAAAACTTCAAAAAGACATTAAGGATCTAGGAGGGGTAAGTCAAAACCATATACATATACTTTGACTAAAAAAGGTCTGGGAGTGCTACTAGTACTTTTAAATGCAGCAGTACATACACAATCATTTTGGAAAACTTGTAATTAGCCCAAGTTTAAAATTGTTACCAGTTCTTGTTATTGGTAAGGCGGGTAATGGGGGAAGATCTTTGTAATTTGTAGTCTAATGTAAAGCTCCCAAACTTTTAGAAACAAAACTCCCATATTCTAGTAGAACCAATGATTGTTACTTTGGTAAAATGCTGGCGTGTCCTCCAGGCAGCAGGAGCTCCTTGATATTAGCTTTTGAAGATTTAGTTACAATAGACTCCATGACCATGAGTTTGGCTTGGTTTGATATAAATTTGATACAAAAATATAAGCAGCACTTGTATAACAATAAGCATGTTGTTAGCCCAAGTTTAAAATTGTTACCAGTTCTTGTTATTGGTAAGGCGGGTAATGGGGGAAGATCTTTGTAATTTGTAGTCTAATGTAAAGCTCCCAAACTTTTAGAAACAAAACTCCCATATTCTAGTAGAACCACTGATTGTTACTTTGGTAAAATGCTGGCGTGTCCTCCAGGCAGCAGGAGCTCCTTGATATTAGCTTTTGAAGATTTAGTTACAATAGACTCCATGACCATGAGTTTGGCTTGGTTTGATATAAATTTGATACAAAAATATAAGCAGCACTTGTATAACAATAAGCATGTTGCTACAGGACACAGAAAAGCAGTTCAAATCATAGTGTTAAAATTGCTTTAAGGCAGTGGTTCTCAACCTGTGGGTCATGACCCTTTTGGGGATCGTCCGATTCATAACAGTAGCAAAATTACAGTTATGAAGTAGCAATGAAAATCATTTTATGGTTGGGGAGTCACCACAGCATGAGGAACTGTATTAAAGGGTCATGGCATTAGGAAGGTTGAGAACCCTTGTTTTAAGGGATATGCTCTTAACAGAAGGAATGTGTATATAGGGGAACAGAATTCTGTGTTAAGAATCTACAAAATTCTACTTCTGTCTTACATTGCACATTGATTGGATTGTTGTTGTTTCTGTTAGGGGCCAATGATTTTGAACACATATCAACCTTATGTGGCAGAGTAGAACCGCCTGCAGGTTTTTCTATACTGTGCTCTTTATGGTAATAAGTCTTTGTCCTTGAGTTGCTGCGTGGGTTCAAACTGCCAATTTTTTGAGTAGTGGCCAACCATTTAAACCTTTGTGCCACCGGAGCTCCTTGATTATATGATTAGGAAGTTATGAAATTTGGGCAAAATTCTGAGAATTTTTTTAAGATCAAGGGTAATCTTGGATGACCTTTATTAAGTAAGACTATTATGATTTTATTAATGTGTTGTCTTTTTAAAAGACTTTTATTTTGCTGGACTTCCCTAAGTCAACATCTTGGAGTAAATGTTTTCTGAGGAGATTCTTCAATTACAAATTAGAAATTATCTGGAGAATATATAACAAGTTTCCTGGAATTTCTTTATTTACCTTGTCTTTGAAGTCATTTTAACTACATTTTGCTATTAGTTTTTGTTAAAACTAAAGCTTTCCTGTGTGCTTGTAAAAACAGTAACAGGTATCATAATGACCATATGGATGTATTCCTAATTGGTTGCACTACCATTCAAGGGTGTCTTTTTTTTTTTTTTTTCAAGGGTGTCTTAATCTGGGTATAGACCTTCATTTTAGAATTGAAGTGCTGAGGTCCAGAGATATTAAATGATAGCCCTAATCAAAGCATGATTGATCTTTTGGTTCCCACACTAGCATAGCATTACTCCTTTCTGTTCTTCTAGCTACGTACACAAAGTTAACTGTTTTATGTAGTTTGACAGCCTTTTCAAAATTGATGAATCACCGACTATTTTTTTAGTCAGTAATTTTTAGATTTGTGTGACTGAGGTTCAAACATAATTGATAGAATGGCACAGGACCAAGTGGTGCTTCGTTCTGACATACATGGGGTCACTAAGAGTCGGAGTCAACGCGACAGCACCTAACAACTACAAATTGTTTGACCAGTGAAATTCGTCTTAAAACCTCGTACCTAGAAGTCCTACGCATGAAGACAGGGAAACTGCTGTACCGAAAGACTCGTGGAGTCTGGAACTGCTGTCTCTGCCTCTCCACCCATCCCAGTACAGTTATGGAGGGCCTTCCAAAACACCAAATTTTAAATTACCTGTCCAAGATAGGATTTTCAAAATTTTTTATTCTAAAATGGTTTCAAATGGACCAGTGAAATTAGGGAAACATATGATCAGTAATAGTTTTCAGATTTTCTTGCAAAACTGAATTTTTGACTGAATTTGACTTAGAAACTTTACTGAATTTCTCTTTTTAAAAATAATATATCAGATTGTGACACAGCATTATCTTCACTGAAATTCGATGATGTATATTCCCTAGGTCCTGTTTTCTTTCTCTAGTACATAAACTATAAAGAAAAATTGATCTCTATATACTAAGAATACTAAGATTAAACTTTAAGAAATATTAATTTAGTAATTTCTTGAAATCGTTTTTCATGTTAAATTTGAATTTTATTTTAAAGTACATAGGTCTATCCTTTTTATCATTTGCCTTGTTCTTCCCTCAACTCTTGTGTCAATTTGTCATACTGTGGTAGGTTTGATGTTGCTGTGATGTTGGAAGCTATGCCACCTGTATTTAAAATACCAACAGGATCACTTATGGTGAACAGGTTTCAGCAGAGCTTTCAGAATAAGACCAGACTAGAAAGAAGAGGCTGTTCACTCTGAGGGATCAGCTACTGCAAACCTATGAATAGAAGCAGAACGCGGTCTACTGTATGTACCAGAAGATAGATGACCCCCTCAGATTAGAAGACTTGCAAAATGTTATTGAGGGAAAAGCTGCCTCTCAAAGAAGAGTTGACCTTAATGATCCAAAAGGAACAAAGCTATCAGGACTTTCATGCACTAACACTAACTGGAAATTCATCCCATCAACTTGATGCCTAGTCATAGTGACCATGCAGAATAGGGTAGAACTGCCCCTATGAGTTTCTGAGACTGTAAGGCATGTCGAAGAACAAAGAGTTGCAAACATCCATTAATCTTAATGTGGCATGTAGGCAGTATGAATTTAGTTGATGTCCTGGGTAGCAGTGAGTTGAAATGGACTGGTGTTGACCCTTTTGAATTAGACAGTCATGTTTATTATGCAATGGATGAGAAATTCAAGAGGGATGGCATTGTATTCTCATCAAAAAGAATATTTCAAAATCTGTCTAGAACTACAATGCTCTCTGTGACAGGATAATGTTAGCCCACCAAAAAGGAAGACAGCTATTACTCAGATTTATACACTAGCCACTGAAGATAGTGATGAAGGAATTAAAGTAGTCAAGCATACAATTAAGCATGCAATTAAGATGTGTTGATAATTACTAATGATTGGGATGTGAAAGTTGGAAATTAAGAGAAAAGGTCTGTAGTTGGAAAATATAGCCTTAGTGATAGAAACAAAGTTAGCGATCTCATGATTGACCTTTGTAAGCCCAATGACTTCTTCATTGCAAATACCTTTTTCAGCAACATAAACAGCAGCAATACACATGGACTTCACCAGATAGAATACACAGGAAATCCCATTAACTATGTTTGTGGAAAGAGACAAAAGAGCTCAATATAATCATCCAAAATAAGTATATCCTACCTGAATTTAGAGACCATGGTAAATGGAGGAATGATTGAAGTTATCAAATGTGTTATGCTGGGTTGTCTAGAACAGGGATCAGCAAACTGGCTCTGTTAGTATGTACATGTGACTCTGAAGTAAAATTGAAAAAAAAATGTGAAAGGTAATATTCATATAATAATTATTTGATTTGTTTGTAAAAAATATATGCCTGGCTCTTGAATAATTTTTAAATTGTTGTGGGGTTCAGGATTGGCGCCTCCATCTCAAAATTGACCTCTGATCTAGAGAAACAAAAACAAGTGACATAAAAGTATAAGATAAAACTTTATATCAAGAGATAATTTTAGAGAACAGAAAAGTGGGTGAAGGAGACATTGGTCAGTGTAAGACATGAAAAAAAATTATAAATTATCAAGGGTTCATGAGGGGAGGGAGGTAGTGGGGGGGGGCGGAACCTGAGTAGCTGATACCAAGGGCTGAAGTAGAAAGAAAGTGTTTTGAAAATGATGATGGCAACAAATGTACACATGTGCTTGACACAATGTATGTATGTATGGATTGTGATAAGAGCTGTATGAGCCCCCAATAAAATGATTTTTTATAAAAAAAAAAAAAGATAATTTTATATCAAGAAGGCAGCCCAGTCCAACTCAAGTCCATGGGTCTGAAACCAGCTGGAACCCTCTTCAGACTCATGTAGCTCAGGCCAGTGGCAAATGGGAAGCAGGGAGATCATAGGCCGGTGGGTGCAGAGTCTTGTTAATCCAAGGTCAGTGGGAACATGACAGGGCAAAGCTTGAAGCTGGTCAGCAGCCCACCTGGCTACCCCAGGAAGTAGATAGTGTCTTAGCTAGGAGGAAGGCAAAGGACCCAAAAGGATTCGACTCTGCTCATTCTCTTTCATAAACAAAAGGCCACACCTTAAAGGAGGTATCCTCAGGCTTTGACCAGATTGATAGTTTGGTTTGACTCCTCCCCTTATCCAGGACTATCTTCTTGACACTCCTAACTATCACATCTAGGATTTCATTTTGCTTGGATACACAGTACTCTTGGAAGCTGCAAAGAAATCAAAATGATGTATTGCATTGGCAATCTACTGCAGAAGACTTCTTCAAAGTAATGAAGAGCAAAGATGTTACTTTGAAAGCAAAGACGCACTTGACCCATGCGATGATATTTTAAATTGCCTCATGTGCATGTGTAAGCTGGCTATTTAGGAGTAGGTATATTTTAGTTGATGAAGAATGTTGAATGTTCTATGGGCTGCAAGAAGGTATGAATAGAAGTGCAGCCAGTGTGCTCCTTAGAATGGAAGAAGACAAGTCTTCATCTTAAGGATCTTGGACATGTAATCAGAGTACAAAAACCAAATGAGACTTGCCGCCATTGATTCTGGTTCCCTACACAACAGAGAAGAGCTGCCCGGTAGATTTTCCAGACTATAAAATTTTACAGAGGTAGAAAACCATCTTTCTCCTGGAGAGCATCTTATGGGTTCAACTGCTGCCCTGTGGCCATCAGCCCAATGTATAACCCACTATATTACCGGGCACATTAAGAGGAGTGACCAGTCCCTGACAAAGGACATACTTGGTAGAGTATAGGAAAAAAGGGGAAGACCAGCTGACGGCTACATCAATGGGCCCAAACATAAGAGTTATGAGAATAGCACAGGATTGGTGTTTTGTTCCATTGTACATAGGTTTCTTATGAGTCAAAACCATATTGGCACAACATCATCATCTTGCTCTTTAGATAATGTAATGCTCTTTAGATAGTGGCATTGCTTTTTGGCTTAATTGTACTTTTTATGTTTTACTTTCTCTAAAAACCAAACTCACTGCCATCAAGTCATTTCTGACACATAACAACCCAATAGGACAGGGTATCTCTTCACCTGTGGGTTTCTCAGACTAACTGTTCACTGGAGTAGAAAGTTCTCCTCCCACAGAGACTGGTGGTTTTGAACTTCTAACATTGCTGTTAGTAGCCTAAATAGTAAACACCATGCCACCAAGGCTTTTAATAGTTCATTTTTCTGAAAAGTGTATATCTGATAAACTCAGCCACTGTTAACACAGCAGTGAATTCTGAAATAATAATGGAAGTAGCTTTAAATAGTGGCAAGGAGACTTCCCCTTCCTTCCCACATCCATTGAAATAAATTCTTACTCCTAGCAACTGTACTTGGGTTTCTGAGGCTATAATTTTTTAAAATCATTTTATTGGAAACTCATAACATTCCATCCATTGATTGTATCAAGCATATTTGTACATATGTTGCCATCATCATTTCCAAAACATTTTCTGCTTGAGCCCTTGGTATAAGCTCCTCTTTTTTTCCCCTCCCTCTCCCACCCTCCCACCTTTATGAATCCTTGATCAATTATATATTATTATTATTTCATATCTTACACTGTTTTCTTCCTTCACCCATGTCTGTTTGGTTTTTTTCTCCTTCGGGGTGGGGGGGGCAGCTATATATCCAACTTCCCTTCTCCCTCCACGGCCGTCCCCCTAACCTCATGATATCTCTACTCCCACTACTGTACCTGAGAGGTTTATCCTGAATTCTACATGTTGAGAGCTTTTATCTGTTCTCCTGTCCAGCCAGGTTTGTAAGGTAGAACTGGGTCAGTGTAGTTGTGGGGAGGAAACATTCAGGAACTAGAGGAATGATGTGTGTTTTGTTGGTGCTATACTGCACCTTGGTTGAATGATCCCTTTAGATTCCTAAGGGGGGTGGGGTGGCGGGGGGATATCCAGTTGTCTACAGATGGGCTTTCAGTCTCTACAACCCTCCTCGTTCGCATCAATATAGTTGTTTGTTTTGGATCTTTTGATACCTCCAAGGGTATAAATTTTTATGGGAGCCGATAGCCATGTTTTTCCCCTGTGGAGCAGGTGGTGGTTTTGAACTGCCAACCTTGTGGTTATCAGCCCAAGTAATAGCAGTTATAAAGAATAAGGATATGAAGGAGCCCGTGAAAGGTTAAACTTTGAACTGCTAACTGTAACGTTGGCTGTTAAAACATACCAACTATACCAAGGGAGAAAGGTGAGGTTGCCTGCTCCTGTAAAGATTTACAGTCTTGAAAACCCTAAGGAGCAGTTCTTTGCCTTCTAGTATCACTAAGAGTCAAAATCAAACTCAAAACTCATTGCTGTTAAGTTTGATTCCAACACATAGTGAATCTGTAGGACAGAGTAGAACCTGCCTCCTGTGGTTTCCAAATCTTTGCTTTCTTTACTGGAGTAGAAAGCCTGGCATTCTCCCTGAGAGCACTGGTGCGTTGGAACTGCTGAGCTTACTGTTAGTAGTCCAACATGTAGTCCACCACATCACCAGTGAGCACAAAGTCAAAGTATAAATAAGACACTACACATGGTATCACAATGAGTCAGTACTACTGGCAAATAACAACATAGCTGATAGGCTGTGTACATGTTTGATTTTCATAATGTGGTAGCAAGGGTATTTTAATGTTACTTGATTGCCAGGAGATTAGACTTCTATTGAAAAATTGAACTCCGGAAGTTTATGTGAAGTAGAAAGGATTTGGTGTGTAAATTGGGTACTTCACTCATTTATATACTGCCTGACCCTTGCAGGCATTTGTGTTTTCAATATCCAGAATAAGTAAACATGGATACTTAGTGACGAGTTGGTGAAAATGAATGTTGCTCAGAAAAATAAGTAATGATTTGTACTTACGTAAATGGCCATTAGTCTTAGCAGCAATATCTAGTCAATAGTAGATGAATTTAACTTACCTTTTATATAATTTCTCGTTTTATTTTATTACCTCTGTTGTCATGGAGAAATTGTATATAAACGATATATTGCTGTTTAAAATAATTTTAGAAGGCTTTGTTTTAGTTATTATTTCCTGTACCTGAATGGCTGTGATCTTCAGTAATATTAACTTTAGTCCATAGGTTTATAATTTCAGATATTTAGCAATAGTTTTCAGATATTTTAATGGGGAATATCTTCCAACAATGCTAAGGACAAATTTCCCTCAGGTAGATGTTATGGATAATGTAGCTATTTCAATTTAAGTAATCTGATTAAATTAATTAAATTGAAAATATAAAGTTTAGATGCTCAGTAACCATAGCCACATTACAATTACATAGTAGCCACATGTGCCAAATTACTAGCATGTTATTTCATAAAGTAGTACTTCAGAGCATAAACATGTCAATAACTATTCACATCTGGTTCTTATTATTGATACAAAACCCTTAGCTTCTTTTTGGCTCAGTTTTCTGTAAAATGAGGATTATATTAATACTAGGGAGTTGTTATGTGGATAACACTGATTAGAATATATAAAGTATCTAAAAATGTCTTATACATGCTAGTACAAGCGTTATGTTGCTGGAGCTCTTATTGAACAGTATATAATAGTATATATATATCATCAAATTACAAGATAGTAAATCTAACTTTGTAATCCTACATTGTGCCTAGTATCTGAAGCAATCTAAAGATTTTATAACTTCCTCTAAAATACTTTAATTTTCCTTTTCTCCAGCGAGTTGAAGAATTTCTCAGCAAAGACATCAGTTACCTTGTTTCAAATAAAAAGGAAGCTAAAGTTGCACAGACCTTGGGTCGAATTTCTCCTGTACCAAGTCCAGAATCTGCATATACTGCAGAAACCACTTCACCTCATCCCAGTCATGATGGGAGTTCATTCAAATGTCCAGACTCCGTAAGTATCTTTAAAAGCACTTAACTTGAGCAGGCTGACAGTAGTGGATTTCACTTAGGGAGAAAATATTACCTGTATTCTAGATGACGTTTGTCAATCATGAATACTGTACCTATCTTACAGAACGATAAATATGCGCTAATATGATTTATTTATATAGTCATACCCTGTATGCACTAAGGATATCTCTTAATTTTTAGAGTAATTTGCAACTAAAATACAAAAAGTAACAGCAGACATTTTAAAGAGATAAAACAAACTTTATTGTTGCAGAGAGAGAAGTGAGTAACCTATTACTTACGTGCCAAATCTAGCCCTCTTGTTCAGCCTGCAAGCTTAGCATGGTTTTTATGTTTTTAAATAAATGGTTGGAGGAGGAAAATTAGAAGGCAAATATTTCATGACGTGTAAATTATATCTATACATATATATATAATCATTTCATTGAGGGCTCTTTTTTTAATCGTTTTATTGGGGACTCATACAACTCTTATCACAATCCATACACACATCAATTGTATAAAGCACATTTGTGCATTCATTGCCCTCATCATTCTCAAAACATTTGCTCTCCACTTAAGCCCCTGGCATCAGCTCCTCAACTTTCCCCTCCCTCCCCTGTCCCCCTCCCTCATGAACCCTTGATAATTTATAAATTATTATTTTGTCAAAGCTTTCCCTGTCTGACGTCTCCCTTCACCCACTTTTCTGTTGTCCGTCCCCCAGGGAGGAGGTTATATGTAGATCCTTGTAATCGGTTCCCCCTTT
>NW_022103920.1:54039401-54044118 GCF_000313985.2 Echinops telfairi
TCTTCTTTTTTGTTTTTTTTTAAGACTAGTCAAGTGCAGTAGTGAGGGGGGGTAGACAAATAGGTCGACCAGTAATTGACTGTAAGCAATCGTTGTGAGATCTCACTACCTTCGGACCAGCCGGCTCAGCCTTCAAGCCTTTAAGACCCCAGATGCTATATCTTTTGATAGCCAGGCACCATCACCTTTCTTTACCATATTTGCTTATTCACCCACTTTGTCTTCATTGATTGTGTCCGATAGGTGAGCATCGTAGAATGCCAGTTTAGTAGAACAAAGTATTCTTGCATGGAGGGGATACTTGAGTGGTGGCCCAATGTCCATCTGCTACCTCAATACTAAACCTATAAATATAAGCACATAGATCTGTTTCCCCATCCTCATGCATAAATATATTTACATATGTACATGCCTTTATTTAGATGCCCTTTGCCTCCTAGCTATTTCCTCTATTTTCTTTGACTTTCCTCTTGTCCCACCATCATGCTCAGTCTTCATTTGGGTTTTAGTAATTCCTCTTGGTTACATTACCATTAAACATGCCCTACCAGGCCTCCTACACCCTCCCCCCGGAACGTTAGGTCCCATTGTTTTCTCCTCCAGATTGTTCATCCAGCCTATCTTATTTAGACAGACCTGCAGAGATAATAACCTGCACAATAACATGCACAAAAACAGCAAGACCAAGCAACAATATACAACAAAAGAACAATAACAACAAAACAACAAGAAAGAAAAGCTTGTAGTTAGTTCAAGGACTGTTTGTTGGCCAGTCCAGTCTGTTGGGGTACTACCCCCTGGCCCCAAAGTCCACCTTAAGCATTGCCTTGGGACCTTGCCGCTCAGTTCCCTTGCTGTTCTGTTGCACTCCCTTAGTCTTTTGCCTTGGTTTGTCTGGATCAGATCAGGCGCAATTCCCACACTGTGTCTCTGGTGTTGTCCCCTGTCGGGTTGTGGGTCAGTGAGGGACGTTGTGTCTCATAGTGGGGCCGACCACGTGGTCCTCTCTGTGGACTAGCTGCTCTAATCGGGAACATTGTCCTCAAGGTCTGGTGGGCCAGGATGTGCTTCACTCTTTCCTCTCCCCCTTCATCTGCCCCCGTCCCTCTCCCTGAGCTGCAAAGTCAGTGCAGTCCTTTGAAATAAATTCTTCTGGGGGGAGGGGCAGGTGTCCATGTAGTAGTTGGGATTGGGGCTCGCCCCGTTATTGAGGGTTCTTATCACAGCTCTTATCACAATCCATACATACATTCATTGTGTCAAGCACATTTTTTTTACATATGTTGCCATTATCATTTTCTTTGTTTTTTTCTTGTTAATCATTTTATCGGGGACTCATACAACTCTTATCACCCTACATACATACATCAGTTGTGTAAAGCACATTTGTACATTCGTTGCCCTCATCATTCTGAAAACATTTGCTCTCCACTTAAGCCCTTGGCATCAACTCATTTTTCCCCCTCCCTCCCTGCTCCCCACTCCCTCATGAACCCTTAATAATTTATAAATTATTACCATTATCATTTTCAAGACATTTTCTTTCTACTTGAGCCCTTAGATGTAAATTATATTAAATTCAATTTCCTTGTCCATAAATAGAATTCTATTAGCCATATCTGTCACATATATCATCTGTGGCTACTGCAAAGATAGAATTGAATTTACTATAGAGACCAAATGGCATGTAAAACCTATAAAGTATACTATCTGGCCCTTTATAGAAAATGTTTGCCTGCTCATGTGTTAAAATTACTGACACTATATGCCTCCTACTCCATTGTCAATGCATAAGAAGATACATGGAAGGACAAATTGATTCGTTGGGTGTGTGAAGAACCAAAGATTAAGAAACAAAGTTCTCTATTTGTCTGCCTTTTAGATTGAAATGTAATTTTTATTTTAAAGTATCCTCAGTTTATGTACTCTTGCAATTAGGGAAGCAGAATTCGAGAAGAAAAGAAGTGCATGAGTGCATCACTTGAAAAAATATATGATGGCACTGCAAAAAGTTTGTGGAAAAATGGAATTTAAAAATAATAGAATTTTTTGGTAAACTTTTAAAGTTCTCCATATAATAAACCAAACTCACTGCTATCAAGTCAATGCTGACTCATAGTGTCCTATGTCTTCCCCCCACCCCCACCCCCCCTCCACCCATTGTTTTGAGACTATCTTTTTATGGGAGTAGAAGACCTAGTCTTTCTCAGAGCTACTGGTAGTTTCGACTGCCGACTATGCAGATTTCAGCCCATTGGGGAACCCCCACCACTACCAGGCCTCCATAGAACAGGAGAGGAAAAAGCCAAAGAGAGAGAAGACCAAGGGCAACGTCCATAATATTCCAGCCAATGCTTTTGGGCACAGAGAGGCAGTTTACATCAATGACAGGTTTCAAATTTTTTGGTGCTCATAGTATTTCAACTACTTTTTTCTCATGTTTTATTTAAAAGCAAAGTGTACAAAAACAGTACAGAAAATTTAGATATTCATATCCTTAAACCTTCAGTTTGGTAATATATTAAAATAAAAGCTAGCATTTTAAGTATAGGTACAAGATTCCAGTAGAACCTTACTATTTTATTTTTCACTTATCTTTTAGGTCTCTTTCAGTTCTGTGTAGTAGCTCTACAAAAAAAATAATGAAGCATATAGTTTAGTAAAAAACTTTATTATAAAGATCTTAAAGAAATCACTTTTTCCAATAGTCAAAAGGCCCATAGAAATAAAATTTATTTATTTTAGCTATTTAATCTGTTCTCCAAAAATTTTTTTAAGTACTCTAATTTTTCATAATTTAAAGTTTATTTACTTGTTTTCTGATCTTGCTGTAGGTGTGCCTCAGCAGGGGAAAATTACTAGCTGAAAAAGCCATCAAGGATCATGTAAGTTGAAATGATAAAAATTCTAGTGGAAATTATAGATATTCTTGAAAACATCCATCCCTCGTTGTTTTTGTTTTTTTAATAATTAAAGGCTAAACTTTCTTGGAGAAACATCTCCATCTTGTGGCTTTTAAAAATATTACTGGAGACTTCTGAAACTTGTGGTGGCTTTGTACTTTAAAATAATTTCTTAAACTTACCCTGTAATGTGCATTAAATAGTTAAGAACTTGAATACAATAAACAGGACTGATTTTAGAAGTTAAAAAAGATTTTAATGTAACTTCTGTAAGGTTTGTTCTGAATAACAGCCTATCTGACAATAAATATTAAGTAATTGAATATGACTTTGTTCAAATTTATCATTAAAATACTGATTTTTCTAGCAAGTATCAAACTTTGTTTTTGCATTTACAGGATTTTATTTCTTCAAATAGTATATTATCAAATGCGTTAACATGGGGAGTAAAAATTCTTCATATTGATGGTAAGGGTTTTATTGTTTTTTGACAGTGTTTGTTACTTATCTTTTATCCATGTTCCTCACCTTAGATAGTAAGAATTCTGGTATCCAAGGATACCTATAGTAATAATTTCTTCATCAAATTCAATATAGTTATAAGAAATAGCAGTGTTTATAACTGACAAAGCAAAAAATTTTAATCTCAGTCCTTTTTCTTTCAATAAAGACCTTAGATACTATATTGAAAAAAAGAAAAAAGAAGTGTATTTACTCAAGAAGTCAAGCACTTCCATGAGAGATGTGGTATGTCTTTCCTTAATTTTATACTAATTTTTAAGTGTCTCATCATTGTAAGGTTGTTAGTTTTATTTGAAGTGAATATATATTTTAAGTAGGTTGTGAAAAGCTATGTATGTATATTGTGAATCCCATAACAACTACAAAGCAAAACTGAAAACAGATGAAGCTCAGAGTCATTTGATAACTCTTTAAATAAACAAAAAAGAGGAAAGGGAAGAATGAAGGAATAAATTTAATACTAAATTGTAAGGTTTAAGTCCAGTCATTATCAATAATTTCGTTAAGCCTAAATCAATCGTAGATAACAATGAAAAGACAGAGATTGCTAGATTTTAAAAGGACAATCAAATACTATAAGAAACATATAATATAAGGGCAAATATGATATAAATAGAAGGATATCCGGAGATAAACTATACCAACACTAATTAGAAGAAAGCTAGATTGTATAAATATATCACACTAAACTTCAGAATAAAGAATATTACTAGGGGAAAAAAAGAATATTACTAGAGTCTAGTTAAGGGGAACTTTATACAATAATATGTAACAATCATCAAAAAGATAATAAAATACTGAATGTAGCATACTTAAAAACAAGTTTCAGAGCACATGAATCAAGAACTGAAAGCATAAAATAGACAAACCCACAAATCTAGTAAGTTACTTCACATTCTTGATTGAGTTAATTTTTTTTTGAGAGTTTAAGAGAGAGCTTTATATCAAAGACCAATTGTATGTTGAGAACACATCCAAGCCCAGTCCAGATCAAGTCCATAAGTCTGTTATTAGCCCATATGTCCATACTAGTCTGTACATTTCTCTTTGGACTCACAGCATATTCAGTGATGATGAGTGCAGGAAGATCACAGGCCAGTGGGTGGAAAATCTTGTAGGTACCATATCAGTGGATGCATCGGTTGAGTTGATTTTTAATAAAAATTTTCTCCCATAAAACTTAATTATTACTTATACAGTGAACCCTCGTTTATCGCGGTTAATCGGTTCTAGACCCTACCGTGATAAATGAAATTCCGCGAAGTAGGATTCCTTATTTGTAAATCAAATAT
>NW_022103920.1:54046163-54062738 GCF_000313985.2 Echinops telfairi
TCCGATACGTAGCGATGCAGACAGAAGCGTGTACAGTATGAGCCAATCAGTGGCAGTAATGACAGCATGCACTGTTAACGCAAAAACCGCGATAGAGTGAAGCCGCGGAAGTAGAAGCACGAAGTGGCGAGGGTTCACTGTACAGAATTTCCCCCAATTGTTTTTATCTTGAGGATATTGAAATTGTAGTTGCTGTTAGACATTGTTCTTTCAAATACAGTATTTTTACTATATTCCATTTTTTATTTTTAAGGGGAAACGTGTTTGTACTCAGAAAACAAAAGGTAAGTATTTTAGTATCCTAAGATCTATTTGGTTTGTTTTCCAAAAGTACAATAAATCCTATATAGGTCATATTAAAAAAAGTCACTTGAAGAAGTCTGAAGTGATTATTCAGAGGTTCTTTCCTTTATTCTGAATATGGGTGACCCTTATGGCTGTCAGGAGAAGAAAGCAGCTTATGGATATCTTCCAAATAATGTTTTATTAAAAAGAAAAAAAATCATTGAATTATAGAAAACCCCAAATATCAAAATATAGTTGTAAATTTTTAAAAATTATTTTGTAGAGCGCATTTAGTGGTACTGTGGAATACACACGGGCTGAGAACTACAGAGTCAAAAGTTCAAGTCCACCAGTTGTTCTATGGGAGAAATATGAGACTGCTCCCATGAAGATTTACTATCTCAAAAACCTTACGGAGGAGTTCTCAGTCCTGAATGATCAATCTTAATGGCTTGAGTTTGGTTTATAGGGTCACCATGAGTCAAAATTGACTCAATGGTGTGAGTTTGGTTTGGTATAAAGGGATATAGATAGTTCTTTATTAACATGTTAAATACAAGTTTGAGTAGTAAGTCTAATTATTAATGCAATTTTGAACTGAGATGGAGTATTTACAATAATGAATACATATGTAATAAATTGCTGTTTCTATGCTATCAATGTTCCAAGCATTGCTAATACTGATGTGATGTTATTTATATATTCATAATTAAAAATGTTAAATGTCAGGATAGAAACAACGTTTGTTATTTTGGAAATGGGAAATGTTGGAAAGCAGTTAAAATTTCAAAGGGGGTGCCTAAGGTTTTTTTGTTCTAAGTATTTTAAAAAGTAAAAGAATTCTGTGTTTATAAGCACTTAATACATTGTTTCTTATTTTTTAAAAGCAGGTAGACTTAAAAAGCCTTTTGTAAAGGTAGAAGATGCATGTCAGTAAGTACTAAGTCTGATTTGTATGACTTAAGTATAATGTAAGTCTCAGAAGAGAAGCCTATTGATTTCTATTGCATGTTTAAGATTTTGGATAAATTATGTGATTCTGAATCGTATGACTAAAATTTGTTTCCTTTCATGATAGAGAATCTCATATATTTGTCTTTTTATTCTTTTAGACTTTATAAACCGTTTTATCTTCAGTTGAGCAACATGCCCTTTATAAATTACTCTGTCCAGAAGCCCTGCAGTCCATTTGACGTGGATAAGCCCTCTGGCATCCAAAAGCAAACTCAGGTTAAACTAAGGTTGGTTTTCTCAAATAATCGAAACAGCTCACTGCCACTCAGCAACCCTGTAGGACAGGGTAGAACTGACCTTGTGGGTTTCCAAGACTAATTCTTTAATGGCCCAACAAGGAATCACTATGCCACCAAGGCTCCTTCTAAATGGAATATTGTTCAGAATAGCATCTTTGTAAGCAAGCATTTGCAATGGTACCCTTTGCGTGCTATGGTTACACTTTGTGCTATGATCTACAAGGTAAGCTGTTTGAAACCACCAGCTGCTCCACAGGAGAAAGATGGGCTTTCTAGGAGGAGTTTCAATCTTGGAAATTCATAGGGTCAGTTAGTTTGACCCTATCCTAAATGGTCCCTTTGAGTTGGCATCAACCCAGTGGCAACCATTTGTTTTTTTAGTTCCATACTGTGTGTGCGTGTGTGCGTGCGCGCACGCGCACTTGTCCCTACTCACTATTTTACTATTCTAGCTGATTTTCATCTCATATTTTTCTATTACTCTTATTCAAAATTTAAAACCTGTGAGTAATATTTGGGCACTTTGATGGAGGCACTTGAATATAAACATGTGGTTTTTCTCTTAAGATCTGAAATGTTCTCCAGATAGCTTTAAAATTCATTAATTTCATTACATTCCTAGTTAGCTTATTAGAAATTTTGCTAATAAAAATCTCAAATCAAATTCCTACAGATTCAATAAACTTTATAAAATATTCTTCATTTCTATTATTAGAATCCAAACAGATGGTAATAAATGTGATGGAACCCCACTTCAGGTCCATTTGAAAGAGAAGAAAAAAAAAGGATATTGTGAATGTTGCTTGCAGAAATATGAAGATCTCGAAGCGGTAAATGTGATTTTTATTTTATTAGTGGTTACCAGGCATGAAATGGAAAGTAGGTGTTAACAGTGATGAACACTGTTTACTTGATTAAGGTAGAGTTGCACGATCAATTATTGTAATTGTTGTCAATAAGTTGTACATCTGTAAAAAGTTAATTTAGCAAAAGTTGAGTGATACATGCATTTACAACAGTGACCCAAACTCACACAAAGAGCAGCTGCTGAGGCTATTTGTGTGCCACCATACATAGTATGGTTTCTTGATTCGGAAGCCTGATTTTATGATTTTATGGGTATCCATCCAGTCATGGTTTTATGGGTGTCAGTAAATTGGCCTGATAACTTGTTTAGTGCTTCTGTTTTACAGTTCCTGGGGTCTTAAAAACCTGTAAATGGCAATCCACAACACAGCAATTGGTCTCTATTCACCTAGGTTCTTTGCACACTGAAAGAATTCACACTGAAGCACGTTTTGTAATCCAAGTGAGTTTATATGAAGGATAGGACAAGCTTCAGGTTTTACAGCCTCAAAAGGGTACATGCTAATTCTGGAAAGCATGCCAAGCTGTGCAGAAGCCATGCTGGGGTTCACAACTGAGCACGAACAACCACATGGAACTGAGGCTGGTGAGTTCCAGGAGGCCAAAAGCCCAAGAACCCTAAAGGCTAAGAGCATGTGGGCCAATAGGCTGGGGCCCCGAGTAGGCTTGGAGCGGCACATTTGTGTCTGCAGGGGAGGGAAACCCTCATCCTCCAGCTGTCGCTGAACCAGGAGAAGGGTAAGAGGTGTAAATAGGCTTTTTTGGAAGGGATTAATGTTTCTAAAACTGAGTAGTATTTACTATTTAAATTGTGTGTGGTTTACAATTTGATAATATGTAAATTATTTGGGCAAAAATATATTAAAAGTTAGAAACCCTACTATGTGCCAGTCACTTCTGTACTAACACCATGGAACAAATGAAACCAATTCTTTGTCTTCGTGAATATTACTTTTTATGAAAGGGGTTGGGGTAGATGCAATCAAAACATAAGTTACACAAGAGAACTTCAAAAGTTTGTGGAAAATGGAATTAAAAATAGAATTTGTTTATGAACTCTTTTAAGCCCCCTCATATGAAAAACAAACAAACAGTTGGAATAGTGGTATTTCTATTTGTTCAAATTAGACAAGGAATACCTAACTGATAGAGTACCATTTAAATTGGAGAGCTGGTACACACACACATTGACACTATTGCGATGTACACACACTCCTCTGTTTATTCTACAAGCAACATTTCATCTTCATTGCTGTTGTTTTTAGGTGCCGTTGGGTCACTTGTGACTCATAGTGACATTCTGTACAACAGGACAAACACCCTCTGTCCTGCGCCAGCCTCACAGTTGTTCTGACGTCTGAGCCCATTGATCCAGCCACTGTGTCACTCTATCTTGTTGAAGGCCTTCCACTTTTTTGGTATTTTGCATTAGACCTCTTATTTATGTGTTAATATTTTTGTTTTTTTGTTTTTTTTAATACAAGGGGGTATCCCCAAAACACATCATTTTTTTTCTATGTATTTTTTTTTTTTTACAAAACAACCTTCTCACCTTCAAAGTACTCTCAATTACACTTAATACATTTGTCAAATCTGTGATTCCATTCTTGGAAACAATTTTCAAACTCATCTGTTTGGATGGCTGGCAACACCTCCCTTGTTTTTTTCTTTCTTTTTTTTTTTTTAAACATTTATTAGGGGCTCATACAACTGTTATCGCAATCCATACACACCTCAATTGTGTAAAGCGCATTTGTACATCATTCTCAAAACATTTTCTCTCCACTTAAACCCCCGACATGGTAAGGGTCATAGTGTAAAGCTAGGGGACAGCCATTTGGTAGCAAGCAAGGTCTTCTTTACTTATATAACACCAACTCCCTGAATGGCAGCATCTTCTCAATTCTAGAAAATGAAGGACATTTATTATTAAACTAATTTTAGAAAATAAAGACTAATTATTGGTAACCTAATTTAATTAGAATATTAGTATATTTTATTATCAGTTTAGTAGTTGCCCTGAGACCCAAATTTGGACAGTGAGTAATTTGAAATTTCTTAATATAGCGCTTCCATACATTTCTCTATAACCCCCACCAAATTATTATGTGTGACCATGCAAACAAAGTACAGGGGCCTCTAACTTGGGAATTGGTCAGTTTTGCCATTCTCCTGGCTGTAAGGATAAGGCAATTTAGAAGCAGGAAGAGAAAGAATTTCTAGGACCATCGAGGAAGAAGATTCGCCCGGGAACACTTTCAAAATCCCTGCCTGAAGTGGCAGGGGCCACCCCATGCCGAGACGAGAGGCCAAAGCAAAGAGTTGAGGAGACGGAGCAGAGGAGCAGAGCCAAGACCATATGACCGGGACACTATGACGCTGTGAAACTGAGTCGGAGCAGTGTGTTGGCTTCCTGACGGATGGAGGCAAAGGCCAAGGGACCACATGACGGAGACGCTGAGAAGCAGACACAGAAAGAATTGGCTGCTGGCAGAGAAGGGGTGTTGCTGTGGGCCAATGACTTTACCCTTCGTGTGTTCCGATCCTAGTTTGTAGTAATCCGTTACCTTCCCTAATAAACCCCCATAATTTGGGGAAAAAATTTAAAAAAATAAAAATAAAAAATAAATTGGAGAGCTGGAAGGATAGGCAAAACTTAAGCAGAGAGTAAGAGCCAGACTGTTTGGGTTTGAATCTTGGCTTCCTGTCTGTGTTCCCTAAGAAAGGGTTAGCAGTTATTATTAGTTGAATTACTAAAATTTAACATGGTAGAGAGGTTTGCTTTGATGTTTGGCTTTGGTAGAAGGTGGTAGGGAGGCTAAGTAGAGGAATAATACTTTAAAATATCTGATTCATAAACTGTTTCTGTTTTTAGACTCTAAATGAAGTTTTATTATTTTATAACCCAAAAGATAAGTATTTTATTTTGTTTATGTAATAATGGAAAAAAGAAACATGGAGAATAACTAATTGTTTTTCATCAGAAGTTAAAATATTGTACCAATACTTTGGTTTCTCCAAAATCATTTGAAAATTGTAATTATAGATTTATCCTGAATTTTCACTTTGCTGTTAAAACAACTAACAGTTTAGAAAATGGTGAGCATAAAAAATAAAAACTTAGCTACTGATTGCCAAAAAAAGGAAAATTGGCAAAAGTAAATGTTGAGATATATATTCTTAGAAAACTTTTTTTAAAAACAGTTATATGCATATTCTTAGTTGCTAAGATTAAATATTTTTTTTATTTATTGAATTTTACCTTACACAGTAGCTTGGTTCTGCCTATAATGATGGCATTTATTTAATTTTCTTTTAGTGCCAGGCATAAAGCATTAGTAGAGGTGTATCTTATGATGTGGCAGAGAAAAAAATTATCAAGCAATAGCAAACATTTATTTGCTAGTGTTAATGAGTGTCAGAAATATGGGTGTACAAGGTAATGGCCATAATAAGGTTTCTTGACTTAGAATGAGGATCATAGAAAGCCCAGATGATGAAGTGACATTGATCTCTTGGATGAGTAAGAGCTAGGTGGTAATAGAAGGGCACTACACAAAAGTTGGAGATTGTTTTACTTTTTTTTTTTTTTAAACATTTTATTAGGGGCTCATACAACTGTTATCCCAATCCATACACGATTGTTTTACTTTGTTAATATTTTCTCTTCTAATAGCATGAGTAGATTAATCTAAATTAATAGATTTTTAAATTAAAAATATCTTGTATATGTTTATCATTACAAAGCACTATTAGTTATATGTCAAATTATTTTGAGTGTAAGATTATATATATTTTCCTAAATATTGTGGAGGCTTTTTGTGGCCATTGCTGAGTTTGGTGTTTAGAAATAGAATCCCATAATAAACTCTTAAAACTTATGTGATGCGCTGAAGACAAAGCGGGTGCATAAGCAAATGTGGCGAAGAAAGCTGATAGTGCCCGGTTGCCAAAAGATATAGCATCTGGGGTCTTAAAGCCTTGAAGGTAAACAAGCATCTATCTAGCTCTGAAGCAATAAAGCCCCCATGGAAGAAGCATCCCAGCCTGTGTGATCACGAGGTATAGAAGGGATCAGGTATCAGGCATCATCAGAACAAAAAATCATGTCATAGTGAATGAGGAGGGGAGTATGGAGTGGAGACCCAAAGCCCATTTGTAGGTCACTGGACATCCCCTTACAGAAGGTCTCAGGGAGGAGACAAACTAGTCAGGGTGCGATGTAGCACCGACAAAGCATACAACTTTCCTCTAGTTCCTAAATGCTTCCTCCCCCCACCACTATCATCCCAATTCTACCTTACAAATCTGGCTAGACCAGAGGATGTACACTGGTACAGATAGGAACTGGGAACAGGGAATCCAGGACAGATGATCCCTTCAGGACCAGTGGTGAGAGTGGTGATACCGGAGGGTGGAGGAAAGGTGGGGTGGAAAGGGGGAACCGATTACAAGGATCTACATATAACTTCCTCCCTGGGGGACGGACAACAGAAAAGTGGGTGAAGGGAGACATCGTACAGTACAAGATATGACAAAATAATAATTTATAAATTATCAAGGGTTCATGAGCGGGAAGCGGGGAGGGAGGGGGAAAATGATACCAAGGACTTAAATGGAGAGCAAATGTTTTGAGAATGATGAGGGCAATGGATGTACAAATATACTTTACGCCATTGGTGTATGTATGGATTGTGATAAGAGTTGTTTGAGGCCTTAATAAAACGATTTTTAAAAAAAAAACCGATGCTAGGGAAACAATATGAGGCTTCCAAGGTCATCCTGGCACAAGACTATAGCTGTATAATGCCTACAAGCCAAAAGACGGGGTAGAAATCTAGCTAGGAGTTTTCACCTATGCAGAGAGGATTTTTGTTTTACGTGAGTTTAATCCCTACAAACTGAATTTTTATTTTCGATGAAGACTGAGAATAACTTCTGTGTTCTTGATTATGAACTGGTTAATTGAATAATACGCTCACTGTCAAATTCTTTCCAAAAACAGCATATATTAATGTGCTGATGGAAGGTTGTGGAAACAAAATAGTTTTAGTAACTTTTTAGTAAAGTTCTATATGTTTATATTTTATTTTAGCACCTTCTATGTGAACAACACCGAAACTTTGCACAGAGCAACCAATACCAAGTAGTAGATGACGTCATATCTAAGTTAGTTTTTGATTTTGTGGAATATGAAAGGGACACACCTGAAAAGAAAAGGTAATTTATCAATACATGTTTAAAGCATCACTAAAATAGTTATCTTTTATTAACTAAAGATGAATGCAAAGTTTGCTGTCCTTAGAAGGATGTAAATATGTTAATGGTCTAATTATTTTGCTCTCTTTCCCCCACAGTCTTATCAAAAATGCTTTATTTTTAATATATTCTAGATAGTATAGTTTGGAATAGGAATTCGGTATTGTTTTGTTTTTTTTAAAGAGCAAGATAGTAAATATCTGTGAAACTTAGATCTCTGCCATTGTCGTGTGAAAGTAGCCACAGACAATATGGTAGTGTTCCAATAAACCTTTATTTAGAAATATATGCAGCTGTTTTATTATTGTTATTTAGTTTCATTTTAACTATAATTTGTTAGCCCCTGGTCCACAATGACGAAGTTTACAATCTACTCAGGCTAATGAGGCCCTAACAACCCTTTTGCCACTTGCCTCATTTCATAGTCTGTGTATTTTCACTAAATAACTTTCCTTCAACTCTTCATTTACAGTTAAACATACTAAAGGTACTTAAAGGACTTTCATAGGTGAATAGATTATGTTCACTGTACAAAACCTACATATTGATAAAAGAATACTGGTTAGATTGTTTTCATCTGCATATGCCCTCGAGTCAGAGATAAACCAACTAGGTTATTCATTGCTTTTTAGATTAATTTTAAAGCATAAAAATGATTTTAAAATGTGATACCAAGATAGTTTCTAGAAAATAAGTTAGGAAACTTTTTGACTAGACCTAAGTGAACTTCTAAAACATTAAATTTGTGACATTTAGAATAGTTTCTCATGGCTGATTTAATAATAATTAGCATTTGGAAAAGAGACATATTTCCAACTATTAAAATGATGGTTACGGTAAAAATTTTGCATTCACTACAAGCATACTAAAACAAAATTCTGAACTTGTATTTATATTCATAAACTGGATCTTCCTTAATCATTTATCTTAAATCCTCTATTACCTGCATTATTTTAACCTCTGTTGACAAGTAAGGAGAAAAAACGAAAAAGAAGGGGTGTGTTGTTAGTGTTTTTATATTCACCCTCTCCACTTGCTCAAAGGCAATCATGTAAACAAAACAATGTAGATTTCAGCGGAACCTTTTTGGTTGAAGGGGATGGATAGAGTTCTGTATTTCTCACTGTTATCTGTGATATGTGTAATAGGAAATATAATTAGTAAACTATTACCATTCTTCCTATCCATATATAATCTAGGATGTCAAGATACTTCAGTAAAAAAAAGTTTTAGGGGTGTGTGTGTGTGTGTGTGTGTGTGTGTGAGTGAAATTTAAGAAAAACTTTTTCATCTCAAAATAGTTACTCTAATTACTGTTTCCAACTTACTTTGATACTAAATATTTTATTTTGAATATAAACAAAAAATGTTTTTATGTTTTGTCAAAATAAGCTTATTTTGTACATTGCTATATAAAGAGATACACTAGGTCAAAGCACAGAGATAAATATTTCAGGATAATTAGATCATAATCATTTTGTCATCTTTCTTTGATTTCAGATGGGATTCAAAATGTTTGTGGAAACTGTAATTAAGAGATAATGAGCATTTATCCCAGTAACTTTTTGAAGCTCCCTCAAACATTAAAAGTAGCTTAGATACAGTATCCAAGTACTGGTTAACTCTCTAAGGGTAGAGAAGAATGCAGATGAGAAAAAGGCTAAGGTTTTCAGTCATACAAGTTTTATTACTTCAAAATCAGAAAGTTAAAGCTTCAGTAAATTTATGAAATAGTTAAAAGATTATTTTATTAATTTTTAACTACTCAAAATCTTATTTTGTTCGTAATTATTTTATTTTTTTCCCTTTTCTCTCCCTGTAAAGAATAAAATACAGTGTTGGATCCCTTTCTCCTCTTACTACAAATGTCCTTAAGAAGACCAAACCAAAAGAGCAGCTAGAATTGCAACATACTCCTCAAAAGTACTTCAGGGGAAATAATAATATAAAGGAAATGGAGCAGATTTTTCTGTGTAACGAAGTCCACAAACCTGAACAAGAGCCTGTGGCTTTTTCAGAACTACCCATCTCTTGCCCTTCAAGTGCATCAAGAGAACCTAATGCAGAAACGACAAATAATTGTTCCATGTTAAATATTGCTGAAAATGATAGAAAACAGAATTTTACACAATGGGCTTCAAATCAACATAAACAGAAATGTAGTCATGATATTTCTGATCATAAATTAATTATAACTGAAAATAACATGGAAGAACTAAAGGTGAATCATTGTCCATGCAGACTGCAGACATCTCTACATGTTTCCAGTTTCAGTAAGCATAATAATGGTTCATCTCAACTGAAACAAAAGTCAGATACAGCAAAGGACTTACAGGAAAATGACCTTAATTCAGTATTTGGTCACAATTCTGGCCTGTTACCAACAAACAGTTTACAGGAGGACCTAACAGTCCAAGCAAAGACTCCATCCCATAATCCTCCTGATGAATTTAATGAGTGTAACCCTAAGAACATGGATAGTTTACCTCCTAGTAAAATACAGCGGAAAGTGAAATTATTATTAAGAAGAACTAAAAAAGAAAATCTGGAACCAAATGTGGAATTAGATAAGAAAAGAACTGAATTTCTTATTGCACAAGAAGAAAAGGGAATTTCTAGCTCACCAGCACAATCTTTACTGGACTTATTTCAGACTAGTGAGGAGAAATCAGAATTCTTGGGTTTTACCAGCTACCCTGAAAACAGTGGTACATGTGATGCTTTAGATATTTGGCAAGAAGAAAACTCAAATCTATTGTCAATGTATTTTTCTTCCCCTTCAAATTCTGCATTTGCTGGCATTTAGTCTTCACAAAATGTTTACTTTTGAGAAGTGGTAAGGATCATATTATTGAAGTTTTTATAAATCTGTGTACGAATTCTGAGGATGTTCTTGCCAACTTTGTTTACAGAACCATATGTAAATAATAAAGGTACTATTAGCATTTTTCTATATAATTGAATGTGTTAATATATATTTATAATTGTTTCTTAAAAACTATTAAGAATAGTAATTTTCTTTGTCACTGAAAACTAATTTTAAGAGGAAACTTAAGAATAAAAAGCTAGCATTTATAAATTTAGGTATTTTTTAGGTAAGTTTGTTGTGTATTAATTGCTATGATAACATGACAATATCCCCTTCAAAAGCAACTTTCATTTGGGAAGCACAGATTTTCTATGTTGGGATTCTGGAATTCAAACATGGATAGTTAGATTTTTTACTTTCTTAGCAAAGATAGTTCATATTGGGAGCATTTTACATATATCTAGTTCTTTTTGAAATTGACATTTTTAAGGAATTTATGTTGGCGATTATTTTTCTTTCAATTTTCCTGGCGAAATTAAGCCATGAAAGTGGGGAAAAAAGTGCTATGCCTTTTAGAGTTGAAGCACTGCAGGACTGATTTAATGAGATTACCATGATACTTTTGCTTGCTATGCTACCTTTGTAATAATTTTTTTTCCTTTATCCCCTAATTTGGTATCAGGAAATGAAAGAAGGATGGCTATTGAGCTTTAGATAGTTGTAGATAAGAAATAAATGAGGGGGCTTCAAAAGGTGTCTGGGAAAATTTCATTATCATTCAATTACATTTTTTCCACAAATTTTTGAAGCTCATATGACGACTGGCTTTCGATTTGGGTGCTCAGCAATACAATAATTTAGAAGAAGAACCAATACAAATGTAAGGAAAATATGAACTGCACAAGAGGATATACGAGATATTTGCTTTTGAACATATTCCTTTGGCAGTGGGTTGCAACCGTTAGTTTCAACAGTAAAAAAGAAGAATGCTTTTGAACATACATTGTTAAAAAGTAACTTAATCGGTTCAATTTTTTTTGGAATTATGAATCCCCACATTTTATATATGCTTAGATACTTACTGCCATCAAGTTTATGCTGACTCATAGTGGCTCTCTAGGATAGGATTGACTGCGCTTGGGGGTTTCTGAGACTAAGTTTTTACAGGAATAGAAAGCCCTGGCTTCCTCTGGAGTCCAACATGTTAGTGCATGATAATTTTCTGTACCATTATTTTGACAACAATGATGACAAACAGTGATTTTTTTCAACATCTTTGGTCCAGTGTCTTAAATAGCATCAGTGGAAGATCCTACTTAGTGTGGACATGCAGTAGTAACAGTCTTCCATTTGCATTGGTTGCTATTTGTGTCCTCAATTGTTCAGCACCAGGCCTTACTTGTATTTATTAAGGAGAATAAGACTCAACCCCTCTACTATACTTCCTTAAATTGTTCACATTATTTTGAATGCTGACTTTTAAAACCTCTAAGATGCTCTTTACTGTGGTGAACCAGCCTCCACAACTGAATTGGTCCCAAGGGGTAGTTGTGTAATTGAAGGGTAAATTAAAGAAACATCATACAAGGCATGCAAGGGCTTACCTCTTCCATGGAGACTGGAACCAGAGTGTGGGAGAATGTAGTCTCTCACAGGCTTATATAATCTCGAACATGCAAGCCATGTCACCCACATGTTTAACAGGAAGGGGATATGTTAGGGGTATACATGCAGCAGGAAGGTACATGCATTTGAGGTGCAGGTTCTAGAGTTAAGATGGCAGCTTAATCTTTGGTCATCTCCCAGCTGGCTTGACCTTACATGTCCCTGAGCTCTTCTCCAGGGTAGCAACCTATGATGCTACCCAGAAGGGAGTGGGCTGTTCTGATTGCTCTTGATGGCATACAACCTTCAGGCAGATAGCCTTCAAGCTCATAGTAGCAACCATGTGCTTGCAAGCAGCTTCTTACAATTGGCATCATTGCAGGGGACATTGTGGGGAACAACTTTTCCGTAGGAGAAGGTGACTGGGCTGCATCTCCAGACCAAAAGCATGAAGACCTTCCCCCACCAGAATCTGCCTCCCAGACTCCTTAAATATGAGCATCGAGAATTTGTCCACATAGACACTTCTGGTTCTCAGTTTCCCACACATTATAATGAGTACCGTAAATGGTTTTTTAGATGCTATGTTTGTTTATTTAGATAAATTCTATAAATCATAATAGGGCCATTATGGTTCATATAGTATACTATGCAGATAGGCACCCAGCCAAGGGGATGAGTGCAGACTCAAATACAGTTTGGAAATTGATGAATGTGTCCTAACCCAATAAAAAGATAGGGCATAAAAGTTTTCCTTTCTACCTAAAGATTCATACACGTTTCCCTGTGCAGAATCTGTATAACAGATTTAAACAGAACTGAGGCCCTTACAGACAAGCCCTTCCACATTCTTATACCCCCCACACACACACCTTACCAAAATCTAGAAAGCTCTGATTAATCAAAGCTGCAAAAATAATTGTATCAGCAAAACATTAAAAGCCTCAAAAGTACATTATCAACCTTGAACAATGGGAGAACAACCTGGGAGAGGAAACAAGGGGTAAAAAATAAGCAGTAGTGGAAAGGAAATCAAGAACCAGGTTTTATTTGGTGGCTTTTAAATACCTACTGAGTTGTACTGTGAATTTGGTCAATACTTTTCTGACTTCCTAAAATCGAATGACAACTGGGACTATACGAATCCTATCAAATTGACTATGAGCTCCAATGTAAGTATGTGGGTTGGTTGTAAGATAAACCTGTTAGATTCTAGCACCTAGCCAGAAAGGGATGGTACACCTAAGTGGGTGTTACACCTGGCTTGGCCCATCTTGACCGGATGAATTTCATTCAGCCAATGGTGTCAATTAGTATCATCGACCACACTTCCAACAGTGGCCCTGAAAAGCCAGAGGTTTTACTCTGGCTCTGCCAGTGGCTCTGACAGTGCATGGCTGATGCGCGGTCCCATGCAATTGTGCCGCTGTATTCTCTATAAATTCACTTGGATCACAAGCCAGGCTTCGGGGTGAATTCTTTCTAGCGTGAAGCCAAGGACCCAGGTATATCTCTCCCGAGAGATCTAACAAATCCTGTTTCATGCAAATGGGCAAACTCCAATCTCACAGGACCCTCAAGGTACTTTCATAAGCACTGCTAATTTTGTAGTATGCTCTTGAAAATATTTTGGAGGATGGGGCACAGATGGCATGAAACACCGAGTGCACTAAAATGCAGTCGTTTCTATGTGGCGCAAATAATTGAGGACTGGCTGCTATTCAGAAGGTTCAAGGTTTGAATTCATGTAAAGGGACTGAAAGAAAGGCTTGATCTACTTCGGAAAAAGGTAACCAGTGAAAACCATGACGTATGGGATCACCTGACCCGGAGTAGAGATGACTCAAAAAGACTCAGCTGCAACTAGGTGGAGTCTAATGCATTTTAAAGAGAATTCTAACAGAAACGTTGAAGTGCCTGAATAAAGTACAGTAGAATCCCAGAACTCGCATCATTTTCAACTCAAAATGCGTTCGCGCTATCCCCTACAAAAAAAAAAAAAAAAAAAATTTTGCATCGGAGCTCAAACAAAACATTGGAATCCGACCTGAGGCACGTGATTTTTGTTAACAAAAGCAGTTCGTGTTTCGGTCACTCAGAGTTAGTTGGTGTTAGTGCACATTGTTTAACCCTTTTGCGGCTGTGTTCTAAGCGTTTCGCTAGCATTTTCTTAGTTTTTGTATTGTTTTTAGATAAAAAGCATGGGTCCTAAGAAAGAGTTTTTTGAAAGAATCATCATGATAAGGAACTGGTCAAACTATGTTATCGATATTGTTGATAATTTAGTAAACCCTTTTAGAAAACAGTTACAGAAACACCAACAGCAGACCACATTGGATAGCTTTTTTAAAGAGAAAGTCTGCCAGGTCCTAGTGAAAAAAGGCAAAGGAAGGGAAAAATACTCCTGAAAAGCAGCTCCCTGTTGATTTGATGGAAGGAGGTTCCCCTTCTCTCCACATCCGGGTCCACAGATCCAGATCCTCATCAATCTCAAGGTATGGGCCATACTGTAGTTGTTAAAAGTTTTTAAAATGTTGTGTTTCTTAAAAAAATGTTGTGTTTCTTATTTAAATTATATTATTTAATTCTGAACTTTGAAATTTCTGTGTAATGTATAAAGAGGCAAGGTTAGGGTAAAGCTTGGTGGTCAGAACCGATTAATCCGTTTTTCAGTTATTTCTTATGGGAAAAATTGATTCGGGCTGCGACTGCATCACATCTCGATGCTCCTTCCAGAGCAGAGTAGTGTCCAGGTCCGGAGTTCTACTGTCAGTAGCTAGATAGATCTTTTTACATGCTCATGAATTTTTCTGATTTGGTATAATACTATTGGGGATGTTTCCATTGAACCTCACCTGACTCCCAAACCCAGAAATCCATTGTTGTCAAGTCAATTGCAATTTAAAGCAACCCTAAAGGATGGAGTAGAACTGTCCCATGGGAATTAATCATAAGACTACTGTTTATGGAAGCTGACTGCCACATCTTCCCCAGAGGGGTTGGTGGATTTGAACCATCAATGTTTAAGTAGCTGAGCACTTAACCATTATGCCATCCTTCAGCCTACCCAGAATGTCCTACACTATGAATCATTACGGCATTGGATGTGGGTTGCTCCAGCAAAGGGCATGACTATGGGTAATAATCTTTGAAGTCGTTAAAGGCTAAAGGATACTATTATTGTAAACAATCACAGGTTATGAGCAACAAGTTCTTTACTGAAAGGATCAGAATCAATTGCCCCTACTAGGATGTAACTGCCAAGAAATCCAATGTGACTAAGCATACTTTCAGCTTATATTCAACAGGAGTTGCTTAAATGGGAAGCAAAATTACAAGTGAGTTGGGTTTATACATATATTCAAGTTCAGAATATCTGGGGGAAAATACAACAGAAGAGCTCCCCCCTAGTGTTGTCTGGAGGAGTCTTTGTGATACATTGTTTAAATGTTAGGCTGCTAACCCAAAGGTTGGCAGTTCAAACACACCAATCACTCCACAGGAGAAAGATGTGGCAGTAAACTTTGATAAAGAAATTAAGCCATGGAAAACCGATAAGGTCAGTTCTATTCTCCCCTACAAGGTTGCATTGAATCAGCATTGACTCAACAGTGGGTTTGGCTTGGAACTTGTGTATCTAAAATTAATCTCAGACATATAAAAATAAATTATACAAGCACAAATGGCGGGGATAGATACACATAATCACCGAGGAATTTAGGTAAAAATAGGCAAGGATTTTCCCTTCCAGTGGACAAAGAGATTTCCCCTGGAGCCCACAAACAAACAACCTCACTATTATCAAGTCAATTCTGACAATAGTGACCCTATAGAAAAGGATAGAACTGCCCTTGTGGGTATCTAAGACTACATAAGGAGAAAGCTTCATCTTTCTCCCTTGGAGCGGCTGGTGGTTTCAAACTGCTGACCTTGCTGTCAACAGCCCAATGCATAATCACTACACTGGAGCATGTGCTTTAAATTCAAACATCTTGCTTCATAAACTGAAAAAATACATTTATGTTCATTAAAACCACCCATCTTTCATATTTCTGTCAGCAGCACTAGATAATTAAGTATTTTAACACATAAAATACCAGTGGTTTATTACTTCTGGTCAAGGAAAGTCCAGCTGTTATAATCTAGTGGTGGCAATAGGAGTAGGCTTTGTTCCACTGATAATTAAGGTGTCAGATTGACAGCTCTTCAAGGTTACCCTGCTTACTAGTCTCCAGTCTGCAGATAGGAGCTGTATTCATTTTGTTTTGCTCCTGTAAGAAATTATTTCAAACTTCTTGTTAGGTACCATTGTGATTTTTTTAAAATTGGGACCTCTTACAGCTATTAGAACAATCCATAAATCAATTACATCAAGTGAACTTGTACAGATGCTGCCATCATCATTTTCTTTTTTTTTTTTTTAACATTTTATTAGGGGCTCATACAACTGTTATCCCAATCCATACACACATCAATTGTGTAAAGCGCATTTGTACA
>NW_022103920.1:54063704-54078282 GCF_000313985.2 Echinops telfairi
TATATGCCCTTTGCCTCCTACTTCTTTCCTCTATTTCCTTTTACCTTCCTCTTGTCCTACTACCGTGCTCAGCCATCATTTGGGTTTCAGTAATTCTTCTCAGTTACATTGCCCATGATCAAGCCCTACCAGGCCTCCTACAACCTCCTCGCCATCAATTTTGGATCACTTGTTGTTCCCTTGTCCCGGGAGGTTGTTGGTTTTAAAAGAATGAAGCTCTGCCTTGTGCTGTACCAGCCTCACAATTATTGTTTTTAAACTCATTTTAGTGACTGTGTCAAACCAACTCACTGAAGCTCTCCCTCTTTTTCACTGACCCTCCACTTTAAGCATGATGTACTTTTCTAAGGACTGGTTCCTCCTAATAACATGCCCCAAGTCCATGAGATGAAGTCTCACTATCCTTGCTTCCAAGGAGCTGTGTTAGGCTGGGCTAACGAGAAAAACAAATTCACTGACATTCATATATGTGTAAGAGAGAGCTTTAAGTCAAGAAGTAATTGTATATCAGGAAAACATCCCAGACCAGTCCACATCAAGTGCTTAAGTTCAATACTAGTCCATAAATCTCTCTTCAGACTCACACAGCTCCATGCAATGATGCAGAATGCAGGAAGATACTGTCCCTTCTCAAAGATTTTTCTTGTTTGGGAAGATGTTACTGCTGTATAAAGCAGCACTGTAACCCAGTACAAAACTATTTTGAACTGGTGCGTTTTTGTCTATTTTAAAACGATGTTGTTGTTAGGTGCCATCCAGTTGGTTCCGAGGTATAGCGACCCTATGTACAACAGACCCTATGTACTCGGTCCTGAACTGCCCTCACAATTGTCCTTAGGCTTGAGCCCATTGTTGTGGCCACTGTGTCAGTCCAGCTTGTCCAGGGCCTTCTTGCTGCCTCTCAATCAAGCACGATGTCCTTCTCCAGGGACTAGTGTCTTCTGACAACATGTCCAAAGTACATGAGACAAAGCCTCCCCATCCTTGCCTCTAGTAAGGTGACCAGTCCCGATTTTTAACAATTTTCCTCGCGGCCTGCGGCGTTTTTAAAAAGTCCTGATTTTTGGAAAGAATGCACGACAAGCTAGGGTATGCGGTTTTCGGCTGCCATGTGGCTATTTTGCCAGGATATGAGTTTTATCAATGGTCCCGCTTTTGTCCCCCTTTACCAATGTTAAAATCTGGTCACCTTACTAAGGAGCATTCTGGCTGTACGTCTTTCAAGACAGATTTGGCAGTCCGTGGTACTTCCCACATTCATTGCCAACACCATGCTTGAAATGCACAGTTCTTCAGTCTTCTTTAGTCAATGTCCAGCTTTCACGTGTATGAGACCGTTGAAAATGTCGTGGCTTGGGTCAGGCACACCTTAGTCCTCAGAGTAGCCTGCTTGCTTTTCAACACTTTAAAGAGATCTTGTGCAGCAGATTTACCCAATGCAGTGTGTTCTTTGACCTCTTGACAGATGCTTCCCTGAGCATTGATTGCAGACCCAAGCAAGACAAAATCTTTGGCAACTTCCATCTTTTCTCCATTTATTATGGTATTACCTACTTGTCTAATTGTGTGAAATTTGGTTTTATTAACATTGAGTTGTAATCCATAATGAAGGCTATAATTCTTGATCTTCATCAGCAAATGCTTCAAGTGCTTATTCTCAGCCAGCAAAGTTGTGTCATTTGTGTATTGCAGGTTGTTAGTAAACCATTCTCCAATCCTGATGCCCCATTCTTCATATAACCCAGCTTCTTTGATTATTTGCTCAGTATACAGATTGAATAAGTATGGTGAGAGTATGCAACCCTGGCGAACACCTTCCTGATTTTAAATCATGCAGTATTCCATTGTTCTGTTTACACAGCTGCCTCTTGATCAATGTCCAGGTTCTGAATGAGCACAATGTAGTTTTCTGGGATTCCCATTCTTCTCAGAGCTACCATAGTCTGTTATCATCCACACAGTTGAATGCCTTTGCCTACTCAACAAAGCACAAGTAAACATCTTCCTGGTATTCTGTACTTTGAGCCAAGATCTGTTTGACATCAGCAATGCTATCCATTCTTCCATGTCATCTTCTAAATCCTGCCTGAGCCTCTGGCACCTTGCTGTGAATGTACTGAAACAATTGCTGTTGAATTATCTTCAGCAAAATTTTACTTGCATGTAATATTAATGATATTCTATAGTTCGAGCATTCTGTTGGGTCACCTTTATTTAGGATGGGTACACATATGGATCTCTTCTAGTCAGTTAGTTGGCCAAGTAACTGTCTTCCAAATTTCATGGAATAGATGAATGAATGCTTCCAGTGTTTTATCAGCATGTAGAAACATTTCAATTGGCATTCCATCAATTCCTGAAATCTTGTTTTTGGCTAAGGCTTTCACTGCAGCGTGAACTTCTTTCTTCAGTACCATTGGTTCTTGCTCATATGTAACCTCTTGAAATAATTGGGTGTTGACTAGTTTTTTGGGGGTACAGTGACTCCATTCTTTTCATCTATTTTGATGCTTCCTGCATCCTTCAATACTTTGCCCATAGATATTTCAGTACTGGCAGTCCACAGTCCTTTCAATATTCTTCACCAGTACCATAATTCAAATGCGTCAGTTCTTCTGTGGTCTGCCTTATTGATAGGTGAGTGAAAATACCATGGCTTGGGTCAGGTGCACGTAAGTCTTCAGAATGAAATCTTTACACTTTAGCACTTTAAAGAGATCTTTCGCAGCAGATTTGTACAATGCAATCTGTCATTTTATTTCCTTGCTGCTACTTACATGGGCATTGATTGTGTACCCAAATAAAATGAGGTCCTTGAGTCCTTTCACAATGTTGTCTGTGGGTCCAATTGTGAAGATTTTATTTTCTTTATACTTGAGTTGTAATCCATAATGAAGACTGTAGTCTTTGATCTTGATCAGTGAGTCCTTTGAGTGAACTATGTTTACTTCAGTAATCAAGCAAGGTTGTTTCATCTGGATATTGCAAGTGGTCTAAGATCCTCCCTCCAATTCTGATGTCTTGTTCTTCACATAGTCTAGCTTTCCAGATTATTTCATGAGCATACAGATTGACTAATTCTGGTGAAAATATAATTCCTGATAATTCCTGACATATCTCTCCTGATTTTAAATCATTTAAATCTATTTAAAAGACTACCTCTTGCTAAGGTTCTGCATGAACAAAATGAAGTGTTCTGGAATTCCGTTTGCAGTGGAACTATGCAAATGGAGTGTGGAAAATACTAAGAGAGAGGATTAGCCAGTTTAGTTGCCACTCCCTTGGCTGCAAGAACAAACCATCTCAGAAGCAGGAGCATAGTGAATTCCAGGATCATCAAGGAAGAAGGGCCACCAGTGGCACCATTTGAGATCTCTGCAGAAAGCAACAGAGGCCAAGATAAAATCCTCAGGATCAATCATGAGATTTAACAATACCAGGAGGGGAAGAGAAAGGTGGAGTAGAAAAGGGGAACTGATCACAAGGCTCTACATATAACCCCTTCCCTGGGGGATGGACAACAGAAAAGTGGGTGAAGGGAGATGTAGGACAGTGTGAGACATGACAAAATAATAACAATCCGTGAGGGGGTGGGTGAGGAGGGAGGGAAAAATTAGGAGCTGATACCAAGCGCTCAAGTAGAAAGAAAATGCTTTGAGAATGATGATGATGACAAATGTACAAATGTGCTTGACACAATGGATGGATGTATGGATTGTGATAAGAATTGTATGAGCCCCAATAAATGATTTTAAAAAGAAAGAAAGAAACCAAGTTTTGGGGGGGTGGGAGGAAGAATTGACTGATGGCAATGTTTTTTTAAAATTTAATCATGAGTATTGTCTGTGAGTCTTGTGTGGCCATTGCAGTGGATGACTGAACCCAGCAGCAAAGAACTAGTTGACCTCTGCTTTGTGGCAGTTGACCTTGGGTTAGTGCAGATATGGATTCTCCTTCTCTCTTGTGTAGCCAGAGGAGGTCATATATGCCCCCCTTAATGTTTATTCACTATTCTTTTCAGTGTTACTTATAACTTGTTATGATCCACAAAGTTGAATGCTTTTGTAGACTTAAAACACAAATAAACATATTCCTGGTGTTCTCTACTTTCAGCCAAGATGCTTCTGATGCCAATAATAATACACACCATCCATGTCCTCTTCTGAATCTGGTTGGAATTTCTGGCCACTATCTGTTGATGCAATTACAAACTTAGTCATTTAAAATAAAATATATGTATTATCTTACAATCTGCAGGTCTCATTGTGTCAAAATTAGGATGGTGGCAGAGCAACATTCTCGTTTGAAGGCTCCAAAAGGATAGTGTTTTATCACTGCCTTTGACTTCCTCAGGCTGCCTGTTTTCCTTGCCTTTTAGCTCACTCCCTCTTCAAAGCCAGCAACAAGTTGAGTTCTACTTACATCTTAGCATTCTAACCTCTGTTTATGTCCTAAAAGCACCTCACCTCTGATTGACTTCTCTACTGCACTTTTAACGATACCGTAATAACTTTAAGGAGTCTTGGTGGGACTGTGAGTTCAGCATTGGAAGTACTTTAAGAGATAGTACTAAACAAATACAAAGCTCTCGCATTCATTGAAAGGAACCCTGGTGAAGTTGTGAGTTAGGCCTTACTCAGCTAACCAAAAGTTCAGCACATCTAACCCATTACCTGCTCCATGGAAGAAAAATGGGGGTGTTTCCATAAAGATCCACAGTTTGGGAAGCTCTATTTAAGGTCACTTTGAGTCAGAATCAACTTGATGGTATGCTTTTAGCTTGGTTCAGGGACAACATTGGCCCCACCCAGAAATTTCTTTCTCAAAGTAGCTGACCAACATTTACTAATTAATCAATTAGTAGAAAATGGCATAGAGAAAGGCCTATCAGCCCTCCTGTGACGTCCCATTGCTACAAGGCGGGTCCATCCTCTTTATGTATCCTGACACCAGTCCTTCCTCCCTTGGCACTCTATTTCTAGTCTGGGTTCAATGGTTCTTTGCAATGGTCACAGAGAACTCACAGATAATACCATTATGGGGGTTGTTATGAAAGTTAATTGGTTACCACAAGTAAGGGTCAGTAAATACAGTCATTGTTCATACAGTCATTGGTCCAAAGCAACGCCTCTCCTCGTCCAGCAGCCCAGTCTCTCTCCAGTCCTCAGCCTCTCAGCCATGTGATCCTTTGGCTTCTGCTTCCGTGGACCAGAACACTCGTCTTACTCTCACAGTCTCATTATCTCTCTTTTTTTTTAATTAATCATTTTATTAGGGGCTCATACAACTCTTATCACAATCCATACATACATCAATTGTGTAAAGCACATTTGTACATTCATTGCCCTCATCATTCTCAAAACATTTCCTCTCCACTTAAGCCCCTGGCATTAGGTCCTTATTTTTCCCGTCCCTCCTCCTTCCCCGCCCTCGTGCAGTCTTATTATCTCTGTTCTGTCTCATGGCTTCCTTGCCTTGGTCTCTGGTCTCAGCCTGGCGTCTGTGTTGTCATATAGGCCCCATGGCACAGTCTCTTGTACCACTGGCCTCAGCCTTGGCCGTTGCACACAGAGATCACAAACCTGCTCTTCCAGTTGTTCTGGGATTGCACACTGTCTCAGATGGCTCCTATCCACAAAGGAATGGCTTCGGTGGAGGTGTGGTTTTTGTCTGTTAGCAGACCACACTCTACTAAGGTCAGGACTCAAGCCCACTCCATCCCTGGTCATTAGTATGGGAGAGAACTCCCTCCAAAATGGGATTATAGCCAAAGGCATAGAGTTAGAAATGATAATACATTGCATAAAGGATTGTGGCTAGAAGGGCCATATTAATTGACTACACTGCAATCTGCAATCCTAATACTTTTTCCCCTTTTTAAAAAATCATTTTATTTGGGGCTCTTACATATAACAATCCATACATTCATTATCTCAAGCAGATATGTTCAATTCTTGGCATTGACAATTTCTAAACATTACCTTTCTTCTTGAGCCCTTTGATATCAGCTCCTCTTTTTTCCCCTCCCTCCGCCACCCCTTCAATATATATGTATTGTTATTATTATTTATACATATCTTACACCGCTCGTTCTACCCCATCACCTATCATCCTGGTATTCGTCCCCCTGGAGGGGGTTATTCCACCATCATTGCTATCCATTCCCCATTCCCCTCCTGCAATCTTAATACTTTTTTCTATGTTTAATCATATCAGGAAGTAACAAATGATCAAGACCTAGAGGCAGGCAGTCATTCAAACAGAACAAAGAAAGGTGTGTATCAGGATAGCATCCTTTCACCATCCTTGTTCAATCTGTATTTAAAACAGAAGACTCGTTCACTCTGCATATAAAACAAAGTCTAAACTCACTGCCATAGAGTCAGTTCCACCCCAGAGTAACCCTATAGGGAAGGGTGGCTTTCTGAGACTCTAACTCTTTCTGAGGGTAAAAAACTTCATCTTTTTCCCATGGACCGACTGATGGTTTCAAACTGCTGTCTTTGCAGATAGCAAGCAGCTTAAGAAACTGGAGTATATGAAGAAAAATGCCGTACTTTGAAATTGATATCATTTCTTGATGAAAATCAAAGACTACAGTCTTCAATATAGATTACAAAACTCTTCACAACTGGACTCATAGATCATGACCATGACCTAAGTGATAGTATTTTCCATCAACGCATGTGCACGTGAAACCTGGATGATCAAGAAGGAACATAGCAGAACTAATGCATTAGAACGATGGTATTGGTGAAGACTATTAAGCATACCGTGCACTACCAGAAGAATGAATAAATAAATCTTGGAAGAAGCACAACCAGAATGCTCCTTAGAAGCAAGGGTGGTAATACTTTGTGTCATGTTCTTGGATCATGCTATCGGGAGGGGCCAGTCCCTGGAGAAGAACATCATGTTTGCTAATGTCAAAGGTCAATGAAGAAGAAGACTCTTAACAAGATGGACTGACACAGTGGCTTCCCAATGGGTTCAAACATAGGAACATTTGTGAGGATGGCATAGGGCTGGGCAATTCTTTGTTCTTTTGTACAAAGGGCAACTGGGTCAGAACTGCCTATATAGCACCTAACAACAGTGACTTGAGTGCAGAGGCTTTCACAGATTAGAACCCTTGGGTGGCTCAAAGCAAAGGGCCTAGACAGCTGTAGCTCAAGCAGGGCAAAAGAAATTGCTACTATAAAAATGTTTCAAAGCAGCTCTGCAGAATAGCAATGTAACTTGGTGGAAGGCAGAAATAATTCTGGAAGATAAATTTAGATACTGCTGGAATTGAAGGAGAGTGAACAATGTAGAAATTTAGAAAATAGCGCCCCAAGTTCCCGATCTTTGAAGAGATGGATGATTGTCACAGGGCATTGCCAGTGTGAAGAAATGTGCTGGTGGCTGCAAGCCAAATGCGAATGGCTGCAGTAGACTGCAGGAGCAGCCTGCTTCTGTCTGAAGAAACTTTCAGGAAGGAGCAAACTACGGATAACCACACCAGATAATCACACCCGACAGGATGAAAGTTGTTTTGATTTGTTTTTTTCTGCCATGGAATCCCGGTGTTCCTCTAGCGCCCTCTATTAGCCGAATCCCATACCAAACCAGTTGGCAAATAGAAGTGTATAGGTGCAGTTCCTCTATCACCAGGCAGGGTAGAGGATTTTTAGACTTGGAAAATAATAAATAAATAACTGGCACGCTTTTCTCAGAAGAGATCATTTAAATAACAATTCCTAGCTTTTCATATTCTCCTATGCTGCTTCTTCCCTTCACATGTGGATTCATGGTAATTTAAGGCATAAATCACCACTTTAAATCAAGAGTCTGATTAAAACTAAAAACCTATCATTTACACCCACCTGAAGTCTATATTTTAAAAAATTGTATGAAGTATATAATTACATGAAGTACTAATAGTATTAAGCCTTTCATTTTCCATTTCCACTTATTTCCCTAAAATAAGAGCAAAATAGAATTAAATATTAAAACAATGTGATGTGCAGTATAGTGACTGATGCATGCAAGGTCCTTAATTTGATTTAAGAAGAAAATAAACCACTTGTACACACACATGCGAGTAAGTCCAAAAGTATTGCAACAAAATCATAGAAACCTTTATTAAACAAAAATATCAATCATGAAGCCATTGTTTCTAGATATACCTTCCAACTAGGTCTGCACATCTCTGAAGGCAGTGCTTCTGTCTCTTACCCTGCCTCAAAGAATCCTGCTCTTCAAAATGCCGATTTGGCATCTTCCAGGGGCTCAAGTATTGTTTCTAGTAAAGGTTCTTTGGGTTTGGGGAATAAAAAATAAAAAATGGCAAGATCAGGCCTGTATGGTGAGTGGGTTACAGTTTCCCAATAAAATTCTCAAATAATTTCCCTTACTATCCTCAAAATATAAGCATGTGCATTGAAATGATGAAAAAACTCTGTATTGCAACTTTCTTGGCCTTTTTCTTGCCAGTACACTTTTCAGTAGTCTTAAAATTTCTTTATGATTAGTCCCTATGATCATCCTGTGTCCTTTGGAATTTCGTAAAACAGTCACCCCAATATTCTGAATGAACCTAACTGCCTTGATTTAACTGGTCTAGCATAACCCCTTGGGAGTCAGTTTTGAATGCACTCTTTTTCCTAAGGCACCTTATAAGGTTGCTGTGAGTTGGAATCAACTCAATAGCAGTGAGTGAGAATGAGACCAAGGCATTATCTTGGTCTTATGGTGTTATGAGAGAACTGGTCTGCAGCCATCCGGTAATTGTAGAGATATATTTAAGCACATTAGGCTTGAAATAAACCCATGGATGTATGAACTGCAGCGATGGTAGCAGTAATTGTTTACTCATCATCATACTCTTATTTCAAACAAAATGTTTTAAAGTTAAAAAAAGTAAACAATGGAAACTTCATATTTTCTCTAAATGGTTTTTCAATACAGACAAACATTTGTGAAATCCCAAGATCCATGAAAACCATTTAAAGTTTTTTTAACAAAATTTCAAACATATAAAAATTATTGATGTAGTATAAATGAACCCCTGACTACCCCTCACCCAGCCTTTACAATCACAAACATGTTCTATCAAACTGTAAACTTTCATTCCATTCACAATAAAAAGTCCAAAAGAAGAAAGACTTGGAAATAGAAATAGCCTATGATCCAGCAAACTAGGTACTAGGCATATCGTAAGAGTAAGTAAAGAAGTATTGCTATGAGGGTTCTCGTATATATGCACCAATTTATTCCATAGAGAACATGTTTAAACACTTCTGCAATGAGTGAATGGCTGCAGGCAAGTTCTCTCAGTGATATATTTGTCTTAGTCTTGTCAGAGCACCTTAAAAAAAGTGGTGGTGGTCCACTGAAACTCAAGGATCAGTCCACAAGAGTTGGTGACTGTAGGAACTGCAATGGTGTAATGTTCTTAGATTTTCTTGAAGAACACAGATGATTATGGGGTTGTTATTATGAAGAAGCTTTAAGAAATCTGAAAACTATTGGTAAGAAAAAGGAAAGAAAAATTGCACTAAGGAATTTTGTATTTCCCCATTACCACAATACCCGCTTATTCTACCGCAAAGGCAGTCCTATGAGAATTTAATTGGAAATCTCACTCTGGCCATTCCGTAGTCCCGATCTTGCCCTTTAGACTTCCTTTTGTCCCCCAAACTCAAAGAACATTTCAAAGGAACAAGATTTGAGTCCCTCGAAGATACCAACACTGCACTTTTGACAAAGTATAAATTGAAGATCACAGAATTCTTCAGGGAAGGAGACATAGATGGAAATACTGCCATTAGAAGTATAGACTTAGGTGAAGACTATGTAGAGAAGTCAATAGTTTTTATATTTTTAATTTTTATATTATTCATTTTTATTTTTCACATTTTTATATTTTTGTTTAACTGTTTTATAATTTGTAGCAATGCTTTTTGACTTACTCTGTATCCTAGAGAAAGAAGTGCTATGACATGAAGAGAAAAATGCACACACATGTTCATCATAGCCTTATTCACAGCAGCAGAACTGTGGAAACGACTTAATTGCCCAGCAACGGATAACTGGATAAATAAACTGATATATAACCACAATGGAGTACTACCCAGATTAAGGAATAATTGTCAGCTTAGCAAAAAAAAAAAAAATAAACCAATTTAAAAATGGGCAGAGGCCTTGGGTAGACAGTTCACCAAGGAAGACATACTGGTGGCCAACAAACATGAAAAAAGCTTAAGGTCACTAGCCATTCGAGAGGTGCAAATCAACACGGGGAGATACCAGCTCACACCAATATTGATAGCAAAGTTTGAAAATCAGAACATAACAAATGCAGGCAAAGGCATGGAGGAATTGGAGTCCTCGTCCACGGCTGATGGGGCTGTAAAAGCACAACCACCATGGAAAGCAGTAGGTGCTTTCTCAAACAGCTGGGAATAGAAACATCATATGGCCTTTACTTGGTCCATACCCTAAGGAAATATACACAACATGAGCAGAAATAGGCACACCCACGGTCTGCGCAGCACCGTAACAAGATGACAGAGACAACCTAGATGGCCAAGGGCCAAAGAATGGATAAATAAATGCTGGTACATACACACGATGGAATACTACACACCATCAAAGAACAGTGATGAATCTTTGAAACACCTCATGACACGGATGAATTTGGAGGAAATTATGCTGAGTGAGCCTAGGCAATCACAAAAGGACAAACACTGCATGTTATTTCAATAAACAAAGATAAAGATTTTCATACAAAAAGTAACAGACTTTGTGGCTACCAGGTGTGGGAGGAGAAGAAATGGACTGGAAATGATGGAAGCTGTAGTAGTTACATAATCTGTTGTCAATTTGAGATTTAAGAGTGAAGGGATGGAGTTTAGCCTGTCAATCAGATTGCAATTTAATGACCTCATTTGGAGGCGTTAAGGAGATAAATAGCTCGCTGGAGGCAGCACACAGGCTCACTTGCTGGGAGACATTCCTGGTGAGAAAACACATGGAGCTATGCTAGAGCCCAGGAGACCCCTGCCAGCGCTGAGATGCTTTCCACTGCCACTGGATCCACAAGACTTTCCACCCACTGGTCTGTGATCTTCCTTTATTTGGCGTCATTGTATGTGTTGCATGAGTCTGAAGAGGAATTTACAGATCGGTATCAGACATATGGACTAATCTCGGACTTATGGACTTGCTATGGACTGGGCTGGGATGCTTTCTCAATATTTAATTGGTCTTGTTTATCAAGCTCTTTCTTATATACATATGAGTGTCTATGAATTTGTTTCTGTAGTCTACCCAGACTAACAGAAGGGATAGTAATGAACTAGAGAGTGGACGAGTGTTAATGTGAGTGAAGGGCAAGGGAATATTCTACAAAAGGGAGATGGCAGACAACAAACAAGCAAACAAAGAACAGGGGAACAGGGCAAGCCACTGGGAGGTTTGCATAGTTGTTTAAGTTGTTGAATGCAAAATGATAATCTGATATGTAAACTCCTGGCTAATTCACACTTAAAAGTTTTAAAAAGGATAATTATGAATCTGTGCTACACTGCATAACATGGATGGACCTACAGAACTGTGCTGTTGTTAGGTGCTGTAGGTTGAGTCCGTTCCGACCTACAGCATCGCCACGCACCATAAAATGGAACACTGCCCTGGTCCTGAGCCAGTCTCACAAATGTTATGCTTGAGCCTATTGTTGCTGCCATGGTGGCCATCCATCTCCTTGAGAGTCTTTCTCCCCTACGCAGGACCTCTACTTTGCCAAATATCATCTCTTTCTCTAGGAACTGGTTTCTTCTAATAATATGTCCAAAGTATGCAAGCCAAAGTCTTGCTGTTCTTGCCCAACATCTAACTTATCAGGGCTTGCTATTGGGTCATTGAGTAGGATTCCATTCAATGGCAGTGCGTTTTGTTTGGTTTTGCTCCCATTAGCATTGCATGTGGACCCTAGCAAAATGAACCCCTTGGCAACTTTAATCATTTCTCCTTGTTATCATGCTGTCCATTGGTCCAATTGTGAAACTTTTTGTTCCCTTTACAATGAGCTGCAGTCCATACTGCAGGCTGCAGTCTTCAATCATCAGCGGCAATGCTTCAAGTCTGCTTCATTTTCAGCAAGCAAATTTGGGTCATGTGCATATCACAGGTTGTTCGTAAGTAAGCCTTCCTCAAGAATGATAGCATATTCTTCACATAGTTTAGCATACTAAGTATGGCAAAAGAAAACAACCCTAACACACCCCTTTCCTGTTTTCAAACCATGCAGCATTCTCTTGTTCTGTTGGGATGACCACCTCTTTGTCCATGTGCAGTTCTGCACGAGCACAATGAAGTGTTTTGAAATTCCCAATTCTTTTTAATATTATCCATCGTTTGTTATGATCTATACACTCAAATGCCTTTACATAGTCTAGAAAACACAAACATCTTTTTGGACTTCTTTGTTTTCAGCCAAGATCCATGTCAGCAATGATGACCCTGGTTCCATATTCTCTTATGAATCTGGCAGCTCCCTGTTGATGTACTGTTACAGCCATTTTTAAAGGAGCTTCAGTAAAAACGTACTTGTATGTGCTATTAATTATACTTCAATAATTTCTGCATTCTCTTGTGTCATCTTTCTTTGATATAGCCACAAGTAGTTATCTCTTCCAGTCAGCCAGGTAGCGAGGTATCTCCAAATCTTGGCATAGACCAGTGAGTGCTTCCAGTGCTTCGTCAGCGTAGTGAAACATTTCAATTTGGCATTCCATCAACTCCTGGAGCCTTATTTTTCACTAATGCTTTCAGTGTAATTAAACTTCTTTCAAAACTTTTGGTTTGCAATCATATACTATCTCTTGAAATGGTTGAACATTGGCCAATGCTTTCCGGTACAGTAATTGTGTTTTCCTCCTATCTTCTTTTAATGCCTCCTGCCTGGTTAAGTTTAAGATAACCTATTTTCCAAGAGCCATCTGATTTTCACACACCTTTAGACACGGCACTTTTTATATGGAATATTGGCACATTTTCAGATCATTGAGATGGGAGGGAAGTGAGAAACCATGCCACATGTCTTTCCCAAATATTTGAAGAGTATCATGTAGAAGAGAGAGATGTTTTTTGTATGTCCTAAGATGGAGGTTACATAAACACAGGTTTCAACTAGGAAGGTGTTGCAGAACACTCAGATTTGAAAGCAGGAGAGGCAGGTCTACTTATGACAAGCCAAGGAACCTTGAGCACTTAACTTTTAGAAGCAAGTGCTATTTGGTAGAATTCTCTGCAATGGTTGGAATGTTCTATATCTTTGCTGTCCAATACAGTAGCTACTAGACAGCAGTAGCAGCTACTCAGTCCTTAAAATGTGCCTCATGTGACTGAGAAGCTGAAATTTAATTTCATTGAATTAATTTAAATTTAAATAGGTGCAGTATTTGGAAGACCCAACTGCAAACCTTAACCTTCTCCTCTCCGCACATCGTTTTTTCATTTTTTTTTTGAGAGCATATATGTCGTTGTTGTTGTTAAGAGCCTTCAGGTCGGTTCCCATGCACAGCGACCTTAAGCACTGCAGAATGAAACAATGCCTGGCCCTCCATTGTTCCTGTTCTTGAGCTCATGGCTGCAGCCGCGGTGCCAATCCATTTTCCTGAGGGCCTTCCTCGCCTTCGCTGCCCCTCCACTTCACCAAACAAAATGTCCTTCCCCAGGGACTGGTCTCTCCTGACAACATGTCCAAAGTACGTAAGACGAAGCCTCACCATCATTGCCTCTAAGGAGCGCTCTGGCAGAACTTCGTCCAAGACATTTTGGTCTGTCACTATACAAGTGTTAATTATATTGATGATTATTATTGTTCTATCCTGAGGAATCTGTAACATTCGTAATTAGAAATGGAGTGAACAGTCTGAGAAAGCGGATGTCTGATTTTAGAATACAGGGTTGAAGGCGGCAGATAACAGAGAAACAAAAAACATCTTGGATATTCGGGTTAAATCCAATTTATCCTTCAAGTCTGTGAGAGACCTCTAGATGGTCCCCTCAAATTCCCCCATATGGATCAGAGGGCCCTTTTCAAGGTATTGGGGAGAACGACGACTACTGCTCCGTTAGAGATTTACAGTCTCCGAAACCCAGTCTAGGGAGCCGAGTCAAAATTAACTCAATGACAATGGGTCCTCCAGCAGTAACCCAAGAGCCAACCATTGGTTCGGCCTGGTGAAGTAAAAAGACGCCTGTTCACCCGATTGCATGTGAGGGTAGGTGCTCTTCTACTTATGTCGACTCAGAGCTGGATCCCCTGGCACACAGTAGGTCTGGAGTCAATATTGGTGGAATGCTTAACTTATCGTGCCCATGAGAGTGTGCTCTCGGGATAATAATTCGCAGCGTTGTGGACGGATTCCGGCCGCCTTAGCAGCAGTGCCCGGTGGCCGGCTAGCGAGGACCTCCCTTTGGCCCTCGGTCCCCGCCATCGGCGGCCCGCAGAAGCCCCGGCGCCCGTGCGGGCGCGACACCCCGCGCCGTCGCGGAGCCGAGCGCAACGTGGCGCGTGAACTACATTTCC
>NW_022103920.1:54078594-54083928 GCF_000313985.2 Echinops telfairi
CGGGCGAGGGCGCCAGCCCCCACTGCCCAGGAGGAGCCGAGCGTCGGCGGCGAGGCGGGCGGGCAGCACCATGCAGGCGGCGGCGGCTGCCGCGGTGCCCTTCTTGCTGCTCTGCGCCTTGGGGACCTGGTCTCCGGTGCGCTGCGGCCAGGCAGGTAAGTTCGCCTCCCTCAGTGCCCACGGGACGGCTCGTTTCCCGGGAAGATGTGCAGCCCCGGGGCGCAGAGAAAGGGACGCCCCCCTATTTACGGAGTGAGCAGGGCGATTTTTATTTGGAAGGGCGGCGGGAGGTGGAGCAAAAATATGTATGTTTTTGGTGGAGGCCGGGGGCGCACGGAGCATCCGAAGCTTTCAGGCCGATGCCTTTGGCTTCTTTTGCAGAAGAACGGGGAAGGTGGGCCAGGGGCGCCCTGCCTCGGGCCCCGGCCGGTCGGGGATGCTCGGAGACCGGCTGGTCCAGGGCGCTCCGCCCGGTGGCTCGCTGCGTCTTTCCCAGGCGAGGTCCGGGAGGGGCGCGGGCAGCTCCGCGGAGGACACGTAGCCCCGCAGGGTGGACGCGCGTGGCTCAGGGTGGGATTTTCGTGTTTGCTCCGCTCTTATCCGCTCCCTCTCTGCCTGGAGGAGACGCCTCGTTGACGGAGCTGGAGAGGAGGACCGAGCACGGCTTCCTGCAGCGCCAGAGCATCGTGCCACTCCGGCTCGTCTATCGCTCCGGCGGCGGCGAGGACGAAACTCGGCGCGGCGCGCTAGAGACGCGGGTGCGGGGCGACCCTGGCGGCGGGCAGGTGAGAGGCGCAGCGGGGCTGGGTGGGGGTGCGCGGTGCGGCGCGGTTTTCGGTTGCCGCGGAGACGGGATGTCTTTGGTAAAATGAGCACAATCCTAATGCGAGTCTTCGCTGGCGCTCCCAGTTAAAAAAAGAAGAAAAAAAAAGAAAGAAGGGGGACGAGAAGGAACTCAAAGAACCTCAGGGCGGGGGGGCTGTGCTTGAGGTTGGTTGACTTTGTTCGACGTGCCCCCACCAACAGCCCAGAGCGAAGAGGCCCCCGGCTGTCAAGCAAAAGCTGTGCCCACAGGAAAAGAGAGAAGGTATTTGGGCAGGGTTTGCATCATGATTGTTGTTTTGCTCTTCAAAGAGAAGCCTTTGCCAGCGGTGTAACTCTAGGTTGGAAGGCTGTAGAAAGTCTGACAAAAGCAAGGCTACACACCCTTACTGCAACTCAGACCCTAAAAATAAGCTAAGCGGTAAGATTGTTAGCGCGGTCTGATTTGTGGACAGAAGAGTTGTGCCCACTCACCTCTCTGCCCAGAAAACCTCTTTTCATCTTTTGCAGCGGTACCCTTGATATAATTAGGGCTGTGATGCTGATTGGGTATTTAGAAATTGTGTAAATTTAGAAAAAAAATAAATTTACCACTGTACCCAAATATAGATCAATATTACATATGCAGATATGCCTGGAAATGATTTTGAACTTACTGGGTAACTTAAGTAAATTTTTGAGGTGATGTGAATCTTTGGTGTACTTATATACATCAACCTGGTATCCCCCTCCCTAACTATAGCAGATAATTAGAAAGGGCTTGTTCATGTAGTTGAAATTTTGTGTTGATTTCAGTAAAAGAATAGCAAGTGGACCGTTTTCACATGCATAAGCACTCATTAATACTCTAGGGTGTATAATGTTGATGTAATAATTAATAGTAAGTTATCTGTATACGTAAATATGTATAAGTAGAAGCTTAATGTTTAAATCTGTAATTAAAGTCAAATACTTAATTTTATTAAATTTTTTTCTGTACTTTTATATTATTTTAATAGTTTTATTGGCATATAATTCACATATCACACAATTCAGGATTCAGTCATATTGAAAAGAGTTGTACAATCATCATAATCAATTTTAGAATACTTCTTGTACTCATTGTTATTAAAATTTATTATAAGGTAGGAATTTGGCCTAACGGGCTACAGAAATATCTTTCAAAGTTACATTATTGTAGAAAATCTCATCTAGAATTTAATATAAATTTTAAAGCTAATCTAGATTTACATAGAAAATCTAATCTAACTTTTAATATACAATTTTATCATTCAAATTATTGTTTGATTAAATACTTCTTTTCACTATCAATTTAGCCTTGTTTTGTGGTAAAACTGAAGAGGCAGGAAACAGTGTCTCTCTTACATTTCGGTAAATTAGGATTATTTCTGTAGAGGAATATTCTCACGTGTACTTATACCCATAAAAATTTCAAACACATATACAAGTAGACAGACTAGTGTTGAGCCCACAGGTTCCACAGTCAGCAACTCACAGCTAATTTTGTTTCCTCTGAACTTTAACTATATTCTTCTCTTTCCTGTATTACCAGGAAGCAAACTCCAGATACACCATTTCATTAAGAAAAAAATCAGAATATAATTCTAAAAGATGAGTCGTAAAAAGTAACTATAATGTTTTTATGTTTAAAAAATAATTAGATATCCAGACTTTTCACATTTACACTTGTTTCATAAATATGTGTGTCTGTGTTTATTTTTGTTTGAATCAGGATCTAATTAATGTCTAGAGATCACAGCTAGTTGATTTTTGTGTATGTGTTTTATTCTGTTTTTTGGCTAGTTTTTAACATAACAGCTTTTGCCCTTCCATGCCTATGTTTTTATCCTTGCAAATTATTCCTTGAAGACATGGGGTCTTGTGTCCTATAGCATCTCCCACAGTCTGAACTTTGCTGACATAGTGGTTTAAAACACACGCTTACCGGGAGAGGAAGGGGCACAGAGGGGCGGAGAGATGCAGAGAAAGAAGAGCACAGGAGTGAACCTGGAGACTCAAGTCTCGGTCCCATGTAGGTAATGTTGTCTTCAGGCACCTTGGGTCCTTCTCTGTCTTTTGAAAGATCACTCACAGCCCAGTGCTCCTTCATTTATTCCACATTTGGCGCACATTTCTCCAGTGTTTTGGCACAGAGACCTTTCTAATCGGGCAGACGATACCTGGCTTCTTTTCTACGTAAAGCAATAAACCTTATGGAAAGAATGATTGGCTTTGGGTGAGGTACGAATGAATTAATAGGGTTTACATTAGACAGTATGTTATTCAAATCAGAAATGAAAGTAAAGGTACTGCCTTGCCATAGGTGTAATTTTTATTACCCATTGATGTAAGAAATTATACCAGTGCCTGGCTTATAGGCAAGTACACATGGTATGTATTAATTACCTGTCTAGATCACCTGAGCGGGAGGACGCTAGGGTACACTGCTATTGAGTTGATTCTACCTATGATGATGATCCTATAAAGAGTTTCTGTGGCAAAAATCTTTGTCCTGTGGAGTAGCTGGTGGGTTTGAACCCCTGACCTTGTGGCCAGTACCACGAGGGCTTCTTAGATTACTTGGAAGCCCTTGCATTTACTATGCTCCTTAGACTACCAATGGAAATCACTGATAACGAAGACTGAATTTTGCAGTAGGTCAACTCTTCGTATTGTTAAGCTAAGGAGTTCTCGCAGTTTGGTATTTCTAATTTCCCTAAGACAAAACAAAACAAAACTCACTATTATCGAGTGGATTTTTAGTCATAGTGATGTCATTGGACTGAGTAGAACTGCCCCTGTGAGTTTCCAAAACTGGCTGCTAACAGCAAGGCCAGCAGTTGGAAACCACCTGCTATTCCTTGGGAGAAAGATGGGGCTTTCTACTTTTGTAAAGAGTTACAATATCGGAAACTATAGGGGCAGTAGTTCTATCCTGTCCTGTAGGGTCAATAAGTCAGCATTGCAATTGTTGGCAGTGAGCTTGAGAGTTTTTTGAGAGTTTCCCTGAAAATGCCCTGGTGGTGCAGTGGTTACACGTTGGGCTGTTAACTGCAAGATCAGCAGTGGGAAACCACCAACGTCTCTGTGGGAGAAAGACTGGGCTTTCTACTCCCATAAAGAGTTATGGAATCAGAAGCCCACAGTGCAGTTCTACCCTGTCCTTTAAGATTGCTGATCGGAATCCACTCAATGGCCGTATGTTTGATTTTGGTTTGTAGTTTCCCTGAAAGCTGTCCATTGAGGTCCAAAAGCCTAAGTGGCTGCTCTGAGTCAGAATCAACTCAAGAGCAGTGAGTTTGGTTTTTTGAGTACAAGTTGTACATGGTATCTTTTACTTCGTTCAACAGATATAATTTATGGCATTTAGATAGTCATACTATGAGGGGGAACCAACTTGACAGCACCGAACAACAGCAGATAACGATGCATGTTTTTAGCAACTTCTTTTCTACTTCAGAAATAAAATCAGAATGGTTTTCTGGTGTAGCCTTAAGGAGTTCACAGGTACGTGGGGAGATAGATGAGTCACGGAGCAATGACATGCTGTCATTCAATACCTTATGCTGCAGGCAAATGCAGAGAGCGGTGTGAGCAGAGCAGACTCTACTTAATCATGTGGGTGATCAAGGAGGGCTTTCAGGGAGCAGTGATTTTTCTGAGTAGTATACTGATGGTAAGAAGAATTTCTCCGGTTAAAGATGGGAAGAAGGGCTTATAAAACAGAAAGTGTAGGGTTAGGATTCAGGACACATGTTTTGTAACTCCTAAATAGTTAGGATTTTATGGGCAGATGAGATGAAACAGGCACGCTGGGGGGTATAGAAGCTACATAACTTCATGACTTGGTGATGAATTTTGTTTTCCAGTAGTGGGAAACCTCCATAGGACTTCATTAAGGAAAGTTACCTGACTAGATTCATGTTCACGTGGGATAGTCCTAATAGTTGGAAATGAATACTTTCACTTTCGAACAGTGATTGTTCACTTTTATTAATTGGTAAATGTCAATTAACATAACCCATAAGCATCACAAGAACTTAGGGACTGAGTATACTAGAAATATTATATAATGGGTTAATATTTATAAAGCACTTAGAATATTGCTGGGCAAGTAGTAAACACTATATGAATCTTTGTTAAATAACATTAATTCCAAGCCCACTTGGAAGAAGCACACCAGCCTATGTGATCACGAGGTGTGGAAGGGGTGAGGTATCAGGCATCAAAAACCAAAAAAATCATATCATTGTGAGTTAGGGGGAGTGTGGGTTGGGGACCCAAAGCCCATCTGTAGGCAACTGGATATCCATCCCCTTACGGAAGGGTCGCAGGGAGGGACGAGCCAGTCAGGTGCAGTGTAGCAACGATGAAACATACAACTTTCTTAAATGCTTCCCTCCACCCACTATCATGATCCCAATTCTACCATACAAATCTGGCTAGAGGATGTACACTGGTACAGATAGGAACTGGAAACACAGGGAATCCAGGACGGATGATCCCTTCAGG
>NW_022103920.1:54084129-54101749 GCF_000313985.2 Echinops telfairi
AATGAGCTGATGTCAGGGGCTTACATGGAGAGCAAATGTTTTGAGAATGATGAGGGTAACTAATGTACAAATGTGGTTTATACAATTGATGTATGTATGGATTGTGATAAGAGTTGTATGAGCCCCAATGAAATGATTAAAAAAATAAGATAACATTAATTCCTTCCAGCTGCTTGACTACTATTTCGGAATTTTATGACATCACTTCAGCACAAAATGGTGCCCTAATTTTCTGAGTTTAATACATTCCCTGAAGTGAACTTAGTTTACTGTAATTTGCATAATCATTAGTGAATTGCAAAGTCGTAAAGATAGAAATGACTTTAGAAGCCATCTAACCTAATTCAAGGAATTGTTTTTCACCTGATAATGATCGGGTCCATTGACTGAGAGTAAGAAAATCAACAATGCACTTGTGTTATTTAATGTTAGCTATGACACCATAATTTTACTCTCAATATGTTTTTGTTAACAGGTTTTGCCTCCGAATAGGACTAGAACTACATTTAAAAAATCTATTTTCCTTTTGGTTTTGTAGAAATGCTGGCAGTTTGATGGGTAGGAAATCAACACTGTCCAGATGAGTCCATGTTTATACACGATTTTTAAGTTTTAGAAATCTTAATCAAAGTAATCTGATGTGGGTAATCTTGCTGTCTACCTAGTCTGGTATTTTAATCTGGTAAAATAGCACCCTCACAGCCATCCTGTCAATTCTTACTCATAGGGACCCTATAGGACAGGGTGAGTTTCTGAGACTGCAACTATTTATGGGAGTAGAAAGTCTCATCTTTCTCCCTAGGAGTGGCTGGTGGTTTCCAACCACTGACCTTTTGGTTAACAGCCCAACATGTATGCTACCTAGGGCTTCTCAAAAACAGCACCCAGAAATGGAATAGTCAGTCTGACTTTCTTCTGGCTTAAAATTATTTGTGCAGAGTAAATTGTTTGCAGATAAAGAGATGCAACTTGTGTTTTGCCTGGATAGCCATATGGGCAAGATATAACTGATTAATTTTATTGATGATTTGATACAAACAATCATGTGTTTGCTATTTTAATGCTTCATTATTCAAGTCAAGTGTCTCAGAACTGTTGTAGAATTAAAAATAGGTAATTTGGTTAATTATTTGGCCTAGATGCAAGCAAAGTATGCGTTCTTTTATTTTGCGATGATACCATAAATTTTTTTTTGGTAACTCGTTTTTACTCAATGATTATGTGTCCCTGCAAATAGCAGAGCTTTTTTAAACAGAAGTCTTTGCTGTCACTGAAGAGATGGTTTACTTATGTCTCCACTGTCTTTCACTGAGAAGTGTGGTGGCTTCACAAGGAGTCAGTCAGATGCCCAAGGTCATAGATCTTTAATTGTTTTGATAACCAGTTATGAATGGGGGGTAGACGGGAAGCAAGAATGGCAAACAATAAGCATGTTCTATTTTTACGACTACTTCTATATGTGTGCTTGGGCATGGATAAGCTGTACTTAAAATTATGCTGTTTCACTGGGAACACTGAGTCAGCTTGATGGTAAATTGTCCGCAATACCATTTCCCTGGAGGAAGAGTTGTAGGAATTACAACCTTGGAATCTTTTTTTGCAAGGGTAGCAAAGACTGTTTTTTTCTAAATGTGCATTTGGTAAACCTAAGTACCTCAATATTGATCAAGTATTGCCACCAACCAAAACTGTTCTGGTATTTCCAGTGTATTTGTCTTCTATCAACTTTCTTGGAGCCTTGGTTATGCATTACTTTTCTTGGAGCCTTGGTTATTCATTCATTTTCTTGGAGCCTTGGTTATGCATTGGGCTGCTAAGCACAAGATCACTAGAGCCACCAGGTTCTCTGTGGGAGAAAGATGAGGCTATCGTTTCCCATAATTATTTATGCAGGGGTCCTCAAAGTTTTTAAACAGGGGGCCAGTTCACTGTTCCTCAGACCATTGGCGGGCTGGACTATAGTTTTTAAAATAACTGAATAAATTCCTATGCACACTGGACACATCGGCTGCTAAGCAGGACAGGCAGCGGTGGCAAAAACACCCAGCGGGGCCGGATAAATTTCCTCGGCGGGCCACCTGTGGCCCGCAGGCTGTAGTTTGAGGACCCTGATTATAGTCTCAGAACCCATGGGGGCAATTCTGTTCTGTCCTGTAAGGTTGTTAAGGCTCTAAAGTGACTCAGTGGCAGTGAATTTTTGTTTTTTTTTAATCAATTTTCTTCTCTTACATTTAAATAGTTAAAGGAAAATTCAGAATGTTGTTTTCCTTTTAGCTTACAAGATCCCTCTTTGTGCATACTTCTTTTATGTGTCTTTGAATTCCGTCCCACAGTCTTGTTGCTTCTCAGCACCAAAGTCACCAGCCTTGCACCCCTCTCTACAGTTGACACGTCGGAAACCTGGAATGACACCATGAGCCACGGCTTCATAAAAGCTGCTCATGGATTTGCTTCCTCGTCTTGCAGTTCTTACATTGTCCTGCTATTGTTTTTGACAATTAGAGCCCATCTAAAAAGTGCGTTGAGGTAGGCGTATTTTCTTCTCATGGCACACTGACAGCAGGTTTTTTTTAAATTGTTTTTAAATACTTTTTATTGGGGGTTCTTACATCTCTTATCACAATCCATACATTCATCCATTGTGTCAAGCACATTTGCACATTATCAGCAATTTGGTTTTATCTCTCTAGAGAACCCTGTCTAATACAGCCGCCATCATCATTTTCAAAGCCTTCTCTTCCCACTTGAGCCCCTGATATCAGCTCCTCATTTCTTTCCCCTCCCTCCCCGCCCACCCTCCCTCCCGGACCCTTGATAAGTTATAGATTACTTTTTCCATATCTTACATCGCCCTTCATCATCCCTCACCCACTTTTCCATTATTCGTCCCCCTGGGAGGGGGTTCTAGATTGATCCTTGTGATCGATTTCCACTTTCTCCCCCTACCCTCCCCTAATCCTCCTGGTATCTCTACTCTCCTTGTTCGCCCTGAGGAATTTATCTATCCTGGATTCCCTTCTTTTGGGTTTTTCTCTGTAGCAGTGTGCATGCTCTGGTCTAATCCGATTTGTAAGGTAGAATTGAGGTCATGATATTAGGGTGAAGGAAACAACAAAGAGCTAGAGGGAAGTTGTGTGCTTAATCACTGCCCTACAGCATCCTGACTGTCTCATCTCTTCCCTGTGACCCCTCTGTGAGTGGATGTCCAATTGTCTACAGATGGGCATTGGGTCTTCCCTCCATGGCCCCCCCCATTCATCTTGGGTATGTTTTTATTTTGGGTCTTAGATGCCTGATACCTGATCCCATCGACACCTCATGATCACACAGGCTGGTGTGCTTCTTCCATGTGGGCTTTGTTGCTTCTCAGCTAGATGGCCGCTTGCTTATCTTCAAGTCTTCAAGACCCCAGACGCTTTGTCTTTTGATAGCCGGGCACCATCAGCTTTCTTCACCACATTTGCTTATGCACCCATTTTGTCTTCAGCGATCATGTGGGGAATCTGAGCATCACAGAATGCCGGATCATTAGACACAGTGTGGGAATACTTCAGTTGAGGCCCATGTCCATGTGCACCCTTAGTTCTTTTTTGGTTTGTTTGTTTTCTTTAATTTTTTTTCTTAGTTCTTAACATATAAATGTGAGTACATAGTTTTATTTCCCTCTCATATATATTTACATATATATGTGCCTGTATTTAGGCCTCTATAAATGTCCTTTGCCTCCTGGTTCTTTCCTCTGTTTCCTTTTTACTTCCTTCTTGTCCCACCATCATGTTCAGCCTTCATTCGGGTTTAGTCATTCCTCGCTGCTCCATTGCCCTTGACTGAGCCCCACCAGGCATCCTATGACTTTCCTTCCATTGATTTTAGTTCACTTGTTGTTCCCTTGTTCCTGGGTTGGTTCCCCCAACCCCTTCCTTTCTCCCACCTCCCCTTCCCCCCACCCCCCCAACCAACGATCCCGTTCTTTTCATCTCCAAATTATTTATCCCGCATAGCTTATCTAGATAGACATGCAGATACATTAATAAGTTCAAAAACCAGGCAAAGCTAAATAAAACAACAAAGGAAGTCAAAACCCACAAAACGGTAACAACAGCAGAAAGCAAGAGCAAACTAACAACAAAAAGAAAGCCACTGGCAAAAATGGAATAACCTATAACTAGTTCAAGGTCTGTTGGTTGGCCTTTACCAGTGTTTTCCAGTCGAGTCTGATGGGGTGCCACACTCTGCCTCCCAAGTTGATTTTTGGTATTCCCGGGGGGTTTCATCACTCTGCTCCCCTTGACAGCAGGTTTTTTTTTAAGGTCATTATTGCTCAATAGCTCCATGGGGGTTAGGATAGAGTCACATGCATCATTAGGAATCACAGATAAGCCCACAAGGGAAAGAGCATGCTATGAAATGTGTGAGTGTGTGTGTGTAGAAGCAGACAAGGAGTCTTTGAAGGAGAAGTGAAAAGGAAGAAGGGAAGAAATCAGAAAGAGAGAAAATACACCACCAGGGCGCCTTATAATAATATTTACTTAATACTACTTATTAATAATATGTAGTTTATTTACTTATATAAGAATTTACATAAGGCATTTACTCAAGGCTTTCTACTCCCATAAAGAATGCTAGTTTGGGAACCCCACAGGGGCAGTCCTACTCTGCCCTAGAGGGTTGCTATTTGTCAGCCTCAACTCGCAGAATCAGGCGGACTCTGACAAATATCAGCCCTATAGGATAGGTTCTTTTGAGTTTTTGTGCTATTATATAAGTACAGGGCATTCATCGATAGTATTTACTTCTATAAGTATAATTTATTGATAGTAGTATTTTATTAAACTAGTAGGATAACTATTTTATACTAGGAAAATTCCTATAATACCCATATAGTATATTAAAATATTTAATAGGGGGTTTTTATGTGGTGAGCACTCTGCAAAATATGTGATAGACATTAACTTAGTGTATTCTCACAAAAATCACATGTAGTAAGTAACTGTAATGCACACAGTCACAGAGCTGGAGGCTAGTTGTGATTTCAGCTACACTGAAAACTAAACTGCTAAGAGAACAGTTTCTGTAGAAGTCGTTCAGGCCACAGGGATCAAAGAATACTTATCTCTGGCTCTTTGGAGCTACTCGTATTTTTATATAACTCTTGAAAATATTTTGTTATTACATAGTGAATAAAAAATAGAAATATTAAATGTTAACCAGGGATGCCTATTCTTATTTACTTTCTCAAAAGAAAAGGAACAAAATTTTGTATTCTTACATTATAAGTAGTTTCATAGGCTAATCTGTGAAATCATTCAGGATATGTGAATCAGCAATAACCAAAAAAGACAGCTTCTGTGACTATCTAGTTAGATGTGTTTACTGTGGTAATATAATAAACTATTAGGAGGCAAATGTTGGAGGAAAGAGTTGAAAAGAATATTGAGCATTTACCATGTGCCACTCTGCTGAGTGATTCACACACATTACCTTTCATTATGAGGAGGATAGTATCATATCCATTTTAAAGATGAGAAAATTGAAGTTTAAGTAAATTAACTTGTTTAAGATCATATAGCTAATATACAGTGCAATTGGGAAAATCAGTCTCAAAAATAAATTTCTGGGAAAAAAGCTGGGAATTGACATGGAATAATCCTCTTGGTCTCTTACACGCTTACTTAATTTATGGTTGTGTATCCATCTCCACGATGGATATAACTGAAATGATTTCTTTAAGAAGCACTTGGTCCTGCCCGGTAGATGTTCAGTGTAGGCGTTTGTTATAGGGCTTCATGTTTAGAAAGATGTATGAGTTCTACCTTTTCCTCAGTTATTCTTTTAACCAGATAGCAAAGTCTGAGTCTGCAGATTAACCAAGAATATTTGTATGTGAGTGTTTGTTGGAATGTAATCTGCCATACATTCTACTCACTTAAAATAAACCAGGGATAATTATCATCTCTCCTCTCATCGGTGCCTAGCATCACCTCCAGTGATTTTGGTTTAATTGGTCTGGGGAAGGGGTTCCCCATTGGTTACCAGTTTTCGCCCAGGGTTGGTGTCTTGTGTTCTGTGTATTCTTAAATGTCTAGCTGTTTTATCAGTCAAGCTACCATAAGTTTGGGATCTGAATTGTTATTTGTTTTCTCAATCACTTCTCATTCCCTTTCAATCACCTACCAGGCTTTTTCTAAAGGATACATTGAAGTCCATTTTAATAGGTATTCCTAGGAAACCAATTATAGTATTAACTAAAGTCTTAGTTCAGGATCAGTGGGAGAGATTTGTCATATAACTGTTTCTTCTCCGAGTTAATGCTAAAAGAAAGTCAGACCAGGTACTAGAATAGCAGCTTCAGTCCAAGTATTCTTAACCTATGATGATAATTTGTCAAGCTGGGTGGTTATGCTTTATGCACAATATATTCATGTTTATACTAGACATGGATTAAAATAAATATTCAAGGTACATGTAATTTGAGAGATTTCCTCTGACAAATTTTGAAAAGTAGGTTCCCCTCCCCCTCAGACTCCTTATCACGTGACTATTTTATTGTCTTTCTGACACTTAATATCACATTACATTATTTTTTATCTTTGATTTGTTTATTGTTTTTATCCCTATATTTGTAAAATATAAACTGTATGAGACTAATGACCTTGTCTGTTTATGTAACACACATTTCTACTGCCTGGAACAGTGTCCGCCTCACAGCAGTTGGGTGCTAAATGGTTATTAATTGAAGGAATGGATTTTTCCTTCCTTCCAGTGTCCTCATCTACTCAGAACTTGTATTGGATCTCGTATGTATCCACATAAGCAATTGGACATCCTTTGTGGAATAACAACTAAAACCAAAACCGTTGAGTTAGTTGATTTTGACTATTGCAACTGTATAGTACATAGTAAAACTCCCCATAGGATAGGATAGAACTATCTCATAAGGTTTCCAAGGCTGTAAATCTTTACAGAAGCACATCTTTCCCTGACCTTTCGGATAAGGAGCAACTGGTTTGAATCACTGTGTGAGTCCACTTTGCCCACTGTGCCACCAGGGCTCACCTGGTGGTGGAAGCGAATAAACGAGTGAATGTATGAATGAGTATTGGTCTTTCAGTATTTTATTTATAAGCGCTTTTAAGGGTTGTCAATGTTTTTTTTGTTTTTGTTTTGTTTATTAAAAGATCATTTTATTGGGGACTCTTACAACTCTTGTTATAATCCATATATCGCTTGCATCAGGCAAATTTGTACATTTGTTGCCTTCCTTCTTTTCTAGACATTTACTTTCTCTTGAGCCCTTGGTATCAGCTCCTCTCCCCGCACCCACCCTCATAACCCCTTTATAGATTACAAATTGTCATTTTCATATCTCACACTGAATGCTGTCTCCCCCTATATTTTCCGTGTTCTTCCCCCTGGAGAGGGGTGTATGGTTATGTGTTGATGATTATGATAGGTTCCCACCTTCTCCCCTCCTTTCCCCCTCTTCCCCCTACCCTTCTGGTATCACTATTCCCTCTCCTGTTCCTGGATTCTGTGTGTCGTGAGCTCCCATCTCTTATCTATACCTGTGTACATGTTCCGGTTTAGCCTGAATTGAGAAGCAGCACATGGGTCATGGTAATAGGGGGTGAGGAAGCCTCAAGGAACCAGAGGAATATAGTTTCATTGATGTTTCATCGATGCTTTACTGCACCCTGGTTGACGCATCCCTTCCCTGTGGCCCCTTTGTGGGGGGATTATTCCATTGTCTACAGATGGGCTTTTGATCTCTGCTCCAGCCCTCCTTGTTCTCAACAATATGTTATTGTTTGTTTGTTGTTATGTGTCTTCTGATGCCTATTATCTGGCCCCGAGGACTCCTCATAATCATACTAGAGGTGTGCTTCTTCCATGTGGGCTTTTGCTTCTCTGTTGAACGGTGGCTTGTGTAACTTCAAGTTTTTAAGACCCCAGACGCTATATCTTAACAGCCGGGTGCCATCCACCTTCTTCACCATATTTGCTTATGCACCCGTTTTGTCTTTAGCAATTGTGTCGGGAGGGTGAACATATCAGATTGCCGATTTGTTAGAACAAAAAGTGTTCTTGTAATGGGGGAGGGTATGAGCAGAGGCCTGGAGTCTGTCCACTACCTCAGTGTATTGCTGTATAAATATATGTACATGGGCCAATATCTCTATTTTTGCGGATTACTATATTTACATATGTACACCTCTATGTTTATACCTCTATCCATTGCTTTGCTCCTAGGTCCTTCCTCTGTTTTCTTTTACCTTCCTCCTGCCCCACTGTCACTTTCCCCTTATTTCTGCCTCATGGTACCTCCTCTCTGAAGGGTTGTCAATATTTTACACAAAACAAAAAATAGAGTTCAACATGTTTTTTTCCACCCTTTAGCTTCTTACAGTGAATTGGGTGAACGTTTACAGAGCAAATCCATTTTCCATTAAAGAATTCATATGCATTTTGTTTCATGTCACTGATTGCAAGCCCCACAATGTAAATACAGTTTTCATCATGCTGTGTTTTACAAACATAAATAAGTCAGTTTGAAAGCTTATTATTTTGACCTCTAGCTGTCTTTTGCTTTTGATTTCACCATTTGAATTCCTTTTATGATAGAAATCTGTTTGGTTTCCTCTAGGACAGAGTATTCTGTGTAACTTGATTTTGGAAATAAAATTAACAATGCTCTGCCATGATCCAGAAATACCAGCAGTTCTAACTGGAAAGAGAAGAAATAAGTAACCTAGTAAGTTTTAAAGAAAACTCCTCAATCTGTTTGTTGTTTGTGTTGAAGAGCTTTCTCCTATGCATCAGCAAGGGTAAATCATTTTTCTTCTTTGTAAAAATTAATTTTGTTCCTGGGGCTATTAGGATGTAGCAGAACTTACGACTTGCCCTTTTGTTATGTATATATTCGTCCCAAGTAAAGAACATTAGTTACATCGCTGGATGGGAAATCGATGGAGCTTTCCCGGGGATTTAGGTCTCAAGAGCTCACATTTTGCAAGTGGTTCTACCAGAGACAATGGAATCTTGGTAGACAGTTGCCCAATAAGTCTGCTCAGTACAGCATCATATTTCTAGCTTTTACCTCTCGTTGGTTCAATTTTTTTTTTTTTTTTAAGTTTTGGTTTTTAAGTAGGCTTGTTTGGGAGGACTTGCCTTCAAGGTGATGTCAGGATGTTGGGGTCATGCTGGTGAGATCATAGAAAGCTCCAGCATTTCTCTGAGTTGTTTCCACTTCTGGTGTAGATAGTAAGGTACTGCAAGAAGGACAACCACTTCCCCAAACGTGGTTCTGCAGATCTCGGATCTCAATGTCCATGGATATCCTGTAAGAAGTCTTCCCAGGGACCCAGCTATGGATTCTGAGCAAGCATAAGTGGCAACCAAGGTTATACATCATTTATTGATACCACTCTAAGGTAAACTGAGGAGAGGGAATGCAAACAGTTGGCTGAAGAGTGCTGAACAACCATCCAAAATCAGGCAGGCGCAGGCTGTTGGTAGAGATGAGGTGGTGAACGATGAGGCTGAGGGAAATCAGAGATCAGTCAGAGAGGGAAGGGACTCGGTCCACGGGGTAGGTCTGTTCAGTATCCTGCTGGCTCACCTACAGTGAGAGCTGCTGGAAAGAGTCTGAGCACTAGCTAGCTATGGGTGATTGACTCCATTCTTGATCTAGGCTTTGGGTTGATAGAGAGCCTTCTGTTTTACAGCCAGACTTACTCTGATGGCACCTGGGATTATCTGCCCCTCTCTGGACAAAAGCTTTAAGTGCTTGGTTTAAAGGGAAAAATCATTTATCTTTTTCTGTCTGAAGAGGTTGGCATTTTCTAAAGTCAGTGGGCAGTTAGTGGTAAGGGGCTTGAAGGAACCACTTTTCTCAGACTCTGAGACTGTACTTCCAGACTCAGTTCAGACTCTGAGACTGTACTTCCAGACTCAGTGCAGACTCTGAGACTGTACTTCTCCTGGTCCAGAAGATGACACCCCCTTTCTTTTCTTTTTTAAAAAATTATATCCTTGAGGGCTCGTACAATTCTTATCACAGTCCATACATACATCCATTGAGTCAAGCACCTATGTACACCCGTTGCCCTCATCAATCTCAAAACATTTGCTCTCTACTTTAGCCCTCAATATCGTTTTCTCATTTTCCCCCTCCCTCCCCTCTCCCTCCTGAACCCCCCTTTTCTTTTTTTGACACACCTTTTCATACAGGATTTTATGCTCTGAAAAATAAAAAACGAGCAACTGGCTCAGTTTTCCCTTACCTATTCTGTCTCTTTTCATTTATTTATTTTATCTACTTTTGTTGTAAAAAATGTACATAGAACATTAATCAGTTCAACAATTTCTACAGGTACGACTGTGATACTAACTACATTCTTCAGGTTGAGCCATCATCTTCACCCTCCTTTTCAGAATTGTTCTATCATTAACATAAGCTCATTACCCCACAAGTTTCCTATGGAATCTTTCTAATTGCTAGTTTCTGTTTGATCTCACACAGATAGTTCTTAAAGAACACTATGCTTAAGACTGGGGCTTTTATTACTAGTAAAGCTAACCTGTTTTCTGGCTTAAGGCTCATCTCAGGGCAGTAGTTTCAGGGCTTCATCTATTCTCAGTGGCATCAAAAAGTGTAGATTCCATGTGAATGTGAAATTTTTAATACACTCATTTATTGGCTTTCAAGATCCTCTTGGGTTAAAAAGGAGAAAGATATTGGTTCTAAGGTACTGAGAATTCTCCCTTAATTTAATTCCTAAGGTCAGTTTAGCATGGTGTTCTTATGGTTCTTATGATCTTGTAAAGACAAAGTCCTCTTGTTAATGAAGGAAAAGCAGTATTAGTTCATAACTCATTTAATTTGAAACCTACCTAAAGTAACTCATTAATGAGTTGTTCTGGGCATTTCTTAAATCTTTTGATAGTTTGCTGCTTCATAGAGTAATGAGGTAAATATATATTTAATTTTAATTACATAGAAAAACATGAGTGAAGCATGAGCCCTCATCTTTTAAAAAATTTTTTATTAAAAGATCATTTTATTGGGGACTCTTAAAACTCTTGTTACAATCCATACATCAGACGAATTTGTACATATGTTGCCTTCATTCTTTTCTAGACATGTACTTTCTATTGAGCCCTTGGCATCAGCTCTTTCCCCCCCTTTTCCCTCCATCCTCATAACCCCTTGATAGTTTATAAATTGTCATTATTTTCATATCACACCGACCACTGTCTCCCTTCTCTCATGTTTTCTGTTGTTCTTCCCCTTGTAGTTATGAGTTCTTCCCCATGGTTATGTGTTGATCATTACGATGGGTTCCCCCCTTCTTCCCTCTGCTCCCCTTCTTCCCCCTACCCTTCTGGTATCACTATTCCCACTACTGTTCATGGGTTCTCTGTGTTGTGAGCTCCCATCCCTTTCCATACCTGTGTATATGTTCTGGTCTGGTCTGAATTCAGAAGCAGCACTGGGGTCATGATAGTGGGGGGTGAGGAAGCCTCAAGGAACCAGAGGAATATTGTGTGTTTCATTGATGCTTTACTGCACCCTGGTTGACTCTACCCTTCCTTGTGACCCCTCTGTGTGTGTGTGTGGGTTGTTCCATTGTCTACAGATGGGCTTTGGATCTCTGCTCCAAACCCCCTCGTTCTCAACAATGTTATTGCTTGTTTGTTTGTGTTTTCTGATATGAGCCCTCATCTTTATCTTGGTTTCTCCCCAGCCCCTAGCACAGTTTCATACTTCTATGTACTCAGCAAGTGAGACACGACTGGGTGAAATTGTTGATGCCATGACTTGGAGAGAACCCTGTTCCATTCTTAGTCCCTAATCTTCAGTATTGGTGTGTTAGTCTGGTTACTTTAGAGAAACAAATCCACAGAAACTCATGTATAAGAGAGAATTTTATATAAAGGTTAAGTGCACATCAAGAAAACATCCAAACCCAGTGCTGCCCAAGCCCAAAAGTCTAACAGTAGCCCATATGTCTGACACCAATCCACCAGTCCTCGTCCATCTCACAAAGCACACTCAGTGATGCCGACTGCAGGAGGAAAGCTGAGTCAGTGAACGTGTCAGCATCTCAGCGCTGGCAGGCGTCTCCACACGGCTGCTCCAGCACCCAGGGCTGCATCGGATTAGGTCCATGTGGCTTATCAGGGATGTCTTGCAGGAAGTGAGCCTTGCCAGCAAAAGCAGGGAACTGGCTAAGGCGGCTGCACCCAGGTCCGACCACCAGAAAGCAAAAAACCTGAGAACTAGAAAGGCGAGGCTCACTGAGCCATTTATCCCTCTGCCCTTCAATTAACCCCACATGTGTTTATCGATCAGGTTGGCACAATTAACTACCTCAATTGGTATATTAGATTTTTCCTAGTCAATTCTTGCCTTGCTTTTTCTCTTCATCCTTTTTCCCCCTTATCACCCACTACAGGCTCTGCCACTCCCGGTTGCTGGTCTCCTTTTGTCATCTTTTCCTGTGAGCATGGCCTTTCTGTCTGGAGAGGTTGGCATTTTCTAAAGGTCAGTGGGCAGGTAGTGGTAAGGGGCTTGAAGGCACCACTTTTCTCAGACTCTAGAGTTCGGACTCTAGAGATTGTAATTCTCCTGGTCCAGAAGATGACACCCCATTTCATACAGGATTTTATGCTCTGAAAAAATCAGTTTGTACAAAACGAGCAACTGGCTTACTTTTTCCCTCATTCTCTTTCTCTATGACCCTTGGTTTATTTTCCCCACTCTATTTCTGTCAACTGTCTCTCTCTTCTCATAGCAACTACAGTAAAAAACAAGTCTCTAAAAGGTTATTTACATTCAGTGTTGGGAACCATCCCTGTAATACATTGGCGTACTCACTTATTTGGGGATATGGAAAATGTGTTACAGTTCAGCAAGCTCTCCATTTCCCTATTTTCCTTTTGTAGTACAGTGGATTCCTTAACCTGCCTCTTCTAATAGAGTCCTCCGTTGTGTGATAGACTTTAAGCCCCAGTCTCCGTGCCTGTGGCTGTGGATCCATCTTGGAGTGAGCTGTCATTATGTAAATGATGCAGGATGGATGGGCTGCGGCGTGAGCACCACCTTAGTGGAGGTGTGAATGAAGACATCACCGTAACTTTCCTTGCCAGTGTGATCTGCAACCAATGGATTGGAATTCTGTTGTTTTTTTTTTGCAAGAATGATACAACGAACACCCATCTATTTCTCACTCAGATTCACCATTTCACATTTTGACATATTTCCTTTCTCTCTGTGCCTTCTTTCCATAAAAAATTAGAGATCCTGCATGAGATATCTTTACAGTAATTTTTGGCTGAAATGACTTGAGGGTTACTAGGAGACGTTTTGATATCACACTCATTATTTCAGCATGTGTGATTATTGTCTAAGAACAAGAGATTCCCCTTACATAACTGCAGTATAATTATCACACAGGAATTTTAACAATAAATTCAATATTATTACCTAATAAAGTCCATACCCAAATTTAACCAATTGCCCCGAGAATGATCAAGGATTATCCACTGCATTTACTTGATTGGATTTCTTTGCCAATATTCTCTCTCACTCTGAATCCCACTGGCAGCCTGTCATCCGACCTGCCAGGCTGGGTTTGTTAACCTCTGCAGCCTGGTGGGTTGGGAAGGAGAGTGATCCTTGACCCCCAGATTTGGTGGTTGCCAGTATCCGGGACCACATGAGCCATTTCCTCTACACCAATGATTCTCAACCTTCCTGGTGCTGTGGCCCTTTAATACAGTTCCTCATGTCCTGGGGAAACCCCCCCCCCCAAACCATAAAATTATTTTCGTTGCTACTTTATAACTGTCATTTTGCTACCGTTATGAATCAGGCATCCCCTGTGAAAGGATCATTTGACACCCCCCCCAAAGGGGTCGTGACCCACAGGTTGAGAACCACTGCTCTACACCGTGAGGTCTACGTGATGTTAACAGTGAATTGTGGAACACAGAGACAAAGATGGGAGGGAGAGTACCGGGGGAAGAGGAGAACCAATTCAGAAAAGTTGGGCATTTGGGGTATCTTTAACCTCCGCTTCCTAAGAACCAGCTTTAGGCTGATCCTTCCAGAAGAAGATATTCATGCACCTTTGAGCCACCGTATTTTGCGTAGTTTTCTTTTGTTTGTTTTTCCATCCCAACTGCCCCTCATTCTTCTTTTTTCTTTGGATGTGGATTGAAGTATCTCTTCTCTTTATTGCTGGAATAATCTCTACCCTTGCATTTCTTCCTAAGAATTCTCCTCGTTTCCATTGCTCATCAGCTTCAGAATTTAAGGCCTGAGTGATATGCTCATTCTACTCTCCACACTCGCTGAGCGGTGAACTTGAAATCCGTGGGAGCCATCAGTTGCCTACAGATGTCCAGTTCATACTCAGTATGAAGGGATGCGAAGAGACTAATGCTGGAACTCGCCTCAAAGACTGGGTGCAAACTGTGCATGTGCATGTGTGTTATGCAAGAGGAGAGTGAAGTGCATTGGGACACTGATATCTTGGGTGTGGTAGAAGATGTCCCCATGAGACACACTGTAGTCTAGGGCTTGAACTTTGTCATTCAAGTCATCATGGCCCGATGCCTAGTACTATGTCTGCCTGTCGTTTGTGCTCAGTAAACATCTGTCGTTTGTGCTCAGTAAACATCTGTCGTTAGTTGTTTTCATTTCCTGTCTTGAAATTGGAAGGAAAAGTTCTGTGATACAAATGTATGCTCTTGTGCTTTCAATATATACCCAACAATTGCCATTTCTTCCTTCTGATTATTCACATGTTGGAACAATATGGAGGGAAGCATAGGCCTGGTTGTACCTCTGTCTAAATATATGCCGTATATCTGACTTCCTTCTCCCTCCTACACTCGCTTATGTTTTTTGCTCGCTCAACAAAGCGACCCTGAAGATGCAGTGCCAGGTTCTGTGAGGGCTCCTTCACTGGAACTGAAATCGCTGTCCCTCTTGCTTCAAGTCTGAGGCAAGGTTTATTGGAAGAGGCAGGGCCATCATGGAAGGAGAGAGCGCCCCAGAGAAAGTGGCGGGAACACAGAACAGTGATTGGCATGCTGACATGCTCCCATGTAAAACTGCCTTGCTGTCTGGGCCCGTCTAATCACTGTGACAAAATTGTTCGTGTCACTTTATTGCCCTGTCTCTCCTAACAAAAATAGATCTAAACTATTTAACCTTTGTGTGTGACTTTATGCACTAGGCTTTGCCTGGAGCTGCGTTTTCTTTAAGACAGTCATGTATGTCTTCAGGGAGAGTGACATAGGGTATTGCAGATGGATATGAGTTCACATGACGTACTCTGTCAAAGATTTTTCTAGTTATTTTTCTAACTGTGGTTCTGAATTAAGGACAACATCCTCATTTAAAATTTTTTCTGAAGCAAAGCACCGGATGACTTTCTGTCTAACGCATGATTTCATTTTTATTTTAATATTTTTGAAAAATAGACTTTTCCTGCACTTTTACCATCAGTCTCTTTTCTATTTCTATACGTTTGTTTCTTCTGGACATTTTATTTAAAAAGAATCATACGCTGTCTGGTTTCTATGCTTAGCATGGATTAGTACTTCGTTCCTTCTTTATTGTTGAATAGTATTTCATTATTTATACATTATTCTTTTTATATACATTATTCTTGATAGACATTTATTTCTAATTTTTAGCTCTTAAAAATAATAGTACTTATAATGAATTTTGTTTAGATAGTAGCTGTATGTTTAACATTTTGAGGATCTGCAGAACTGTTTTTCAAAGCAACTGTTCCATCTTACATCTCCACTAGCAGTGTATGTAAGGTCATAGGTTCTAAGTCCTCACTAACAAATATTATTATTGCCTTTTAAAAATAATGCTATCCTAGGATAGCATACTGTAGGATAGAGAAAGACAGGGCTTTCTACTCTCTTCAAAGAATTACAGTCTGGGAAACGCACAGGGGCAGTTCTACCCTTTCCCAAAGGGTCTCTGAGTCAGCAACGACTAGAGCAGCGGTTCTCAACCTGTGGGTCATGACCCCTTTGGGGGTCGAATGTCCCTTTCACAGGGGTCCCCCGATTCATAACAGTAGCAAAATTACAGTTATGAAGTAGCAGCAACGAAAATGATTTTATGGTTGGGGGGTCACCACCACATGAGGAACTGTATGAAAGGGTCGCAGCGTTGGGGAGGTTGAGGACCACTGGACTAGAAGGCAGTGAGTTGCGTGGGCTTGAAGTCGTATTTAGTTTGTACACGTGCCCTCACACGGCCAGTGGTGGGGTACTGTAAAATAACTAAGGGAAGAGTAAAGCCACTGTAGAGTTTCTAGAGAAACTACAAGAAATAAAAACCTGTGGCTCATAAACATTTCTCTAGGGCATTTTTTGTTGTCTTTTTAATTTTAAAAGGTTTGCATTTTGCAATAGTTCATGCATACAGCAAAGTAGGTAGATTAACATGACAGAAACCTTGAACTCACCACCCATAATTAAGACTATGAGAATTTTTTTTAAGTAAAGAAATAAACACGACAGGTTCTGTTGATGTCCTCCTGGTCTCCCTTTTCCCTCCATTCCGAGAGAAAACAGGTCACCTTGAGATCAGTGGGGATCTTTTCTGGTAATGTTTGGTTTAACTTTAAAAGGCATCACATATACCCTTCAGCCACTCTTCAAAATCATTATTATGTCTTATATAGGTAAAATAATCAAGTTTTATAAATCTGCCCTTATTTATCTACTCCCTAGAGAGATGGTTTCTGAATTTTTACTGTCCTGAGAGCAGCTTTGGCGATCTATAAATCTCCTTTGAAAGGCCTCTTTATAGACTTTTCCTGTTTTTATGGCATGTTTACCTATTTCTCACTGATTTGTAGGCATTTAAAACATTTTCCGGTTCTTTTCAATGGTTGGTTATCTGTGTTGAAAACACTTGGTTTTCAGTTAGTGGGTTATCTCTTCCATTTTGATTGTAAATTAGGCGGGCTATTCAGTGACTGATGCTGCGGATCAAACCCCTTGATGCTTGCCCTATGGACCCCTCTCACGGAACACTGTCCTCCCCTCCCTCAGCCGAACGTCCGACTACCCACGGCCAAGCGCTTTACCTTTCCTCCCTTGCCCACTCCCCACCCCATAATCATCACAGTCTTAATGTATTTTCGAGGTATCTTTTATTGTAACAGATAAAAAAGGCTGGTTGTTATCCATGCCAGTGCTTTTCTTCACGAGTTTTCCTGTCTATTTTACTTTATTACTACTGTCTGTTATGGTTTTTAAATAAATCTTTATTTTTATTTATTTATTTTTTTTAGGAGTTAGCAAATTTATTATTTTTTAAAATCATTTTATTAGGGGCTCATACTACTCGTATCACAATCCATACATACATCAATTGTGTAAAGCGCATTTGTACATTCATTGCTCTCATCATTCTCAAAACATTTCCTCTCCACTTAAGCTCCCGGCATTAGGTCCTCATTTTTCCCTTCCCTCCCCGCTCCCCCTTCCCTCATGAGCCCTTATAATTTATAAATTATTATTTTGTCATATCTTGCCCTGTCCGACATCTCCCTTCACCCACTTTTCTGTTGTC
>NW_022103920.1:54102921-54138298 GCF_000313985.2 Echinops telfairi
TCCCCCTCTCCCATGTCCCCCCTGGAACTGTCAATCCCGTTGTTTTCTCCTCCAGATTGTTCATCCAGCCTGTCCTATCCACACAGACCTGCAAATCTTTATTTTTAGTACACAAGTTCCTATATGGTTTCTTTCTTAAAAAGCATTGTCTCAAAAACTCACTGCCATCAAGTCAGTTCTGACTCACAGTGATCCTATAGGACAGGGTAGAATTGCCACTGTGGGTTTCTGAGACCAAAACCCTGTATGGGAGTAGAAAAGCTTCATTAATTTTCTCGTGTGGGGCTGCTGGTGGTTTTGAACTGCTGATCTTGCATTTAGCAGCCTGACGTGTAGCCAGTACCAGGGCATGCAGGCTCCTAGAAACAAACAGAAAGAAGCATAATAGGATGATAATTGAGAAGTACAGGACCTCAATTTTGTTTACACAAATTCAAAACTAGCTACCTATGTAAATTTAACAAGCAGTAATTTCCTCCTCTTCTCAGTTTTTATACCAATAAAATGGGAATAAGAAAAGTACACAGTGTATATGTTGTGCAAATTGAAGGCGAAGTTAGTGCAGGTAAAGCACACAGCTGTAGTAAGAGCTTAATAAATGCCACCAAGCTTTCCTGTAAACTCCCGTCATTATAATTTTTTGGTATAAAATGGCTACCCTATACCTTATGTGTATATCACTCAATTTCTCTCATTGCTTCAGGATCTGTAGTTTTCATCAAATATTCCAAGAGGGTAGAACAGTTTGCTTTGTGCTCATTCTGTTCCGGCTTTGGTCTCACTGAACTCTTTCTAGGAATTTAACAAGCCAAATTAGTCTTGTTTCTTCTTTCTCATTTAATATTAGCTCGAACATAAGGTGGGCTTGGTTTCGGAATAGCAAGTGACGCTCCCACATGGAAAATGGGAACGGGAAGGCGGAGCAGGATGTTAAGAGGCTGAGAGGCAGTAGGGAAAAGGTCGGACTTTTCCAGCATCGGAATCTATATTTTTAACCAAGTTGAGTGTCAGAATCTGTATTTTTAACAGCTTATCTTTTTTTAAAAAGCAAAAACTACTGGATTAAAGGGTAATATTTAAATAGTTCCATTTAAATAGTTTATTTTATTTTTCTTTAAAAAGCATGTTTAATCTGACGAAGAGCATCAACTTCAAAATGGAAAAAAAAAAACCTAAAGAAAATATGCTGCAGAGGGTATAAAACTCACCCACTGTCTTTGAGTTGATTCTGACTCACAGTGACCTGTAGGGTTTGTGAGATGGTGAATGTTTATGGAGCAGACGGCCTCATATGACTCCCATTGAACAGTTAGTGGTTTTGAACTGCCAACCTTGAAGTTCACAGAGCCATCCACAAAGCTGCCAGGGTTTTTAGTGACCCACAGAGCTGCCAGGCATCTGAGGAAGTAAAGACTTCCAAACTATGTAAGACAGCCCATTTGTTTTTTTAAGAAAACTGAGATTGCCTTGCATTTGAAATATGCAACAAACTTCTCCCAGCAACCTGATTTTTAGTATTTTTTAATGACAGCTTTATTGAGATATAACTTAAATGCCATAACATTAGTATAATTTGGTTTTTAATATAATTTAAATAAAACTTTTAATCATTTTCATTTTGCTGGACTTCCCTTTTTGTTCTGGTTCTTTCCTTTTTATCATTGTGTTTTTTATACTGTTTGTAAACAAGTTATGATCAAACATTCCTTTTCTCAACTTCTCATTGGGATGACTCTGGGTTCAATATTACATGGATCTTTCAGCTCAGTGAAAGAGCTTTCGTTTTCTTGCAGTGAATTTCCATATTTGATAAATATTTTAACACTTATTCAGTCAGCCATGTGTTCCTGAATTTCCAACAGTTTGCAATAAACATTCTTTCCAAAATCTGTTATTCCAAAGTTAATTGTTTGTATTATTTCTCTTTCTCAAGAAAGAATTGGGTTAGAAGAAGTCCGTATGCTTCTATTTGAGCATCATATGCTCCTTGCAGCAAGTGTTCAGGAAGAGAAGAGCTTCAAATGTGGGGACCTATTGTTGTGGAGGTGGTACTGTGATGTGCGTGTGCAGGGGTTGAAATGAGTTTCTTTATATATGACTGTGTGTTGTTTCTTTGGAAAAACAGCTGGGGAGGTTTTACCCCCTCAAACCTGCAGGATTTATTCTTGCCCTACTTTTCTGCCCCAGAGGCTTTGTTGCTTGTGTTCCGGTTGATTGATATTTTCTGAGTAAGCTGTAAAGAACTTGGGTCTGCTACTTTTCATTTGGTCCTGGGCTGTAGCTTGCCCTGTGACTGGTATGCCCCCTGCAGAGATGGGTTCAGTAGTCTGTGCCAGTGAAGGGCCTGTCGCCTCTTGAGAAGGGATTGCCAGTTTGTGTCTCTGGTGGGAAGGTCATGCCGTGAAATTGACAAGGGGTTTGTCTGCCAGGGAACCTCAAACAGTTGGTGGGGAAATTTAACAAAATGATAATGGAGTTTTTCCATGAACTTTTTGAAGTCCATTATATATGTAACCAAAAGATTTTTTTTTTTCTAGACAGAAAGAAGCAGGAAAAGAAGCAAGACAGGTTTAGGGTGCTTAACACTGCCCAGAAGCAACCTGGTGGCACAGCTGGTGGCGACAGGCTTGGCAAGGACCCCCTGGCAGAGCTAGTGGGCACAGATGGAAGGGCCAGGAGGTGTGTGCCCTGAGGGGTCTACGAAGAGCTTTCTTGGGGAGAGCTGAGCAGTCTGTTCTTGAGGGGCTGAAAGGAGGGAGCCTCAGTGACCCAGAGGAGCTTGGAGAACTGCCTGGGGTGCATGCTTCCCTCTCCGGATCCTGAGGTGTTGATCTTGATTCCGAGTTGCACTCCGCTACTTCCCTAATAAAGCACTTAACTGTAAGTACGGTCTGTACGCTCTGTGTGCCCACTGCAACACGCTCAGGAACTCCACAGGGAAGTCGAGAGTGCTGGCAGGCGGGCAGTAAAAAGGTTGGTGAGTGGTGGTGCATCTGGTATCTACTGCATGGGTACCATGTGAGTTTAAGCAGGTATCTGGTGTGCTTCCACTCCTTCTCCTCCCACTTTACAGTGTGTGTGTGTGTGTGTGTGTGTGTGTGTGTGTGTGTGTGTGTACGTACGCCCAGTGTTTGCAGAACATCTCGGGGCAAGTTCAAGCGCTTCCATTTCACCTGTTAAGAGAAACAGCGACAGTAGCTCATGATCGCTTGGCCTTTGAACATTTTATTTTGGGTATTAATCGTGTCTTTTGATAATTATATTTTGGTTATTTGTCTTTTGATAGTTGTATTTTGATTATTAATCGTGTTTTTTAATAGCTCCTGTTCTCTGTAACGTGTTTTCACTGGACCTGGTACTTCTTAATTTACCCTTTATGTCATTCTATTTTTGAATAATGAGGGAACGGGCAGTATTGGCAAATATTTTATGTAATTTGAATCACGTTCCTTTTCTTATGAAATGTAACCTGGCCAGATTTACATCGAAAAAATTTCATTGACTCTTTTATGTTTCATATTAGGTCTTAATAATTATTTTGCATGATCCTCAGGCCCAGCTCCCCCTATAAGCTGTTCTGATCAGGGCCACAAGAGATGAATCCTGATAGAATGGGAGAGAAATGTGAACTCAAGTCCAGACTTCCTGGACTGGTTGAGACTAAAGGTCTACCATAATGAGTTATGAGCTCCTTTTAAAAATCATCTCTATGAGACCAAATGGTTAAAAATTACTGTAAAGATAATTAAGCAAATATGAGAAGGAAATTAGTGTATCCAACATCACTGAATAATTTATGCATATTTTGTTCATTGGAAACTCAATTTGATGCAAATGTTCACCTTAAATACAATAAAATATTTTTTTGTTTTAAAAATAAAGGATTGTTAAGTCCATATTTAAGATAGTTTCTCAACCCCCTTTGGTAGCCTATTTCAATACTGAATCACCTTAGTCTCTCTCTTCAATACCTAAGAAAACTGCTGTAATGCAATGATAATACTGTAGTTACAAATACTAGAAACTAATGAAGAAACCAATAAATTCATTGGCTCAACTCTATGAAAGCAACCTTTATCATTGTCATTCCTGAGAAATGGGGAAATATCCCATTTCTGGCTAATTATAGTTTGCAAAATACCTTTTGTTCATATTATTGTCAGACAGTAGCTGTCAGATTTGTTTTGCATTCATAAGTGAGCACATAGTTTGTACCAAATAAGATGGTTATCACGAGATACTGAGATACTGGGTACAGGGCTGGGAGCTAAGGGTAGTGTAGTTGTAAAGCCGACTTCAAAACAAGCAAAGTGGAAGACTTGTCATCTGTCAGTGACAGGCAAAGCAGGGACAATTCTGGCTCCTGTTTATAATGCCAGATTCATGCTTGCTCAGACGTGTTGCTCATGTGGCATAGTAATGACATTTATGAAGTTCGGCTGTTTTATTGCGCTTTATATGCATTCAGTCTTTACAGCCACCCTCACAAACCCAAGCCCACTGCCATCGAGTCGATTAAAACTCATAGTGACCTTATATAGGGTTTCTAAAACTGTAAGTTTTAACAAGTACTGAGGAGCAGATGGTCGGTAGGAACCACCAATCTTGTGGCTAGTTGCCTAACACCAAATCATCAGCCCCACTGTAGGTACAATTATCACCAATCAACAAATGAAGGGATTTAGGTACAGAGAGCTTGCCTAAGATCCTCCAAGTATGTGACAGTTAGGTTTACTATGCCATCCTGGCCAATAGGAACATATGGGATTAATCAGGCTGCAATTTGATTGGAGGGCAAGGAGATAAATGGCTCTGCAAGGCCTACCCCTGTCTCTCTTGCTCTCTGGTGACCTGAGCATGCTGCTGCTGTAGCTAAATTCTTTGCTACACTACCTGTGGACCTACCCAGCCTGTGGATTGTGTCGCTAGAGCTCGAGGCTCCTTCGAGACCTGCTTTGCCACGCTGCTGGTGCGTACATCACTTGAGCTTGTGGCTGGTGGATTCTGTTGGCCAGCCTGCTTCGCTAAACTCCCAGGTTACTGAATGTTGGTGAACTAACCTGCTTCTTGTTGCCTGTGAATGGACTCCACCTGCATTGCCCCAGGGAGGGCTCTGCTGTTTGCTTCTTTGACCTTGGACCCTACAGCCCTCATGAGTTGAAGGACTTCCAGTATATTAACTATTTCACTGAAGTGAGTTGAACTGAGCTCTCTGCACTGCTGTGTGGACTAATTAGCTGTTATATTCCTTCGTACTGTATAGACCATATATATATGTATAAATAATTATGTGTCCTGGTTTTGTTTCTCTAGAGAATCCTGCCTGACATAAAGTTTGAGAGGATGGAGCCAGGATTCGATCCCAGGAAATTGGACGTTAGAATCTGGAGTCAGATTCTGCAGCTTTTTATAAGTAACTGCATTTAGTTCAGCTGCTGAGGTTCTCAGAAAGCTGAGTAATATGATCTACACGAGAGAGAGGAATACAAATATGCCTCACTGCCATTGAGTCAATTCCAACCCATTGGTGACCCCATAGGGCTGTATGGAACTGCTTCAGTACATTTCTGAGACTGTAACTCATTACAGAGCAGCTGGTGGTTTCGAACTGCTGACCTTGCTGTTAGCAGCCCAACACATAACACCTGTGCCACCAGGACATCTTGAGAGCATAAAGTAATATATCATAATGAAATCTGCGATGTAACAACGATGAGAAATACACTTTTCCTCTAGTTCCTAAATGCTTCCTCCCCGCTCCCACTACCATGACTCGAATTCGACCTTGCAAGTCTGGCTAGACCAGAGGAGGTACACTGGTACAGATAGGAACTGAAAATACAGGGAATCCAGGACGGATGAGCCCTACAGGAGTGGTGTGAGTGGCAAAACAGGGAGGGTAAAGGGAGAATGGGTAGGAAAGAGGGAACCGATTACAAGGAACTATATGTGACCTCCTCCCTGGGGGACAGACAACCGAAAAGTGGTTGCAGGGAGACGTCGGACAGAGCAAGATATGACAAAATACCAATTTATAAACTATCAAGGGCTCATGAGGGAGGGGGGAGCGGGGAGGGAGGGGAAAAATGAGGACCTAATGTCGGGGGTTTAAGTGGAGAGAAAATGTTTTGAGAATGATGTACAAATGCGCTTTACACAATTGATGTGTGTATGGATTGGGATAACAGTTGTATGAGCCCCTAATAAAATGTTTAAAAAAAAAAACCTGCAAAGACCTAGAGTTAGAAAACCAAAGAGGAAGAACATACTCAGCATATCTTAAACTGAAAGAACTAAAGAAATGATTTAGGCTTTGAATTGCATTATTGAAAGATTCTATGGGAAACATATTGAATGATGCAGGAAGCATAAAGAGAAAGGTAGAATACAGAGAGTCACTGCACCTTTTTAAAAAGAACTAGTCGACATTCCACCATTTGAGAAGGAAGCATTTGAGCGAGAACCAATGGTGCTGAAGGAAGAAATTCAAACCGCACTGAAAGCATTAGCCAAAAGCAATGGTCCATGAATTCATTGGAATAATCATTGAAGTATTCCAACAAACTGTTGAGGTACTGGAAACGCTCACTCTTCTATGTCAGGAAATTCGGAAGACAGCTACTTGGCCAACAGACTTGAAGCAATCCATTTTTGTGTTCATTCCAAAGATAGGTGACCCAACAAAATGGTCAGATTATAGAACAGTAGCATTAATATCACATGCAAGTCAAATTTTACTGAAGATCATCCAACAGTGATTGCAACAGTACATTGACAGGGAGCTTCCAGAGGTTCAGGCCAAATTCAGAAGAGGGCATTGCGGTAGTTACGTAACCTGTTGTCAATTTAAGATTTAAGAGTGAAGGGGTGGAGTTTAGCCTGTCAATCAGGTCACAACATGATGACCTCATTTGGAGGCTCTAAGGAAATAAATAGCTCCTTGGAGGCGGGACACACACTGACTCTCTGGGAGACATTGCTACTGACAAGACACGGAGCTATGCTAGTGCCCTGAGCTGGAGGAGACATGTGGAGACCCCTGCCATGCTGAGATGCTTACAATGCCACTGGGTCCACAGGAATTTCCACACACTGGCCTGCGATCTTCCTGTATTCGGTGTCATTTCATGTTTTGCGTGAGTCTGAAGAGGAATTTATAGATTGGTATGGGACATATGGACTAATATCAAACTTATGGACTTGATCTGGACTGGGCTGGGATGTTTTCTCAATATTCAATTACTCTTGTATATAAAGCTCTTTCTTATATACACTATGTCTATGAATTTGTTTCTCTAGTCAACCAAGACTAACACAGGCATGGAACAAGGAATATCATTGCTGATGTCAGATGGCTCTTGGCTGAAAGCATAGCATACCAGAAAGATATTACTTGTGTTTTATTGACCATGCAAAGACATTTGACTGTGTGTGTTGTAACAAACTATGGATAGCCTTGAGAAGAATGGGAATTCCAATACACTTCATTGTGCTCAGGCATGGAACTGCTACATGGATAAAAAGGCAATTGTGTGAACAGAAGAAAGGAATACTGCATGGTTGAAGTGTGTCAGTTGTAGCCTCTCAGCGTACTTATTCAATCCATATGCTGAGCAAATCATAGAAGTTGGATTATATGAAGAAGAGTGTGTCAGGATTTAAGAAAAGCTTATTAACAACCTGCTATATGTAGGTGACACCACCTGGCTTACTGAAAGTGATGAGGACTTGCAGTACTTGCTGATAAAGATCAAGGATCACAACCTCCAGTATGGATCACAACTCAATATAAAGAAACATCCTAACAACCAGACCAATAGGTAACATCGTGATAAATGGAGAAAAGATTGAAGTTGCCAAGGTTTTTTGTCTTTGTTGGATGCACAATCAATGTTCATGGAAGCAGCTGTCAAGAGGTTAAAGGGTGCACTGCATTGGGTAAATCTGAAGCACAAGACCTCTTGAAAAGCAAGCAGGCTACTTTGATGACTAAGGTTCACCTGACCCAAGCCATGGTATTTTCAGTCACATCATATGCATGTGAAAGTTGGGCATAAGGAATACCGAAGTATAATTGATACCTTTGAATCATGGTGCTGGCAAAGAATGTGGGAAGTACCAAGGACTACCAAAAGAAGAAACAAATCTCTCTTGAAATAAGTACATCCAGAATGCTCTTTAGAGTCCAGTATGGGGAGACTTTGTCTCATGTACTTTGGACATATTGTCAGGAGAGACTGGTCTTTGGAGAAGGACACCTTGCTAGGTAAAGTGGAGGAGCAGAGAAAGAGAAGGTCCTTGACAAGATGGATTGACACAGTGGCTGCAACTACGTGTTCAGCATAAGAAGAGTTGTGAGGATGGTTTGAAATTTAGTATTTCATTCGGTTGTACAAAGGGTCGCCACACATCTGGACCAATTCAATGGCATCTAACAACAACATAGTTTTAAAATAGACCAAAAAACTCATCTCTTAAAAATACCGTTTATACTTGTGTATAAGCTGAGTTTTGCACTACATTTTTTATGCAGTTTTTGTGGTAAAATTTAGGTGCCTCGGCTGATATTCGGGTCAGCTTATACTCGAGGATATACGGTAGTTTTGTACTGGATTATATTGCTGCCTTATTCATCAGTAACATGTTTTCCCAGACAATAAAAATCTTTGAGCAGACAGTATCCTGCTCAAAATGTCCTGTGGCTTGCACAAAGGAGTGGTGTGGGTAGGGGTGGGGTGCAGGACTAGGTGGTAGGGGCGATGGCAGAGCATGCAGACATTTCCAGAAAAAGCCAGGGAGGACAACTTCAGTGGCCCTGTGCTGAGGATGCTGAGCTGGGGAACATTTCAGCCAGGAGGCCCTGCCAGAAGGCAGCTTCCCAGAAACTCAGTGGGGGTAGTTCAGAGCAATCTACACTCTCTTGTGAAGTGAATAAATTCTCCTACGGTATCATTCAATAAGTTACGTTAAAAGTGACCTTTGTGAACAACACAAGCCAAACACTGCGATAAAACGAGGAGAGAGAATAGCTCTCTCCAGCCATTTTACTTGGTAAAGAAAGCTGTCCTAGGAATTCGTTCTTTGACCCAGCATGTCAGATGCACAGAAGCCTTATTTAAACGGCCCTCATTTACTCCCCATAGGTGAAAATTTTATAACTAGTGAGTTTGGTTTATTCAACTTCGTATCAAAGCACATCAGCTGCATAGAGACCTTGGCCATGTATAGAACCTACAGAAAATTAGACCCATGCCCTCGTGTGTGCAGTGAGTCAGGACTGAGTCTAAACAGAGGGCAAAATGAGTGGCTTTAATCTAGCTAGTGGCCCCAGAACTCCACCATCCTGCCCTGACCAAGGTGATGGAGCCTTGTGATTGGATTTCTCCGCTTTTGACACAGTGGGGGTCAAATTCCATCAGCCTTTGGCCTAAAATTGTTTCTTGTGGGGGAAGTCAGCCCCTAACAAACCATCACAGACTCTGCAGGTGCAATTGTACAGCAATAATATTTAAAGATTATAGTAAGGTCATAGAGAGCATGAGAGATAGAAGAGAGTGAAATAAGGGAGTCAGACACATTTCATGGTAGCATGCTCACCTCAGCCCTGCTTGGTGGTCCATGTGAGGGTGTGGAAGGTGGGAATTGCCAGAGAGAGCGAATGGGGAAGGAGGACAGGGGGAGAGGGGACAGAGGGGAGAGAGGAGTGAGGACCAGGGGAGAGAGACTTCTTTATTTCTAACCAAGGCTTATCTGTCTGTGGGGGAGTGCAAGCCCCCTAATTATAGGTAAAGACATACGTCACAGATGGGGTTGTACACAGGAAGGGGTAATACAGTAATGCGAGGGGGACGATCTTGGGGTATACACACAATAGGAAGGGGAGGGATTGGGTGTGCACATGTGACAAGATGGGCGGATCCTAGATTCAGGATGGCAGCCTAACTTTGGATGTCACTGAGCAGGTTTGACCCACTTCTCTGGCTCTCCAAGGAAACAATTACTATCCTTGTCAGCAGGGTGTGAGCCCTACCTATAGTGGACCAGACAGTAGTCTGATGGCGGAATGCCTTCAGGGAAAATATTTCTAAGCATCTGACCTCCCACCTTGTGCTGGCAAACAGCCTCTTAGGTTAGGTAGATATTTGGGGGAGACAAGCTGGGGAAAAGCCCCTTTATATCCCACAGTTTTATAAGTGCTCAGTTCCTGTCAGTGAAGATAAAAGAGTGGCATTACTGAACATTTTATTGGGGGGGTGGTGTCTTAACAAATCTTTTAACAATCCATTATTCAGTGGTATTAAGCACACTTGTACACATGTTACCATCAACATTTCCAAAACAAGTTCTTTCTACTTGAGCCCTTGATATCAGCTCCTCTTTTTTAATTTCTTTTTTCTTTCTAGACATGTGTCATAAAACAAATGCGATATCCCAGGTTACAGTGCTTTATTTTTTTAGTGATATGAAGTATATATTTCAGAGATAAGGGATAGTTTGCATGGGATTCTGACTTAATATCATTAGCAACTGTTAGACAGTGGTCCTCGTGTTTTGGGGTACACTGCTAACTCAAAAGTTTGGTAGTTCAGACCCACCCAGCTGCTCTGGGAAAGGCAGGCATGGAGACCTGCTTCTATAAGGAATACACCAAGAAAGCCAGTGGAACAATTCTTCCCTCTAACACAGAGGGTCGCTCGAGGAAACTGACAACAGCTGGTCCTCAGTCTAGAAGACCCATCCGTGATGATCTCTGTCCCATCTCCTTCATTTAGGTCTACAGTTACTCCTTCTATTTTGGACTCTTCTAATTTTGACTCAGCAGGACTACCAAGTTTGCTTATTTCTGATATAGTTATTTTCCAGGTTAAAGTAGCTTACAAACTTTCCTTCTCCCACCCACCATATTGTATACCTATGAGCCTACACACATGAGTCTTACTGAATATATAAAGGGTAGAATATGTAAAGAGTAGCTTGATGTGTTAAGTTTTCCTACATCTACTAATAACATTGCCCCTTTTGATTTCCTACTCTCAGAGATGAGTTAGAGTCCATGTATTTTTAAGAAGTATTTCCCTTTTCTTGCTAAAGCAGAAGTGCGTCATAGTGTTAAGAATGGGGTGACAAAATGGATCATCTAATTGCAGGGTCTAACAATGACTAAAGCTAATAAAAATGCAAGTAAAACTAAAAATATGTGTCAGTGAAAGTAATTTCTAGGTCTCTTCACTATCCCTATCCAGCAGAATAATCATCTTATGTGCCTGCTCGTAGGTTTTTCCTTCCAATGTTAAAAAATTGAAATAATTTGGTTTTATTAGATTCAGCTGGCATTCATAGACTTAGTAGTTGTTGTTGTTAGTTGATGTTGAGTTGTGCCCATTCATAATGACCCGTGTATAATAGAACGAAACGCAGCCTGGTCCTGCGTCATCCCCACAGTGGTTTCTCTGTTGGAGTCCATGTGGCAGCGGCTGTGTCCACCCATTTCACCCAGGTCTTCTTTTTGTCGCTGCCTCGCTATTTTACCAAGCATGATGTCCTCCAGGGACTGGTCTTTCCTGACAGTCTACAGGATGTGTGGCGAAGTCTTGCTATGCCATCCTTGCTTTTAATGTGTATTCCAAGACAGATTTGTTTGTTCTTTGGGCAGTTAGACTCCCAGATTAAGATTGCTGATTGGCTATGTGTAATACAGCACATGTAATAAAAATGTTCTTATTGGCTATTTGTGTTTTCTCTCAAACATGCAAGGTGAGTGGAGCCTTTCTGTTTTTCTGTAGTATATAGAAGCCCATCGGGTTAAGGGTTTTGAGGGCTTATTTATATCATTCTGAATCTTTGCAGTAAACCCTATGTCCTAACCTATGAGTGCCCTAAAAGATTTTATGGTATGGTTGGAAGGCTGGCTTTAAATTTTTCTGTTCTAGAGCAGAATCTGACTAGTTCTTCATTTGCGAATGTGATTTCGTAACCACTTTGCACTTTTCTTTTACTTTGCCTTCAGCAGTTACATTATTCTTCGCAGCAAGCTTTTTATACATACTTCTCATATAAAACAGGAAAAAGTGCTTTTCTCACGGCATTCTATAGTTAGGGAAATTTTTTCATTCACGCATGGTGAAGAAAAGAGGGGAAGCATAGAAAGATTTAGTAGCTCTACCCTAAATGCATTTGGTAGTTAGTAGTGGGGATGGGGAAGAGCCTTTAGGCTGACCTACACTGATTCATTTGCTAATTTTGTCTGTTAATTTTTTTGCATCCAAAGTTGAGGTTCTTTGCACTCAGATTCAATTACTGTTCAATATGAATATGTGCTGTATTGTTCTTAGGCTACCAAGTACCTTAAAGGCCTACTTTGAGCTTCAGTTATTATGCGAGTAAGCGTTTTCTTGTTCAGCCTTTAAATTGAAGGCCTAGTAATGGATGGTTAATGGCCCTGGTGATGGAGAGACTGATTTAGCAGAAGATAGTTGGAGCATAAATAGGTAATGAGGCTGCCTGACTTCCTGAATAGAGATGAGAGGGTGGGAGCTGGTGCCAGTAGAAGAGGTGCACAGGCTCTCCCTGCCTTCCGGATATTGGAGCAGGGACCACTGGAGAGAAGCAGCCTCGGCAGTGGAGGGATCACAGTGCTTTCAGAACTGGAGAGTCAGCGAGGTAGATTCAGAACATGCCTTTCAATAATTCATCTTCATTCACACAAAGGCATGTTTTACTGGCATCTGTGGCCTCACCTAGGTTTTCTGAGTACTGGTGTCTAAAAATGTAATCTGTCCTAAGGGGCTTCAGAATGTTTTTGGCAAAATGGAATGAATAAATAATGGAAATTTTGATCTTTTGGAAGCCCCCTTGCATATCTCCCAAAGAAAGACAATTGGTTTACTTTGCATTGTTAAAAAAGAGAGAGAAAATCATATCAAGTAAAGTCAATAGTCAGAATTTGAATTTGAATTGGAGAGTGTGGTTCAATTATCTGGATCTACCTTGGGAATTCCAATGTTTTGTTCCCTTTCTTTGTTAAAAAACAGTGTGTAATACAGTATGTTCGGTGCCTGTGTAATGATGCTGTTGGAATCTTAATGGCTCTCATATATTGGGAGAAACCACAAAATGGAATTGTCTTTTTCCCCTTTTGTATTTCTCTTCTGTGGTTAGCTCTTTACCCAGACCAAAATGCATCCAATCCAGTACTTTGAGGATGAGATCCTGGCGTATGTAGTTTTAAAAAAGCTTCCCAAGCAAGTCTGAAATGTAGCCAGGATAGAGAACCACTGGTTTAGAAACTTTTGGTGCCTGTAATTCCAACTGGACATCCCACAATAGCTACCTCACATTTTCTGTCTCGGCAATGTAGAATTTCTTATATTTCCAGAAAGCCCCGAGCTGCGCCTCTGTTGACCCTTTTGCGTGTGCGCTTTTTCTTGTGCTGTTGGCTTGAGGGCTCCCACTCATCCTTTGGTGACTCTTCCATCTCATGGCTGCTGTTGTATCTTGTACATGTATCTATTTTTGAACTTAAAAATAGCTTCCAGTTACTTGCATCCTAGTTTCCCACAAATGCATTGTGACTTCTCTGGGTCCCAGGTCCACCTCGTCTTTGTATCCCTGTTGTTGATAGGGGCCATCAGGTGGGTTCCGACTCACATCAACCCTATATACAACAGAATGCAACGCTGCCCAGTCCTGTGCCCTCCTCCCAAATGTTTGAGCACACAGTTGCAGCTGCTGTGTCAATTCATCTTGTTGAAGACCTTCTTCTTCTTTGCTGCCCTCTGCTTAATCACGCGTAATATCCTCCAAGGACTAGTCTCTCCTGACAACATGTCCAAAGTACATGAGACAAAGTCTCGGATCCTTGCCTCTACGGAACATTCTGGCTGTACTCCTTTCAAAGACAGATTTTTTTTTGTTCTTTTGGCAGTCCGTGTACTTTCAATATTTTTTGCCATCACCATAATTCAAATGAGTCAATTATTCTTTGGTCTTCCTCAGTCAGTGTGCAACTTTCACATGCATATGAGACCATTGAAAATGTCATGGCTTGGGCTAGGTGCACCTCAGTCTTCAGAGTAGCCTGCTTGCTTTTCAACGCTTTAAAGAGGTCTTGTGCAGCTGATTTACCCAATGCAAAGCCTCCTTTGATTTTTTGACAGCTGCTTCTATGAACATTGGTTGTAGATCCAAACAAGATGAAATCCTTGACAACTTCAATCTTTTCTTCATTTGTCATAATGTTACTTATTGGTCCAATTGTGAGGATTTTGGTTTTCTTTACCTAGATTTGTAATCCATACCGAAGGTTGCAATCCTTGATCAAGAAAATTGTGTGTCACAGTTGTGTCCTCTCTACTGAGCAAATCATCGAATGAGGCATCAGAATTAGCAACTGCAGTTGACCAATCTTGCTTGCTGAAAATGAGGAAGACTTGAAATACTTGCTGATGAAGATCAAGGATCTTCATCAGCAGCCATGTAGCTCAGAAGCAACAAAGCCCATATGGAGGAAGCACACCAGCTTATGCAATCACGAGGTGTCAAAGGTATCAGGTATCAGGCACCATCAGAACAAAAAATCATATCATTGTGAATAAGAGGGGCAGTGTGGAGTGGAGGCAATTGGACATCCCCCTTATGGAAGGGTCGTGGGGAGGAGACAAGCCAGTCAGGGTGCAATGTAGCATCGATGAAACATACAACTTTCCTCTAGCTCCTAAATGCTTCCTCCCCACCCACTATCACAATCCCAATTCTACCTTACAAATCTGGCTAGACCAGAGGATGTACACTGGTACAGATAGGAACTGGAAACACAGGAATCCAGGACAGATGATCCCTTCAGGACCAGTGGCAAGAGTGGCAATACCAGGAGGGTGGAAGGAAGGTAAGGGATAAAGGGGGAACAGATTACAAGGATCTACATATAACCTCCTCCCTGGGGGACGCACAGCTGAGAAGTGGGTGACGGGTGATATCGGATGGTGTAAGATATGACAAAATAATAATAATTTATAAATTATCAAGGGTTCATGAGGGAGGGGGGAAAGAGGAGGGAGGGGGAAAATGATGAGCCTGATACCAAGGGCTCAAGTAGAAAGCAAATGTTTTGAGAATGATGAGGGCAACGAATGTACAAAAGTGCTTGACACAATAGATGTATGTATGGATTGTGATAAGAGTTGTATGAGCCCCTAATAAAATGATTCAAAGAAAAGCGGGATGGTATGGGTTAGTGACACTTCACTATTGGCATTTTGGTTTTTTATTGAATCCCAGCAATTAAAATGGTATTTAAAAACTAAGTTGAAGCAATCAAATGGCCATGTAGTATTTAGGACCCAGAGTATCTAAAGATTCTATTATATGCAATAAAATTTATTTAATAGTTTGCTGATTCAGTATTTGATTGGGATTCATTAAAAACCCAAACTAACTTGGCTTTATACTTGTGGCAAAGTTCTGATTCTACCATCAATTCTTTTGTGTCAACTTTGCTTTAAAAAATGGTTATCATTAAAGCAATCTTGAAAGGCCTATTGATAATTGATCTGGGACCAATAGGTGGTCAGTCCACGTGTCATTGGCTCTTGGAGGTGTGAAAAGAAAAGAGTTTCCAAGAGGCAAAACGCACAAGAAGCATGGGGATTATATTAATTCCACATTTAAACCTCAGTTATTGCCTGTGCATAATGAGCAGCTTTGATCAGGTTTTTTTTGTGTGCTTTAAAACCCTGTGATTCATTTTTGAAATTTGAATTTAAGATTGTCCTTATGTAATTATATCGATTTATTAAGAATTCATACCATCTGGATAGTTATTTTATATTTTTTCATTTTTCTCCCTCAATCTTTTGTTTCACAACTTCTATAAATGGATTTCTCACTTTTTGTTTCAATCCTAACACATACACACACATTTTATTACACTTATATCATCTTTTCTTTAAAAGATGAATTTCCATGTATATTTTAAAATGTAATTCTTAGTTCCTGAGACTGTCATTGTAATGGCCCTAGGATGTGTGCTATGTGGCACATGTGCTAACTCTACTGACTTATCTAATGAAAACAACTTAGAGAGTTTGGGGAGGAGGGGGCTCCACCACAAATCATCACAGATCCGGTAGGCGCAATTGTATAGCAATTATAAGTAAAGATTACAGTAAAGTCATAGAGAGCATGAAAGGTAGAGGAGAGATTGGAATAAATGAGTCAGACACAATTCATGGTAGCATTGCTCACCTCAGCCCCGCTTGGTGGTCCTCGTGGGAGGAGCCCGGCCACGAGAGCAGGAGAGAGCCTTGGCGACCAAGGACCGGGGAGAGCTTTTTCTTTTTGCCCACCAAGTGTTATATCTCTTTAGGGGGACATGATTACAGGTAACCACACATCACAGGAAGGGGCAGTACAATAGGCATACACATTGTAGGAAGGGGAGCTATGATAGGCATAAGCGTAACAGGAAGGGGATGAGGTAGGGGTGTGCCCATAGGAATGGGAAGGTCTAGGGGCATACATGTGACAAGATGGGCGGACCCTAGATTCATGATGGCAGCCTAACCTCGGTCATCCTTGGGTGGGTTTGACCTCTCTGGTGTCTCCTACAAGGAAACAGACAACTACTCTCCAGAAGGGAGTGGGCCCTACTTGTTGTGGGATAAACAATGGTGTCTGCTTGGTCTAGATGGCTGATAGCTCTTAGGGAGAATGACCCCTAATCTACTCCTGATGACCTCCAAGTGTATAGTCATTCTCAAGCAGCTAAGTCTGGCATATATTTGGGGGAGACAGCTTGAGAGAAATCCTGTTTCCCATAAGAGAGCTAAAGGTTGTTTTTCCTGTTTTCATTATATTTTGTAAATTAGCACTAAGATTGCTCCCCTATAGTAATGATTCATTAAAACCCAGTAATACCTGCGTGAAACCCTGAGCTGCACAGTGCATGCACGAGGTGCAGTAGGATGGAGGGCCTGCCAGGAAGCAAAACACCTGCTCTGTCCACAACTCATGTGATGTGGAAAATGATATTTTCCCACATGGACCTCATTTTCCTTATTTGTAGGTTGAAGGTGTCATATTGACAATAACCCTGTCAATATTATTCCATGAAAACTGAGGTGTTTAATAGTTTCTTAGATAATTCTTATATAATAATGTGAAAGAATGTATTTTCTATAAAACTATTTTGAGATTGCTACGAGAGCTATTAGAGTTTCAATATTCATATTAAGTGAATGGATGTTAGGTTTTGCCACATATATCAGCCACTCTCATCTACACTATTTGTCCCACCCTCTGTAAAAGAAAATCCCTATAAACAGTTTTCCTCAAACTTTCACTTTTCCTTTGAACTAAGAAGGGAAGGTCTAAGTGTAGTTTTCAGATGTTGAAAAATAAGCCAAAGTGGTAATATATTAAGAATTCAGTGTAATTCTACATAATTTATTATTTCTCCTAGATAAGTTAATGTAATAAACATGTTTCTTCTCTTGGGGTTAATTTTAAGTTGGACACTTGGAGAAGGCAGCAGGCTTCTGAGAGGTAGAAGACCACACATACTTCAAGGGGAATCCTCATCACTATGAGTAGGGTTTGACTGGAACTCTTCTGGAGTTGGTCTTCATGACTTGGTGGGTGTGAATCCTGCTACTGCGGCACCTGGGATTTACTCAGATGATAAAGAAAAGTAGCATTGACCTCTGAGGCAATCAGCTGTTTACCCCAGCTGCTTTTCTTAATGCTCAGGAACAATGCTTATGACTCTGTGCTCATTTCTTACTGTTGCCATAAGAAATTACCAACTACTTGCTTCTTTAAAGCAATACAAGTTAATTTGTCTTGTAGTTTTGAAGGTTAAAGGTCTGACACATAACTCAGTCAAACCAAATTCCCTGCCATCAAATAGATTCTGACTCATAGGGACCTGATGGGGAAGGGTTGAACTGTCCCTGTGGGTTTCTGAGACTGTATCTTTCAAAGACTAGAAATCCTTATCTTCCTTCAGCTGAGCTAAGCAGGTTGGTGGTTTCGAACTGCTGATCTTGTGATTACTAGCCCAACACATAATCCACCATGTCAGCAGAGCTCAAGGAAATGCTCCTTCTAGAGGTTCTAGGGCAGAATCTGGTCCTTGCCTTCTTTACTTCCTGGGGGATGCTGCATGCATTGACTCTTCTTCACATCATTCTGACCTCTGACCCTCGTGACTCCATCTTATCCATGTGATCACATTGGACCCACTCAGGTCGCCCGAGATGGTCTTCCCATCTCAAGGGCCATAACCTAGTCACATTTTGCAGAGACTCTTGCTATTTAAGGGGATTAAGACATCTTGGTGGCCTGTTATTCTACATACAATCAATTCTTCCTGATCATTCCAATGGGTCAGATACCCAAATGAAATCTTCACAGAGAGGTCTTGCAGATGACCTTAACCCCCTACCTATCCTATTACTCTAAAGAGAATTGCCTTCTTTTATTAAATATGAGAATGGTATGTTTGTTCAACGCATCGAAGGGGTCAGGTATCAGGCATCAAAGACCAAAAAAAATCATAGCATTGTGAATGAAGAGGAGTGTGGAGTGGGGACCCAGGGCCCATCTGTGGGATATTGGACATCCTCTTGCAGAAGGGCCATGGGGAGGAGATGAGCCAGTCACGGTGCAGTGTAGCAATGATAAAACATACAAATTTCCTCTAGTTCTTGTATGCTTCCTTTCTCCCACTATCATGATCCCAATTCTACCTTACAAATCCAGCTGGACCGGAGGATGTACACTGGTACAGATAGGAACTGGAAACACAGGCAATCCAGGACAGATGATCCCTTCAGGACCAGTGGCGAGAGTGGCGATACTGGGAGAGTGGAAGGAAGGTGAGGGATAAAGGGGGAACAGATTACAAGGGTCTACATATAACCTCTTCCCTGGGGGGATGCACAGCAGAGAAGTGGGTCAAGGGTGACATTGGACAGTGTAAGATATGACATAATAATAATTTTATAAATTATCAATGGTTCATGAGGGAAGGGGGAGCGGGGACGGAGGGGGAAAATGAGGAGCTGATACCAAGAGCTCAAGTAGAAAGCAAATGTTTTGAGAATGATGAGGGCAACAAATGTACAAAAGTGCTTGACACAATGGATGTATGTATGGATTATGATAATAGTTGTATAAGCCCCAATAAAATGATTTAAAAAACACAAACAAACAACAACAAAAACAAAATTAATATACATCTGCAGAGACATGGGCATTCTTCTTCACCATCATGCCCCTCAAATCTCCTCTCACTTGGTAGATTATCAGTAAAAGTGTATTGAATGAATCCATCTGTGTGTAGTGTAAGCCTGCTTTCTATTAGAGTCTTACTAATATGCTGCCTTTCCTATTATGGCGCTGTGGTGGCTCAGTGGGTTGAGGGTTGGGCTACTCACCACAAGGTCAAACCAACTAGTCATGGAGGGAGAAGATGAAGCTGTCTGCCCCTGCAAAGACTAGCAGTCTCAGAACCTTAAGGCGCAGGCGCAGCCCGACTCTGCTCTCTGTGCTTGTTGGGAGTTGGAATTGAACCCAGGGCCCTGGGTTTGGTTTTACTATGGTGAAAAATGAAATGAGAACACTAATTTCTAAATAACAGTTACTTTGTCAATATATTTTATTTCAAATTTAGATATATAAATTTCCTCAAGTCACATGACTAAGATCAATGAAATATCAGATTCAAGGTGGAACTGCAAGAAAATAAAATACAAAGATTTAGACAGATGTACTGCAAATGGCAAAAACCGTACCCCCCAAATTACTTTGATCTAAGCTATAGTTGTGATACCAAGATGTACATTCCTCCAGCCTTGTTTTCCATTCTTAAAATATTAACTTTTCTAGTTCAAAGGAGACAGAGATAATATCTGTAATAGTAATATAAGTGCCAAGGAGGAGTGGGATAGTGAGAGGTTAATTTTAACTGAGACCTCAATTCTGGCAAGTAGAACTTTCCTTAGGCCATTCTCAAAACAGCACTGTTAGCATTTTAGGCAACTCAGAGAGTGGGTAGGCAGAGGAAACCTCATCTGCTGACAGAGCCTTAGGAAAAGTTTTGATGGAAGGACTGAATTTCTATACGCAGGTAATCTATAGCTGATCCAATCAGTGAGGAAATACTAGTTAAGTTCCTGCTGCTGGTCAGTACTGAGACCCTCAGGTGGTGAGGAGAAATCAAAAAGAAGGCAGGAGCAGGAAAAATTTCATCAGAGGCACTTGATCTGAGTCTTGAAGATATTTGAAGAGTGTCATTGTTAGTTGCTGTGTTCAGCTGGGTTGACTAGAAAAACAAATCCAGGGACACACATAATGTGTGTAAGAGAGAGAGCTTTATATCAAAGACAATTGTATTTTGAGAAAGCATCCGCGCCCAGTCCAGATCAAGCCCATAAACCTGATATTAGTCCATATGTCCAATACTCGCCCATCAATTCCTCTTTAGACTCACAACACATGCAATGATGCCAAATGCAGGAAGATCGCAGGTCGGTGGGTGCAAAGTCTTGTGGATCCAGTGGTAGTGAATGCATCTCCAGGGCTCTGGCTGCCATCAGCATGACTCCATGTGGCTTGTCAACAGGAAGGCAAAGCAGAGAGAGTCTCCCATCTCCAGGGAGAAAGTGAGGAAGTTCCCAGAATCCTCATGAGAGGGTTATGACCACCAGGAGGCTATGACCTGGTTGACAGGCTATTCATTCCTTTCTCAAGTTGACATGAAATTGTGTAACTACCACAGGTGCTATTCAGTCGGTTCCAACTTACAGCAACCCTATGTATAAGACAGCGAAATACTGCCTGGTCTTCACAATTGTTGACATATTCAAGCCTATTGTTACAGCCACTGTGTCAATCTGTCTCATCCAAGGTCTCCCTCTTTTTCACCAATACTCTATTTTGTCAAGCATCATATCCTTTTCTCTAGATCTTGTCTCACATGTTCAAAAATATGTGAGGCACAGTCTCACCATGATCACTTCAAAGGAGCATTCTGGTAATACAAGTTTCAAGACCTATTTGTTCGTTCTTCTAGCAGTTCATGCTACTTTCAGTATTCTTCACTAGCACCATAGTTCAAATGCATCCATTCTTCTCTGGTCTTCCTTATTCATGGTCCAGCTTTCACATGCATATGAAGTGATTGAAAAGTACCATTTTCTTGGTCAGGTGCACCTTAGTTCTCAAGGTGATATCTTTGTTCTTTTACACTTTAAAGTGGTTTTGTGCAGATTTGCCCAATGAAATGTCATTTAATTTCTTGATTGCTACTTCAATGAGCATTGACTGTGGATAAAAATAAAATGAAAACATTACATATTCAGTCTTTTCTCCATTTATTCTGATTTGGTCTATTGGTCTAGTTGTGAGGATTTTTTTCTTTACATTGAGTTGTAATCCATAGTGAAGACTGTAGTCTTAGATTTTCATTAGCAAGTATTTAACTAACTCTTCCTCACATTCAGCAAGCAAAATTGGTCATCTGCGTATGATTGCTTGTTAATATTTCTTCCTCTGTTCCTGATTCAGCATTCTTCTTCATGTAGTTCAGCTTCTTAGTTTATTTGCTCAGCACATAGATTGAATAAGTATGACTTAAGGATACAACCCTAATGCAGATACAGCCCTGGTGCACCCTTTTCCTGATTTTATTTATTTATTATTTATTTTATTATTTTAAAAAATCATTTTATTGGGGCTCATACAATTCATCATAATACATACATCAATTGTGTAAAGCACACTTATACATTTGTTGCCCTCATCATTCTCAAAATTCGCTTTCCTCTTGGGTTCCTGGAATTGGCTTTTTTGCCCCCCGATTTTAAATCAGGCAGTTTTCCATTGTTCTGTTTGAATGACGGCCTCTGGTTCATATACAGGTTCGGTATGAGTACAAAGAAGTGTCCTGTAATTCCTATTCTATTGTTTTAGGATGGATTCTCTAGAGAAGTAAAGCCAGTGAAGTTTATATATGTATATATAGAGATACATTTTTGTCAAAAAAAGGGGGGGTTGACTTACAAAGTTATAATGGTGAGCCAGTCCAAGGCCAAGTCTGTGCAGGCACCAAATTTGTGAGTCAGATGTGAGGCGAGAGACCTCTTCTGACTCTTGTAGCTGCAGAGGTTGATGAACTCAAGATTGGCAGGAAGACGACAGGCACCATAGTGGATATAGAGGTGAATGAATCCAAGGTGAGCTGGTCAGAGTTGTGTCTGGACAGGTAAATGAATCCAAGGCAGACAGGTTAGATGGCAGGCCACTGACGACTTCCAGGGTTTGCAGGCAATATAACAAGGTGTTGCCAAGACCAAAGAGCTGGAGGTTTATGAGCCAGGTACAAGGATCCAAAATTAGCAAACTTTTCCACAGTGTTCACTTACATTGGAAGCAGGTCATACTCTAGAGAAAATGTATTTTTCATTGAATGTATCAGGGTTGTGATCAAGGTAGGGGTGTTTCATCACACCTTAATTTCCTTACAATGGATGGTCTGCTCTTAGCAGATCCAATTATGGAGGTGATTGTATTGTGTTAGGTAGCATCCTGGGAAATTACTAGGTCTTTGCTGCCGAACCACTGAGAATCCTGGCACAGCCAAGATTTAACCTAGGAATGTTTCCCTTGTTGTTGTTGTTGTTAGGTGCTGTCCAGTTTGTTCCTCCCCTCAGCACAACAGAATGCAACACAGCCCAGTCCTGTGCCATGCTCACAATTGTTTCTATGCTTCTATTGCAGCCAGCGTGTCAGTCCTGACAACGTGTCCAAAATATGTAGTAATCTGAAGTCTCACTGCCCTTGCCTCTAAGGAGCACTCAGGCAGCATTTCTTTCAAGACAGATTTATTTGACCTTTTAGCCGGCCGTATATTTTCAATATTCTTCTCCAACACGGTAATTCAAATGCTTCCATTCTTTTTTGGTCTTCCTTAGTGTCCATCTTTCACGTGCATCTGAGATCATTGAAATACCATGGCTTGGGCCAGGCGCACCTTAGTCCTGAAGTAGCCTGTTGGCTTTCCAAAGAGGTCAGGTGCAGCAGACTTACCTAATGAAACTCGTCTTTTGATCTCTTGATTGCTGCTTCTATAAGCATTGATTGTAGATCAAATCAAGACAAAATCCTTCGAAACTTCCCCCATTTCTCCATTTATCACAATGTTATCTATTGGTCCGGTTGAGTTGTAATCCACATTGAAGGCTGAAATCCTCGATCTTCATCAGCAGGTTGCAGATTGTTATAAGCCAGCCTCCAACCCTGCTGCCACATTCACAGAATGCAGGTTCTCGGGTGATTGCTCAGCACACAGATTGAATAAGTGTGGTGAGAGAATACAGCCTTGACACACACCTTTTCTGATTTTAAACGATGCATGTTTCCCTTGTTCTGTTTGCACAATGCCTTTTGATTCATGTAGTTCTGCACAGGTGTATAATAAAGTCTTTTGGAATGTCCATTCTCAGCTATCCATAGTTTGTTATGATCCACACAATTGAATGCCCTGGCATAGTCAATATCTCAAATAAATATCTTTCTGACATTCTCTGCTTTCAGCCGTGATCTACCTAACATCAGTAATGATATGCCTTGTCCCACATTCTCTTCTGAAACCAGTCTGAACCTCTGGAAGCTCCCTGTCAGTGTACTGTTGAAACCGTTGTTGGATGTTCTTCAGCAAAATTTTACTTGGATGTGATATCAGTGATGTTGCTCTATAGTTTGAACATTCTGTTGGGTCGCCTATCTTTGGAATTAGTACAAATAAGGATCTCTTCTAGTCTGTTGGCCAAGTAACCGTCTTCCAAATTTCCTGGCATAGACAAGTGCTTTCAGTGCTTCATCAACTTGTTGAGACATTTAAATGGGCCTTCCATTAATTCCTGGAGCCTTGTTTTTGGCGAATGCGTTCAGTGCAGCTTGAACTTCTTCCTTCAGCTTCATTGGTTCTCGCTCATATGCTTCCTTCTCAAGTGGTGGAATGTCGACTAGTTCTTTTTAGTACAGTGACTCTGTATTCTTTCCATCTTCTTTTGATGCTTCCTGCATCATTCAATATTTTATCTTTAGTTTGTTATCATCCACAGTCAAATTGCATTCTTAATAAGAAACAAATAAAAATCTTTCTGGTTGTCTCTGCTTCCAGTCTAGGCCTGTCGGACATCAGTAATGATAGCCTCCTCTCCATGTCCTCTTCTGAATCTGCTTTGGATTTCTAGCAGATCACTTTTGATGTATTACAACATCCATTAAAAATTATCTTTTCAAAAATCCTACTGGTGTGTGATATTAATGATATTCTTTGAAAATGTTTGCATTCTGTTATATCACTTTTATTTGGAATGGGAGTGGAGATGGCTATCTTCCAGTCAGTTGGCAAGGTAGCTGTCTTCCAAATTTCTCACCACAGACTGGTGAGTACTTCCAGCATTGCATCCATTTGCAGAAACATGTCAGTTGGTCTTCTGTCAATACTGTCAGCCTTGCTTTTCAGTAGTCCCTCAATGATGCTTGAGCTTCTTCCTTGCTACCTCTTGAAATAATTGACCATGGACTGTGTTTTTAGTACAGTGACTCTGTGCAGTCCTTTTATTTTCTTTTTATGCTTCATGAATTGTTCAACATTTTGCTCATAGAATCCTTCAATAATGCACCTAAGGCTTGACTTTTTTCAGGTGATGACCCCAAATTAAAAGAAGTCACACTGAACATGGTTTGCTGAATTGAGAAGTGGAAGAGATCATTGTGCACATAGATGATGTGTGGATGAATTCTTGAGGGCTTGTGTGCCATCATGCCTGGTGTTTGGGAGCTGATTGTGCGGGATCTTGAAATCCTGATAGAGAAGTTTTAGAATTGGTACAGTTGAAAATCTGGATTTTACAGATAGATTTTGGTATGGAGACAGTTTTAAAAAGAGCAAGGAAATATAAACTGTGGCAGATTAAAAAATGGAGAAAAGCTGTCTCTCCAAGACCTATCATAGAATAAAAATGAAGCCAGAGTTTGGTTGTATGGGTGTTAATTGAAGAGACCCATGGAGTAACTCTAACTCCCCATCTTCCATTCTTAAATCAGTTACAACTATCCTACTTCAAACTATATGCACTTCCTGTATTTGCTATTCTTTATAACATGTAAGTAGTTGATGTAATAGTTCTAAATATAGTACTAACCTGATGGTAGTAGTAGTTGTAAAGAGTTAAAGCTGAATGTTTAATAAGGCGTACAGATATTCAGATAGCTCTTCTTGGAGTTTTATGAGGATTAGAATGTGCTAGCAACTAAGGTACAGCACTCTTTTGCCCTTATTTATTACAACGGTTTCAAAAAAGCTTTTTTACTGTTAAACAATAAGAGACCAACTCTCACTTTCACCTAGTACCATAGCTTAGGGATGACCGAGGTGTTCTTTATGTCTCACCGAATCTTGGATGTTCTTTCCTGTGGTGCACTGGTTTCCAGGGAGCACCATCTGCCATGTGTGCTATCTAAATACAGTTGTTCCTTAGATTGTTGTCATCCTAACATAGTGTTTGCTGTTTTCTCCTCCTCCTTTTAAGAATTACACATTTATTTTAGAAATTACATGTAATTTCTACAGATACATGTTAACAAAAATGTTCAAATAATTTCTAGTCCAGTTGCTTAGATAGAACCACTGTTAATGTCTAGGAATTGAAATGAATACACAGAATTTCTTCCTCCTTTCTTATCACTTAATATGCATCTTTTATTCAAGATGCTAGTATGACGGCTACTGAGAACACTGTATTTTTTGGTTTTGAGTTCCTGGGATGGCATAGTAAAATTTACAGGGGAAATTTATTTAATTTAGTGTGAGCTGATTGATTTGTGTCTTCTCAGAAATGACATGTGTAACAACTTGAGATAAGCCAGAAAGATTGGGACACTTGTCTTTCTTGATTAGGTAGCAGTTTATTTCTGATAAGTGAATGTTTGACTTCTAAGTTGGTGCAAATTTCACCTTTCTATGTTTTCATTTATTATCCATGCTGAATTCATTTTCTCATTTATGATTTTGTAAACCTTTTAGAATGGTCATATGAAATACTTACCATCTGACTTCTTTGGCTGCATAGTAAATATCTTTTATCTTTTTGACATTACAGTTGACTCACGTTGACCAAGCAACCTTCCAGGTTGATGCCTTTGGAACATCATTCATTCTCGATGTCATATTAAATCAGTAAGTTTTTCTTTTCCTTTGAGCTTCACTCACTTTTCCAGATACTAATTGAATCCACTTTTCTATTCTTCTGTAAAGCTTTGTTTTGTTACTATGTTATATTACAACTACTAATATCACCAATTTAGTACTAAATTTAGAACTATTCCGTCAACTACAAGTTATGAAGAATAGCAAATACAGGAAATGCATATGTGTTTGAAGTAGGATAGTTGTAACACATTTAAGAATGGAAGGTGGAGTAAGAGTTACTCCACTGTTTTGCATAAGAATATATATAGCCTGTCTCCTAAGAATGCCAGTAAATATTGGAAATCATACTTTGGGTCTTAAAGCATCTTTCTTAACAACCAAAGAAAGAAAAAAGTTAACACTTAATGCTTACTACTTAATGATTCAGAGGATGTGTAATTCCAAACATTTCCTGATACTCATTGTGTTTTGACAGGGAGTAGATTCCTGTCAGGATTAGGATATTAGGGTTCTTCTGTAGGTACAGTATACTTTTGAGAATAATCAGTTGTATACTTAGGGCTTTAGGTTTGGAATCATAGAACATTAGATTTGGAATAGCCTTTTGTTAATCACCGAATCTAATTTCATACTTTTAGGTAAGTGTCGTTTAATCATAGGACATTTAGTTGTCTATTCACATTTTTGAAAGAGACTTACTGTGTTAGGCAGGGTTGTCTAGAGAAACTAATTCAGTGACACTCATACATGTATAAGAAGGAGCTTAATATCAAGAAAACTCTTATATCAACAAGGCACTAGCCTAGTTAGGAAAGAGGTATACATAAGTCCTCAGATTTTTGAGCCAATAAATCCCCTTTTAGACTGATTCCATGTTCAGCTTTGTGGAACTGATTTACAAAGTTGTCATATGGTTATATTAATGGTTAAATCATATATTAGTACAATTTATCTTTAAAATCTCTAAGTCGTTTTATAAGTATTTTATAAGTAATTCTTATATCTCACCCCAACAATATACATTTTTGTAGTTAACAAGACAATTTAAATAATTGACAAACCTTATGTCAGATGGAAAGAAGTTACTGTGGTATTTCAACAATGAGAGTTGTTTGCACTTTGAGAATAAATTCATATATATATCCATTGTGTCAAACAAATCTGTACATATGTTGTCATCATCTTTTAAAAAACATTTTCTTTCTATTTGAGCCCTTGGTATCAGCTCCTCATTTTTCATTTTTCCTCTCTCCATCACCTTCCCTCTCCCATGTCCCCTTGAAAATTTATAAATTATTCTTTTTTTTTCCATGTCTTACACCAACCACTGTCTCCTTTCACCCACTTTTCTGCTGTCCGTCCCCTTGGGAAGGGGGCCATATGTTGATTATTGTAATTGGTTGCCCCTTACCCTCCGCTTATTGGCCCTGGGGGTGTTATCTGTTCTGGACTTCCTGTGTTGTGAGCTCTTATCTGTACCAGTATACATGTTCTGGTCTAGCCAGATTTGTAAGATAGAATTGGGGTCCAGTTGTGGCAGGGTGGGGTGGGGGGAGGAAGCGTTTAAGAACTAGTGGAAGGTTGTTTTGTCAGTTTTGTCAGTTCTATACTACACCCTGAGTGGCTCATCTCTTCCTTGTGGCCCTTCTGACAGGGGGTGTGCAATTGACTACTGATGGGCTTTGGGTCTCCACTCTGCCCTCCCCCTCATTCCCATTGATAAGATTTTTTTTGTTTGTTTTGTTTGGGTCTTTGATGCCAGATACCTAATCCTATAGACACGTCATGATCACAAAGGTTCGTGTGCTTCTTCCATGTGGGCTTTCTTGCTTCTCAGCTAGATGGCTGCTTGTTTATCTTCAATCCTTTAAGACCTCAGGTGCTATATCTTTTGATAGCTGGGCACCATCAGCTTTCTTCACCACATTTGCTTATGCACCCATTTTGTCTTCAGCGATTGAGAATAAATATTTTTAAATGTAGTGTAGAATGTATTTATACTAAGCTCATCAAAATGTACTTTATTTTTTCTTTTTGAAGTTAATGTCCTAGGATATACTTAATTCATTTTTGCATATCACACCATGTTTTTAAATCTAATTTCATAGGTCATCATGAAAATTGTGTTCCATTCATCTGTAACTTTTATTCCTGCTTGACATAAATACCTTGTAATTTATATGTTTCAATGACTGGTTTTAGTTTTCAGTAGCTTTCATGTCATCTTACATTAAAAAAACCAAAACTTCATAAAATAATTAATGAAATAGTAGGAAAAATTTCACAAATTCATCGTGGATACTGGTTGCCCATTTTTCACTTGTAACCCTGTCTCCACTCCCTCATCCACCTGTTACCCTCCTCTGCTTTATTTAAAAATACATAATATTCTTTCCTATTTAATATGTGGGTTGACTTATATGATATTGCTATTTCACAGGTCACACCTGAGCTATCAGCTGCTTCGTAAAGTCAGATAATCCTGGCTACTTTGCTTGTTGCCCTTTTTCTCCCACTAGAGTGTAAGCTCCCTGAGTACAGAGATTTTCTTTCCTTCACTGCTGTCACCTTAGCATAGAATTCCAAGCTGAGAATTCATATTGGTACAAAAACCAGAGATTGGAATTCACCACAAGATAAGAAATGACCAGTGGAGGAACATCAAAAATAAAAGGTTAAGATACATATCTAGACCTGATTGAGAGCGCAGTTCATGGTTATCTAGTTTAGTGACTCTTCCCCGTTTCTAAGTTTGGTAGCTCCAATGTTTTTTGGTTCTTGACAGGTTCGACTTCCTGACTGTCAGTACTGGAAGAAAAAAGGATTTATCCATTTTGCCCAAACACTGTCATTCCTGTTAGAAAAATTGAGCCCAGAAATATTTTGTTTCTGAAGAAGAAACACATGTGGCCACTGTTATCAGAGCATGACGCTTAGAATGTAAGAGAGAAGCACACTTTCTGTTGAGCATTTTTATTCTTATTGTCATAAAAATTTGAAATTACAATCTTATTAAAGAATAAAGTAATCATATAAGTGGAGGTTGCTTGGTTTGGGAAAATACTTCTCACTTGAGATTTATCTGAAGCATAGTTTGTGATTAGCTGGTTTTCTTTATGCTGTTGACAGCCACAATGACAGTTTAAAAACATTTTATGTAGGCTGTTTCTCAGCTTCAGCTTTTATTTGTGTCGTGGTTCTGATGGTTGCGAGCAGGAAGGTGAAAACTGAAAATGCTTCTTGAATGTGATTTTTCTTATGCAGCAATTCTAGGCGGTGCTACCTGGTAGAGTCTTTTTCTTTTTTTAACCCGAGGCAAATTGAGTAAGGATATTTATAGTTCTGGAGTCTAGTCTTAGAACGGATTGAATAATAGATGTTTTGAGATTAGAATGGAAGGGAAAACGTCGTTACATAATATTCTTTATAAATGTTCAGTAACAAGCTTATCTATACTTATATTAAACAAGAGGGGTTCAAACTTGGGGTATGTAACTTCTCCAGGAGGCAGATAGAGAACACGGAAAGGTTAATAATGAAAAGCACAGCCCGTTCTTGTCAAAATTTTGAAGAAAAGCATGGGAAGCAGTTTGCCGCTCCTTTGTGGGGTCACACAGTTGAGGGATTTCACGCTTTAGGACAGATATATTAATAAAACCAAACATATGGCTTGGCCTAGCCTGACCCAACTAAGCCCGAGGCTGTGTTAGACCATTTGAGGTCAGTGACTGATAATACATTTTATTGGGAAACATTCCTTTGAAAAAGGAAAAAGCCTTAATAAAAACATTGGGCTATATTATCTAAGTAATTCTGAGCAATTCAGGCCAAGTATTTTCCTGTAAATCACTTGCTTCTTTTTCAAGAAGTAGATAATTAAACTTCCCAAAGAAATGAAACAGCATTAAAGAAAATTTCTTTCCAGTACCCCTTGATGTTTATGCTTTAAACATTTTTATTACAGCTGCCCTGGCTGAACCAACCTCCTAACACTGCCCTACCGTCCCCCTACCTCACCCCGCCCCCCCAAACATATACTCCTGATGGGCTATAATTGGTTGTTTGGCCTGTGAAACATATCACCAGAGAGGATGGACATTTTTTAAGGAATTCTGCTGACCAGCCCTTAGACCTTATATGATCCATCTCCTAAATTTTTATAATCTTTTAAAGATTCTCTGTTATCATCTGATTCCAACAACAATGAAATAGTTTCTCATACTCTGGGATCCTCATAACCGTCTCTGCTGTTCCCATTTCTCAGTGGGACAGGAAGGAAAACTAGGACCTCAGGCAGGACACATGCCAGGAGTTGGGGTTCTCCCTGGAGGATGGAGATGGTGTGGAGAGAGGGGTGATGGAGAAGCAGTAGCAAGGTCAAGCAAGGAACATCCAATTTCTGGTTGAATAAGCAACTCCAGGTTTGTTTTCTCTCTTCCTTACTTTCTGTTGTGACCCTCAGATTTGTAGGAGAAACAGAAATACAGTGGATAAAAGATCTGGTATGAGTTCAATTGAAATTATGTTAGCTCTGGAAGCGTCTCATATATGAGGAAGGGCAATAAATATTGCTACAGAATCATAGACATTCATTAAACCAAAATGTCAAAGTATGAACCTGTTGTTTCTCGACATATCTTACATCTAGGTCTATACACAATCTAAAAATAAACATATTTTTAGATTGTGAATTGGGTGAGGGTTTACAGAGCAGATCAATTTACCATTCAACAGTCCATATTAATTTGTTTCATTTCATGGATTCCAGTCCTCATAATGTAATATCACTTATCCTAATCCTACTAACTCCCTATGTCTCATATTTCCAGTGCTGCTTCTTTCTTAGCCCTTCTAAACTTTCTCCTTGGGTAAATGTGGCTTTCTGTATCTAAACTGGTTGATTATTCTAAGGAGTGCGTACCCCCCCAGGGTTATTGTCCCCTTATGGACTTGTCTGTTTGGGGCTGAAAATTGAGTCATGTGGTGAGTTCATTTCCAGACCTGCATGCTGTTTCACTGCCATTACCTCACAGGGCCTGCTAGACAATGTCTGACTAGTAAGCCTGATGTCTTTTATGATTTTGAGCTTTGTTGTCTATTTTTCTCCTACTCTATCCCGCACCTCCTAATGTGATTAATTTTAGAACAGCTGGCAGTGGTACTAGCTGGTTCTTTTAGTCTACGAGTGGTGGAGGTCCGCACGGCCCATTGGTTCTTTGGACTGATTGTTTCATGAGTCTTTGGTTTGCTTCCGTCTGCTTTGCTGTGGACAGGGAGAGGACAATACATGCATCTTAGATGGCCACTCACTAGGCCTATGCACTTCTGAAGACCATTTTTCAACCTTCTTGACCTTTTCTTAAAGAATTCTAGCCTCTTTGATTTACACTACATCAAAACAGTAGCTTTGGCATCCTTCAGGGACTTAAACTGTGTTCCTCTACAATGTTCATTGAGTTTGGGTAACAAAGTAAATACTGAAAGGCAAGATTGGGTCTATAGAGTGGATAGGGCAATGTTTCCCAATGGACTTCTTGTGGACAGCCTTGCTACCTTCAAAGAATGAGCACAGATATATTGTGATGAAAAAGAATTCCTCAATGCAAAATTCCTGGCCTTTTTCTTATCAATGGAGTTGTCAGTTCTCATAAGACTTCTTCATAGTAAGCCCCCATGTAATCATCCTGTGTCCTTTGAGAAAAATTATCAAGATTATTTTTTTGGAGTCCTCCCAGAATAATAGCCATAACTTTCTGAGCTGTTCTCTTGTTCTTAAGTTTGGTTGGCCCAGCAGATCCCCTAAGGAACCTTGGTGTCACTGCCTGGTAAGTATTGGACTGCTAACCACACAGTTGATGGTTCAAACTTACCAGCTGTTCCTTGGGAGACAGCTGAAGCTATCTCCCCCTGCAAGGATTTACAGGCCCAGAAATCCACAGGATGCCAGTGGGTTTGGTTTTCTGGGTTAGCAGATATCTTTGGATGACATTGTTTTGATTGGACCTTCTTTTGGAAAGAACCCTAGGGAGATTTAGGTCTTATGGAGAGAAGTTGTCTGCAGCTGTCCACTGATCACAGAGACATGGTTAAACAAATTTCGTGTGGAATAGCCCTGTGCATACATGACCTGGATTCTAGCAACATTTTTTGACCTTTCCCCATCCTTAAACAGCCCTACTTGCAGTGTGGTTGATTATGAGGATGAAAATAAGTCATGCTTTACTGCTTGATGTCATTAAACTATGAAATATGATATCTGTATTAACATCCAATAAAATGGTTTCAGGGATAAAAAAGGGGGGAGGAAGTCATGATAAAAAAAAAACTACCCTTGTCAATGAGGGTGGTGCGCGATGGAGACCCAATGTCCATCTCCAGACAACTGGACATACCTTGCAGAGGGGTAGTGGGGAGATGAGTCACTTAGGGTACAGTATAGCAACAATGAAGCTCACAATCTTCCTCTAGTTCTTAAACGCTTCCTCCCCCCAACTACCAGGACCCCAGTTTCGCCTTGCAGACCTGGTTAGACCAGATGATGCACAGCGGTACAGAGGGGAATTGGAAGCGCAGGGAATGTAGGACGGAAGAAACTCTCAGGACCGGGGGTGAAGGGGGCGATATCAGGAGGGAAAGGGGAGGTAGTAAGGGGGAATGGATCACAGGGAGCCACATATGGCCTCCTCTCTGGGGGACGGGCAGCAGCGGGGTGGGTGAAGGGAGGCGCCGGACAGTGTAATGTAAGATACAAAAATAATTTATAAATTATTAAGGGTGCATGGGGGAAAGGGAAGGGGAGGGGGGGAAAATTAAAAAAAAAAGGAAAATGAGCGCATTCCGGGAACCCAAGAGGCAAGAAAATTTTGGGAATGATGAGGGCAACAAATGTATAGATGTGCTTTACACAATTGATCTATGTATTGTGACGAATTGTATGAGCCCCAATAAATTGATTAAAAAAAAAAAAAAAACTACAATACTATTTTTAACTCATCGACTATCTCATTAGCTAACATTTCAAATTTCTAATAGTAAAAAACTGGTATGCTATCCAACTATTTTGTTTATTGATGATATATTTCTGGTAGTATTAAACACTGAGATGTTGATAGGTAAGGTTGTGTGTTACCTTGTCTGAGCCGTGCTTCTCAGTGCTTTGAGAGTTATGTAATGGTACAGTTTGGCAGTGATGTGATGTAACCATCCACCCTTTTGTGATGTGATGTGGTCATCCTTAATTTTTACATAAAACTGATTTTTGAATAAGAACCTAAGCATTGGAACCTAGCCATGTCATTAAGTGAGGAGTGGGTATAAAAACTGATGATGGTATGTGATGATGATGAATAGCAATAGGTTTTACAGTTGCTAATCAATTTGTAACTGATTTTCTTGCGGTTCAACTAAATTCATTCTGGTAGATATTTGTTCATTTGTACATTTAATGTCAAATTTCTATGTAGAAGACAAACCTGTGTTGTCATATAATTTACTTTTTAAAAAATCACTGAGCAAGTACTAATAGCCCCTGTATTAGAAACTAAGCAGAAACAAGGAAAAAGGCATTTAGTGAGTTTCTAGCCAGGACAGTGAATACTGGACACAAGTTAATTTCAGAGCATGACCAGTGCCCTTGATGGGTTGGTGAGAAGCAACAGTGTGGTATGGAAATGAAGGATACCACACTAAGCACAGGTGTTTTCAGGGAAATGCCATCACTGAGAGATGGCATTTAGCATTTTTATTTTTGTAGGTTCTACTTATTTCATATAGAACCTTTTTGTGAATATGATTTTTTATCATATTTCATATATTTATCATATTTGTTGGTGCTATATGAAAACAATTGTGTTGTACCGTATTGAATTCACTTCCTTAATATTGTCAATGGTTTTTCATTATTTATTTTGAACTATAGTTTGACAATACCATGACTGGAAATCATGATGAAAGCTGTCTTTTTCTTTCTAAAATGTTTCGTCTTGGTACTCATCTTTTTTTCCTAGAAACTTTTTTTATTTGGTGATATTGATATCTTTATATTGTTTCTTCTGGTAATAGTAATATTCATTGTTTATTATAGTGTTTATTTTTTATTTGAGGTAGCTGAGCTTTATTATATATTTTTAAAGTATGCTATGAGTGATTAAGTTTATTCCCACCTCCCACTTTTTAGAGAGGAGTATTAAGTTTTGTTGAATGTCTCTGGTCAAGTGAACAAATGGATCTTCTTATTTGATCTATTATTGTGATTTATTATATTAATTTGTTACATTATTAAAACTTATTCTTGGCTTCAGAAGATAAATTAAGCTTTGTCATGTTGGATAATTCAGTACTGCAGCCTCTCTAGTTATATTGCTAGCCTCTCTAGTTATTGATCTGAACTGAAATTTTACATCCAATTTGTATCTAAATTATTACTCGACAAGGCCTGGCTGGCCTTTTGGCTGTAAATTAACTCATCCTGTAAGTGTTGCGCTCAACTCTTTCTGACATTTTTCTTTTCTCCCCTTTCATCTTGTCACAAGGTTCCTGCCTGGAACCGCCCCTGCAGTGAGTGACCTTCCTGGGAGCTCCTCTCCTGGGCGCAGCTGCCCGCCCCCAGCGATAGCTGCTGCCATCTGCTGAGAGTTGTTGCTCAAAGAACCCTCGGGCTGAGCCATCCTCACAGCTTTTGTTTATCTCCCGCAGGCCTTCTTGTGGAGTGCTGGCTCCCCTATTGGTTGAGTAAAAGTATATAAAAATGGCCAGTCGATTCTTTCCCTGGCCCAAGCCACTGGCCAATCTGCCACAGGATGAAAAGCAGTGGGAACGTCCATTCTCAGAAAGTGATGCTAGACCCTTACTCTTCGTGTATCTGATGCCCATCTTGACAGTGTCTTTTGCATTGGTGGTGCTAGATGCCAGAATTTGTTGGTTCTTCTGGCAATCCATGGTGTATTTAATCTTCATTCCTACCACCGTAATTCATATGCATAAACTTTTTTTTGGAATTTATTACGTATTCCAGTTTCACATGCATATGAAACAATTGAAAATAACACGTGGGATGCCTACATTTCCTTGTCACAGTCTGTCCTCTAGACCAGTGGTTCTTAACCTTCCTAATGCCGTGACCCTTTAATACAGTTCCTCATGTTGTGGTGACCCCCC
>NW_022103920.1:54138398-54154433 GCF_000313985.2 Echinops telfairi
CTAATTTTGCTACTGTTATAAATCGGGTGACCCCTTTGAAAGGGTTGTTCAACCCCCAAAGGGGTTGCGACCCGCAGGTTGAGAACCGCTGTTCTAGAATGAGGCGAAGAATAGATCAGGGTTGTATAGCCCTCTTGCTTTAGCTCTGACTCCTATTTTTCTCCAATCAAATGCTGAGACAAAGACAGACACTATTTTTCAAGAATAGAGGAGGCCAACAGACATCAAACAGTTAAGGCATAGCTCTCCAATTAACCCCTTGAGGTAACTTGCAAGAGCTTTTCCAAGGGTTCTTCGTATTACTCCATGGGCTTATTAGCAGGACATGTCCAAAGCAAAAGGAAGTTGACTCAATTGAAAATTGTAGTCTCAATGTTTGATTGCTACAACTGATTGTATTTTTTTGAAGTTTTCTGGCGTAAAATTCTAAGATCCAATTTCTCTAGGTACCTTATTCCTCACTGCTGAAATAGATTTGGTGTTATGTCATGCAGAATTTTTTCATCTGCCATCATAAATAATACTGATATTCACCCCATTTTGGGTGCTAGGGCTTAAAAACTATAAAATGAACTTTTTACTTATAAAACTTATTATATTTTTCACTTATAGAAACTCTGCTGGGTTTGGACCCTATATTAAGCAGTATAGGAATCATATGTAAATGTTTTAGTGTTGTGGGTTCTTATATTATCTTGATAACCAGGGAGAATTTCTAAGAAGTGAATATTTGAAAAACATCTTTGATGGATATTGACATATTCAAGGTTTCTCTTTGTTTTTAAGCCAATTTTGAGAAATTGTATTTTCACAAAGAGTTGCCCATATTCCAGAGAGTTTCATTTTGCAGTCATACTGAAAAGAGTTTAGTTTTTTAGTAGTACTAGGTACTTTTAAGAAAATAATTTCCAAAATTCTTTTTCCTGCTATTAAATTTTATCCCAATCCTACTTTTATCTGTAGTTTTCTTATCAAATATATTATACACATTTTTGAGGACTTATTTATCACATAAAATGTGATACCTTTATTTTTCGAACAGTTTTGTGAGATATATTTTACATATCATAAAATTAACTCATTTTAAGTATGCAATTCAATGATTTTTAGTAAGTATTGAGTCATGCAACCTTCACAATAAATCCATTGTGTTCACTTCTTTCCTTTTGTCCCTCTGTGTGACTCACTCACATTTACACTCAGTCCCCATTTCTATCCATACTGCCAGGCAACCACCGCTTGTCTCTCTAACTTTGCCTTTTCTGGATATTTTGTGTAAAAAGAATGATATGATATGAGGCTTCTCATATATGACTTCTTTCACTTGACATAATGTTTCTTGAAGTTCAGCTATGATGTAGCATGCAGCAATTCTTTTTTTAAAATAATACTTTATTATGTTTTAGGCAGATGTTCATTCAATTATAGCATATTCCACAATGTGTTATATACAACATTTTTAATTGTATTAATATAGCACACTGTCAATCTGTTTACCCTATGCTGAGCAGTTAGGTTATCTGTAAATTGAGACTAGTTTGAATAATGCTGATATAAACATTTACATGCAAGGCTTTGTGTGGACATGTTATTTTCTTGGATAGATAACTGAGGAGTGGATTTCTGGGAAGTATGGGGCATCCTCATGTCAAAATAGTTACAAGGTTCAGCTGCTAACCAAGAGGTTGGTTGGGGTTAGAACCTGCTGGCCGTTCTGTAGTAGGAAACCCTATGGGGCAATATTCCTGTTCTATAGCTTGACTATGAGTTGGAACCTACTCAACAGCACAGTAACATAATAGTCCGATGCTTAACTTTTTGAGAAATGCCAAACTACTTTCTAAAGTAGACTTTACTTCTTAATGGTGCTTTAACTGTGTTTCTCTATAAATGTTACTTAAAAAGGAGGGATTATGTGAAGTATGAGCAGGGATTTAAGATTGTTAGTTCCATGTCTTTTACAAGAAGCTTGGAAAAATTTTCATACTTCTCATGGCTTTTATCTCCTGCTCTTTCCTAAACCAGCCCATTGCCATTGAGTTCATTTCGCTTCATTGCAACCTTTATAGGGTTACAAGATTGTAGATCTTTACTGGAGCAAATAGCCTAGTCTATCCCTCTTGGAGCAGCTGCTGGGTTTGAGCCTCTCAACTTAAGGTTAGCAGCCCCCAATCCTAGGTTACACTACCACTGAGGTTCCTTTCCTTCATAATAAAACTCTACCCCTCCAAAAAAAACCAACAAAAAAACCCCAAAAACAAACCAAAACTTTACCCATGAAACATGCATTGAACTTTTAAGGATAAAATTGACAACCCACAGAAACTCATATTTCTTAACAGTGTCTTAAGTGAAACATATTTCATGTTGTCATCTTTGAATAGTTTTGAACTGTGAATTCCAAAACTGGACTTTATTACTACTTCTCTCAGGCAGAATGCCTCCTGGGCCCATCGCAGGATGACTTCAGTCGTGAATGGGACAGCCTTAGGCTGCAAATTCTGAGCAAAAGGGAACCAGTTTGGAAGGTACTAGAAGGGCCATTCGGGGCCCTGGCGGTGTAGTGAGTTACACGTTGCGCTGATAACTGTGATGTCAGCAATTAGAAAGCTTCACCTGCTCTGAGGGGGAAAGATGAAGCTTTCTACTCCCGTACAGATGTGCAGTCTCAGAAACCCACTGGGGCAGTTCTGCTTTATCCTATAGAGTCACTATGAGTTGAAATCGCCTTGGTGGCAGGGAGGTTTGAGTTTTGAGGTCTATTGGATGGGTATGATAGAGCCAGAAATAATACAAGACAGAGACCAATGCTTAAGCTAAGACCTGGGGAAATGTTTCCTAAGGGGCATCCGGAGGGAATTTTAAAAGCAATAGGACCTCAGAGGCTTGAGTTTTTTGTAGAGTTCAGAAGGCAATCCTTGTGGATAAGGAGGAAGCTGTGCAGTGCTCGACTCAGCAGTTTTTTTTGTTTTGTTTTTTTTAAACATTTTATTAGGGGCTCATACAACTGTTATCCCAATCCATACACACATCAATTGTGTAAAGCGCATTTGGACATCGTTTCTCAAAACATTTTCTCTCCATTTAAACCCCCGACATTAGGTCCTCATTTTTCTCCTCCCTCCCCGCTGCCCCCTCCCGCATGAGCCCTTGATAGTTTATAAATTGGTATTTTGTCATATCTTGCCCTGTCCGACGTCTCCCTTCACCCACTTTTCGGTTGTCTGTCCCCCAGGGAGGAGGTCACACACAGTTCCATGTAATCGGTTCCCTCTTTCCTACCCATTCTCCCTTTACCCTCCCTGTTTTGCACTCACACCACTGGTCCTATAGGGCTCATCCGTCCTGGATTCCCTGTATTTTCAGTTCCTATCTGTACCAGTGTACCTCCTCTGGTCTAGCCTGACTTGCAAGATCGAATTCGAGTCATGGTAGTGGGAGCGGAGAGGAAACATTTAGGAACTAGAGGAAAGTTGTATTTCTCATCGTTGTTACATCGCACCCTGACTGGCTCATGTCCTCCCCGAGACCCCTCTGCAAGGGGATCTCCAGTGGCCTACTAATGGGCTTTGGGTCTCCACTCCCCACTCCCCCCATCATTCACTATGGTAAGATTTTTTGTTCTGATGATGCCTTACACCTGATCCCTTCGACACCTCGTGGACTCAGCAGTTTTTAAGGGCTAGATAAGAGCTGAGCACAGTGGCGTTGGGGCTCTCTACACCTTCATTGTACTGGTCAATTAAAGCTTCCTGATCTGAGATTTTTTTTTAAAGTACAGCCTCAGTACAAATACATCATCCTCTGAGTAATTGGAAACATGTTCTGTAATCGCTGTAATGTTTTAGCAGTTTTTGCTCTTTTTATTTAACAGGGAAATCTGAAGATTTCTGTCCACATGCCAGCATATTATTTAAATTTGAAATAAAGTAATTGGCAAATTATTTAATTATTTAATATGACCAAGAGTATTTATGGTTCTTAGTTTAAAAAAATACCTTATAATTGATATTTATGTATTTTTGAAATTATTGCATATTTTTGTGTTACAGATGAATTGTAAAACAATGAAGCTTGTAATGTAATCAGAGGTTTTGGCATAATTGCATAGATATTCTTTTGAGGATTTTCAGTGGTTAGGTGGCATGTCGAAGATTAAATTATCAGAGTTTGCTGCTGTTTTTCCCTCTGGTGCCAAATTATTGCCCCCTATTAAATAATCTAGCAGGGGCTCTTCTCAGTTACCTAGCAGTGCAGCCCAACCAGAGGATATTTTGCAGGTAAGGGGAATTGGTTTTCCCAGATTTAGCTAATAAAACTTGTGCTTGTCATATAGCTGTTAAATTCTTGGGTGATCAAAATAATTGCAAGGTAAAAGATTTGATTCTGAGTAATTGGAAACATGTTCTGTAATAGCTATATTTGTTTTATACTAAAGATTGTGTATTCGAGTGAGTTACAAGGTATGTGCTTACCACAGGTAAGAATACCATCTGCACAGAGCTGGCTTGTTTCTCTTTGTCTCTGAGAAATATTTTTCACAGAAGTCTATATTTATATAGATATATCAATCTGCTATAGCATGGTGAGGAATATATATAATTTCTCAAGCTTCACCTGCTGAGATATGTTTCCAGCCAATCCGATCTGGTGGTGCTGTAGTCTTTTGCCCAATTAAGCATCTACTACAGTGAAGCCCCTGAGAGCCAGAATTCAATGGAACTGTGTTGTTTCGCTGGGTATGCCAAGTTTTTGCCTTTTAAAGGGTGTGATTTTACCACATTTGTAGATTTCTTGTTTTAATGTAAAATATTTGCATTTTCCTTCTCTGAAAGGTTTTTGCCTTACAGTAAACCATTCTCAAGCAGAGCATGTAGCCATGCTACTCTGTTCTTTAATTTTGTTTAATACTGAACAGTTTGGGTGTAAGGTGGTATAGAAGTGATAATACTAAGTATACTATTAAGAAACAAAGATATTAGGGTGGTAGGTGGACATTGGGCCTCCTCATGCACATTCCGTTAATACAAGAGCACCTTGCTCAGCTAAACGGTCATTTTATGATACCCACCTTCCCAACATGATCACTGAAGACAGGCCTGTGCATAAGCAAATGTGGTGAAGAAAGCTGATGGTGCCCAGCTATCAAAAGATATCGTGTCTGGGGTCTTAAAGGCTTGAAGGCAAACAAGCCTCCATCTAGCTCAGAAGCAACAAAGCCCACAGAGAAGAAGCACACGAGCCTGTGTGAACACGAAGTGTTGAAGGGATCAGGTAGTAGACACCAAAGAACAAAAACCATCATTGTGTGACCACCTTCCCCACATAAACGCTGAAGACGAATGTGTGCATAAGTAAGTGTGGTGAAGAAGGCTGATGGTGCCCGGCTATCAAGACCTATAGCGTCTGGGGACTTAAAGGCTTGAACGTAAACAAGCGGCCATCTAGCCCAGAAGCAACAAAGCCCACATGGAAGCAGCACACCAACATGTGGCCAAAGGGACCAGGTTTCAAGCACCAAAGGTGTTGGGGGGGGGGGGCTGAGTCATATCATCGTGAATTAGGGTAGCGCATGATGGGGACCCAATGCCCATCTGTAGACAAATGGACATCCCTTGCAGAGGGATACTGGGGAGGAGATGAGTCACTCAGGGTTTAGTGTAGCAATAATGAAACTCACAACCTTCCTCTAGTTCTTAAACGCTTCCTCCCCCCAACTATCATGATCCCAATTCTACCTTACAAACCTGGTTAGACCAGAGGATGCACAGCGGTACAGATGGGAACTGGAAACACAGGGAAACTAGGACAGATGAACCCCTCAGGACCAGCGGTGAGAGTGGCAATACCAGGAGGGATATAAAACTAATAATCATTACATGTTATATCATGGTTAAAAAACTATTACATTTATTTTTCTTTGCTACTTTGATTTAGCTTTGTTGTCAGAGATAATCTGTCATTTAAAACAGTGAACTCTTTGTACTCCAAGTCTATTCTCCAGTGCCGGTTGCTACCTCTGGATGTGACTTGAAGCTTGAAAGTATCAGTAAGAGAATTTGTTTTATGTTCCTTGATCATTTTTTCATTCACTCATTCACTTAGGTATTAGCCCATGTCCATTAAGCACGTATGGAGTGCTCCGCACATGGTAGACATGCTCTCTAGGTTTGGAGAGGTCATAGATACAAACAAGACGATGGCTCATTCTCAAGCACTTGTTAGCCTGGTCTGGTTAGCTGATAGTGTGAAATGGCTGTAGTGGAGGTAGGGACAAGAGAGAGTGGGAATGTGATAGAACTTTATTGACTAGCTATTAACTATTTGTTGATAATTTTTCTGCAGACATCACCGCTTGTTTGTAAGTTTTGTATTTTCACATTGTGCTTGATTAAAACTCTTGCTTATTTATTTTAAAAAAACCTCTTTATGGTGAAATATATATACTCATTCCAAATAACATGAACATGAGTGCTGGTGATTCAGTGGTTTAAGCACTCAGCTGCTAATGGAAAGGTCAGTGTTTTAAACCCATCAGCCACTCCACTGGAGAGAGATGTGTCGATCTTTCACAAAGATTTATAGTCTTGGAAACTTTCTGGGGCAATTTTACTCTGTCATTTAGGGGTACTCTGAGTCAGAATTGACTCAGTGGCAGTGGGCTTACTTGGGATTTAATTTAAATAATTTAACAACAATGATAGAGAGGGCATGCGTATAACTGTTAATTACTCAGACATAGGAAATATCCTCTAAGCCAGCGGTTCTCAACTTGTGGGTTGCGCCCCCTTTGGTGGTTGAAGGACCCTTTCACAGGAGTCACCCGATTCATAACAGTAGCAAAATTACAGTTATGAAGTAACAAAATAATTCCTGGTTGGGGTGGAGGTCACCACAACACGAGGAACTGTATGAAAGGGTCACTGCATTAGGAAGGTTGAGAACCACTGCTCTAGCGCTTTTGTTGTCCTCATTTCCTGCCACTTTAAGAGACCACCACTCAATCTGACGTTTGTGATACACTTTGCATTGTCTTCTTTCTTATTTTCTCCCCTTTAATTCTGAGTAGATACATTTTCAACCGGAGGGAATAGTAAACGATGCCCCATTCATCTGGGGACTATTAGGTACCCATTGAAGCAGTTCATGGTAATATGAAGCATGCGTAGGCTGTGGTGTTAAATAAGTAAAACAAAAACAAACTCACCGCCATAGAGTTAATTCTGACTCAGTCACCCTACAGGACAGGTAGTCTCCGAGATTCTAATTGTTTATGGGACTAGAAAGCCTCCTCTTTCTCCCGAGGAGCATCTGCTGGTTTCAAACTGCTGACCTTGTTATGAGCACAATATGTAAACCCCTCAGACCCAGCATAATAGATAGGACTTGGGTGATAAAGGGCCTGTGTGGTGTGAGGCCTGGTTAACCAAGGCTTTGAACTAGTTCATTCCAGTTCAGCTCCCTTCTGTGAATTCACACTTAGACCTCAGATGTATTGATTTAGAATCTACATTTTAACAAGACACTTCCCCCCCACCCCTGAATCTTGTTAAAAATTTAGCTTCTTATCTACAAATGCTCAGAAGGCGTGGAGCCAGATGAACCTGAAGCTCACTGGCTAACTTTCTTATGAAAATCTCTGTTTTTATTATGGTAAAAAATGTAAATAACAAAACATTTGCCAATTCAACAGTTTTGTATATCAAATTCAATGACATTGATGACAATTAGGATTAGCATGCTGTAAAACTGTCATGACTAACAGAAACTAATCTTTATAGTTTTATCATTATAAATGCATCCCTAAATGCTAAGGTAGTAGGTTTCTCCCTTTGTTCCTTAAAAAAATCTGAATTATAGACTTTCTAAACTTATGCAATGTTAAAATCAATTTCAGTTATTGGCCAGGACTCAAACCTTGGCCTTGTGCATGAAAGGTGAAAATTCTAGAACTGAAACATCAATGTGCCGATCGCAGTGATTCTCAAAATTCCCTGACTGCCATGGGGTGGGTTCTGACTCAGAGTGACCCTGTGGAACTGGCACTGTGGGTTTCTGAGACTAACTCTTCCTGGGAATAGAATGCCTCATCTTTCACTGAGGAGCACGTGGTTTCAAATTGCTGAGCTTGTCCTTAGCAGCCCAACAGGCTGCATTAGAGTGCCACCAGGACTCCTGCATTACATCAATTAGTTGATAATGATCAGGATTACTGTGGAACTGGGGTTTGTTCACTGTCCCCATCATCATTTGGGGGAGCTAAGTTATATAAAGAGATCATCATACCATAGCAAGTGGTATGACAGTGAATATTGGAGAAATAGCTAGCAGGGTTAGTCCAAAAAAAAAAAGAAGAAGAAGGAGAAACTTTGAATGAAGGTGACCTGCAGTGAATAAACAGACTGGTGTGCTATTATAATACTACTGCTGAGCTCATCCCATGGAACTGCCAAAATGAGAACGGTCTGATCTTTCAAGTGCACACTTAATTCGATAGGAGCTCCCTTTATCATAAAATAATGGGAGCCAATGGAAGGTGGGAATTCTTACTGAACCCGAGTCATTGGCATTGTCAATCCCATGCACCCTTTCTTATTACTCATATCTACTGAGACCTGTAATAAATAATAAATTTTAAAAAGATATATTTTTCATTTTAGTAAAATTTGCTGTGAGTAGCTGAATAATCAGATTAGAGCTATTGAGTGTCAGGCTACTTAAGAATAGCCCTGGATACTGAAATACAGCCATCTGACTGCCTGACTCAGGATCTCACCCGATCCTGCAGCTTCCTTCAGGGGGAAAGGTAGTATGCCCAGGCCTTTCTAGCCTGTGCTTTTCCTCTTCCATCACATTATTCACCTGGCACATTCTCTTCTCAGTGTGGTCACTCAGACCTTGGTTTTCGATGATCACCTGTTCAACAAATTCATTGATGATTAAGCTGGGGGGGTTCTAGTCCCTTTTTGAGATATTAAACAGTTATGTGACTTTGTAGAGCTGTTCCTCTTTTTTGGAGTAACTCAAAGTCTACGTAGGAGGACAGGGTTCATTGGACAGAAAATATGCCATATATAAAGACAGCTCCACTTAAAAGGTGATTTATATCTTCGAATCCATATTTATATCAGATTCCTTAGAAGTTCCAAACAGCACAGTCACTAATCATTGAAAAGAAAACAAAACTAAACCATGATTAATAATTTCATGATATTAAAAACTGTACAGAAATCACTTGAATAGTTTTTATTAATTGAAGTCTATTTTACAGTTGTGAAAATGATTGCCATGCTTCCACCATGTTTGTCTGTAGAGGTCTCTTATCCTTGCCACTACTTGACTAATCTTTTCCCCTCTTCCTTTTTGCTTCTATGGATCAAATTTTTCCCCTAATAGTTTTATTGGTATAAATTCACATATCATGCATTCCATAGTTACGTTGCTTTTAAAAAGAGTTGTATATACATCATCACAATCAGTTCTAGTGCCCTTCCCTCCTTCCATACTCATGATGTGCTGCCCAGTTCCCCTCAAGTTTCGTCTCACCCTCAACAAACTGTTGCATCAGTTACTGTCTCTATACATTCACTCCTGTATCTCATGACCTGGGAAGCTCAATAGAAATACTTAGAGAGAGAGAGAGAGAGATTGAGAGAGAGAGAGAGAGAGAGAGAGAGAGAGAGCCACCAGCAATATTAATATAAGCCAGTGAGAAAATTTCTGTCCTGGAACAAGAGAGAAATATTTCAACCTAGAGCAAATTGAGGATGGCCTTAGCTGGAGGTCACTTGATTATGGTCCACTATAATTAAATTTACAATAATCTCTTTCTGATAGCAAGGCTGTTCTCCTCGACTGTAGCCAGAGGGGATCTGCCAGAGGATTAATCTGACTAGCTACTCTGCAGATGGATTTTGGGCTCCCACTGTCCTCCATAGCCTTCTACAAATTGAGTGTTGACAATTTAACTGATAACTTTCCCTTCATCTATTATAGATTTTGTTATTTGTCATCTTTGGATCACACAGGCTGGTGTGCTTCGTCCAAGGGGATTTAGCCGCTTAGCCTCACTTAGATGGCTGCTTGTTTGAATACAAGCCTCCAAGACCCCAGACACTTTTCCAATTAATAGCTGGCACCATCTGCTTTCTTCACTACACTTTACTGTAGCACTCATATCTTCAGTGATTACTTTATGAAGGCGAGTGTTAATCAGGGCCATGTCATAAGAACTAACTGTTCTTGGATTGGGGCTAGAATTTCTAAGTGGGAGCCCAGAGTACAACTGCTTGTCCTTGGGTTATGTACCACTCTGGTTTACTTTAATGATCTTACTATCATTTTATGCCCCTTTTCATTGGATGGCCGCTAAGCCAGGGATCCTAGCCAAGGTCCAACCACGAGCAATTCCACAGGCTTGGGGTAGCTGTCATTTGTTTCGTCTCTTACCAGGGAATTTCAGTCGTAAGTCCAAGGGCTATAGGTAATTTTGAGATAGGGCCCACTTCGTTGGGTGAAGTTTCCACATTGAGTATTTCAGGTGTGGCCTACAGGACATGCTATATTCCCGTAAGGCCAGCACCTGCGGTATAGTCCATGGTGTGGTTCATCAAGGGTTGGGTAGAAACTAATTCAACATGTTGAACCAGGAACATAGAACCAGTTTATTCTCCCCTTGTGTTCTCCATAACTACTGTTGAGCATCCCTTCCTGACATGAGCTTGCTCCTCCCCATTTACCCACCAAGAGACATACAGATGCATCCTCTGGAATCTAGATGCTCCCCTCCTCTGGGCTTACCCTGACTTTCCTGTAAGGTTCCCTTCTCATTGGTGTGGAGTGTCTGTTGATTTGTCACAACATTGTCTCAAGGTTGTATGGCATCAAGCGGAGGGCCTTTTCTCTTTTCCCTTTCTTGAAGCAGTGACCCCAGCTGATGTGAGGTTGCCTCTTTTGAGGTAGTTCTTAGGAAGTGCATATAAGGAGCGTGATGTATGGTTCATGGTTGGTCGGCAGGTTTCTTTTTGGCCTCTAAGATTTATTTAATTGGTATTTCTCCTTATAGTAGTGGACTCATGCAACGTTGGTTCTTTTGTGATTTACTAACTTCACTCAGCATAATGCTTCCAGGTCCTTCCATGTCATGTGGGATTTCATGCTCTCATTGCTGTTTTTTAGGGATGTGTGGTATTCCATTGTGTGCATGTATCATAGTTTATCTGTTCTTTTTTCTGTTGGCCATTTGAGCTGCTTCCCATTTCTTCCTATTGTGAACTGTGCTGCACTGTACACCGGAGAGTATAACTCCACTTGTGTTGTGTCATATCTTTGGGATATAGGCCCAATAGTATTGCTGGATTGTGTGATTTCCATTCCTACTTGTGTTAAGTATTGCCACATCACTTTCCATAGTGGTTATGTATTTACAAGTCAACCAACAGTGTAAACAAGTTCCATTCTGTCCACAACCTCTGCAGCAGTTGATGTTTTGTGTTTTTCTGATTTGGGCTAGCAAGCTGAGTGTAAGCTGATATCTCATTGTGGTTTTTGTTTGCATCTCCCAGATGGCTGTTGATCATGAGCATTTTTTCATATGTCCGTTAGCCCTTTGTATGCCACTTTTGGTAGGTTGTCTGTTTGTCTTTTTACTACTTAATTGGGTTGTTTGTTACTTTCTTATTGAGCTGTTGTAGAGGTCTGTAGCTTTTAGTGATTAGACCTTTGTTTGTTGTGCCATTGATAAAGTTTTTTTCCCAATCTGTTTTACTCTTTTGGTGAAATCCTTTGATGTGAATTAGTGATTTATTTCCAATATGTCCCAATGATCTGTTTTGTCTTCCATTGTGTGCTTCCTTTATTGTACTTGGTAGCCTATGTATGCTCTGCAACAGAGCCCTTAAGTTTGTTTCAGTTTTCTCATTGATGATCCTGATAGCTCTGGGTTTTATATTTAGGTTTTAATCCATCTTGACTGTTTTGTGCATGGGTAGAGATATGGGTCTTGTTTCATTCATCTGCATGGGTCTACTTTTGTTGTAGGTCTGATTGATCTCTCTCACATTTACGTGTGTGTGTATTTTTGACTTGCTCTTCAGCTTATTTCTTCTCCACAGAAAATCCTGGTTCTCCCTTTGCTCTGGGGACCATGCATTTAACGTGTGTAATCACACATACTTCTAATTAAAGTGTGTCATACGAATAAATATTCTTCTGTGGTAGTGTGGTGAAATGGCTTTGAAACAGCACTATAGCTGTGCTATTTCAAAAGTCACTCTGTTAATTAATAGCACATGGGCATGGTTTTGAATACTAGAAGATTTCAGAGAAATAACAGATGTTGAACTAATACTTAACTCTGCAAAAATGATGTTAGGAATCACAGTGCCTGGGGTTTAGGGTTTTCCTTCAGGTACACTGTACATTGCTATTGTGCAATTCAGTACACAGAAATGACTTTTGCCGAGGCCACAAACTGGTCTGCAAATGTACCACCCAAGGACATGTATCCTATAGCGAGGGTACACTATCACATGATGACTGTGCATCCTAGTATTAGTGATGGTGTATTCCAGTTATATAGTCAGTCACTTCATTATTTCTTAGCCTGGTGGTCTCAACCCTGTTGAATATTAGAATTACTTGGGAATGAGAAACTGTCAACACAGACGGAGCTACTGGAACATCTGTTCTCTCAATCAGCCTCACTATCAGACAGAGGCCATTGTAATCTTGATTATGCTGGATCGAACTGGATATTTGGCCAGTTGACGACCCTGTAGACCAGTGGGTCTCAACCTTCCTAATGCCACGACTCTTTAATACAATTCCTCATGTTGTAGTGACCCCCAACCATAAAATTATTTTCGTTGCTACTTCATAGCTGTGATTTTGCTACTGTTATGAATCCAGCAACCCCTGTGAAAGGGTCACTCAACCCCCAAAGGGGTCGTGACCCACAGGTTGAGAACTGCTGCTGTAGATATTACTTGAATTTGTTCTGGGTACAAGTATCTCTTACTGGTTCCATAACACATGACATAAATTTCTTTCCTGGTATTTGGTTTATTGTTGGTGGCCTTTCCTTCTTATGCATTGTTAGTATTTTTGTCTGTATACTATTATTTTTTTTACCCTTATCACCTTAGTGTGATTTTGCTTTTTGTTGTTTTCTGTTGGGTCTCCCAGCTGTGAAGCATAGGAGGAGTGGGTGCCTAATGATGATAATGGATGCAAGGGGATATAGGGAATACAGCGGTGGGGCCTTAGAGATGGGGAGGGAAAGGAGATTTCTGGAGTTAACTAATTAAGACAGGAGGGAGTAGGGAGCACTAGAATGGATTGTGATTGCATGTTTATCATCTTAAAGGTGATTTAACTATTGAGGGGGGAGTGCTCTAAAATTGATGTGGGGATGATTGTATAATTCTCTGTGCTATGATTAAATGATTGAACTATTGAATTATGTGATATGTAAGTTACTTGCCAATAAAATTCTTGGGGAAAAAATACCAATACTTGGACACCAACCGAAATGAATTAGGGTAAGAGAAGTCAAGGCTAGTCTCCACCATTTTCATTCTAGGACAGTCAGTTCCTAGTATGGTGGTACCTAGACTAGTAGAGACCACATTATCTGGTAACTTAATAGAAATAAAATAGCATGTTCCTTACCCAGTGTGATAGTTGTCTAATGTTTCCACAACAAAAATGCCACAAGTGGATAGCATTGACAAATGCATATTTATTCTCTCACCGGTCTAGGAGGCTAGAAATTTGAATTCAGAGCGCCCTCTGGGGACGATCTTAGTCGCCTTTCAACATATGTGGCCTTTAGATCTCCATATGTCTTGGCAGCATTCTGGCCCTGGGCCTAGGGGGCGCAGTGCAGGGGACCAAGGTCCAAGGAATTGCTCCGCTCCTGGCTCTTCTTTCTTAGTGGTGCTGGGATCCTTCTGATGCCTTCTCACTTATTTAATTTCTTTTCTATCTCAAAAGAAATTGACTCAAGATCGAACCTAATCCTGCAGTTTGTGTCTGTCTCATTAAAACTGCCTCTATTTCTGCCTCATTAACATCACAGAGGCCAAGTTGACACATATTTGGGGGACACAATTTAATCTAAATACCTGATCTTACTGAACCAGCCTTTTTGATCTGATGGAGCCTAGGAAATGTTTTTTAGCCCCTCTGGGTGACTTTGATACCTGCTCATGTTTAAGGACTACTGAGCTAATGTCGCCACGCCAACCCCATCCCCTGCATTGACATTCTTCAGTTACCATCTGTATCTTCTCACCATGTTGGTAATGTCTGATTCCAACTTTTAACTAGTGTGATATTCATTATAGTTCTATAAGAACTATTCTATTCAAGGTTTAGTAATTGTGCTACACTGGGTTGACTACAGAACCAAATCCAGAGACATTCATATCTGTATCAGAAAGAGCTTATATATATAAGCTCTTTATATGGAAGAGTAATTGTATATTAAGAAAACATCCCACCCCAGCCCAGATCAAATCCGTAAGTCTGATATTAGCCTGTATAGCTGGTACTAGTGCATAAATTTCTCTTCAGACTTATGCAGCACATGCAGTGATGCCAAAATGTAGGAAGATCACAGGCTGGTAGTGAAAAGTCTTGTGGATCCAATGACAGTGGAAGCACCTCAGTCTTGGCGCAGGTCTCTATGTGGCTCCTCCAGCTCTCCGAGTGACTCACCAGCAGGAAAGTGAAGCAGCCAGAGGGGCCCCTCGCAGGTCTCAGCAAGTCTCCCATGGCTTGTAAACAGGAAGACAAAGGCAGAGAGGGGGAAATTCCCAGAATCTTCACGAGTAGGCCATGCCAACAAGGAGGCATCATCAGGCTGTGACCTGATTGACAGGCTAAACTTCACCCCTTCACTCTTAATACCCTAAGTTGACATGAGATTATATAACTACCAAAGAAACTGAAATCGTTCCCAGGCATATTTTTGAAAAGATAATATCTTCTGAATAAATTCTGTTAGAAACCATGACTAACTTTAAAAATAAAGGAACAAACATATTTAGCTACTGCAAACTAGGTCAAAGAAGACTTCCTGCTGGGTCCTGTGCAACTTGCTCTGTCTGAGTGGAGGTATTACATTCTTTAGCTGGAAAAGTGTGAATCTGACAGCCCATCACCATGGGTTTCTTTCACAAGAATAAGGCCATGGCCATGGTACCAGGCTATTTAGAACTGTAGAGCACTTAGAAGGTAGTATTTTCCAGAGGTTTTAATATAATAGTAAACAACAACAAAAAAAGATAGTATAGTAGGAAACCAGGCTAGCAGATTGTGCTGGTTTAGTGGCTAATGTACCGTGTTTGTTGGAAGATATTGTTGGATATGCAGCTTTACAGAAGTGATGTACGGAAGACTTAGGATGGAAAAAATGTTTAGCCTATAAATATTATGGTAGCAGGTAACTTGTATCTGAAACGCACGTAGACACCTTTGTTTCAATCAAGATCCTTCTGATATCAGCGATAGTCTTATGTCCAACATCCACTTTTGAATCTGGTGTTAATTTCTGGCAGTTCCCTGGTGATGTGATTTTGCAACTGTTTTTGGTAGATCTTCAGAAAATTTTTATCATAGGTCATATTAAAGATATTGTTCAATAAATTCTGCATTCTGCTGGATCACCTTTCTTTGTAAAGAGCACGGACATGACTTTCCTCTAGCTAGTTGGGCATGGGATTGCCTTCAGAGCTTCTTGGCGAAGAAGACTGAGCCCATTTGGTGTTGCATCCTTTTGTTGTAGCATTTGCATTCGTTCTCTGCCAATTCCTAGAGCTTGATTTTGCCAATATCTTTAGTGCAGTTTGGACTTCTTCCATCAATACCATTCGTTCCTAATTATATGCTGCTTCCTGAAGTGATTGAACAGTGACCAATTCTTTTTTTTTTTTTAAATCATCTTATTAGGGGCTCAGACAACTCTTATCACAATCCATACACACATCAGTTGTGTAAAGCGCATTTGTACATTCATTGCCCTCATCATTC
>NW_022103920.1:54155308-54196197 GCF_000313985.2 Echinops telfairi
CTATATCTTTTGATAGCCGGGCACCATCAGCTTTCTTCACCACATTTGCTTATTCACCCGCCTTGTCTTCAGCAGTTGTGTCTTTCCATATACCTATACATTTATTTTTACTTTCTTCTTCCCCCTTTTTTGTTTTTCTTTCCTCCTGCCCCACTATCATGTTTACCCATCATATACCTCATTAATTTCTCTCAGATGCATTTTGATTGATCAAACATGACCAGAAGCGCTATACCCTGCAGGTGCTGCACCCTCCTCGCCATTTATTTTAGAACTCTTACTCGCCCCCTGTCCCTGTCATAAATGGCTCACTGCCCCTACCCCTGCCTCCTTCCCTCCCATGTCCCCCAGAATCATCAGTCCCATTGTTGTGTCCTTGGGATTGCTTATCCTGCCTATCTTGTATTGATAGATACCAAGAAAGAAAAAGAGCAAAAAATAAAAAATAAAAGAGAAATACTGCACCGATAGGACAAAGCCTAACCAGCTTCCTGACCCAGAGTATATGAGTATCTCTCTGTTACATGGCAAGCAGGGCCTGTTATAATCCATCAATCCAACTGTTTCAATAGTTTTTTAGATGATTACGACTATTGTATTATTTTGATAAAATACCACAATATTTGTAGTCTCTTAGCAGTTTTCTTTACATTGAGTAGTAATCCATACTGAGGGCTACAATTCTTAATCTTCCAACAGCAGACTCAGCTGCTAACCAAAGGCTGTTGACTTGAACCCACTCACTGCTCCAAGGGAAAAGATACGGCAATTTGCTTAGGTAAAGATTACAGTCTTGGAATAGCCTTATGGGACAGTTTGACACAGAACTATCTGTTGAAAGTAGCTCAATGGCAGTGAATTTGGTTTGGGTTTAGTTTCAGCAGCCTTAAGCAATACACATGTATTACTTTCCTGTTCTTGTAGATCTGAAGTGTGGATACAGTGTGACCTTGTGGGGCTCTCTGCTTAGAGTCTCACCAGGCAGAGATAAAAGTTTCACTGTGGTTGTGTTCTTTTCTCGAGTCTCGGGAAGAATCTACTTCAGGCTTACTTAAGCTTTTGGAAAACGTAGAACTGAGTGCTGTTTCCTGTTGGCTGCCGGCCCTGGAATATTCTCTGCTTCTAGAGGCAGCTCCTATTCCTTGGCCAGTGGCCACCTTCCTCTAGTCCAGTCTTCTCATGCTTTGAATCTTTCTGACTTCCTCTCCTTCCTCATCCCTCCTATACTGTTCTCTTCGGATGGACTCTTTTCAATTTTTAAGGGCTCATGTGATTACCCAGGTAATCCAAAGTAATGTCTCTATCTTAGGGTCAATGGAATGGAAACCTTAGTTTTTATCTGCAATGTCTTTTTATGCAGTACCTACATTAGTGCTTGATTGAATACCAGGGGATGTGAATCTTGGGCAAAATCTTCAGAATTCTGCCTACCACAATACATTAGAATTTTTACAGCCTTGATTTATCCCACTTGTGTGACTATTATTTGGTGCATAAATAGAAATATATTTGTAGGTCAGTACCCCATATCCTGCTGGGGGCATTATGTAACATATGATATAAATATGACACAACCTTTTTAAGATTCAAATAAATTCTCCATTCCAAAACACATCTGGCTCTGATTGTGGATCTGTTATTAAAAGCTACTGTTGAAAGACATTTTTTAACTGTCCTTGTATTCATGTTTTAGAATTCCTGGAAATGGTACACATGTAGACTCATCACTAGCCAGAAGTGGTTGGATATGATCTCCAGATTCAAACCGAGAGGACACAAAGGCACTCGTGAGACAGCTGTTTTAAATATTTAGAGCAAGCGAGGGCCGAGGCTGGACCCCCATGGTTGCCTGGCCCCCCTGGCCGGTGGCAACAGTCTCCTCGGCCCTTAAAAAACAAAAATTTAGAGGAGATATCAGTATTATAGATATGCAGGGAAAAGATGGAAGATAATATTTATCAAACACTACAGACACATGCATGCATATGTATAAAACGAATGGTAGAGTATGTATGTGTGTGTGTTTATGAGTATAATATAACCTTCACAGCCACCTTGTGTAAGTAAATTGTTCATTTCTTCATTTTTAATGTACTGGGATGAGGAACCAGACAGATTCACTAACATGGATCACATGGGTACAGGGATCAGCCGTGTGGGGCTGGAATTTGAACTTGGTTCTGGCTCCAAAGTTATCTCTCACCATTCATTAAAAAAACCCAAATAACTATTTCGTGGTACTTTGGGGATTTAAACTGTCTCACCCATCCCACCCTGTTCAATTTAATATATATAATTACAGATTTTAAAAAGCCTTTTGAAATAGCTAAATCATTTTGGGATTTCTTACACAATGGCAATGTTTGGCTTGTTACCAGAATTAATTTGGCTTTAAGTAATCAAATATATGAGTATAAGATTAATTTTTTATATTGACTATTTTTTCAATCAGTTAAACTTTAAAATTAAAATCTAGGTTGAGTATTTTATTCTAGAAGAAACTCTTTATTGATTATTATTTGCTATAGTCAGTTCTCAAATAATAACACTTACTAATTTCAATAGTCATTGCTAAATGCTGGAAATATTAACCCTTTTCCCCCAATACTGAGACATCTCTTTACCTTCAATGTAATAAAGTGATGCTCTATTATTTCTTAGATATCCAGTGTGTTACTCCATTTGAAAAGCATTCATTTTTGAAAAGTAGTCTCATTTGAGAAGTAAACCACTCTCGTGCTGTTTTCTGCTTAAACTCCTCTCCCTCTTTGGGGCTTTGTTTTCTCTGTGTAGCGGGGTGTTGACAGAAAGCAACTGTACAGAGAGTTAAAAATATGCATCAATTAGAGCAGCAGATCAAAGTAGTTTTCAAGCTTAGTATTTTAGCTAAGGCACGAGAAACACAGCTGTAGTAAGTGTCTGAATAGAAATTTCTTTCAAATTATTGCTAAAATAATGTCTTGATTTTCATTTTATGATTATCGCAGGCGATAACAGATCTGGAGTAGGCATGGATATTCAGGGTGGTGCATCATTTCAGGGGGAAAATGTGAAGACCAAAGATAACCCTGTTGACTTAATTTTGTTTCTATTATGTTGTTTTTATATGCATAAAGAAAAACTCTAGTTTTGATTTATGTATAATCGTAAAAATTTTAAAACCTTCTAAGGACAAACCTTATGATTCAAAAGAAAAAATAAATTACACTTAATATGACATGGATTCCTCGATAAAAATAACCTTGCAGAGGAAGTTTGGAGGTAGATGCCTTGATAAAAAATACCAAACTTGGGAAAAAGAGAGGAGCTGATAATAAGGGCTCGCGCAGAAAGATATTTTGAAAATGACAATGATGACATATGTACGTTTGCTTGATATAATTGATTTATGGATTGTTACAATATCTGTAAGTGCCCCAATAAAATGATTAAAAAACAACAACAACCAAACTCCCGGCCACTTAGTGAATGCTGACTCATAGGGACCCTGTAGGACAGGGAGAACAGTCCCTATGAGTTTCTGAAACTGTAACTCTTTACAAGAGTAGAAAGCCCCACCATTCTCCCAGATATCTTGGAAGATCATGGTTTTTAGAACACTTGTTCAATTTAGATGAAAACAGGAAAATTCAAATTTCTGTTAATGGGAATAGATTTGATTTAATTAATTGTCAAATGCTGAAAGGTAAAGAAACAGAAGGCCAAAGAAGAAAATAGGTAGGTTTTTGGTTTTATGTTAGTCTGGGGAAGAATTGCTCTCTATTTCTTTGGCTTGATTGCTCTTTGTTTTTACTATTTCAGACAAAGGTCCAGGCCAAGCACTAAGATTATATTATCTTGGGATAGCCTTTACTTTTCTGTGCTGAGATCAATTGTGATTGATTAATTTTATGTGATATGTTTCCCCAAATACAATTCATAAATCTAGTTATTAGCCACAAGGTATAGAAAACATACAGAAAATGTTGGCCAAGAGAGGATGAACGACAATATAAAAAATTGATGAGTAAGATATTTACGAATAAGTGATTTCTCTTGCTTAGAAATTTCGTATATCATTGAATCTTCAGGCTTGACTTGATGTGCAGCACATTGTGCTGCCACTTACTTTGTGTTTTTGAAGGCCAAGTTATAGGATGGTAAGAAGCAGGTAGGGTGTCTTTGAGTTGATGGTAACTTACAGCTATCCCATTTGAGTATAGGGTTCACTGATCATTTCTCCCTTGACACTGTGCCTCATAGCGCTTGTGGGTTTTGTTAAGCACACACAGCTCAATCCTGCAGAGTCTCACTCTTGGTTGAACTAGCAAGGTGAGACAAGCAGGCATATACACATCAGATATTTATATAATGTCATTTCAGAAAAGAAAAAATAAGAGAAAACAGGGTTTCAAAAGATACAGACTTGAGTTATGGCTCTTCAAATGACCAGTTATCTGTATAATTTGACCATATTGTGTACTGTCTCTGGAGGTCAGGTTTCCTGACTTTAAAATGGCAGTAGTACTCTTGCAGAGTTGTGAAAAGAGAAAATTGTAAACTTGATAAAGTTGGTCAAATATGGTGTGTGAATCTGCTGGTTTCAAATGACAAAAATAGTATCTCTATCCTGTTAAAGGACAATGATGAATCTATAGAAGACCTCATAACATGGATGAACTTGGAGGCCATTATGCTGAGTGAACTAAGTTAACCCCAAAGTACAAAAATTGTTTGAGAAGTCTATTATAAAAACTCAAGAAAATGCTTTATTTTTACACATACCAAAAAGCATTCTTTGATGGCTTCCAGGAGTGGGAGGGAAAGGGAGAACAGCTCACTCACTAGAGAGTACACAAGTCTATTAAGTGTAGGGGAAAGTAATATGTGATGAGGGAGGCCAGTAAAAATTAGTGAAAGCAAAGGAAGATGTTGGGAGGAGTACAAGAGTTAACGGCAACAGAGGTAAATACAGTTGTGCAATTACAACAATTTAGGGATGGGTACACAGGTAGACAGCAAGCTGAATAAGGTGGGAAGGAGAATGGGACTGTTCTCATGAATAAGTGTTTACATTTGCCCACACTGTCATCAGTGTAACCATCAATGTAGTAGAGCATATGAGGGTGGGGCCAACTTATGAAAATATCTTAGCTATAATCAAATATTCATGGAGGGAATGAATCACCTACCCCGAGGGTTCAGGACTATAGTCTTGGCACGACACCAAGGTTATTTGGCGTAGAACAAGAAAAATAATAAATCTGTGAAAAGAGGTTTATTGACTCATATAACTGAAATCAAAGAGTGGACCTTTTAAAAAATCCCTAGGGCTTTGTTGCTCTGCATCTTTCATAACTCTTAACTGTGCTCTTAACCATTTTTACCTATGCCTCAGTGGATACCCCGAGCTACAATATGTAATGTGCTCTCAGGTTTTATCCAGTAGATAAAATTGCCTGCCTCTATCCCAGTGTTATTATTTCTCACAAGTTCTGATTAAGTCATATATCCATCCCTTGAATAGGCATCAGACTAAAGATGTGATATGCCCAGTGGCTGTGGTAAGTCTAGCCCTGGCCCTGGCCCTGAGCACGACAAAGTTGATCCTACTCAAGGCAAATGGGCTGAACTGGAGGTGGATGATTCTCCAAAGGACTTTCAGGACATCTTTTGAACCAACATTTGTGGATATTGTACCACAAGAACAACTCTCTACCAAAGAAAATATTAGTGTTTTCTTCCTTGGGAGCAAAATGTTTTTTGGCTGAAAAGGAAAGTTAAGAAACTTTATGGATATTCATAAGATTTAAGAATGGGGCAGATTTCAAAGAGGAAATGTTATTTATTGAATGAAAGAGGAAACACCACAGGAAATATATTGAGGAAAGATAGCTACGATGATCTTGGCAGGGCAGAACTCTCGTGTAGCATCATAGCTCATGATAGTAACTGCCTCTCTTTTAGACGGCCTTTTTTGAGATGGTCCCCATTTCCTTCTTGAACCTCACCAAGAAATAGGTTACTTTTAAGGAGGTTGACCTCAGGTCAAGGGAATAGAAGTAGGACAACTTCATCCTTAGGAAAAATAAGGGGAGAATATAATTTAAGAAGTATTCGAGCCTTTTGTTAGGACTACAAATTCTTTGTCAGAAACTTATCTATTACTGCCAAAGCAGTAGCTGCACACATTTTGAGGTAGACTCTAGTTTTTAAGTGACTAAATAGGGATCAGAATGAGAAGGGTTGAAATGGAAATTAATGAGAATTCTAATAAAATTACATTTGGAAAAGGCAGACAGCTACAAAAGATGTGCTGTTACTCTACCCGAGGATAATAGGAAGTCTGTAATAAACAAATGTAAAGGAGACCAAGAAATGCAGAAAGCCAAACAGATATAATTCTGGGGAAAAAAGTCAACAATTTAAAGTACCTTCCTTACTCAAGAAACTTTATAGTCATTATGTCATTTAAATATCACAGTAATTCTTTCTTTAAATTGGCGAGACATAAAGAAGTTAAACAATTTGCCTTGGTTGTGCAGTGGTCCCATGTTAGGGAAAGGACTTTAGAATAAAGTGGATTGGTGTTGGTGCCGCCATAATGCAAAGATGCCAGGAAACTTCTCAGGCCTTAGAGGGAACTCTGTTCATTGGGATGTTCCTTCAAATTAGATATTTTTTCACTTCTCTATTTTGTTTCCCCAAAAGATTGTGAAAGAGTTGAGGAGTGAATTTTTAAGAAAATGGACTCAAAAGATCAACATTTCCAGAAAACTTATAAAAACCTATGTATTTATTACTTTTCAAAGTGACAGGAACATGAGGTTTACTTGAGATGATTTTAAGTGCTCATTTTTTTAAAGTTTATATGGAAACAAATTTGGAATTACTCTGCCTCCTGCCTTTGGCGTATGGCATATGAGCATATGGCACCTGGGAAGCTGCCTTGCTCTTTAGAGCCTCCGATGAACACTCGGAAACATCCTCGACCTGCTGTTAGTTGCTTGCAATGGCAGATACGGGGCCTAAGTGTCCAGAACAGATGGAGGAGTCTAGAAAATATGGTCTCAATGGCAACCAACCTCTATTGTGCACTCATCAACTATATGAGTATCTGACACGTCCCATTGACAACAGTAATACATCAATACTATCTGACTGTTTAGGGCATTAGGGAGGCAGCAGGCATAGCAGCAATGACTGTGGAAGATTCTCTTTCTGGAAGTCTGCATAAGACCCCTGGCAAGCTGTTCCGTGCCCTCCTGTCTATCCTGCCAGTGGAGGCTCTCTTTCCAGAGGCAGTGTTGGCTGATCTCCTCCATGGCCAGAGCATCTGGGAGCAGCATTAAGCTAGCAAGTGCCTGCTTTGGACTCTCAGCTCCTTTGTAGTTTAAGACCTTGCAGCTCAAAATACTGTGGGTTGGGAAGGGAGAAGAGAAAGAAGCACTGGGGAAGATATTTGGAAGAAGTGCTTGTGAATTCAGTGATATCCAGAGCCAAATTCAAACAGAAAGTCTCTACTTCGGAGGAGCAAGACTCTTTGTGCCTTCTAGGAAGCCCTGTGTTAAAGCTTATGTTCTAAGCACAAGGTTTTCAAGAAGGTATGAATAATAGTGAAAGTCCCAAATCCATGTATAAAGTCCCCAAGTGGATTACACCTCTATTGAATAATTTCTGACCATTAACTGGCGATATGAGCTGTCTTGCTCTCAGGCAGAGTGCACTGGAATGTGGATTTCCTTTACCCTCCTGACCAGGCCAAGGAGGGGCAGTCTCCTTTAAGGGCTTGTCTGGATGTGTATTTGATGGATTCTACCATATGGGGTTGTATAATCATGAGTCATGCCCTGACTGCCTTGGTCGGAAGGCCCTGGACCAGTCTTGTAAGCTTTTCTGTTTAGTATCATGTTCATGCCATTTCCACTTCTGTAGTTCCACCTGTGACTGTGATGTATCCATCTGCCACAAATCATGCTTCTGTGAGAGTTTCCTCTGTCCTCCTATGCCCTTTTAAAGTGTCTGAATCTTAGCAAACCCTTGGGTGCCATTATGACTTTGCACTAATGGTCTCCCTCCTCTGGATGGTGGGCCTTTGTCTGATCTTTGCCCTGTTTAAGACTTAATAAACGTTTTCTTTGAATTATATTTAATATTTGAAGTATCTTTTATGTCCTAATACAGTCCCAAACCTTAGTCTTTTGCCAGGCCTTGTGTAACAGATTCCTAGATCCTGAACACTCGCAGGAGTGGGAACAGAGTCCCAAAGGTGGCTTTGTGAGGGATGTTGGGACCCAACACAGGAGGAAGGTAAACTGGTTTAACTGTGGGCCCTGCACTTACACAGGCTGGTTTAATCCAACCTTCTCTTCTCGAAGCCTCCTTTTCCCCAGGAGAATAATACATACCTGGGATCATCATAGTGATACACACAGCAAATCTTAGCTATTTTCTATTAGCTTATTTTAAAGTTTAAAAAATGAACCAAAAGATAATCTGAAAATAGAAAAAAATGCTCCATTTTGGTATAATGACCTGGCTTTTGGAACCTAGTGATGTTAATAAAGCTACCAGATCATCTTTGCAAATATTATTCATGGAGGTACTCTGTAAAGGCAAGAGCTTTAAATAAATAGCTCTTATGTATGCATGAAAAACAAGAGCTAGACCTTAAAAAAACAAACAAACCAAAAGCCCACAACAATATTGTTGTTAGGTGCAGTGAACACTAAAACACAGCTCTGGTTAGACTCCAGAGTTCCTGTTTTTGGAAACAGAATGCACATGGACTATTCATAAAAGGGTCTACTCCCTATGGAAAAATGGCCCTACAAGTTTATCTAAGCCAATGATTGACTCTAAGGTGGCTTTTAGAAACCAATTTCTTTAAGATTCAAGGTTTAAAAGGAATTTTAAGGGCAAATGACCTGGATGTAACAACCTAATTTCATGGACTCCCACAAATCTGGATTTTAGGAAAATTAAATTGGACTCTCTGATTATAAAAATTTATTTTAAAATTATTCGTACTTCAGAAAAAATTATCTCTATAATTTATTAGCAATCTCTTATAAATCTGATGGCCATTCTAATTTGGAATACCTCTTTCAAATTTCTGTCATTGAGCTCATGGTGTTATGGCATTTAAGCTTTGGGGTGTAGAGGGGATTAGGGTGATGGTTGCACGACATGAAGAATGTAATCCATGTCACCGAAGGACCCAATTTAAAAATAATGGGGGGGGGGGGAGATCAACCTTCAGTACTCATTGGGTGGACCCCCTTTAATTAGTTTGTCATCACTGCCCTCAGTTGGTGACATCTCCTGGGCTTGCATTTTCTGTATTGGTGTTAGTCTTTCATGTCAAATCAGTCAATTAATTCTTCTTCTAAGATGTTCACATGAGGAAGTCCTCTTCATTATTTACATTATCAAACAACCCCAGAACTTATTGATTACTTTTAGTTTTTATTTTTCATTTTTAAATTATTTTACTGTGGTAAATATATATGTATATATGTATACACATACACACACACACGGAGTAAAGCATTTGTCATTTCAACAGTTGTTACACATACAATTCAGTGACATTTTCTTTTTATTCCTGGATCTGAAAGATTCTGTTTATTTTTTAATCATTTTATTCAGAGCTCTTACAGCTCTTATAACAATCTGTACATCAATTGTAACAAGCACATTTGTACATATGTTGCCATCATTATTGTCTAGATATTTACTTTCTTTTGTTAAGTCATCTTAATTGGGGCTCTTATATCTCTTGTCACAATCCATATATTCATCCAGTGCGTCAAGCCACCATCATCATTTTCAAATCATTCTCTTCCTACTTGAGCCACTGATATCAGCTACCCATTTCTTCCCCCTCCCTTCCCCACCCTCCTTCCCTCACGAACCCTTGATAAATTATAGGTTATTTTTTCCAATATCTTATATCATCCATAATTTTTTGTTTTCTTGTCTTACACTGACCGATGTCTCCCTTCACCCATGATTCTGTTGTCCATCACCTAGGGACTTTGCCCATCATTGTGATCGGTTCCCCCTTTCCCTCCCTACCTTCTTCCCCTTCCCCTCCTGGTATTGCTACTCTCACTATTGGTCCTGAGGAGTTTATCTGTCCTGGATTCCCTGTATTTCCAGCTCTTATCTGTACCCATGTACATGCCCTGGTCTAGCCAGATTTGTAAGGTAGAATTGGGGTCAGGATAGTGGGGGGAGGAAGCATTAAAGAACTAGAAGAAAATTGTATGTTTTAACAGTGCTATACTATAAACTGACTGGCACATCTCTTCCTTGTGACCTTCTTGTAAGAGGATGTCCAATTGTCAACAGATGGGCTTTGGGACTCCACTCTGCGCTCCCCCTCATTCACATCAATAGGATTTTTTGTTCTGGGTCTTTGATGCCTGATCCCTGATCCCATTGACACCTCATGATCACACAGGCTAGTTTGCTTCTTCCATTTGGACTTTGTTGCTTCTGAGCTAGATGGCCGCTTGTTTATGTTCAAGCACTTGAACCCAGATGCTATATCTTTTGATACCCGGGCACCATCAGCTTTCTTCACCACATTTGCTTATGCACCTATTTAGATTTCAGCGATCGTGTCAGGAAGGTGAGCATCAAGGAATGCCAGGTTATTAGAACAAAGTGTTCTTGTGTTGAGGAAGTACTTTAGTAGAGGCCCAATGTCTATCTGCTACCTTGATACTAAACCTATACATATATGTACATAGATCTATTTCTCTATTGTTATATATAAATATATTTACATATGTACATGCCTGTATTTAGACCTCTATAAATGCCCTTTGCTTCCTAGTTATTTCCTCTATCTCCTTTTACTTTACTCTTGTCCCACTATCATGTTCATGGGGGTCAGTAATTCCTCTTGGTTACATTGCCCTTGACCAAGCCCTAACAGGCATCCTAAGCCCTCCTCACCATTGGTTTTGGATCATTTTGTTGTTCCCTTGTCCCTGGGTTTGTTAACACCCACTTCCTTTCCCCCACCTCCCTCTCTCCCATGTGCTGACCCTTCCTGAACCATTGGTCCCATTGTTTTCTCCTCCAGATTGTTTATCCCACCTATCTTATCTAGATAGACATGCAGAGACAATAATAAATACAAACAAAGGCAGCAAAACAAAACAACAACAATAAAACTGATGACAAAAAAAAGCCTATAAATAGTTCCAGGTCTGTTTGTTTACCTTTAGGAATGTTTTCCCATGAGTCTGATGGGGTGCCATGCCCTGGCCCAAAGTCTATTTTTGGTATTCCCCAGGGACTTCCTTGCTTTGCTCCTGTTGTGCTCTGTTTTAGTGTTTCCCCCTGGAGGGGTCAGATCGGGCACAATTCCCACACTGTGCCGCCAGTGTTATCCCTCGAAGCACTATGGGTCAGTGAGGGACATCATGTCTCATGGTGGGGCCGGCCCTATGGTCCTCTCTGCATTGTCTGCGTAGGAGTATCATCCTTGGGGCTTGGTGGGCCAGGATATGTTCCACTCTCTCTCCTTCCCTCTTCCTTTGCTCCTATGTGCTCTGATCAGACATGCCCTTCTCCCTGAGCTATACCTTCAGTGCTGTCCTCTGAAGTGAATTCTTCTGGGGGGATAGTGTGGGGGGGTGTCCATGTATTTGGGATTGGGGCTGGCCCCGACTTTTATTTTTTCTTAATGAAATACTATCTTTGGTATAATCTAAAAATATATATATAATATTCACTTCTTAATGTCACATAATTCCCATTGACTTCATGATTGCATTTTGTCAGTTTTGTTTCATATTACTTTATTTTTTATCTTAGTTTTCTTTTATTGTTGAAAAGTTTTAAACATGGCAAAAGAAGGTACCCTTTGTATTTAAATCAGGGATTAATATTTTTCACAAGTTTTACTGAAATGTATTTTCAAATTCCAGTTAAGATGGCATATTTTAAACTTTATCAAATATTTCACTTCCATCAAAAATGGAAAATATGTGTAGTGCATGTATATCAAGTATCTTTTGTTTATAATTTTAGCTATATGATGACTGGAAGAATTTTTCACAGACTAGCTTCTATCTCAGGGAGCCCTGGAGGCACTGAGGGTTGAGTATTGATTGGGCTGCTAATTTCAAGATTTGCAGTTTAAACCCACGAGATGCTTCGAGGAAGAAAGATGAAACTGTTAGCCCTCAAGAAGATTTATAGCTTTGGAAATCCTATAACGGGTTGCTATGAGTTGGGATGGACTCAAAGACATTTTTTTTTATAAAGCTTCTAACTCAAACCTTTCATCTCTGCACGTTTTCAGTGACAGGCATCACAGGGCATGGCCTTTGGTGCTAGGACTCCACCCTGCACTTTCTTGTTCTGGTGATGAATGAGTTGGCACAGTAGGCTACACGATTTACCTAGATATCATTTATATACCTTGAACATTAGCAAGCAAAACAGCTATACACTGAAGAGATGTGAACCACATACATATGCCCCACTTAATGCAAGCTACGTAAATAGATGCCCAATTCTGCTTCCCCTTGACTAGATGCCAAGAATGTCCAGAGCCTGTGTAACCCATTGTGGTTCAATAATTTTCTTTTGCAAATATAAAAACACAAGACCACGTGGACATATTGCTAGGTTCCTTGTAGGACTTGTGAGGGGAACTAGCTTATTAGCCACCATGATCCAGAGATTGGTGCAACATCATATTTTATCAGCTTATATTTCTCTTAATTTTTATCCTGGCTTCTGAAAATGCTCCCCACTCCAACAACAAAAAGTGATGCAGGCAAGCGGGGCGTTTTATCTTTTCAATTCTAAAGACCGGAGACGCAAAGGGACTTCCTTTTCAACTCCTACTCAAAAAACTTCTTGGCCCAGTTTGGAGGATGTGGTCACTCCGAATTGCAATTGACACAATGGTACTGGATGGAGTCTTTGGTTTGGAGTCTCTTTCTTGGATGGATGCCTTTTCTATGCCTCCTCATTGGGTCAGTGTGGGGTGAGGAACTGTGATTAGCATTGATTAGTTGAGAAGGAAAAGCAGGTGGCCCAGAGAAACAGGGCATCTTTTTGCCCAGGAAAAAACAAGCAAACATCGTTACCCTCTGTGGCATTTGAGGCTAACACTAAGAATGGAGGGAGGCATGGAAATTATAGGAATGGAGAAACCTAATATATGCAGTGTGCCAGGCCTTTTGTCAACCAGTAATTTATCCCATTTTGAAGATAAATTTAGATGCAGAATTTAATACATCATCCAGTGGTTGTTAAATGTATAGCTTTTAAAATGTGTGTTGGTGTAGTAAAAATTAATCTCCATAATCCTTCATTAACATATAGGACATAAGCAGTTCTAAAAAGGTTTCAGGGCTCAGATTCTGTTAATTTAAAATAGAACAGGATGGCTGATAGTTTGAAAACACAGGGATGGCAGAGGCAAAAAACTTTCAAAGCAGCATGGTTAATGTTCACACCCAGCCCATCTCATTTCTTTACCGTCTACTCAGGTGGGCCCAGGAGGCCAACATAGCCTATCAGCCTGCTCGCTGGCTTCCTTCAACTTTCAGTCCTCGATGTGGATTTTCTATGATGGGCACAGACTTGTCCAGCCTTGGTGCATCTAAAGGCAAACTGCTTTTTCAAAATTTAAAAGGCAGTCACCCCCCTCTCCCCCGCAGGTTTTTCCTTTCAAGGTAAATCTCCTATTGTCTCAGAAGTTTTAGGTGGGTCTACATGTCTTTTCAAAGGCAAATGCACTGAAGTTCAAGGTTCTGAGTGGGATTGTTTCCACGCCCCACCCCACACACACACACACCTTACTCCTCTTTGGCTTTAAACAACATTCTGTTTCTTCTGGGCAATGCTTACCCCTTTTTAGCAAATCCCAGTGGCCTAGTGAAATAGTGATTACAGATTGGGCTGTGCTCTGAGAGGTCAGCAGTTTGAAAACACCAGCTTCTCCCTGGAGATAGATGTGGCTTTCCACTCCTGTAAACAGTTAGAATATCAGCAACTCACAGTACAATTCTACCCTGTCCGTTAGAGTCGCTGAGAGTTGGCATTGACTTGATGGCAGTGAGCTTTTTAGCAAAACTAATTCATTCTAGGTGGGATATGGGTTTATAAGCTCTCTCTAATCATAATTTGCAATACTCATTTCTGTCATACATGTATGTATAACACTATGAAGGAGAAGCCAGTATCCATAATCCAACCGCTAACTACATAATCCTTTTAAAAACACTGAAGTTCCATGCTTTCTTCTTTACAATTGCACTGATAGGCATATGGCCTGGGGCCTCTCACAGGGTGAATCCAACAGGCTTGGGCCGTCTATCCACCATTTCGTTTAGCCAGCCTAGCTTTTTCCTGGAGCTCCAGGATGGCTTTCCTCCTCTCACATGCAGTTTGTCATCTCAAAGTTTCCAGTCAAGCATTATAAGTAAGAACAACCAAAGAAACTATTAAAGGAATCAAAACTTTCACTTCCAAGCTCCTCCCTTCTTGCCCTTTCACAACTCCATGCTTTTATACGTCTGGAGCCATTGCAGCCAATCCCACTCCTGCCTGACACCAACGATGAAAGTGGTGTGGTGGCCACATCTGACCTCTTCTAGCTACACAGAGCGAAGGAAAATCTTAACTCCACACCAGCCCCAAGTCCAGTTGCCACAGGCAGAGACCTGAACCCTCTATTCCTTCTTTTACCCTATTTTCACATCAACCATTCCTCTCATGCCTCTACTCCGCTGGGTTTGATAAATTGTTAGAATGATCACACAGCACTTATAGACTATAGGCACCATGATGGGGTGATTAGGGAAGTTAATAGGTTACCACAAGTTGCTTCAGAAAATATTAAGGATAGTCTTTTGTCCATACCAGTGCCGTTTTGCATGTCTGGCTGGTCTTCAAACGCTCAGTCACATGATCCTTAGACCTCTGCCGCCAAAGAAAGGACTTAGGCTTCTAAGCCTAAGCTGTAGGCCAGGAAGCCTTCCCGCTGCTGTCTCAGTCTTATGGACTGCTGTCTGAGTACGACAGTCTCCGGAACCTCTGCCACTGCCCACAGGGGTCTCGCATGCACACTCCACTGGTGGCTACTTTTTCTTGACGGTCTTAGCATTCTTCCTGTTCTTGCTTCTGAGATGGCTCCCCAAGACACGGAGGAAGGACAACACTGATCGACCCTCCAGCTAGCGTTCTCTCTACTTATTTACATGGTCCTACCTAATCATTTGAAGGGAGTTATAAGAAAATGGATAGTAGAGCCATCTTCAATGAATTTCACTTCATTATGTAGCCGAATGGTCATATCTATGAAATCCTAGCCTTGGTATTCTGTTTCGTTTAGTGATTCATGTTGAAATAATTACTGAAATATTGAAATAACATTTTACCTACGTCTTTCCTTTGTGTGACTGGTGGCATGTGTGTTTTCATGTTGGGAAGCACTGCTCTCGGCTAATGAGTAACATGTGACTAATAGAAGACCGACTGTTGTGAGTACTTAAAAGTTAGCAGGATCAGCTGGAAGACGTTGCTCCAAGGAGCCAGGAGTCCACGTGAAGTCTCTATAGAAAGTTTAGGAGTAAGCATGAAACAGATCCTGAAACTTTTTCTATTCTATGGAGACTCGCTTTTCTCCCAAATTCCCATCACACGTTTGGACAAAAATATTCTGTTTACCACTCCTCAAATCTGAGAGCCAATTGATGGAATTCCTGGCAGAACTATTGTCAGAATGATATATAATTTCTGGCAACTTTGGGTTCTCTAAGTAGTTGCTTTTGTGTCAGTCTTCTCTTCCTGGTACAGGAAGTTTCCAGAGGCAGCCTTTACGAGGATCCTGCTGTTGAAATATATGGCCCTTTCCAGTGATACCCAGAAGCTGGCCCTCAGACCAACAGCCATTGAATTGTCTGGAAATTTTTGGAGAAATGGTTCCAAAGCCAATTACTGCCCAAAGAGATTCTGATTCAGTAGTTGTGGTTCAGCATGGAGGACTGGGCATCTGCAAGTCTCCAGAGCTCCAGAGTGATTATCCATAAAATGAAAACTAGGAGGCTCTAGTCTCTGTAGTAATCCTTGATTTGCCATAGGACCGTATCTAATAGTTTCTGCACTCATTCGTGAACTTTATTCTTCTCATGCTAAATAAATTATTAGTAGTTTAATTAATGAAATGTATTGTGGGCACTGGATTTACAATCTCCTGAAGAAGAGACTAAAAGATATTAAAAACCATTTTAGAAAGAAGTAGGCGATAACATTGATTGCATTAATTCGTATCCTAATGAATGTGAGCTTTGGGTTGGGAGGAATTTAATCAACATTAATTGACACAGAAGTAGTTAATCGCATCCTAATCTTGCAGTTCTGGAGGTAGGGTACAGAATGCCTAAATAGTTTACCCAAATCATGCCATATGATCGCAAAATGAGGCAATGATAGATTCTGGCTCTGCTCATCTAACAGCCATCTCCATCATCCTAGCCTCCTTTGTTGTACATTTGGAATCAATCATCACAGGCGTGCACAGCTTTCAGCAAGCATTTGGGAAGTTTCAGGAAAGGGATTCAGAAAATCTTAAGTAGTAAGGAATATGGTTGCATCAAATAAAAAAGCCACATTGATGAAACTGGAGGAGGAAATGGAACCAGATCTCCAACCATCACTGTTCATCTGTCTACATTAAATGTCTTCATATCAAAACCAGGAAATGCCTGGGAAAACCTAAAAGCTATAAACTTTTTTGATGCCAGGAAGCTTCACATGCTATATCCTGGCAAATGTTGAAGTTTAATATGGTCCTTACTGTTCTATTTATAGGAGTCTTAGTGGTGTAATCTTCTAAACCAACAGACTCTCCATGGGGGAAAGACAGGGCTTTCTCTCCCATAAGGACTTACGGTCTCAGAAACACACAGGGGCAGTTATACCCTGTCCTATAGGGTTAGTAGGAGTCAGCATCAATTTGATGACTGAGAATACAGCGACTGAGATTATTTTTCTTTATTACCAATTCTAAAATATATGCAGCATTAAACACTACTGAAATTTGTGGGCTGGAGCAGAGGCATTTATTGCATTTCTCCTTTAACTTTCAGCTTTGAATAAAGTTGTGTTTGTATATTGTTAAAATAATTACATAGTATATGTATTTTTTTTCCTATGAACAATTATTTCCAGCTATTTTCTTTTAAATTTCCCTCTCAGATATAAATGTAGAAGGAATGATAGATCTAGAAACCTCCATTAAGTTCCCTAAAACTGGATTTCTCAACGGATGGCCTGTGGTCAGCTTTAACAGAATCATCTAGAGGATTATTAAATGTGCAACAGGGCAGTAAGGGGAGCAAAGTAACCAAGTCCCCAAGGAATCCTGAAAATAGACTTCTGACTTGGTGGTCAGGGGTTGACACCTCATCAGACCTGATTGAAAAACACTCATAAAGATCAACAGACAGATCTGGAACTATCTATCATTTTTGTTTGTTTGTTTTTCCTTCACCTTATGTCTATATAAGATAGGCCGGATAAACAATCCTGAAGAGAAAACAATGGCACCTGTGGTTCAGGGGTGGTGGAGAGTGGGGAGCATGGGAGAGGATAGGACGGGGGGGGGGGGGGGTAGCAGGGAGCCAACAAACTCAGGGGTGAGGGAACACCAAGAGATCTAAAAATGATGGCGAGGAGGCCTGGTGGGGTTTGATCAGGTGCAATATCCAAGAGGAATTGCTGATAGCTGAGTGGAGGGTGAGCATGACAGTGGGACAGGAGGAAGGTGAAAGAAAATAGAGGAAAGAAGTAGGAAGCAAAAGCTGTTTATAGAGGTAGAGCTATATATGTAAACATTAATTTATAATGAAAGGGTTCGAGGCCAATGTACATCTATTTATATGTTAATATCTTAATGCAGATGGACTTTGGGCCTCTACTCAAGGCCTTTAACACAATGACACTTTGTTCTAATAACGTAGCACTCTGATACTCACCTTCCTGACATTATCCCTGAAGATAAAATGGGTACATAAGCAAATGTGGTGAAGAAAGTAGATGATGCCCGGCTATCAAAAGATATAGCATCTGGGGTCTTAAAGGCTTGAAGTTAAACAAGCAGCCATCTAGCAGGGAAGCAAATAAAACCACATGAAAGAAGCGCACCAGCCTATGTGATCATGAGGTATCAAAGGGATCAGGTATAAGGTATCAAAAAGATCCCAAACAAACAATTATATCGATGTGAATGAGCGGGGTTAGAGTGGAGACCAAAACCCATCTGTAGACAATTGGACATCCCCTCTCAAAAGGGTTGCAAGGAGGGGACAGTTAAGCTAGGGTGCAGTATAGCACTGAGAAAACACACATCATTCCTCTAGTTCCTGAATGCTTCTTCCTCCCCACTACCATGACCCATTTCTACCTTACAAATCCCGCTAGACCAGAATACACATATTGGGCTGGGTTGTTTTCTCAATATCCAACGGCTTTTGTATATAAACCTCTTTCTTATATACATATGAGTTTCTATGGATTTGTTTCTCTAGTCTACCTGGACAATATCCAACTTTGAATTCAGAGGCCATATCAAAAACAGATTTGATGCATTGAATACTCTGAGGAGTTGTGAGATGGCATGAAGAATATAATAAATAAAGAAGGTAAAGGAGTTTAAAAAGATAAGACAGAGAAGATCTAAGTGAATTTCAGAAGGGACTCTGGTTTTAAACGTAGAGTAGCTAAAGCACATGGAAGAAGCGATGAAGTAAAAAAGCTGAGCAGAAAATTTCGAAGGGCAGCATGAGAAGACAATGTAAATTATACTATTGAAATGTGTAAAGACCTAGAGTTAGAAATTCCAAAAAGAAAAGCATGCTTGGCATTATCTCAAGTGGAAAATAGTGAAGAAAAAAAATTCAGGCCTTGGTTTTTAATATTGTAGGATTCTATGGGAAAAATATTGAATGAGGCAGGAAGCATGAAAAGACTATAGAAGAGAATACACAGAGCCATTGTACCAAAAATAATTGATTAACATTAAGCCATTTCAAGAGTTAGCTTACAAACAAGAACCAATGATATTGAAGGAAGCTGCACTGGAGACATTGGCAAAATACAAGATTCTAGGAATTGACAGAATACCAGTTGAAATTCATTGCGCTGATATAGCATTGGAAACACTCATTAATCTAGGCCAAGAAATTTGGAAGACAATTGTCTGGCCAGCTGACTGGAAGAGATTTTGTGTACATTAAGAAAACATCCTAGCCCAGTCCAGATCAAGTCCATGAGTTCAATATTAGCCCTTAAATCCGATATTAGCCCATGAATTCCTCTTGAGACTCAGACAACACATGAATGATGCCGAATGCAGGAAGATCACCAGCCAGTGGTAGGTCCAGCGGCGGTGGAAGCCTCTCAGGCCTGGTGCTGGTCTCTGCGTGGCTCCTCCAACTCCAGGGGTCTGACTGTCATCAGCGTGGCTCCATGCGTCTTGTCAGCAGGAAGATGAAGCAGAGAGTGTCTCTGGCCTCCAGTGAGTTATTTATCTCCTTTGGGCTTCTGAATGAGGTTATCAAGTTGCAACCTGATTGGCAGGCTAGACTCCACCCCTTCGCAGGTTGACAGCTTATGTAACTTACAGTATTAGCTCCTTTTTTCCCCTCCCTCCCCTACCCTCCCACTCTCGTGAACCCTGATAAATTATAAATAATTGTTATTTTCATCTCTCACACTGTCCGCTGTCTCCCTTCACCCATGTTTCTGTTGTTTGTCCCCCTGGGCGGGGGGTGGAGGGTGGTGTGTGGTGGTGGTAGTGGTGGTGGTGGCTATATGTTGATCATTGCCATCAGTTCCCCCTTTCTCCCCATTCTCCACCCAGGGTCCCCTACCCTCATGGTATCGTTTCTCCCATTACTCTTCCTGAGGGGGTTAGCTGTTCTGGATTCCTTGTGTTAAGAGCTCTTATCTATACCAATATACATGCTCCAGTCTAGCCAGATTTGTAGGTAAAATGGATCATATTAGTGGCCGGGGGGCAGGGGGGCAGGATTACAGAGCTAGAGGAATGTTGCGGGTTTTGTTGGTGTTTTTCCTTTTGACACTTTCGTGAGGTATGTCCAATTGTCTACAGAGGGGCTTTGGGTCTCCACTCAGACCCTCCTCATTCACATCAATATGTTTGTTTGTTTGGGATCTTCTTATGCCTGAGAACTGATCCTGTTGACACCTTGTGATCATACAGGCTCGTGTGCTTCTTCCATGTGGTTGCTTCCCTGCTACATGGCTGCTTGTTTAACTTCAAGCCTTTAAGACCCCAGATGCTGTATCTTGTAATACACGGGTCCCATCAGCTTTCTTCACCATAGTTAATTTTAAAAATAAACAAAGCATGTGTGTGTTGAAAACTATAGAAAACTGAAGTATATAAATGTGTACTCAGGAATGTTTCACATGTAATCTGTTCCCTTTCTTGTTACAATTCACCATTTCCTTTGTAGGTAACGATTTTAAATAATCCCTTTAAAAAGTATGCATAAGCACATTCCCTTAATACAAGAGCACCTTGCTCAGCTAAATGGTCATTTCATGATACCCACCTTCCCAACATGATCGCTGAAGACAGATGTGTGCATAAGCAAATGCGGTGAAGAAAACTGATGGTGCCCCTATCAAAAGATATAGCATCTGGGGTCTTAAAGGCTTGAAGGCAAACAAGCTGCCATCTAGCTCGGAAGCAACAAAACCCACAGAGAAGAAGCACACGAGCCTGTGTGAGCACGAAGTATTGAAGGGATCAGGTAGCAGACACCAAAGAACAAAAACCATCATTGTGTGATCACCTTCCCCACATAAACGCTGAAGACGAATGTGTGCATAAGTAAGTGTGGTGAAGAAGGCTGATGGTGCCCGGCTGTTGAGACCTATAGCGTCTGGGGACTTAAAGGCTTGAACGTAAACAAGTGGCCATCTAGCCCAGAAGCAACAAAGCCCACCTGAAAGCAGCACACCAACATGTGTGATCATGAAGGGCCAAAGGGACCAGGTTTCAAGCACCAAAGGTGTGTGTGTGTGGGGGGGGGGGCGGGGCTGAGTCATATCATCGTAAATGAGGGTAGTGCGTGATGGGGACCCAATGCCCATCTGTAGACACATGGACATCCCTTGCAGAGGGATTCTGGGGAGGAGATGAGTCACTCAGGGTTCAGTGTAGCAATAATGAAACTCACAACCTTCCTCTAGTTCTTAAACGCGTCCTCCCCCCAGCTATCATGATCCCAATTCTACTTTGCAACCCTGGTTAGACCAGAGGATGCACAGTGGTACAGATGGGAACTGGAAACACAGGGAATCTAGGACAGATGAACCTCAGGACTAGCTGTGACAGAGGTGATAGCAGGGGTGTGGGGGGGTGGGGGTAGAAAGGAGGAACCGATCACAAGGATCTACATATAACCTCCTCTATGGGGGATGGGCAACAGAAGGGTGGGTGAAGGGAGACGCAGGGCAGTGTAAGATAAGATATAATAATAATTTATAAATTATTAAGGGTCCATGAGGGAGGGGGGAGCGGGGAGGGAAGGGGAGCGGAAAACGAGAAGCTAATTCCAGGAACCCAAACAGAAAGCAAATTCTGAGAATGATGAGGGCAACAAATGTATAAGTGTGCTTTACACAATTGATTCATGTATGTATTGTGATGAATTGTATGACCCCCAATAAAATGATTAATAAAAAAAAAGATAGCAAAAAATAGGCCTAAGTAAGGCCACAAAAGCAGACACATTGTTGTGAAATGGATTCCAATTCATGGTGAACCTATAGATTCCAGAGCAGGTCTGGGCTCTGTAGGGTTTTCTTGACTGTGATCTCTTGAAGTGCCGCTGGGTGGCTTTGAGGTATCAACCTCTGGCCAGTAGTGAAGTGCATACCTCTTCTTGTACCATCTAAGGAACTCCTCAATAAATGTAAGCTATTAGGTACATAATTACTTACATATGCTCGTTTTGTTTTCCTGTATTAAACAAAGGCAGAATATGAGTTTCTGTATGAACTTTGCATGTCTATGCTGGAGATCACACACAACTTTTGCAATCTGCCCATTCTTCCCAAAGACTCTGAGATGCTTCAGTGAGTTAACAGTGCACATTGTTCTTAAGATCTGTCTTGTTTCAGTCTTCAAATGGACTCCTTTAATAAAAGCCCATTGTCTAAGACCAGTATTTATTACCTCCTCTTACTGCAAAGGACTTGAGAAGTCCTATATGTATCACGGTTGCTTTTGTGCCTACCAATATGTAGGTTTTACAAATAGTACTTATGGAAGAGATAATCAATGGCACTGAATTATACATGTAGAAGTTGTGGAACTGGAGAATGTTTTGTTGTATGTACAGTATAGTTGCCACTGTTAGAAAAAATTTACTTGAATAGCAGTGAGTACAAGAAGAATATGTTCTAGACTTGAATGTGCTGATAATTGTACAACTCTTCTTGATATGATTGAATTGTATGACCTGTGGATGAAGTGCTAATAAAACTGTCAAAAAAACAAATAGTATTTTGTCAGGTGATCAAGTAGGAAGTATTTTTGCCTCACTTTTCCCCTGTATAATGATAAATAATGTTATCAGTGAAAATTTGTCATCTAAATCTCAATACTTTATTTGTTGTTTCTTTTGGTTTTAGATACCACAGTGTCTTTTTAATGGTTTTCACCTTTAAAATAATGAGAACAACTATAGAGTACTGTCTTTTTTGCTTTAAAATAAATGATACATAATCTAGGTTTTTAAAAATTAGGCCATTCTGTCAAATTAGCATATTTACACTCAGTCGAGCAGAAAAATACCAGTGTGTGTATTGAATAGAGAATTCAAATTACGACAATCGATGTTGTGATTGGGATTTAGGTGGAAAGAAGGTGCCTCTGCTCTGTTTTCCTTATTGGAACCAGCATTGACCATTGGCACCTTGTAAAGAAAGAAAGCTCTCTCTCCAAAGAGAGCTTTTCCATTTGAACTCGTTCTGTAAGATTCCCAATGGTATGTTCACTTCCTGTGTTCCCGTTTCTGACACACATACTTGGAACATGAAAACCCCTGAAGGTCAAATGTTACTTAAGTGGTTTCTTAGTAGTAAATAATTATTCCAAGGCAATAAATATCACTGACTCTTACATAATAATTTTTAGAAAGCAAATTGCATGATTATGCTAAAAAATAGTGATAATATTTAATAAATATTTTGACAAAGATTATACCAGTGTACATTTTTTAATAACCTATGAAGTTTATCTTTTTTGCTTATAAAGATATTTGAGTTTAGGAATAATATCAAGATATATATTCTGGTATACAATCTATTGTAATGTAACTAGTGCTTTTCCAGTCTGAACTCTATAGAAAATATAAACTAACGTAGGAAAACATGAATCCCCTCAAAAGTATTGCATTTTCATTTGGTGCAGTTTCTTCAAGCGATTAAGCATTGTGCGAGGAGAAACGTGTATTACTTAGGCTTTTTAGAAGTGTTAACATACCGATTCTGCAGTTTTTAAGGAATACACTTTTTTTAAAAAAGATCTTTCCACATTGGTTCTTTTTATTGTAAAATAAACGGTTTTATTAGGGCGTACTCTAGACATGCCCCAATTCAGTAGTTCAGTCATTGCACAGCCACGACTGCGATCAGTTTCAAAGCGTTTTCTTCCTTCTTGTTCTCCTTGTTGCCTGCTCCCCATTACCTCCTCCCCCACTTCCCCTGCTGTACCCCCAGGAACATTTAATCTAGGTATTGTCTCTACCGAGTCCCCCATCCTGGGTTTCCTATACCAAAAAATGTAGAAAAATACATAAAAGAGAGTCAAGAAGACTACCAACAATAACAAAATATAACAGAGATAAACCCCAGTTTGAAAGAAAACAAGAAATATTAAAAACCACATCAAACTCAAAATGTGTCAAAGGGAGATCAAATAATAAGATTTTAACAGTTTAAGTCAGACTTTTCATTTTAATCTACTATAATCGTCTCTACAGTATTCTCTGTTGATAACCAGGCTGGCCCCATTCTTCGATTATGGTCAGAGGGAAGTCACTGGAGACTTAGCCTATGTATAGTTTCTGTCAATGTATTTTGGCCTTCCATTGTTACCCATAAGGTGCATGAACCTTTAAATCTGTTTTATTATACAACAAAGGAATAAGCCTCCCATCATGAAAAACTGTAGTATTTTTTCATTTTCCATAATACAAATGAAAATGGATAAATGTTTAATTACTGAACCTTTTTATAAAGGCTGACACATCTTTTCTGTGGACAGCAGCTTTTTCTGTTTCCCAGGGAATGCTAATGATTAATCAGAAATGGTCATGCTGATGCACCTGGGGATTACTATATTCTCATGGGTATTGCAGTGTTAATGAGCAGGTATTAAATATCAGGGATAACTGAAAAAAACCTCATTGCCATCTAGATGACTCGTAGCAGCCTTTCAGGACAAAGTGCACTGGTGCTGTGGGTCTCTGAGACAGTAAATCATCACAGGACAGGAAGCCTCGTCCTTCTCCCGAGGAGCAACTGGTCGTTTGAAACTGCTGGTCTTTGCGTTCACAGCCCAGTGCATAACCCACAATACCACCAGGCTCCTTCAGAGAGCCGGGATGGCGAGGGACACACGGTAGCCTCTAATGCCAATATGACCACCTTATTTTTTTAAACATTTTTATTAGCACTTCATCCACATGTCATGCAATTCAGTAACTCAGTCATATCAAGAAGAGGTACAATTATCACCATGTTCAATTCTCGTATATTTTCTTCTTTTTACTCATGGTCATTCATGTAAATTTTTTTCCCCTAATTGTGGCAAAAATATACACAACAAAACATTCTCCTATTCCACAATTTCTACATCTATAATTCAACGCCATTGATTATACTCTTCGTGTTGTACAACCATTTTTGGTATCCTTTTCCAAATTATTCTACCACCTATGACATAAACTCAATGCCCCCTAAGCATAAGGAAACCAGATTTAAAGCGGGACACCATTGACCAGGGGGGGTGTTCTTGATTAAAAATTTGGTCTCTATGGATCAGATAGACCATTCCCTAGCTTGTCGTGCATTCTTTCCAAAAATCGGGACTTTTTTAAAACACCAAAGATCGGGACTGTCCCGCCAAAAGTGGGCCGTCTGGTTACCTTACCTAAGCAACAATTCCTTTCTCCTTCACCCATGGTAACCTTAAAAAGAGTTGGATATGCAAGGGAGTACCCCCAAAACACCAAAAAAAGCTCTGCTGGATGGAGCTATCATAGTATGCATTTTTCCCACCTGGTGAACATTGAGCAACGTTTTCGGAGTTAGTGCATCCAATGGCATTGCCTGGGAAGGTTCTTTCTGGTCACAGTGAATTTTTTTGTAAAAGCAGTTTCACTCAACCCTCATTTTTTGTGATGACTGATTTAAGAGAACAGCATGTGGCTGTGAAATTTAGTTTCCTGCTCAGGAAAAATGCCTCAAAAACTGTTGTGATGTTGAACACAGCTTTCAGGGACAGTGCTACGGGAAAAACTCAAGTGTATGAGTGTTTTTCTCATTTCAAAAAAGATTCTGGACTTCTGTAAACTTCCCGAATGGGTGAAAATGTCAATAAAGTGTGTGCACTTGTGCTCAAAGATCAATGGGGAAGTTATCTGGACTATCTTGGAGCTTGGTTCAGTGAATTTTAATGGAAGATTTGGGAATGAGAAGGGTTGCTGAGAAATTTGTGCCACCGGTTTTGACTGACCAAGAAAAAGAGCTTCAAGTGGAAATATGCCGTGCTTTGAAAGAACAGCTCCAAGGTGACCCTTACTTTTTCCCCAAGGTCATTACTGGTGATGAGACATGGTGCTATTCTTATGACCCCTAAAGCAAACATTAATCAAGCCAGTGGAAGACACCGTTGTCACCTCACCCCCCTAAAAAAACTCATCAAGTGAAATCAAAGATCAAGATGATGCTCATGTGTTGTTTTGATGTGAGGGGGATAGTGCATCTGTAGTTCATTCCACCAGGACAGACTGTTAATCAAGCTTTCTATTTAGAGGTTCTGAAAAGATTAAGTAACAGTGTGCTTGGACAAACATGGCCCAATTTATGGCAGACAGGGGACTGGTTTTGCCACCACAGCTATGCACCTGCTGACGCAGCCATCTCAGTGCACCAGTTTTTGGCAAAAATCAACATGCTTCTCTTGCCCCACACAGTTTACTTAACTGACCTCGCTTCATGCAACTTCTTGTTTCCACATAGGACAGTGATTTGACGATGTAGAAGAGGGGAAGAAAGAAAGGAGGGAGATGAATTTGAAAAAGGTTTTCAAGAATGAAATAGCAGATTTGACAAATGTAATGGAGAGTACTTTGAAGATGATAAGGTTGTTTTGTAAAAAAAAATTAAATATATAGCTTTGTAAAGAAATTCTGTTTTTGTTTTTTGGTACCCCCAGTAGATTATCACAATCAGTTCCAGTGTTCATTCCCTCTCCACGTCCACTGATCGCTCCCCAATTCCCCTCACCCTCCCCACTCCCCAGCCCCCTCTACATCCCAAATAAAGCATCACATCAGTTATTGTCTCGATGCATCCACTCCTTCTGTGCTTCACAAACTGGGAAACCCAATAGAAACAACGAGAAACAAAAAGAAAAAGAAACACCAAGAAGAAAATAATAATTATAATATCAAGATAAAAATACAAATAAAGCATAAGAAAGAAAAGACTACCATCAATATTTAGAAGCTCAGAGAAAAAATTTCTGTTGAGGAATAGGTGAGAAATACTTGAGCCTAGAATAAATCCAGGTTGAATGACCAACTTCTTCGTATCTTTTCTCTGTCGTTTCATGTAATCTTCAGCAGATTCCCCCAAAGTGTAGCTGTGCTAAGAAGGAAGAAGCTGGTGTCATAACCAGAGTTAACAATAGTGCTTAAGAAGGCACTATGCTACACGCTGGGTCTGCAAGTTTACACATGGGTACATGACTGCCTAATGAATGGGTTTTGTGACTTATACTTCTGTGCTCTCCCTGGGGGATCAGAGGCACCACTGTTGTCTTTATTTGTTCCGTCCAGTTTGTATTGATCTTGATAAAACTCAAACCACTGCCATCGATGGCGTCAATGCTGACTCATAGTAACTCTATCGGACAGTAAGGAACTGCCCCTATGAGTTTCTGAGACTGTAACTTTACAAGAGTCGAAAGTCCTGTCTTTCTCCCTCAAAGCATTTGTTGGTTTTGAACTGCTGACCTTGCAGTTAGTAACCCAAATCGAAATTCCTCTATGTTGCTCTCATTAAATCTTTGACACCTTACACTGCCTCCCAATGTAATAGTTCCAGGTATTTTCCAAGTCCTACAACACATATATTTAACATTTTTAAAGTTTTACATAATTTTAGCCATGTGCTATATAGTAATTCAAAATGTGGAATCAGCATACCAACAGGGAACAAATGGCATTCAAAATATGGTTATTGTAAGTGGGTTTACTTACAGTGAGATCTTTCACTGAAGTGTGGGATTTGGGAACCCCATGGGATAATGCAGTAACCTCTGGCTTAGTACCAGCACAGCTGGGGATTCAAGGAGAGTTTGGATACTGGTCTTGGAAGGGGGGGGCCCTACTACAGAGTCCACAGCCCTTAAGAGTCATAACCTTCTCTGGAGAGAGCCAGTTCGGGGGACCTTGAGTCAGAGAGCCTGAGACTAGATACTGTCTTCACTCTTCTCCCTGCCAATGATCTTCTGCCCCACATCCCATTATCCAGTCGACCAGAAGCCAGAGAACAGGCAATCTTTAGACTTGAACAGCTCTGGCCAGCCTCCCTGCTCCATGGAGCAGGGTGATCAGTCAAAGTACAAATAAAAGCTTCCACAAGAATATATGGAAAAAACCTCCCCCCCGGCCCCAATAACCAATTCCCCTTTTATCAGAACCTTTCAGAAATGATAAACCACTCGTATCACTTTGTTAGTAAACTGAGGTGGTAAGGACTATTTTTATAGAGTAAGAAATTTTTTTTTTTCCCTGAAGAAAATCTTGTTTCTGGAAAGGGTCCCTTGATTTATGCCAAAGGTTGGCTATGGATCACTTAAGACATGACACATATCCTGTTGCTCTATCCTGGGTGCTTTGGTTCATTTTGGCCTTTTAAAAATGCTAAGTAGGATGTTTCTGTATTATTGCCGTGTGTTTTCTATTAGTTATCTGGCTTAGAAAGAAAACATGTAAAACTATATTGGCTTTTTTAATACAAAGGATTATACTATTTTTCTTAACTGGGATTTTCAATAGGTATGGGATACAAACTCTTAATTGCCTGTGGGTGGATTTTCAGTGTTCTAGAAACCACTGGGATTGCATTCACAATAGTATTCATGTGCACATGTGTGTTTTTCAAGAGAGTGGGTCATGCTTTTCATCAAATTTTCATAGAGGTCCTTCACTCATAATAGATCAGGAAACATTGGTCCCAAGGAAGTTTAATTCATTTGGAATTTCTATTTCTTCTCATTGCATATTTTAAATGCTACTTTTTCTTTCTTAGGGTCTAGTATGCTTTACAAAATGAATTTCCTGAAATACAAATGTCCTCAGTAACTTATAACTCAAATCATGTGCTGGGCTGATTAGTATGTACTAAATGATACTTGAAATACAAAACAGTGTGATCTTCAAAACAGCGTGATCTTGGTCAAGAATTCCACTGCAAGCTGGATAATCAGATAATTACTGTTCAATGAGAGTATTTCATTTGAAATTGTGAAAGAGAAAAATATTTTACTTAAAGGATAGGTTAGGGAATTTGGGCTAATGAAAACGTTATATATCACCTTTTTCTTATTAAAAAAAAAGTCCAGTGTGATGGTAGGGCAGGAGGAAGGTAAAAAGAAATAGAGGAAAGATCCAGCAAGCAACGTTATGGGTAGAGGTATAAACATAGGTGTGCATATATTTAAATACATTAATTCATAAAAATAGAGGTATTGGCCTATGTACATATATTTATATGTCAATACAATGAGGTAGTAGACGGATTTTGGATCTGTGCTCATACCCTCTCTCAATGCAAGAAAACTTTGCTCTAGAAACCTGGCATTCTGTGATGCTCACCATCCAGGCATGATCACTGAAGACAAAATGAGTGCATAAGCAAATGTGGTGAAGAAAACTGATGGTGCCCAGCTATCAAAAGATAAAGCATCTGGGGTCTTAAAGGGTTGAAGTTAAACAAGCAGACATCTAGCAGAGAAGCATGAAAAGGCACACCAGCTTGTTTCTATGGGATCATAGAAGGTGTCTATGGGATTGGGTAACAAGCACTAGAAGACCCAAAACAAACAAATGAAAACATATTGTTGAAAATGAGGGGGAGGGTAGGAGCAGAGACCCAAAACCCATCTGTAGACTATGGGACATCCCCTTACAGAAGGGTCACAAGGAAGAGATGAGTCAGCCAGGGTGCAGTATAGCACTGATGAAACACACAGTATTCCTCTGGTTCCTTGAGGTTTCCTCACCCCCAGTATCATGACCCCAATCCTGCCTTTCACTTCGGGCTAGACTGGAGCATGTACACAAGTACAGATAAGAGATAAGAGCTCACGACACATAATCCAGGAACCGAAATGGGAGTAGTGATACCAGGAGGGTAGAGGGAAGGTAGGGAGGGGAGGGAGGAAGGGGAAACTGATTGATGGACACAAAACCATAGACCCCCACCCCCTGGGGACAAACAACAGAATCTATGGGGGAAGGGAGACAGCTGTCAGTATAAAATATGAAAAGAATGATCTACCTATAACACCCTCCCAGGGCGATGGACAACAGAAAAGTGGCTAAAGGGAGACATCAGTCAGTGTAAAACATGACAAAATTATAATAATTTATAAATTATCAAGGGTTCATGAGGGACAAAGGGCTGGAGAGGGAGGGGAAAAAATGAGAAGCTGATACCAAGGGCTCAGTAGAAAGAAAATGTTTTGAAAATGATGATGGCAACAAATGTATAAATGTGCTTGACACAATGGATGGTTGTATGGATTGTGATGAATTGTATGAGGCCCCAGTGAAATAATTTTTAAAAAGATGTGAAAATAATTTATAATTTATCAAGGGGTTATGAGGGGGGCGGGGATGGAAGAAAGGAGCTGATACCAAGGGCTCAAATAGAAAGTAAATGTTTAGAAAATGATGGCATATGTACAGATATGATTGATAGAACTGATGTATGGATTGCCATAATAGCTGGCAGAGCCCCAATAAAATGATCTTTCATGAAAAAAAAAATCTCATTAAGTGAAATAAAAAAAAGGTCCAGAAGTTGTATAATATGCTCTGTTGCATAAACTGTGTCATTATTTATTCCTATAAATAAATATCACAAATAGAAAATTATTTAAGACATTTTTATTATATTATTTTACCATAGAACTTTATTCTTTTATGGATGGATGGCTGACTTAAAAAGTTTACTGTGTTTTGATTCTAGCATTATGCATTCCATTGTCTGGCCAGATTTTGTCTTGGGGTGGGGTGGGGTGTAGTGGGAATCTTACTTGATGTTTAAAATCCTGACTAAATACAATATGTTATTTTCTAGCAGCATTTAGAGGGATTTACAGTACACATAAACTATTAATTAGTAGAGCAATATAATTTCTACCTTCTTGTTTACTTTCTAAAACAAGTTAGATTATTAGGGTGAGTTAACCTACTCCTCATGTCAGTGTTTGCATCTTTCTAGCCCTTCCCACCTCCCAAATTGAGTCCTTCAATTTTCATCAAGTCAACACCCTAGTTTTGGTATTCTTGAGGGGCTCAAATTGTGTCTCAGCTTTAGGAAGAAAAAGAAGTCTGCTGGGGTAAGATCAGCATTGCAGCAGGGATGGGGTATGGTTTTCCTGTGAAATTTCTTTTACAATTCTTTGAGTTCTAAGTGTCTGAAATCTAACTAGGTGACCAAAGCAAGGAATTAATTTGTGTTTACACGAATTCTATTCAGAACAATGGAGATGGAACTGGCCTTAGGCATACACAAATCCAGGGCCCTAGTTAGTAGACTAGGACATTTCAACAGAGGCCTCTTTGTTGGCCTCAGTCTCTTTAGAGACAGCTTTCCTTCATGTTGAAAAGGGGTGGGAGATGATGGAAGAAAAAGTGCTCATAGTACAGGTTTATATGACAGTAAGTCAAAAAGTATTGCTAGAAAATCAGATCTATTTACTAGACAAATATATCCTCATGTGAAGCTATTGTTCCTTGACATGTCCTCCATCTAGGTCTATACACTTTGGGAAACATTTTTTCCCTCTCTCTCATCCTTTCTCCAAGAATTCTGATCTCTTTTATGTTCACCATGTCAAATGGACAGTTTTGGCTTCTTTGTGGGACTCCAGCTGTGTTTCTTCTAAATGTTCTTTGAATTTTAGGACGAACAAGATGGGGCAAGATTAAGGCTGTCGGGTGGACCTTGCTATCCTCGAAGACCACGAACATTTTGAACAAACAAATCTGTCTTAGAAAAAGTGCCACCAGATTACTCTTAGGTGCAAGGATGGTGAGGTTTCTTCTCATGTGCCTCAGACATGTTATCTGGAGAGACAAGTCCCTGGAAAAGGACATCATGCTTGTAAAATAGAGGGGCAGAGAAAAGAGGAAGACCCTTGACAAGATGGATGGACACCGTGGTTGCGATAATGGGTTTAAACATAAGAACAATTGTGACGATGGTGCAGCCCTGGGCAGTGTTTTGTTCTGTTATACACAGTGCTGGTCTGAGTTGGAGCTGCAACAACAACAACCACCCTGGGAGACTGAGCAGATTCTTTGTAGTGATGGAAAATGATGCCATTTCCTGTTGTTGTTTTTCTCCCAGATGCAGTTTTCAGTTATCTTAAAACTTCATAATAAACCTCTATGTTCCGCCGGTATCTTTCAGGATAATCAAGATTAATTTTGATGATTTTTTTAATCCCCAAATACAGTCATTATAATCTTCAAAGCTGACCTCTCTGCCTTGATTTTAACTGGCCAAGAAGGTCCTCTTGGAAGCTGATTTTTTTTTTTTTTTGGAAGCTGATGTTTTGATGGGATTTTGCTATCTGGATCCTATTGCTAAATTCGAGACATCCTTGGTTACAGTTCATTCTATGAAATCATCTTCTTTAGTTTCGAGCTTGCTTTGAAAGATCTCTCATCTAGCTGATGCTCACACAACACTGTTGCTACCCACGGAACTGTGTGCTTAAAAATGGAAATGCCAAGTGATGTGGGAGCCCCACTTCAGTAGCTATGTCATTAGTGGTCATTAGTGGCCTTCTTTCACCAGTTTCTGGACTTCGCTGACAGTTTCTTCATTTGTCTAGGTTGATGATCCTGCTTCTCTTCACTCATTTTTTAAGTTTCTCTGACCTCCCTTAAAAATGCTTGTTTTGTCTAAAAACTGTTGTCTTGAAAAGCTTCAGAGATATTGGACGGTATCCACATGAGTTTTGTAAAATATTTCATAGTAGACTTGATCTCAAAATTGCTTTTTTCCCCCAATGGCACAAGAAGTATTATTTTTTAAGAAGGTACCCTAACAAGTCTAAGATAAGTACATTACTGAAACAACTCGTCTGTAGCTATACTCTAAACAGAGATATGTTCAAACATACTTTGTTTGCATTAAGCCCATACGTGTATGAACTGCAATGCGAGTGGCAATATTTTTTACTTATCTTCTTAATATTATAGCTAGCAAACAGTGTAAGAAAGAAACCTCCCTTTCCCCATTTAAGAATATGTAAAAGTCCAGGGAAAGTACTTGATAGACCAAGACCACTCACCATTGCTGCATGGTTGACAGTCTATTCATGGAATGGTGGAGATATTTCACAAAAGAAGATAAATTTTACTATTACCAGAGAAAGAGGATTTGACTGTTGGATTAACGTAAACAACAGATTGCTATCACAGTGAGTTAGTATATATTTATTATCAGAAAATCCCACAGTGGAATTAGTAATAGAATGGTATCTTCTGAGTGCTATAAAGCCAAAATTGAACTGCTTATTCTAACTATAAAAACATTGACAAAATCCTGGAAAATATGAAGCTACTTAATCTCCATGCCTTCTTGATCTTGTTATATGAAGAATGTTAAGTAGATAATACTAAAGAAAATCATCACCCAATATTAATTGTAACAGATGGCTTTTAAGTTACTCACTAAAATTAAACATGAAAGTGAGTGAAAAATAAGTTGCACAGTATACTTTATTCTTTGTACCCATTTGGAAATAATTATTTCCTAGATAGTTTGAGTACAGTGGGCAATCACAGCTCATTTTTCCTAAGTTCTCAGTTGCTTTCGAGTGAATTCTGATTCATGGAGACATGAATGCATGCATGCATTGTATATTCTAACGAACCTCTAGATGGGTTTGAACTCTCTACTTTATGACTAGTAGTAGAAGTTCCCTTTTTTCTTTTCAAAATTACTTAAAGATCTTCACTAGGTAATGAAAAGAACCTAGAGTTATAATTGCTGCAAATTTTATTTTTCCTTCCAAAGTTTGGAAATGATCTAAGGTGAATGTGTTTATTCCCTTAATTCAGCAGTTCTCAACCTTCCTAATGCTGTGACCCTTTAATAGAGTTCCTCATGTTGTGACCCCCAACCATAAATTATTTTTGTTGCTACTTCATAACTATAATTTTGCTACTGTTAAGAATTGGGCTACCCCTGTGAAAGGGTCGTTTGACCCCCAAAGGGGTCGTGACCCACAGGTTGAGAACCAGTGCCTTAATTCCTCTGCTGGGAAAAATAATAACATGTTTTTTTCATTGCAACATTCCAGTTAGGGTTAAGTACAGACATTGCCACCATTCATCTGTCAGTTTATTGTATTGTGGTGATTTGTGTGCTACTTTGATGTTGGAAGGTCGGCTACCAGTATTTCAAGTGCCATTAAAGTTATCCATGGTGGACAGCTTTCCGTAGCACTTCCAGAAGGAAGAGGAGGTCTACTTATGAAAAATTAGCACTGAAACCCTGTGAACAGCAACGAAACACTGTCGGACGTAGTGCCAAATGAGGCCTCAGGTTGGAAAGCACTCAGAATACGACTGGGGAAAGCTACCACCTCAAACCAGGGTCATCTTTAAGACTTGGGTAGTGCAATGCTTTGGGGAGCTTCATTTGCTGACAGGGCACAACTAAAATGAGAAGAAACACCTGGAAACATCCATTATTAATTGCAATGTGGAATGCACAAAGCATGAATATAAGAAAATTGAAAGTCAGCAAGAATGGATGGAAAATGCATGAAGACTGACATCCCAGGCATCACTGAGTAGTTTAAATGGACTGGTGTTGGCTATTTTTAATCAGATAATCATATAGTCTCTACCATGCAAATACAGAAAGGACATGGAATAAGTGATGTTGGGAACAATAAATTGAAGAGGAATGGTGTCACATTCATCATCATCAAGAATATTTTAAGATCTATCCTGAAGTGATAGGATAATATCCATGTGCCTACAAGGAAGACAAGTTAATAAGATTCTCATTCCAATTTGCACAGCAATGACTAATGCCAAAGCAGAGGAAATGGAATCTTTTAAACTGAATTTTGCAGTCTGAAATTGATCATATATGCACTAAAGATGTGTTGATAATTACAGGTATTTGGAATATGAAAGTGGGGAAGAAAGAGGAAGGGTTTCTAGTTGGAAATAATGGCCTTGGCTCAGTTGGCATAACATAGTTCACAAAGTCAATGTTCTACATCCCACTTTGGTGAGTAGTGCCTTAAAAAGCACAGGAGCAGCTGTTGGGCTCACCCGTCTAGAGCAATGGCACTCAACCTGTGGGTCACAACCCCTTTGGGGCTCGAACGACCCTTTCACAGGGGTTGCCTGATTCATAACAGTAGTGAAATTACAGTTATGAAGTAGCAACAAAAATAATGTTATGGTTGGGGGTCACCACACATGAGGAGCTGTATGAAAGGGTCACGGCATTAGGAAGGTTGAGAACCACTGGTCTGGAGCAAAGAAGAGTGAAGAAATTCAGAGACCCATGGAGACAATTAGTCCGATGAGAGAATGCACCACACGAACATCGGTCTCCATGACTCTGAGAATAGGAAAGTTGGATGGTGCCCAGCTATCAATATCAACTGTTGTGAAAGGGATCACAGTAGAAGGTCCTGGAGAGAGTAAGAGAAAACTATAGGCCAAAACTAGAAATTATAAAGAGACAAGGCTTCTGGGTTGGATAAGACTGGTGGAACTCTGACACTAGGACTATTAGTCTCTCTTCGGGTCAGGAAATAAACTCACTCCCATGGCTCATGGGGAACCTGTAATAGAACAAGGGAGTACTGTGAAGTTTAAAATCTGGAAAAGTGTACATCAAAGTTGAATCCTTTCACCATATTTGTTCATTCTGTATGCTGAGCAAATATTCTGAGACGCTGCACTGTCTGAAAAATCACTTGGCCTAAGAATCGGTGGAAGTCTATCAACTTGCAATAAGCAGATGATACAACTTGTTTGCTGGAAGTGAAGGGACTTGAAACACCGATGAAGGTCAAAGATTGCAGCTCTCATTATGGATTACACCTCAACATAAAGGGAACAAAAATCACCATAACTAGTCCAATAAACAACACTAAAAGTGGAAAGAAATGGAAATTGTCAAGAATTTAATTTTACTTGCGTTGATGATCAATGTCCAAAAAGTAGCTTTCAGGAAATCACTTGAAATATTGAACTGGGCAAATCTGCTGCAAAAAGATCTCTTTAAAGTGTTTAAAAAAGTGAGAATGTCACTTTGACACAAGTCACTTGGTCAGTCACCTCATTTGCGTGTGAAACTAGACAGTAAAGAAATACGACAGAAGAATCGATATCTCTGAATTATAATGTTGGGGAAGAATGTGGACTGTGCCGTTGATTCCCGGAGGAGTGAACAAATCTGTGTTGGAAGTACGGCCAGAATACTCCTCGGTGGTGAGGAGGATGAGATTTCTTCTCCTGTACTTTGGACATGCCACCAGGAGGGCCCCATTGCCTGGTGGGATTCAAATACTGTAACAACTGTTTGCTGCCCCGATGGTCTTCTATGAAAATAGATATACCAAAAATAGTTTATTATTTCATACAATTAATAGTTAAATAAGAACAATGAGAGAGGTACATAAAACTAGATTGTTATAGGAGTTTTAAAATATTAAGGAAACATTAAATAATACCTGATGAAAACAATGAAACTAAGGTATTCTTAAATTGCTCCATGATTGGTGCCTTCACTTGTGATACTCTTCACTTTTGTCTGAGCATCATCGGCTGTGAGATTTATCCTTAGCCGTGTTTTCACTGGAGGCGTAGGTTCCCTTTCCTCTAGAGGGAGGCCAATTAGACAGTAGTCCATTGTGTTTGATAGATTAGAAACAGGAGACCTCTCTTCAATGAACATACCATGTTCATCTTTGAAAAACTTCTGTTTCTGATGAACTTACAGCGATTGGTCTTTATTTTTAGCTCTTTGAACAGTTTCAGGAATTGCATAATTCACTCATAATATCTCGTGGGAATTTGGGGCATAACACAAAGCTGAAACTAGTGACAATGGTTGTTTGGTGTTCTTTTTCCTTTATGTTATTTGTTTACACAAGCAACAAATGCAATGGAATAAAACTGTAGTATTTCATTAAAATTATAATAGGTTTTATGAGGGAATACATAAATATTACAAGTTTAGTTATAATTTTTGTATGCAATGAACATTACTACCCCGTTTCCCTGAAAATAAGACAGTATCTTATATTAAGTTTTGGTCCCAAAGATGCGCTAGGTTTTATTTGCAGGGGATGTATTATTTTTCCATGAAGAAGGATATGGTACACATTTATTGTTGAACAATAAAAAAGGAAATTTATTACCTGTATACAGTATTGTAGTAGTTGTCATCACCAACCAGCATAACCAGACAAACTGAATCCAACAGTATCAAGAATTTCTTGTTACTACCATTATTTCCATGTACAACAATCTATGGTACATTTACTCATTTATTCAATGACAGTCATGTCATCATCTTCTGGAACATCATCATAACACCCAACCCTGAATTTCCTGGTGAATTTCTTGTGACTCCATTTCTTATAGAATCAGTGGACCAAATCTCTCATGTTTAGCAATAGCACTGTCCTTAAACGAGTACTTTTTGTCAAGGAAGCCTGCTCGTAGTGCATTTGCAATGCAACTGCCAGTGTTTTTCTCCCGTGAATTCTTCGCCCAAGTCACAACCTCTTGCAGTTTAGGTTTCACAAAGTTTCCATGCTGATTTCTCTCCATTCTATTTTCAATGTAGTCATTAATTTCCATGCGCAAATTGTCCTTGAATGGCTTGTTTATTGCAATATCAAGAGTCTGGAGATAAGCCATTATTCCTGCAGGAATCATTATTTGATCTGTTTTTCTTTCGTGAAGAAATGCTTCATGTCTTTAGCACAGTAAGTGCTAGCTGCATCCCTGACTAGCAGACCTCTTTGGCTCCCTCGCATAACAAGCAGCAGCATTAAATCGACCCACTTCCTTATAACTGCTTGTGTGGCCCAGGCTTTTTCAGTTTCAAGAATAAAAATGCCCAAAACATGTTCAATATTTTCCTTCCTGCCCTTATAAATGATTAAAGGTGGGATTTTAGTGCCCTCCAGACGAATTACCAAAATACAGGAAACACGTGCACTTTCATAAGCAGTGGAGGGAATGTACACTGAGGAGGCACCGTGCTGTTCAATTGTTTGAGATGATTGGCCCATAAACACTGCAGTTTCATCCATAGCAATCATGTTGGAAAGACTGTATTTAGAGAAGTCAGCATCATCAATAAAGGACTTGAATGCAAGTGCTCGCTTAATAACTTGAGCATCTTCCAGCCTAAACAATGCTGTGGATCTTCTAAAGACAGTTCACTTCACTGAAGGAAATTATCCAGCCAGGGCTGTGATGCCTTGAAGTCTTCTGTGGCTATGTCAAACTGTGGTGCCATTGCAAGGGCAAATTCTTGAATCTGAGCCCTGTTCACAACCAAAGCCTTTGCTCTCCTGTCAACAACCCATTCACAGATCAGGTCTTCCAGCTCGGAAAATAATGGTGGCCGACCTGATCCACACTTGCGCTTTTTAGCATTTCCCTTGTCCACTTGTTCAATGAGGTTACCATACTCTGCTTACCATTTTTGGACCAATCGGATACTCAACATCTTCTCTTTGCAGAAAGCAGTAAGATTTTGGCCCCAAGAGTCTTCCACGATTCCTTTCTTGTACTCCATGGAGTAGCCTTTTCTTTTTGTGCTCATGTCTAGGGGTTAAAAAAAATGACACTGGGATATCAGGGTGGGGGGAGGGAAATCACTTCAAATGACACAGGAGGATGAGAGGGAGGAATCAAAATGACACAGGAGAATCAGAGGGGGGGATTACCATTTTGTAACCCCTTCTGATCCTCTTGTGTCATTTTAAGTGATACCCCAGTGCCATTTTATGTGATCTCCCTCCTGCCACCCCTGTGCCAGTGAACACCTTCACCAGACATCCCCCGCCCCATCCCTTTATTAGACATTTTCCCCCCTACCTCAGTCACCCCTATGTGTCCACACAATGTGCCTGACTCCTGCCCTGCAGGACTCACTGTCTAATTGTGAGTCAGCCAGACTCCAGTCTCCCTCAGGGCAGAGCGAGCAGCAGGGGCAGCTTGTCCTGGCGGCTGCGCTGTGGCCAACAGTGAGCTGCAGGGCGGCGCCCACCGCTATGGTCCAGAGTTACTGTAGCTTCGTGGGGGTGGGGGGGTGCCTTATTATTGGGGAGGTCTTATTCTTATTTTCGGGGGGATGCCTTATATTTCAGCGAGAAGCAAAACTGTAAGTAGGTCTTATTTTCAGGGGATGTCTTGCTTTCGGTGAAACATGGTATGGGTACTTAGAATACTCTTTGTGCAGATTGATGTTAAAAAAGAGTAAGGAATGTAAATTTGTGATTTCCACATTGGGCAGCTGATTGAACTCTGATTGCAAGTGCCATTTTAACAGCCTGTTCATTGAACTCAGCAAAAAATTAGGTATGATTCTACCAAACTGGTATGAACTGACTGAATCCCACCACTGGACCTGCCCTTGAAGGACTTGAAGGACATTATGCTTGGCAAAGTGGAGGGTCCGCAACAAAGAGGAAGATCCTCAACGGGATAGACTGACCGTGGCTGCATAGGGGGGGCGGGTGTGTGTGTGTGTGTGTGTGGCTCCAACACTGGAATGACTGTGAGGATGGTACAGAACTGTGCAGGGTTTCCTTCTGCTACACAGAGCGACTCATTGGCCCGTAACAGCAACAGCAAGCACAAGGAATAAAGATGAAAAAATCTATACAGTATATATTTTTTAACTTTGATTATTTTAAGCTTAATTTATTCCAGAGCCATGAGTTTTTGCTTCTTCAGTTTCTTCTGGGAAATCTTTTTCTTCTGTGCAACCTCCTCTTCTGGTTTGGAAATGATCTGTTCCTTCTCAGTCAGGATCATGTCAGTGTGGCAGGGGGAGCTCATGTATGGATTAATCCGACCATGAGCTCTATGAGTCCGGTGGTGCATCTTGGGGGCTTTGTTCACCTGGATGTGCTCAATGACCAGATAATCCACATCTAAACCCTTCAGGTCAGCATGACTCTGCATTTTTAAGCATGTGAAGCAAAAATTCAGCACTCTTTTTGGGCCATCGACCCTGGGTCCAACCCCACTGTTTGGCCTGGGCACACCTACCAATGCCACCATTGTAGCGTCGGAAAAGCAGACCCTGCTTCTGCAGAGTGACGTCTTTCAGGTATTTGGTGGCTTTCCGTATATGCCTGTCTTTGATGGCTTGGGCAGTTTCACGGGTGTTCTTGAAGTGGATCTGGAGGTTCAACCCTCTTGATTTGCAGGATTTTGTAGGGTTTTCTGGGTCAAGTGAGTAGTGAACCATTTTGGCAGGTCACCTCAGGCCACTACAGTTAGAGAGAGAGGGAAAATATTTTTTTACAATCCCAGTTTTAACATAGCAATTTATTTTGTCAACATTTTAGTATCATTTGCCCGTAACAGCAATAGATACATTGCCCATAGATACATTAAGCGACACATTAACAGTACTATCCATTTAAAAAAGCAGTCACCAATAGATAGAAGCTGTGAAGCCATTTCTTTACCTTTAGTTAGCATGAAATTTGAATGGATAATACTGTATCTGTTTCCCCATTTTGATCTAACCCCTGTGGATAAATTTATCCCACTCTTAGTTTATTTAGTTTTAGTAACTATTCTTCAACCCTTCTTCCTTTCCAAGCAATGACAGATTAGGATAAACATTTTAAAGAATTATCTCATTAAAAATGTCAAAAATCTAAGGGAGACAACGGTCAGTGTAAGACTTGAAAAAATATTAATAATTTATAAATTATCAAGGGTTTGTGAGAGAGGGAGTGTGGGAGGTGGACGAGAAAAAATGAGGAGCTGATACCAAGGGCTCAAGTAGAAAGAAAATGTTTTGAGAATGATGATGGCAGCAAATGTACAAATGTGCTTGACACAATAGATATATATGTAGGTATTGTGTTAAGAGCTGTATGAGCCCCAATAAAATGATCTTAAAAAAAATGTCCAACATTGGGCCTCCACTGAAGTACTCCCTCAACACAAGAATACTTTCTTCTAGTAAACTGGCATTCTATGATGCTCACCTTCCCGACACAACCGCTGAAGACAAAGCGGGTGAATAAGCAAATGTGGTGAAGAAAGCTGATGGTG
>NW_022103920.1:54197306-54303711 GCF_000313985.2 Echinops telfairi
AACGATGTACAAATGCACTTTACACAATTGATGTGTGTATGGATTGGGATAACAGTTGTATGAGCCCCTAATAAAATGTTAAAAAAAAAGAGTTGTAAGAGCTCCCAATAAAATGATCTTTAAAAAGTACAAAAAAAAAATAAATAAAAGAGAACTTTCCAGTAGATTAAAAAAAAAAATGTCCAAAGTTTATGATAATATAGGGGTTGGAGGGAGGGGCCAGGGAAATCTACTTACATGATTCTACCATTTAAAGAAACAATTTTTCACCTCCTTTTTTGGGGGTCTTTTTCTAGTATTGGTACACATATTTTGCATGATTGTAATCATACTTAAGAGTTTTGTATTTTGTCCTTTCCAATTAGAATTTATTATAAGCATTTCCCATTTACTCTATATTTAGTGCTTATGGAAACAAATTGCCTTCTCCTCCAGACAGGCCTTCTCCCAAATTTTCGTGTGTCTGTAAGTGGTTCTATTACTTCCCTAGACATTCAGGATTTTTATATATTCATTACAGATGAAGAGTCAAGAGAAACCCAGAATTTTGGTTAGGATTTGTATTAGGCTTTTGTTTTTGTGTAACATATTGCCACAAGCCTAGTAGCTTAAAATAAGACAAATTCATTATCTTACTGACTCTGTGGATCAGAGTTCAGGTATGGATTCGCTGATTTCTCTGCTCAGCTTCTAAGTAGGGTGTGATTAAGGTGCGAAATCGGGATGTGATTTTGTTAGAAGCTCGAGGCTTGCTTCCTAGCTCATTTAGGTTGTTAGCAGAATTCAGAACTCCTTGTCATTATAGGAAACCCACAGGGGCAGTCCTACCCTGCTAGCCTATAGTGCCACTATGAGTTGGAAGCAACCCAGTGGCAATGAGCTTGGATTGGCTTATTATTGTGTGACTGAAGCCCCACCTGCTCCCATCCCCATTTTCTTTTTTTTTTTTTAATTTTATTTTCACAATTTACTTTAAAAAAAAAACCATTTTATTAGGGGCTCATACAACTTTTATTGCAATCCATACACACATCAACTGTGTAAAGTGCATTTGTACATCATTCTCAAAACATTTTCTCCTCACTAACCCCCGACATTAGGTCCTCATTTTTCCCCTCCCTCCCTGCTCCCCCTTCCCTCATGAGCCCTTGATAGTTTATAAATTGGTATTTTGTCCTATCTTGCCCTGTCCGACATCTCCCTTCACCCACTTTTCGGTTGTCTGTCCCCCAGGGAGGAGGTCACATATAGTTCCTTGTAATCGGTTCCCTCTTTCCTACCCACTCTCCCTCTACCCTCCCTGTTTTACCACTCACACCACTGGTCCTGTAGGGCTCATCCGCCCTGGATTCCCTGTGTTTCCAGTTCCTGTCTGTACCAGTGTACATCCTCTGGTCTAGCCAGCCTTGCAAGGTCGAATTCGAGTCATGGTAGTGGGAGCGGGGAGGAAACATTTAGGCCAACCCCATTTTCTTGCTACCTGCTTGCTGGAGACCTTTCTTAGCTCGTATAGGCTGCACTGAGTTCCAGGCCACATGACCCCTTCCATATGGAATTGTTGATATGACTGTTGATTTTTCTAGTCCAGCAAGAGATCATCTTTTATTATTACCTGATTTAATTAAAGACTCACTCAGTGACAGTGGGTTTGGGTTTAAGTGGGGTCCACCTAACTTTATCTTTCTTTTGATTAGTCCAAAGTCAACTGATTAAGGACCTTAATTGTTCTGCCAAACCACTTTTATAACAGTATAAGCAGGGGTGGTATATTAACACACTTGCAATCCTATCCACAATCAAAGGGAGGGTTTCATGCAGGGTGTAAAACCGATGGGATGGGAGTCTTGAGGCTGTTTTAGAATTCAGCTTACCACAAACTGGTGGAAGCAAGATTGGTAAATAGTTCCATCGTCAGTTACTTAGTCAGTGGTATTAAACTAGTCATGCCAACATAGATAGTGCCAACAGAGGACCCATTTTCTATTTCAGTTATTTTCATATTGATATATTTTAAAATATATATACAAAATGTTTCATTCATGAAGCTCTTCTAGAACTAATACATTAATTGTGACTCTAATATTTCTGTGTAAACAGTTCTCAAACTCAACCATAATTTTATGTGAATATAATTTTTGGAAATACTGTGTTATCACTGAGAAATTGAGAGATTCATGCCAGCACTTTGTTTTAAAATTATGAATAATATTATATACTTTTTTTCTAGCTCAGATAAGGTGTAATGTGAAGTGACTGCCCTCATCTGCCCTTCCAGATAAGGATAATTGCTTCTGGTGGTTAATCAAATTACAGCTTTCATTCTACTTCACCCTCTGACCTTTGGAGAGAGATTTTTCCTCCTATTTTAGGTTGCTTTTGTGTGTATGAACCAAACCACATTTTGAAGTGTTATTTTTCTTACAAACAAATTGGCTAAGAAAAAAAACGTAGATTTCCAATTTGAGTAAAGAGAATTGTGTTTCTCTTCTGAGTAACTGAAATGTATTTCTAAATAGCATCTGTTTCTATGTAAATATAGAGCGTTGTTAATTATTTTCTTCTAGAGCTAAAATTGGTGATGGAGCTTTCTTTGAGTAATACCTATTTTACATACAGTTTTGCTCTGCTGTCTAAACTACTTCTCCGACCTAAGAAAAATCCCTTTTAAGGACAGCACTTTCTTACTTGCTTTCATTTCATTTGCATAAATCATTGTCTATTGTCAATTTCTGGCTGTTTTTCTCAGGAGATTGTGAAAAAGAAATTACGTGATGCAATCTTATTTAAATGTTACTGAGAAAAGGATTTTTAAAAATTACATTATTTTTCCAAATACTGTATACTAGCTAAACATCTTGTGCGGGGCGTGGGGGGGGGGGGCGGGGAAGGGCCATAGGGCAGAAGTGGTCTTTGACTTCATTGTCAAATCAGACTATGATATTTACTTGATATGAAATTAATTAAAGACACTTGATAACTGTTTTTGTTTGTGTAATTTGAAGTTGTTTATTATTACCAACACCATTTTGTGGAACTATCTTTTACATGTGTGTAATCATAGATTACTCTGCTGGAAGGCCTCTGGCCTGGTACTTTATCTGAAGGAGTTTAAGATGAAATTGGAAATTACTATTTTTTACCTTTACTCACCTGCTCATTCCGTCCTCATTTCTCTTAAATGTCTTAGCCATTCTCTTAGAAAAAGAGAAGCAGTGACTTAGTTCGTAATTGCATTTGTCCTCCTGTTTAAATCTTCCTTGAACTTACTCCAGTGAAGCTGACCCCGGACCCTCAATTAAGACAGCTTTGATGATGGAAGTGGATCCATAAGTTAATGGCTTGTCTTTGAGTGCCACTAAAATGGTGCTTCTGCCCTAACCTGACCTTCAGGTGATTGATGTATCTTAGGCCTGAGTTATTTGAGTCATTCATCAATGCTTCTTCCTATATGCTGGACACAACAGATCTAATTTAGAAGAAATTGATAACCTTGTAAGGAAAGGAATATACCACAGCTTTTAGAAGGAAAAAACCAAAAAGTTCTTATTACCAAGAGCAGGAAAGTGATTGAAACAAAATTCCCTATATAATGATCAGTTTTTTAAGTACCGTGGCTTACCTGATTTTTCTATTTGTGAATGTGTGGTGCTGCCTGCATGTTTCAAATTTGTAGTGTCAAAGAATATTGCCACTTACTTACTGCTTGAGACATGGATTTCAGGGAAGTGACTGTTGGGGAAAATTGTGTACATTAATACAGATATACGAACATATAGAAACAAGATTGCTGCATTCTTTTTGGAAAAGTTTTTAATGTTCCATATCACAGAAGATATACACTTAGAAATTTATATAACTTACCCATTTGTATCCAGCAAAAAATTAAATAAGTATGTAGACAAAGTGGTTAAGAAGAAGAGCATTTATATTATTTCAGGTATAGTCAGGCACATATGTTCGTGTGTGGGTAGAAATTGTGGAGAGTCTTTCATTAATGTGCGTACAATTTAAAAGTACAAGGGATCGCAGGGGGAAAATTCATCTTCAGCATTAGATACTTTTATTCATATATTACAACGTTATGTGCATTATGCAAATCAAAGATACCACTCTTCTCATCACTGCAATATGGCTTCCATTAAATGAAAAAAGAAGAACTTCTTTATGAAATTAAGATGTAGAAGCTAAACAATATGCAACCTAAAAGGTTAGGTTGGAAGCACCAATTTAGTGACACTCAAGTACAAAATATTTAAAAAGTAAATATTTTACATGCTTTCCCAAAGTGTAGTCATTGTCTTGTCCATTTAGGATCCCTGGTGGCGTTATTGCTGGCAATATGTAACCCACCCACCAGACCACCAGAGAAGTCCATGGGTATAGTGGACTTTCGTGGTGCTGAAAAAGGTATTTGCAGTGACGTACTTGGTACTTCAAAGATCTATTATTCAATCTCCAGTTTCATTTCTATCACCAAGGCCATATGTGTTAGTCCGGGCAGACTAGAGAAACAAATCCAGAGAGACGCATATATGTATAAGAAAGAGCTTTATATATAAGAGCAATTGAACATTGAGAACGCATCCCAGACCAGTCCAGATCAAGTCCATAAGTCTGATGTTAGCCCATATGGCCGATACCAGTCTATAAAGTCCTTTTCAGACTCCTGAAACATGCAATGACGCCGAATGTAGCTCGCAGGCCAGTGTTACATATTGGGCTGCTCACTGCCAGTTAAGCAGTTTGAACCTACCGTCTGCTCCTTGGAGGAAAGGTGAGGCTTTCTCTGCCTATAAAGATTTACCATCTTAGAAACCCAAAGGGGCAGTTCCAGTCTGTCCTCTAGGGTCTCTGAGTTGAAATGGACTCAGTGGCAGTGGGTTTGTTTTGTTTTTGTTTTTTGGCTTAAGATTTCAGTTGGATTATTTTTAGCTAAGTCATTGGTAACTTAAGGATGGTGTCAGGGCAGAGTGGTTTTGCATTGGGTTGCTAACAGTTGGTTCGCTGGGGGAACAAGGAAGTGCTGCCGTAAAGAGAGAGAGAGCCTCCAAACCGCTTTGGAGCGGCTCTGCTCTATCCAAGAGGGTGGCTGTGACTCCCACCGGTAGTCAGCGCAGTGGTAGTAGGTGTGATTAATTTAATTATTCAAAGATAATGACTTAAAATAAATTCAGAAATTATACTTCCCCTTTTTGATCATAGATACTGAATTTACATATCGCTTGTGACTATGGTGGTGATGAATTTTTCAGAGTGCTCATGAACTGCTCTGTCTTCTCTGCCTTGTTAAATATTCTCACACTAAAACACAGATGTATGAATATGTGGAATTTTTCATGCAGCTACTCTGAAGTGGAAAAATTAATTGTAAACTCATATAGTTGAGATATTCTTATCATGGCTCTCCCTTGTTAATCCTCTGGCTCACTTTGAATGGGACTTTCAGTTTCATTGGCCATGCTATTGTTATAGGACACATTCCTCAACAGTATGGTTTATCTTTTTCTGTAAATTGAAGGATATGATGGAGTTAATTTGAACTCTGGAATTAGACTGACTTGGGAATAAATCTCGGCAACATCATTGACCAGCTGGGTAACTTTGAGCTTGTTGTCATTTACCACTCTAGATTTGGGACCAAATTTATACCTAATTTATGGGTTTGCTGTGGTTCTTCAGTGAGCCTTTAATGCACTTAAAATATTTGTCACAGAGCCTGACTCATCGAAATACCCTGTTTCCCCGAAAATAAGACAGTGTCTTATATTAATTTTTTGCTCCCAAAGATACACCAGGTCTTATTTTCAGGGGATGTCTTATTTTTCCATGAAGAAGAATACGATACACATTTATTGTTTTATTAAAAGAGACCTCGCACTTCCTGTCTGCTCTGGCTGTGCTGCGGCCAACAGTGAGCTGCACAGCCACTACGGTCCACAGTCCAGAGTACCGGTAGCATTGGGGCCTTATTTTCAGAGAGGTCTTATTTTCAGGGGGATGCCTTATATTTCAGCGAGAGGCAAAACTGTAAGTAGGTCTTATTTTTGGGGAAACAGGGTAATTCTCTATACAGAGGTTCTTAGTAGTAGTACTTTCCTCAACTTTACTGCTTAACCCTAGGAGGTCTTGTGTTCTCTTCACCTCTGGAATTACTTGTGCATTCCTATCGCCCACCTCCACCCCCAACTCTGCTCATATTAATCTTCAGTGAAATATCAGTTTCTAACTCCTCCAATCTACCAACAGCATTTTCTCCTCCAGCAATTAAAGCCTTATCTCCTTCGTGAACCTAAACTTGAGTGCTAAAATTGACACCGAATTTTTCTTTGTGAATTTGATATGCCTAATGTCAGTTCCATTTTTTGTGGCTCTCAATAATTGCTCTATTTTCTTGTTTTCTAAATAAGATTTAAAGTTTCATGGAATCAAATGACCTTTAAATTCTCACATATTCCGAAGAACTGAACATGTAAACACATTGTTGAATGGTATTTTGTCTTCTTAAAAAAGACTTTACTTGCAATTTATTTATTTGCTTACAGAAGAAAATTGGGCACATCACTAAGTATTTTAATTACCAATTTTATTAAAACATGTGGATTTATCGCACAGTCATATAGAAATTCTTTGCTTCTTTAATTTGTCAGAATCTTGTACAAACATGCATTTAAAAGTACTATTAGTTTACCTGTACACAGGGCACTGTGTATTTATAAAAAATGCCTCAAAATAAAATTATTATATATGAATACCTAAATGAGAAAATTTAGCAACATTATTTTCTATATGAAAAGAATAAAAATATGATGAAAAAGAAGTGAATTAATTGGGAAGGGATGTTAAATGATGATTGTAGGGAATCTAGGGCGACAGTGGACCAGATTTCATGTTCCTGGGTAGAGACTATGAGTATGTTTCTACCTAACCCTTGGTGAACCGCATCATGGACTATGCATCATGATGACCTTGCACACTGACCTTGCAGGCAGCATGGCATAACCAAGGAGCTACACCAGAAGGACTTAACATAGAAGCCCAGCTGAATGAACTGAGCCCTGCCTCAAAGTTGCCTGCACCTTTGGACTGAGGACTGGGGTACTCGCATGGAAGAGGAAGCAGAGAGTGATTGGCCTGGGGATGTGAAAGTGGTAGTCAGTGGACCTAGGGAGGAACTCCCAGCTTGGTGGGTGTACAATGGAATTGACCCAGAATCGCCATATCTTTAGTACCTCGATGTCCCCCTTGCTGTTATATGACAGGTTTCGATTTGTTGGGCATGGATTTGAATATGGAAGAATTGATCCAGGAAGTTTCCCTCTGGCACCAATTCCCATACTTAGGGTAAAGATAGCTCAATTGAATGGGAGATTGAACTGTGTAGGACAACAAATCATGGGTTGAGGCTCCTGGTGGAACTGTACTCCCATAGACTCTTCATCCCGACCATGTCCAGAGTACTGTGTCGTTGGAAACATTGATGGTGTTGTCAGTGCAATTGCCTTATACTGCAGGGAAATGCTTGACAATGTTTTAATTTTTTGTTTCTATGGGTTTTTGTTTTCTGACCTTTTGCTTGTTTGTTTTGTTTGCTTGTTGAGCTGATTGGTTTGTTGCTGTTGTTGGTGTAATTGGTCTAATGGGATTTGATTTTGTCATAATATGACCGCCAAGAAGACTTGAGTTGTCCATATTCTGCAGACAAACAGATGGATTCTGGGCTCCCACGTAACTCTAGCCTCAATCCAAGAACAGTTAGTTCTGATAACATGGCCTTGTTCAATACTCACCTTCGTGACATGATCACGATAAAGGTGCTACAGCAAAGTGTGGTGAAGAAAGCAGATGGTACCCGACTTAATCATATCTGGGTCTTAAAGGCTTGCATTCAAACCAGCAGCCATCTAAGTGAAGAGTCAACTAAGTCCACATGGAAGAAGCACACCAGTTGGTGTGATTCAAAGATGACAATAACAAAATATAAATAGGACAAAGGGAAAAGGATCAGGGTCTAAATTGTGAACACCCAATTTGTAGAAGGTTATGGAGGACAATGGGAGCCCAAACTTGATCTTCAGGGTATCTAGTAAAATTAAGTCTCTGGCAGATCCCCTCTGGCCACAGGCAAGGAATTTGAACAGCTTTATTATTAGATAGAGATCATTGTAATCTTAATTATGTTGGATTGAACCTGATACTTGGTCAGGTGACCTCCTTCTTGACCCAACCTGAATTTGTTCCAGGTGCAAGTATTTCTTCCTCATTCCATGACAAAAGTTTCTTCCCTGGCTTCTAAAATATTGATGGTGGTCTTTTCTTATTTGCTCATTATTTGTATTGTTATCTTTATATTATTATTATTTTATCCTTAAAAAAAATTAGTACCAGGGGCTAATCAAAGACAACATTAATGGAAGATCCTTATGCTTCAGGGGATGATCGATAAGACTCTCTACCATAAATTAACAAGGAGATTTTGAAAGGGAGCCAAAGCAGATAAAACAAACAAACAAACAAACAACCAGATTAAGGACTGGGTTTGGGGCTCACACTAAATCCTAGAACAATTAGTTCTTACATCATGACCCTGCTCAATATTTGCCCTCAGGAAGGGAACACAGAAGATATGGTGCTATAGCAAAGTGTGGTTAATGAAGTATTTAGATGGTGCCCAGCTATCAGATAAAACAGCGCGTGGGTCTTAAAGGCTTGTCTCCAAACAACCAGCCATCTAAGTGAGATGTCAACTAAATCCACGGGGAAGAACATCATCATCAGTCACCGAAGGACTGTAAATCATAGTCTGAAGCCGAAGGAGTGAATAGTATCAGACCCTAAATTGTGAGAATCTGGTTTGCAGAAGGCTATGGATGACAGTGGGAGCCCAAGATACATTTGTGGGATCTACATAGGAAATCAGCCTCTAGTGATTTCCCTGTATCTATAATAGAGGGATGGGAGGAAATGAGTTACCAAATATAATGCACTGGAGAGATGGCCATAAAAGTGATAAACCTAACTTGAACCTTGTCAGTTGTTCCCCTCTCTAATGCATGTTAGGTCTGATTTGGTTGGTTTTTTTTACATTTTCTGTAATTTTTTTTTTGGTTCATTTTGGGGTTATCTCAGATGTGTTAAGTCATGGGGGTCACCCTCTTGAATTTTTGTTTTATATTTGTCTGTTTTTCAGTATATGAAACCCAGGACTGATGAACCTTCAGAGACAAAAAGTGGAATAAGTGTTTTTGGGGGGGTACAGTTGTGGTGGAGTGGGGTGGGGGTACAAAGATGCTCATGTCACGGAGTTCAGGAAGGAAAACAATGTTTTGAAACTGATAGTGGTAGCAATTGTACAGTACAGCTTGATGTGATTGAACAAAGGAATGAGATATTTGTTTTAACTCCCAAAAAATGAGTTTGGAAAAAAAGTGAAATAAAGAGCAAACATTTAAGTTCTTTTATTACTGACACCAGTTTGAATTCCTCTCATGTCCTGCCCTTTTGCTAAGCTGCCACCAACTTACGAAAAAAAAATTTTTTTTCCATGTTACATTAAATTAAAGAGAGCATTTCTTTTGTCCTTTGGCCTTTATTTTAAACTACTAAAATTGTTTCCTAAATATTTCCTTGTTAATAAATATCTCACTATTACAATATGAATATCCTTGTTTATATATCTAGGTGTTCTTGGCCATTTATATTAAATCTCTTCTGAAAGGGTCATTTTGTCCATCTGCCTTCAATATAGACTAAAGGTTATAACAATTACCTTCTCTTAAATCGAATAAAGTTGTACATCTGTCATAATCTTCTCAAACCTTTGCCTATAACAAGGTTAAAAATATATATATATTTTTTCAGGGTTAAACTTTTTTTTTTTTAAAGTAAGAGCAGATTTTATTCTCTGGTAGTTACATAAAATTTTTAAAAATTAAATAATCATTTTATTAGGGGCTCATACAATTCATCACAATCTGTACATACATCATCTGTATCCAGCACATTAGTACATATGTTGACTTCATCATTCTTATGACACACGCTTTCCACTTGACCCCCTGGTGTCAGCTCATTTTCCCCTCCCTCCCTGCTCCCCCCTCCCCCCGAACCCCTGATAATTTATAATTTATTATTATTTTATCATATCTTACCCCATCCCACGTCTCCCTCACCACTTCTCTGCTGTCCGTCCCCCAGGGAGGAGGCCACATATAGACCTTCTCCTCTATTCCCCCTTTCTCCCGCTCTGTCCCTCCACCTTCCCGCCATCGCCACTCTCCCCTGGTCATGGGGGGCTCATCTGTCCTGGGTTCACTGTATTTCCAGTTCCTATCTGTGCCAGTGCACCTCCTCCAGTCCAGCCAGATATGTAAGGTAGAATTGGGATCATGATAGTTGGGTGCAGGAAGCATTTAAGGAAGAAGCACACCAGCCTACCCTGACACGAATGCTGAAGACAAAGCAGGCACATAAGCAAATGCGGTGAAGAAAGCTGATGGTGCCAAGCTGTCAACTTACACAGAATCTGGGGTCCCGCATGCTGGAAGATAAACAAGGGGCCATCTAACTGAGAAACAACAAAGCCCAGATGGAAGAAGCACACCAGCCTGCAAGATGACAAGGCGGCGAAAGGGTGAGGTATCAGGCATCAAAGACCCCCCCCCCCAAAAAAAATCATAACATTGTGAATGAGGGGGGCGTACAGAGTGGGGACCCAGGGCCCATCCGGGGGAAATTGGACATCCCCTTGCAGAAGGGCTGCGGGGAGGTGAGCAAATCGGAGTGCAGTGTAGTAACGATGAAATATGCAATTTTCCTCTAGTTCTTAAATATTTTGTTCTTTTAATATTCTTTTCTTTATTCTTTAATTCTGGGAGGTTAAACAAATCTTTGAAATGTTTATTAGCCATTTCTAGATTTTTTTTTAAGTATCATGTTTCCTTTTATTTTTTTACTATTATTTTTAAAAGATAATTTTATTGGGGGTTCTTACAGCTTTTATAATAATCCATACATCAATTGTATCAAGCATAATTTGACATACGTTGCCATCATTATTTTCTAAACATTTACTGTTTATTTTAGCCTTTGGTATCAGTTCCTCTAGTTTTCCTCCCTATCCCCTCCCCCACTTATGACTCCTTGATAAATTATAAATTATTATTATTATCATATCTTACACTGAGCGCTGTTTCTTACACTTCCTCCACAGTTTCTGTTGTTCATCCCCCTGGGGTGGTGGTGGTGGTGATTGTGATATGTTGATCATTGAGATGGGCTCCCCCTTCCTCCCCTCCTCTCCTCTACCTTTCCCCTACCCTCCTGGTATCGCTACTCCCATTTCTATTCCTGAGGGGGGTTCATCTCACCTGGAATCCATGTGTCATGACTCCTATCTATACCTGTGTACATGCTCTGGTCTACCCTGCAGTGAAAGGCGGGATTGGGGTCATGATTGTGGGCGGTGAGGAAGGCTCAAAGAACCAGAAGAATATTGTGTGTTTCGTTAGTGCTATACTTCAGCCTGGTTGACTGATCCATTCCTTGTGACCCTTTTGTGAGGGGATGTCCCATTGTCTACAGATGGGTTTTGGGTCTCTGCTCCGACCCCCATCATTCTCAACAATGTTTTTGTTTGTTTTGGGTCTTCTGGTGCCTGTTACCCAATCCTATAGACACCTATGACCCCATAGAAACAGGCTGGTGTGCTTCGTCCATGTGGGCTTGTCGCTTCTCTGCTAGATGTCTGCTTAACTTCAAGCCTTTAAGACCCCAGATGCTATATCTTTTGATAGACGGGTACCATCCGCTTTCTTTACCACATTTGCTTGTGAACCCATTTTGTCTTCAGCAACCATCTCAGGAGGGTGAGCATCACAGAATACCAAGTTGTTAGAACAAAGTGTTCTTGCATTAAGGCAAGGTTTGAACACAGACTCAAAGCCCGTCCACTACTTCAATGTATTGCCATATAAGTATATGTAGATAGGCTAATACCTCTATTTTTGCAAATTAATGCATTTACAAAACTGTGGATAGAGGTATAAACATTTCTAGATATTTTTATTGTTTCATTATAGAATTTTATTATTTTAAATGGGATTTTTCACCCTAAACTCAGTATGTAAGTACCCTTTATACATTAAAGGTAACTATTTTTTTTATACAGAGTGGCCACCAGTATTTTTAAACACAGGAGAATGTATAACAAATAATTTATTGTGTTACAAAAGAAGATAGAATAATATTTTCTCTGTTTCCAGATTTTTGCCCCCCACCTTTATTTTCTACAACTAGCCCCCCACTTTTTGTTCATAAATGGCATAACCAGTATGCCATCTATGGTTAGCAAAGTGTGGTGTCATTTTCTCAGAGGTGTTGTAAAGTTTTAGGGAGCCATATCTATTCGATGTTTCGTTTTTAATTTTGGACTTTTGAAGGTTAGTGATTCTATTAATGCTGTCTGTCCCCATCTCCCCCCAGATAGTCTAGACTTTAGTCATCTACCTGAAGGACAATTTGGATCTGTAGAGCAAACACACTTAAAATCTCTTTATTTATCTTACTCTGGAACATAGAGAGAAATAAAAGAGAAAAAGTCTCCATTGTTTATAGATTTTTCAAAAAACTAACTGCATCCAACTCAGAACTGTGAACCAGTGCGATTCCTAAGCACGGAGCTCAGCCCCCCGTAGAGGCGGTGGAGTCAGTGCAGACCCACCACAGGAAAATGTGCATCTCTTTAGCACTCATTTCTTAAAACTGCTCTTATTTAGTTATGACTAATTTTGCACGTACATTTTTTCCCATTGCCACTTTGTTTCGTTCTGGGGTGTCTTTTTGTTATGTTGTTTAATACTTTTTATTATGTCCAAACATGTACTGAAGTTATGAAAATGATGATATGATTCCTCTAGGTGCCCATCACCCTGCCTAGAATATTTTAAGGCAATCAGTGTTTCGGCAAGCATTGCTGACAGGTGTTTTTGTTCTTTCCCTATAACCATTGCTGTGTCACAGTGACCTTATCCGCTCCCCCCACCACCATGCAACTTGCCCACACAAAACACATACACACAGAGATTATGTCCAGGAAAGGATCTGGGGTGGGGGGCATCACATAGTTGGAAAAACCAGGACAAACCCATATAATGTGCATTCTGTTTGTGTGAACATCAGTATAGCTGCATCTGGGTTTTCAAGAGAAGCGTCGGACCTTACTGGCCCCATTGGTCAGATGAGAAAATTGAGGCCGAAAAGTGCAGTACTTTGGAGAAGATCTGGTGCCAAGTCTCTGTCAGAGTTTGGACCCAAATCAAGGCCAGCTGGCTCCTGGGCCCTGATCCTTGGCTGGCTGTACCATGTGAATTCCTTCCAGAAAGCCAATGGCCAGCCCAGGGGATTCTCGGAGGCGGATTGTCTAGGGTCCAGGAGTCTCACTTGGGGAACTGAGCCTAGAGAGAGCTGACCAGCCTTCCTTCTGCCCTTCGGTGCCTGACGGCCAGTTGGAAGCCACTCAGACCTGATCTTGGCTGTGCCCTCTTTCTAAGGAGGCTCAGGTGACACTGGATGTCCCACGGGGCCTAGGGACACAGCATCCATGTCTTTGCTCTTCCCCATAAGGACCGAGGAGGTCCCTGCAGAAAGGACCATGTGACCTGCTCAGGGTCACAGGGAGGGGACTGGTCTGGTGGCATTGGAACTGGGTAGGGAAGGGATTTTTAAAATGCTCTTTCTGCAGAATTGCATGAACTTTTGTTCCTAGATTCTGCCCAACCACAATGAATTATAATTAAAAACAACAAGGTGAGTCCCAGAGCCTTAAATCAAGGGACAGGAGCCAGACACGAAAGTTGGCACTTTGCATGGTTCTGCAGATCTGACATATTCAGGACAAGTAAGTCCACAGATTGAGCAGCAGACACCCCCCCCCCCTCCCCAAATGCCAAACTCAATGTTGTAAAGTTAAATCTGACTCGTGACCCCGGCGTTACAGCGCAGGCTGGGCCATTGGTCTTCTTGGTTGCAGTCTCTTTAATTGCCCCACCAAGGCAGCACCCCCTACCCCACTCCACCCCAGGGCCCCCAGCATTGTCTCTAGGGGGTTGCCTGTTCTGAATATTTCACATCTGCACGGCATCCTATGATGTCTGTCCCTTGTGTACCCGCTATTGTGTTTCCCAGGGGCATCCAGGTGGCATCAGGGTTGGAACTTCATTTCTCCTGATAGCTGAGTCAGATTTGGTGGCATGGATGGACCACACTGTGTGTGTCAGCCGATAGACGCTTGGGTGGGTTCTGGGGTCTGTAGTGACTAGTGCTGCCGCGAACATTATTGTCTCCATGAGGGACATGTTCTTGTTACGGCGCCTCGTTTCCATACTTCGCGGTGTGTCCCTGCTGGCAGGCACTGTGTTAGTGCTTGAAGACCACCTGGCCCCGGTAGCCTAGGACTCTGCAAGTTTAAAAGCTGAGGCCCCGATGGCGTCTCCCCATCTCAGCCCCACTTGGTGGTCCACCTGGAGATGGGAGACCAGACCTGAGGGCAGCAGAGAGGGAGAGGGGAAGGAGGACAAGGGAAAAGGGAACAGGGGAGAGGACAGGGAGAGAGAGCCAGGGGCGAGGAAGGGGGAGTGAGTGAGAGCACATAAGTTTTTAATGTGTTTTGTATCTTTTCCTGAATTCTTTGGCCATCTCTCTGCAACCTATAGTAACCAGGTTTTCTTAATCTTTTGCTAGGATGCCTGTTGATTTAGTGTGTTATAGATAGCAGTTCAACCCCTCCAGATGCTCCCTAGGAGAAAGCTGAGACTTTCTGTGCCCGTAAAGACTTTCTGTCCCTGGAGAAGAATTCATTTCAGAGGACAGCACTGAAGCTACAGCTCAGGGAGAAGGACATGTCTGGTCAGAGCACACGGGAGCAAACAAATCGGGAGTGAAAAAGAATGAGGCACATCCTGGCCCACCAAGACCTGAGGACAGTATTTCTGCTCAGAGCTACCAGTGCACAAAGAGGACCATAGGGCCGGCCTCACTATGAGACATGACACCCCTCACTGACCCATCGCACTACAGGGGACATCACTGGAGGCACACTGTAGGAATTGTGCCTGACCTGACCCTACCACTCCGAGGCGAAACACTAAGGGCGTGCAACAGAACAGCAAGGGGAACAGAGCCATGAAGTCCCCAGGGATCACCAGAAATAGACTGTGGGGCCAGGGCGTCACTCATAAAGGTCAACAAATAGACCTTGAACTTTTTATAGGCTTTTCTTCTTTTGTCATTGGCTTTGTTTTGGTTTTGTTGTTGGAGTTATTGTTTTATTTTCTACTGTTGCTTTGTTATGCTCACTCTTGTGTTTGTGCATATTATTATCTCTGCAGGTATATCCAGATAAGATAGGTGGGATAAACAAGCCGAGGAGAAAACATTGGGATGACAGTTCCAGGGGGACATGGGAGAAGGGGGGCGGGGGCGGGGAGGAAGTGAGTGTTAACAAGCCCAGAGACAAGGGAACAACAAGTGAGTGAAAATTGATAGCAAAGAGGGCGTAGGAGGTCTGGTAGGTATTGATCAAGGACAATGTAACCTTGAGGAATTACCGAAACCTAAGTGAAGTTTGAACATGATAGTGGGCCAAGAGGAAAGTTAAAGGAAATAGAGGAAAGAGCGAGGAGGCAAAAGGCATTTATAGAAGTCTAAATATATGCATGTAGATGTGTAAATATATTTATATGACGATGGGGAAATAGATCTATGTACAGGTATTTATAGGTTTAATTTTAAGGAAGCAGATGGACATTGGGCCTCTACTCAAGTACTCCCTCAACACAAGAACACTTTGTTCTAATAATCCAGCATTCTGTGGTACTCACCCTCCCAACATGATCGCTGAAGACAAATGGGTGCATAAATGTGGTGAAGAAAGCTGATGGTGCCCGACTATCAAAAGATACAGCATCTGGGGTCTCTTAAAGACTTGAAGATAAACAAGCGGCCATCTAGCTGAGAAGCGGCCATCTAGCTGGGAAGCACAAATCTCACATGGAAGAAGCACACCAGCCTGTGTGATCATGAGGTGTCGATGGGATCAGGTATCAAGCATCAGAGACCCAGAAGAAAAATCATGTCAATGTGAATGGGAGGGGAGTGCATAGTAGAAGCCCAAAGCCAATCTGTAGGCGATTGGACATACCCTTACTGAAGGGTCGCAGGGGAGGAGACAGGCCAGGCAGGGTGCAATATAGCACCAATGAAACATACAGCTTTCCTCTGGAACTTTAATGCTCCCCCCCCCACCACCACAATAATGACCCTAATTCTACCTTGCAAATCTGGCTAGAGCAGAGCATGTACATGGGTACAGAAAGATCTGGAAACACAGGGAATACAGGACAGATAAACCCCTCAAGACCGATAGTGAGAGTAGTGATACCAGGAGGATAAGGGGAAGGTGGGGGGAAAAGGGGGGAACCAATCACAATGACCTACCTATAACCCCTTCTCAGGGAGATGAATAACAGATAAGGGGTAAAGGGAGACGTTGGACAGTGCAAGACATGAAAAAATAATAATAACATAAAATTATCAAGTTGTTCATGATGGAGGGAGGGAGGGTAAAAAATGAGGAGCTGATACCAAGGGCTCAAGTAGTAAGAAAATGTCTTGAGAATGATGATGGCAACAAATGTACAAATGTGCTTGACGCAGTGGATGTATGTATGGATTATGATGAGTTGTACGAGCCCCCAATAAAATGATTTATAAGAAAAGCAAAAGAGATGTACTGCATAAGAAAACCAAAAGGCAGATCTACACTGGACCTGTGTGAGTTTCTAAAACATCTTTTTCCATAAAAAAATGTTTTGGATTTTTGGTCACGTTTCAAGGCTCTTGCTGCCCTGATAACTCATGACACAGCCATCTCCATCTATGAAAACCCAGGTGATTCTCAAGCATTTGGGGCAACATTTCTGTGGCCCAGTGCTACCTTTAACTCACACTTTCATTTCATTGCAATTTAACAGTATTATGGAACTCTTTAACTGCACAAGTTCATAGCTCTTGGTAGATCTGTGTAACATTCATAGGTTCTTCTTCATCTTCTACTTAATAGGCAAAGACATAGCTTAATTTCATTTAAAAATGTTTATTTGATAATAAAACCTAAAATTAGGGAATAAAGCCAGAGAGAGTTGGGGGGAGATAGGACAGTCAGACCTGTCATATTCTGACATGTCTGAGGTTCTTTTCATTTGGATAGTTTAGTGTAGATTATTTGTTTCAGATTCTCGGCATGTTCGCCAGTCGCTGAGTATGAAGCCATACAAGATGCATAGATTTTTCTTTTACAGGAACATACTTTGAAGTTTCTGCTGGAAGAGCAGCAATGAAAATAATTTTCTTTTTTGAGATAGTGGCTGAATTTAGATCGAGAAGAATACAATGATTCATCCGATAATTGTGTAAATAGGTGTCACATCCAAAGTCCTTAAATAATCAGCCTTCTGTGCCTGGCAATAGACATTTACAATTGATAGGTCTGATACTTTTTCCGTATTTTCTTTTGCATATTTTAGGATGCGAACGGTTCAGTAGCTTTTCACAAGAAAATTCAATTCTGGAACAGCTTAGAAAGTAATCGAAGAGACTAGGACAGCTAAACATTTAATGTCATCGTGGTTTCAGTATGGATACTAGCTTATAGAGTACATGCATGTATTCCACATATGTACGTATATATGATTACAGAATACTACATATGTTCTTAGAATGTGTCTATTGCCAGGCACAGAAGGCTGATTATTTAAGGACTTTGGATGTGACACCTATTTACACAATTATCGGATGAATAATTCTATCCTGTCAGGTCATAATCCTGATTAGTGCTCCCCACGCTTAATGCTTATTTAAGCCAGCTTAAAGAGTAATTATGAGAACATGGTACAGTTTTTAAACAAACTTACGAAAATTAGAACAACCAAGTGAGTTATTTTTTTCAAAGTTACCACTCTAGGAAAAATTTCTATTCAGTACATTGGCAGCTCTATTTATTGAACTAATATTAAATCTCTTTGGAGTATATTAGGCTTAATTCAATCATATGCCATCAAAATCATATGTTCATCATAGAAAAAGCAAACATTTAAGTTTATCTCTATTTCTGGTTAAGTATGGAAGACTGAACTTAACATCTATCTTCACGCTGGTATGGTGACAGTGAAGGTATGATAAACTCCCACAAACAAAGCAGGTTAGCAACAATAATGCAACTTTGGAAGACAGAACAAGAGTAGACTGATGGTAACTAATTTAACAGACTGGGTAAAGCTGACTACCAGCTACAACTAAAGGACGATCTTGGGGAAAGTTCTGGAATTTGAGGGACCAGATACTTCAAAGTGCTAGGTGGTGGTATGAGCAAGTAAGATATGTTAATTTTTAAAGATAATGAACTCTAAAATTTGATTTTAACATGAGAACTCCAATAATCATATTTTAATTTTGTTTTAATCTACAAGCATCTGGAAAAAGCGAGTAATGCAATAATATACTTCTGCCTTAAAACTTGTTTATGTTGTACAAAACATATGCTGTTTAAATATTACTTTAGGTCAGAAAACTGTTCAAAATTACAGACTTTTTAGAGGGTGTAGTTACTTTCCCATTGCTGGATTCCTGAGTAGGATCCATTCCTGGCCAAGATTGCTCTGTGACATAGATGAGTATTCATTTTCCATATGCCTTAGAAGAGAGGGCATATTCAGCTTGATGAACTTTCTTTCTCTGGAAGCTGGAGCATCCCATGGTGTCAAAGATAAGTACTGAAATTCTATTCGGTCAAAAACCAGACCTGAAAATCATAACTGATAGTATGAAAATGGAAACCACCAGACGGAATTTCAGTAAATATAATCAGGGCAAGTGATGCATTGCAAGTACAAGTTGAATCTTTATAAGAGCAGTTAAAACCCCAGATCTCCTCAGTTCCTGTCATCAGGTCAATATGTTGCTCCTTCCCTGACAGACGAAGGAAGTTTTCTGTCTCGAGAAGCTGAACTGGTAAGGTTTGGGGCCTTAAGGGTCTAGGCAGCTGAGGTTGGGCGCAACATTGAAGACAGCGGGCCTTAGTGATAGTTGCGTGTTGCAATCCATGCCCCCAGCTCCTTTTCACAAGGTGGGTCTGTGAATCCTGGCACCAGGCTTATCCATCCAGCCAGGAGACAGGAGACTAAGCTTCGGGATGAATGGTCAGCCCATGGAAAATAATCTACAAACACATTGGGCTGCTAATTGCAAAGTTATCAGTTCGAAACCACCAACCAATCCATGGGAGAAAGACAGGGCTGTCTATTCTTGTGAAAAATTAGTCTTGGGAACTCACACGGGCAGTTCTATTTTCTGTCCTATAGCCTCACTATCAGTCAGAATCAACTCTATGACAATAGGTTTGAATTTTTTCATAGAGAGACCAACTTATATGCAACCCTACTGCTACTTTTATGTGTTTTTAATGGGACCATGCTAAGTTATGTATGTGCATCACTTCAGAAGAACATGCTATTGGTTGCTTGTGTTGTTGGTGTTAACTTTGCTCACTTGGTAAAGATGATGAACTCCATTTTCTTCCATGTGAAGTTAGGCTAGGATATATTTTGGAGGTAGAATTGTAAGTTGGCCTTTGGCTAAGCTAGTTATGCTTTAGGCCTGTTGACATCTCCTGTTTGAGGATGGCTCAGAAACAAGGTGCTGGTATATTGAAAACAAGGAACTATATGTGACCTCCTCCCTGGGAGACAAACAACCAAAAAGTGGGTGAAGGGAGACGTCGGACAGGGCAAGATATGACAAAATAACAATTTATAAACTATCAAGGACTCATGAGGGAGGGGGGAAATGAGGACCTTATGCCGGGGGTTTAAGTGGAGAGAAAATGTTTTGAGAATGATGTACAAATGCGCTTTACACAATTGATGTGTGTATGGATTGCGATAACAGTTGTATGAGGCCCTAATAAAATGTTAAAAAAAAAAAAGATGAGGCAGTCCTCTTTTGTGTCCATTTTCTCAGTGAGAACAGAAATAAATCATCATTAGGATCCATGAGGAGAGAACATTCTGGAGATTTGAGACAGGACCAGTTTGAAAGAGTCTGCTTACAGTAAACTTACTGGGCAAATGTACCGGGATTTCTGAGTGGTGTAGAGCTGATAATTATGTTCATAACTTCAAAGTATGAACATTCAGGACATTCTGCTTCTTGGGGTCAGACTTCATTTGGAGGAATTGTTCAAGTTTTATTTGAATTCTTTCTTTCTTTTTAACCACTGTTGACGTTTTGTCAAATTAGTGCAGTGAAGGTAAAGAAGTTAAGGGTGTAGAAGTTGAGCATGTAGTTAAGGGAGTGATATCCTGGCGGACTTGGAACTGAAACTGCACTGGCTGAGCAAAACAGGGGAAGGACAATGAAAACACAGGAAGGTCAATGTCTTAAAAATCCTAAAACGCTTCCAGTGAGCATTCCGGGGAAGATGAAGAGATATGAGAGAGTCATCAGGGAACAGGATGATTGAGATCAGGGTTTAGGAAGCATTTCACATATGTTACTGTTTAGTCTTATACCAACTTTGTGAGGTAATTTTTATTATCTCCGTTTCAGACATGAGCAAATTAAGTTCATAAAGTTTAAATAACTTGACCAAAGTCACACAGCAAGTGACAGAGCAGGAATGGAAAACAGAATTTTGGGTTTGGGATTTTAAATTCATTGTACTCTGCCAACTGCCTCTGATTTATGACAATCACCACTAGACAAAGGGTAATAATTTTTATGATAAAAAATGTGTTCCTTGTTTTTGTTTTACTTATCCCAAGATATTTCTGTCATGCACATAAGTAAATCCTTATTCAATATTTCTAATTTTAAAAACACTTTTATTTTCCTTCTTCATAAAACACATGGCACCTGAATTGACCGAAAACCATGGAATAAATTCAGCCTCCTTACATTTAAAGTAAAATAAAAACTTATATCTGTTATGGAGGGAGCCTTGGTGGTGTAGGGGGGGTTACACCTTGGCCTACTATTAAAGTTAGCGATTCAAACCCAGCAGCTACCTCACAAAAGAAAATTGAGGCTTTCTACTCCAGTAAAGATGTACAATCTTGGAAATCCACAGGGGTGGTTGTATTCTACCCTATAAAGTAGTTATGAGTCAGAATTGACTCAGTGCTAGTGAGTTTGAATTTTGAGTTTTTATGTTAAGAAGTCTTTTCATTTTTCTATGTTAAATGATGTAAATAGGACCCTGGTAATGATATATAACAAAGGAAAAGAACATAGATTAATTTTGATTATCTCTAGTCAGTAGGCAACAAGAAAATTTACTTAGGTTATAAAGTTGGTGGTAAGGATTTTGTGGTTCGGTAGCGAGGAAAATATTTAAAATAGAAGGTTTTCAGCTTAATAATTAAAAAATAACACCTAGCTGGCTTCCACAGTTCTGCAAACAAATTAAACTAAATTGCACAGGCTGTTCTTGGTTTAAATTACATGGGGCGCTTTGCATCAAGTCTTGTACATATAGAGGTCTTATGAAAATAGCCATAGGATTCCTAAGTAGAGGATTTTGCTTTTTTCACCCTCTGCACCTGATTTTGTGCAATAGTCGCTTGTCCTAGATTTTTCAAAGGAAAAATGTTTTTTGAAATTCAAAAAACCCATAAGATTCAAACGCTTTTTTAATTTAAAAAATGATTATTATTTCTACTACTACTGCTGCTTCAGTCAATACTCTTCTTTAAACCAAATTCCAAACTCACTGCCATCACATCAGAGCCAACTCACAGTGACCCTGAAGTAGAGGGTAGATCTACTTCTGTGAATTTTTGAGACTGTCACTCTTCCCGGGAGTAGAAAACCCCATCTTTCTCCCACAGAGTGGCTGGTGACTTTGAACTGCTGAACTTGCAGTTAGCTGCCCAACATGTAACCACTACGACCAGGGCTCCCTTGGGAGTGTTTTATTTAGATGTTTTTAACTTCACTCATATTAACTTGGATAATGGGAGATCCGTCTAAATTTCCATGTGGCAGTGATTCTCTCTGCCATCCTCCTAGTTGCATTCCACTCTATGTGAGTAGCCATGATGCTCTGGGGAGATCTCTGGAGGGGAGGCTTTATTGTTCAAAGACAATCATAGTGGTCCATATGCCCTTGTCAAAGTATTGATTGAGGTGTAGCCAGATAAGGTAATTCTGGCAAAAGATTCTTGAGAAGATGGATTCTGGGAGTTTGTTTGGTGAATGGTTTAGTCTTTTAATGAAACACAGGGCTTTATACTTCAGGATTAGTTTCTGTAAATGTGGTACCTAGAATTATAGCAGCCCGACGGTTCCTGTGGGGTGCCAATAAAGAAACCAGCCCAGCACCATATAGATGCTTGAGTTTTTTTTAAGACTGTTTAAGATTTTTAGTTTTCCACTACTTGCAGCTGAGAGCATCCACCCTGATCCTTCCATTCAGTCAATAGGAGACTATATATGCATATTCCAAGGCCAAATAAAACATGGAGTTAAGATAATAATAACTCAACTGAACTCGCTACCATTGATCCAGTCACTTATGACTCATAGTGACTATGTAGGACAAGGTAAAACTGCCCCTGTGGGTTTCCAAGACTGGAACTTTTTATGGGCATTGTAAACTGCATCTTTCTCCCACAAAGTGGTTGGTGGTTTTGAACTGCCAAACTTGCTGTTAGCATCCCAACGCATAACCCACTGTGTCACCAGGACTTGATGGCAATGAGTTTTGAGAGTTTACTGTGTTACATGGAGTTTACTGTGTTACATGGAGTCAGAATTGATATGATGATACCTAACAATATCAACAATATTATTTATGTTATACTGCTTTAAGAGTGCAAGTAGCATAATGGGTTTTGAGTTGGTCCACAATTTGAAACAACCAATGGCTCCACAGGAGGCTTACTACTCCTGTGAAGATTTATAGCCGTGGAAACGCAGAGGGGCATTTTTTACTCACTCTTATGTGATTTAGAAGTGACTTGATGGCAGTGATTTTGTTGTTGTTTTGTTTTTGACTTTAAGCTTAAAGATTTGAAGGTTGTTTTTTTTTTAGCAGAACTCATGACTTGAAGCAATTCTGTTAAAGGGGAAGAATTTTTTGCATATATAGATTAATGAGATGCATGTTTAAGATTATAAAACTTAGAAAAACTTAAAAATATACAACAAAATTGATTAGAAGAAAGAAATCTTTTTTTTAAATCATTTTATTAGGGGCTCATACCACTCTTATCACAATCCATACATAAATCAGTTGTGTAAAGCACATTTGTACATTCATTGCCCTCATCATTCTCAAAACATTTGCTCTCCACTTAAGCCCCTGGCATCAGCTCCTCATTTTTTCCCGTCCCTCCCCCCTCCCCCCTCCCCCATGTGCCCTTGATAATTTATAAATTATTATTTTGTCATATCTTGCCCTGTCCGATGTCTCCCTTCACCTACTTTTCTGTTGTCCATCCCCCAGGGAGGAGGTCACATATAGATTCTTGTAATCGGTTCCCTCTTTCCAACCTACTCTCCCTCTATCCTTCCAGAATCACCACTCACTCCACTGGACCTGAAAGGATCATCTGCCCTGGATTCCCTGTGTTTCCAGTTCCTATCTGTACCAGTGTACATCCTCTGGTCTAGCCAGACTTGCAAAGTAGAATTCAGATCATGATAGTAGTGGGTGGGTGAGGGGGGTGTGGAGGAAACATTTGGGAACTAGAGGAAAGTTGTATTTTTCATCGTTGCTACATCGCACCCTGTCTGGCTCGTCTCCTCCCCGAGACCCCTCTGCAAGGGGATCTCCAGTGGCCTACAAATGGGTTTTGGGTCTCCACTCCTCACTCCCCCCATCATTCACTATGGTAAGATTTTTTGTTCTGATGATGCCTTATACCTGATCCCTTCGACACCTCGTGATTGCACAGGCTGGTGTGCTTCTTCCATATGGGCTTTGTTGCTTCTGAGCTAGATGGCCCCTTGTTTACCTTCAAGCCTTTAAGACCCCAGAGCTATACTTTTTGATAGCCAGGCACCATCAGCTTTCTTCGCTGCATTTGCTTATGCACCCATTTGTCTTCAGCAATTGTATCATGGAGGTGAGCACACAATGATATGATTTTTTGTTCTTTGACGCCAGATAACTGATCCCTTCGGCACCTCGTGATCACACAGGCTGGTGTTCTTCCTCCATGTGGGCTTTGTTGCTTCTGAGCTAGATGGCTGTTTGTTTACTTTCAAGCTTTTAAGACCCCAGACACTATATCCTTTGATTGCTGGGCACCATCAAATTTCTTCACCACTTTTGCTTATTCACCCGCTTTGTCATCAGCAGTTGTTTTGGGAAGGTGAGCATCATTGAATGGCAATTTAATAGAAGAAAGTATTCTTGCATTGAGGGAGTACTTGAGTGGAGGCCCAATGTCCAAGAAGAAAATCTTAAAAGGGGATTTTTATTTAAAAGGATAGTGGTCTGTTCATTTTCATTTTAACTTTTTTTTACTCCCTTTTTATTTTTGTGATGAAACTGATACTTTGACAAATAAAGCATTCCGTATTCCACATCAAGAAACAGCGGGGAAGTCAATTAAAACTATTCAGTAAGAAGATATTTGATAAACAACCTCATCAAGGCAAAGGAGAGGGGTCGAGGTAGAGTCCCAGAGTCCATCAGGGGATAACTGGACATTCCAGCACAGAGGGCCACACGGAAGGGAAGATGGATCCAGGGGACAGTATCGCACCGAAGAAACACACAACACTCCTCTAGGTCTTCAATCCTTCCTCCCCGCATTTATTATGATCTCAGTACTACCTTGCAAATCCAGCTACGCTGGCCTACATACATGGGTATAGATGAGAGTTTTCATTGTATGGAATTTAGGATAAACAAACTTTTCAGAAACAGTAATGGGAGTAACCACTTCAGGAGGGTTAGGGGAAGGGAAGAGGGGAAGTGGGGAGGAAGGGAGAACTGATAGTAATGATGGCGAAATAATCCCCTTCAAGGGGGATGAATACCAGGATTGTAGGTGAAGGGATCAGAGGGGTGGTGTAAGATATATATAACTAACAATACATAATATATTAAGGGTTCACGAGTGTGGTAGAGTGTGGGAAAGGAGGAAATAAAAGGAACTGATATCAAGGGGCTCAAGAAGAAAGATAATCTTTTGAAATTGTTGATGCCAATATTTGTACATATCTGCTTAATATAATGAATGTATGGACTGTTATAATATATTTAAGCACCCCCAATAAAATGATTTATCATTAATAAATAACTAAAATGGTTATTGAAATTCCAAAAAGCAAAAGAAGAATAAGAGGAAGAAATATTTGCCGAGAAGCTGGTTGAGAAAGAGGCCATATAAGACAGAAGATGTTTTTAAATTAATGGTTATACATATGGTAGTTTGCTAGAACTGATGACCGGATCAGTGGAATCGCTTTTTCTAAACAATGAAGTGGCTGGTTTTGTAGAGTCAGGTTAGCTTTGTATTTTACTCTAGAAATAGAAAACTATATGGAGAGAGGGGATTTTTTTTTACATTGGGTTTAAAAATTGTTACAATTTGCTATGTGTAAATGTGATTTGGGTTTCAACTATTTCAGACTGCTCTGTAATCATCACTTGTTTGTTGTTGCAGTGATTTGCTGTCCTCTGACTACAGAGAGAGACACATTGAGCCTGGAGGCAAGACGGTGGAGGTTAAAGTAAGTCAAACATTCTTCTCTTTGGGGAAATTTGTTTTTTCTATCTTTAAACACTATCGATGATCATTTCAGTGCTCAATGATATTCAGTTGGAAGGGGTTTTTAACAATGAATTTATATTGGCTTACAATTCACAATACAATTCAGTTGTTCAATCATTTTAAGAAGAATTGTGCAATCATCACCACAATCAGTTTTAGAACATTTCCTTCTTTCTCATACTTATTGATGGTAGCCCTCCATTTCCCCACTACCTCCCCTGTCATGCCCCTGGGTGAGTATTAATCCAGTTATTGACTCTATATTGACTTCTCTGGATTTTATATACAGAAAAAATATGTAAAACAAAATCAGGAAACAAATAAAAATTAACAATGATAAAACAACAACAAAAAAACAATTGAAAAGAGAGTATAAAATATTTAAACCTGGAACAAATTTTAAATGGATTAAATGGGAGACAAATAGTAAAGTGTTACATTTTGACCTGTGTCTGTAATAATCATTTTACAATAGTCTCCATCTGATAACAAGACTATTTTAATGACTCTTAATTTATTGAGAAACTTTATCATCTACTTGTACATTTTGACCTGTGTCTGTAATAATCCATTTACAATAGTCTCCATCTGATAACAAGATTATTTTAATGACTCTTAATTTATTGAGAAACTTTATCATCTACTTGTGAGAGAAAAAGTAAGCAAACAAACAAAATGACTTGTTAGCTCTCAGAAAAAGAGTTCTTGGCATACTGTAGGGATTGCTGACATTATGATTATAGAGTTAACATGGCTCCATCTAGCTCTTTTATAGATTATTCCACAGAAATAATTTATAAAATTTTCCTTTAATGTTAAATTTGAATGTTGTGAGCAAGTGCTTAGATCTCTGTTCAAACAAGAAATACCCTCCTTTGGTAAAATAGTGACATTATCAAATGTTTAGGAAAGTATCAGGAAGTTTAAAACACCTGGACCAGAAATCCAACCATACAATTTCTTGTCAGGTTAGATCTGAAGAGATTGCACACAAGTGAAAACCCTGTGAGCAGAGGTACTAGAGCACTGGTTTGTGTGTGTGTGTGTGTGTGTGTGCGCGCACGCATGCACATGTATGTATGTACATGTCTATGTATGTGTTTATGTTTTCCCAGTCTACTGATGATATAATATGAGAGTATCTGAAACCAAAAAGTACCCTATTTTTATTTATTTATAATCATTTATTTATTTGTTTATTTATTTATAATCATTTTATTAGGGGCTCATACAACTTTGATCACAATCCATACATACATCAATTGTGTAAAGCACATTTGTGCATTCATTGCCCTCATCATTCTCAAAACATTTGCTCTCCACTTAAGCCCCTGGCATCAGCTTCTCATTTTTTCCTCCTCCCTCCCTGTCATATCTTGCACCATCCGAGGTCTCCCCTCCCCAACTTTACTGTTATTCATCTCCCAGGGAGGAGGTTATATGTAGATCCTTGTAATTGTTTCTCCCTTTCTACCCCACCCTCCCTCCACCCTCCTGGTTTCACCACTCTCATCACTGGTCCTGAAGGGATCATCCACCCTGGATTCCCTGTGTCTCCAGTTGCTATCTGTACCAGTGTACATCCTCTGGTCTAGCCAGATTTGTAAAGTAGAACTGGGATCATGATAGTGGAGGGGGAGAGGGGGAAGAAGCATTTAGGAACTAGAGGAAAGTTGCATGTTTCATCATTGCTACACTGCACCCTGACTGGCTCGTCTCCTCCCCGCGACCCTTCTGTAAGGGAATGTCGTCCAATTGCCTACACATGGGCTTTGGATCTTCACTCCACACTCCCCCTCATTCACAATGATAAGATTTTTTGTTCTGATGATGCCTGATACCTTATCCCTTTGACACCTCGTGATCTGACAGGCTGGTGTGCTTCTTCCATGTGGGCTCTGTTGCTTCCGAGCTAGATGGACGCTTGCTTACCCTATTTTTATTTAATATTGTAAATTTTGGACAAATGTTTATTTTCTTCCAAATTGTATATGTAGTATTCTATTTGATTAGACTTATGTTATAAGGAGGCTTTTAAAAGTTCATGGAAATTTTCCATTATCTTTAATTCAATTTTTGAACTTTTTGAAGCCCTTTATATTTATACACATTGCTGTTCTTTTTCTGATTTTAAAATTGATGCATACTCGTTGTAGAAAATTTGTGAAGTATAGAAAAACATAACGAAAAAGAAAAATCTTTATACTCATCAATTATAAATAAACTTTGCTTTAATTTTGTGGTGGCCCTTCTAGGAGTTTTTTTTTTTTGGTGTGTCCTATGTATAAAAATACACACACAATGTACATATTTTTTTACATAAATGGAATCATAAGTATCTATAATATCTTGTTTTTTACTAACATTTTATTGTAAACGATTTGCAGATATTATCAGATAAAGATTATATATTCACTGCTTTTCTTTTTTTATAAATCATTTTATTGAGGGCTCTTACAGATTTTATAACCATCTATACATCCATTGTAGCAAGCAAATTTGTATATATGGTGCTATCATCATTTTCAAAGCATTCTTTTTTTAACTTGAGCCCTTGGTATCAGCTCCTCTTTTTTACCGTCCTACCCTCATGACCCCTTAAGAAATTATAAATTACTATTATTTTCATATTGTACACCATCCACTGTCTTCCTTTACTCACGTTTTTTGCTGTTCATCCCCTGGAGGGTGGGAGTTATATGTCGATCATTGCAATCAGTTCCCCCTTTCTCCCTGCACCTTCCCCATCCCTCATCCTATACCCCCATTACTGTTCCTGAGGCCTTTATCTGTCCTGGAGTCCATGTGTTGAGGGCTCTTATCTATACCAGTGTACATGCTCCGGTCTAGCTGGATTTTTAAGGTTGAACTGGGGTTATGATAGTGGTGGGGAGGAAGTATTAAAGAAATAGAGAACTGTTTTGTTTTGTGTTTTGTAAGTGCTATATTGCATCCTGTCTGGGTAGTCTCTTCCATATGACCTTTCTGTGAGAGGATGTCCAATTGTCTGCAGATGGGCGTTGGGTCTCCACTCCGACCTGGTCCTACTTATTTGCATTGATATGATTGTTTGTTTGGGGTCTTCTGATGACTGATACCTGCTCCCATTGACACCTTATGATCACACAGGCTGGTGTGCTTCTTCCATGTGGGCCTTGTTGCTTCCCTGCTAAATGGCCACTTGTTTAACTTCAAGCCTTTAAGATCCAGATGCTATACCTTCTAATAGCTGGGCACCATCAGCTTTCTTCAACACATTTGCTTATGTACCCATTTTGACTTCAGCGATTGTTTTGGGAAGGTGAGCATCACAGAATGCTAGGTTACTAGAACAATGTGTTTTTGCATTGAAGGAGGACTTCAGAAGAGGCCCAATGTCTGTCTGCTACCTTCCTATTTATCATGTTAATATATATCCATAGACTTATATTCCTAACTTTATATATTTATATATATGTGCTTTATATATTAATATAATATATATTAATATATATATGTATATATATATATACATGCCTATATTTATAACTCTATAAATGTCTTTTGCCTCCTAGTTCTTTTCTCTATTTCCTTTTACTTTCTTTTTGTCCCACTATCACGCCATTTTCATTCAGCTCTCAGTAAGTCTTCTCGGCTGCATCAAACCCCACCAGTCATTCTACACCCTCTTTGCCATCGATTTTAGATCTCTTGTTATTCCCTTGTCCCTGAGTTTGTTGGCTGGCTCCCACTTCCCTTTCCCCCACCTCTCCCTCTTTCCTGTCCCCTGAGACCTGTCAATCCTGTTGTATTCTCCTCGAGATTGTTGATCCTGCCTACTTTATATAGATAGACATAGAAGAAAAAGAAAGCAAAACCAAAAGTTCTATAAATAGTTCCAGGCCTGTCTGCTGACCTTTATGAATGTTTTCCAGTTGAGTCTGATGAGGTACCAAGCCCTGTCCACCCCAAGTCAGATGACTATTTTCGGGATTCCTCGGAATCTTCATTGCCTTGCTCCTCTTGCTGTTCTGTTGCACTCTTCTGACCCCATGTGTGTGTGTGGTCAGACAAGGCACAGTTCCTTCACTGTGACTCCAGTGCTGTCCCCTGCAGTCCTGTGGGTCAGTGAAGGGACGTTGTGTCTTGTGGTGGGACCAACCCTATGGTCCTCTCTGTGCATTGGATGCTCCGAGCAGGAATGTCATCCTTGAGGCTTGGTGGGCCATGATGCAGTTTGTTCTCTCTCTGCCTCTCTGTCTCTCTTTCTCCTTCTTAGTTTGCTCCTATTGTTTCTTCAGTGCTGTCCTCTGTAGTGCATTCTTCTGAGAAGAGGGTCCATGTTGCTGGGATTGAGGCCGGTCCCCGCAGAACTCTCTGGTAGTTTGTTGCTTCATGCCAGTATGTTGCCCTCAAGGCTTGGAGGACTAGTTTGAGGTGTGGTCCCTCTCTCCCTTTCCTGTGGAGACATAAAGAATACATACCCTCCCCATGGGTGGGTTAGTGCCCTGTATTCCCACTATCCTTGTGCCCCCACCCCTTTTCCCCTCTTTTTAGTTGGTTGCCATGTGCATCCCTGGGTTGGGGACATCCCTGACCAGAGTGCATGGACCTCATCCCGGGAATTTATGCATTTAGTGGGCATTCCCATATGCCCACTGTCCTTTTTAAGCTTACCTCAGTGGACTCATGTTTTACTTGTTCTTTTGTGCTTGTCTTACTTCACTTAGCATAATTTCCTCCAACTCTTCCTATGCGATGATATGCTTCATGCACTCATGACTTCTTTTTAGGGATGGGTAGTCTTCCACTATATGTATGTACCAGTTTTTTAATCCATTCATCCATTGATGGAAATGTAGGTTGTTTCCAACTCTTTGCAATTGTCAACTGCTCTGTGATGAACATTGGAGCACAGATGTCTGACCATGGTGTGTTTGTTACCTCTTCTACATATATGCCCAATAGGGGGATTGCTGGGTCATATGGTAGCTCAATTTCCATTTGTTTTTGGTACTGCCAAATTAAATTCCATAATGGCTGCACATACCTGGACCATCAGCAGTGGATGAGAGTTCCTGTCTCACCACAGCCCCTCCAACACTTGTTGCTTTCTGATTTTTTGAATTGGGCTATTTTTGAGGGTGTGAGGTAGTATCTCATAGTTGTTTTAATTTGCATTTCCCTTCTGGCTAATGATCTGGAATATTTTCTCATATGTTCATTGGTCATTCGGACCTCCGCCCTTGTGAAACTTTTGTTCAGGTCTTTTGCCCACCTTCACAATGGGCTATTTTTTCCCCCTATTGTAGGCTAGTAGAATATTATAGATTATAGTAATAAGGTCTTCGTCAAATGTGTCATTGCTAAAGATGTTTCCCCAGCCTGTGGGCTCTCTTATTACTCTCGTGGTTAAGTCTTCCAATGTACACAGGTGTTTTATCTTCAGTATATCCCACTTCTCAATTTGTGCTTCTTCTGTGTTTGTGTTCTTCCCTATTTTGATAGCCTATGCATTCCCTGCACCAAAGTTCGTAGGTTTGTCCCAATTCCCTCATTAACAGCCCTAATAGTTTGGGGTTTTACCTCAAGATCTATGATGCACGTTGAGTTTATTCTTGTGCATGGAGTGAGGTAAGGGTTTTGCTTTCTTTTTTTGCTGGTAGATATGCATTTTTTCCCAGCACCTTGTTCACGAGGGCATCTGCTTCCCATTTGATATTTCTGGGGGCCCTTATCAAAGATCAGTTGTCTGTATGCTAATGATTTCAATTCGGGATTTTCAATTATTTCCAATGGTCTAAATATTTGTCATTATACCAATACCATGCTATTTTGACCACCGATGCTGTATAATAGGTGCTAAAGTCCTGTAAGGCAAGCTCTCCTACTCTGTCTTTCTTCTTGAGGAGTTCTCTGCTAATTCTGGGCTTCTTCCCTCTCCATATGAAATCGATAGTCAGTTTTTCCAATTCTTTGAATAAAGATGTTGGTATTTGTATTGGGATAGCGTTAAAATTATATAGTACCTTGGGCAGGATAGACATCTTTATTGCATTAAGTCTTCTGATCCGCAAGCATGGGATATTTAGTGTTCTGTAATTTTTCTTTTACAAGTCTTTTGTTTTTTTTAGTTAGGAATATCCTTAGATATTTCAACTTGTGCTTGGCTATTGTGAAGGGTAGTACCTTTTTTTATCTCCTCTTCTGTGGTCTCAACTGATGTGTATAGCAATCCAGTAGACTTCTGTTTGTTGATCTTTTATCTTGCCACTCTGCCATATTCCTCTATTGCTTCCAACACTCCTCTTGTGGAGCTTTTGGTGTTTTCCATATATAAAATCACATCATCTGCGAATAATGATAGTTTGACCTCTTCTTTCTCAAAATGAATATTTTTGATGTCTTTCCTTTGCCTTATGTTGTTAGCTAGGACCTCCAGTACAATGTTAAATAAAAGTGGGGACAAGGGGCAACCTTGTCTGGTCCCCTTTTTTCAGTGGGATTGCTTTCATCTTTTCACGATTGACTGCCATGTTGGCTGTTGCTTTTTCATATATAGCTTGTTTTATATTGAGGCCTTTTTGTTCCATTCCTGTCTTCTTGGGTGTCTTAAACAGGAATGGGTGTTGGATGTTGTCAAATGCTTTTTCTGCATCTATAGATATTATCAGGTAGTTCTCCTTTTTCATGTCAATATGGTGAATAATGCTGATGGACTTTCAGATGTTGAACCATCTCTGCATCCCTAGAATGAATCCCACTTGGTCATGATGAATTATTCATTTTATATACTTTTGTATTCTATTGGCCATTATTTTGTTAAGGGTTTAATTATTTTATTTGTTTACTTATGTATTTGTTACATCAATGTTCATTAGAGATATCAGCCTGTACTTCTCCATTCTTGTAGGATACTTGCATGCCCTAGGTATCAGTGTTACACTAGCTTCATAGAAAGGGTTTGGGAGTTTGCTGTCTTTTTCTATGTTCTGGAAGAGTTTTTGAAGGATTTGTTTCAATTATTCCCTGAATGCTTGATAGAACTCTCCTATGAAGCCATCTGGCCCAGGGGATTTTTTGTTGGTGTTCCCTTGATAACCTTGTCTATTTCTTCTATTGCTGTGGGTCTGTTGAGGTTATTGACTTCCTTCTGGGATAATCTAGGGAGGAATCGTTTTTAAAGTATTTGTCCATACCTTCCAAGTTATTGACTGCTTTGGAGTACAGGCCTTCATAGTACTGTGTAATTAACCTTTTCACTAGGGTACATTGTAATGTCCCCTGTTTCATCCCTCATCCTAGCTATTGATATTTGTTTCTTCCTTCCTTCCTTTGCCAAAGGTCTATCCATTGTGTTAAACCTTTCAAAGAAACAGCTTTTTGCTGCATTGACTTTTGCATTGTTTTCTTATTTACCCTTTTATTTATCTCAGCTATCATTTAAATTATTTCTTTTATTTTGCTATTAGTAGGATTGTCCTGTTGACTCTGCTCTAATTGGGGGTTTTGTGCCACCATATTGATCACAGGTCTCTTTTCCTTTATCATGTGTTCATTTATTGCTATCAGGCTTCCTCTAATAAGTGCTTTTGCAGTTTCCGAAAGGATTTGAACATTGTGTTCTCATTCTCATTGGTTCCTAAAAACTTCCTAATTTTGTCTCTGATCTGGGCCAGTACCCACTCATTTTGCAGTAAAGAATTAGTCATCCTCCGATTGTTTGCCCTTATTTTCTTAATCATCTTTCTGTTGATTTCCAGCCTTATGGCATAGTAGTCCTAGAGGGACGTCTGAGTGACCTCTGCTTGGATTTACACAGGTTAGACTTGTGTCCCAGCATGTGATCTATCTGATATTATGGACCATGTGGACTTGAATAGAATGTAAAATTTTTTTTTCATTTGGGTGGAAAGCTCTGAGAATGTCTATTAGGTCAAGTTGCCTAATTGTAGAGTTTATTTCTGCATCTTCCTTGTTAAGCTTCATTCTCTGTGACCATCTTTTTCAGAGAGAGGTGTATTAAAGTCAACTACTATGATTATTGAGCCTGTAATTTCTTTTTTGATCTTTCAGAGTGTTTGATTGACAAATTTAATGAGCCTCTCATTGGGCACATATGTATTTATTATACTCACTGGTTCTTTGTCTATTCTTCCCTTGAGCATTATATGGTGCCATTCCTTATCTGTTGTTATGATTTGCACCTTTTCCCCCATGGATTAGGATTGCAACCCCTGCTTTATTTGAATGGCCATTTGCTTGGTATATTTTTCTCCAGCCTTTGATTCTCAGCCTATTTTTAAGCTTTGGTTGTGTCTCTTGTAGGCAGCAGGTCGATGGACTGTCTTTTCTAAGCCAGTCTGCTACTCTTTTATCTTTTAATGGGCAAATTCAGTCCATTGATTTCAGAGTTATTATATCTGTCTGTGGACTCTGTGATGTCATATCATACCTTTTGTGTTGGGTGCGTTGTGCATGTGTGTGTGTTTGTGTGTGTGTGTGTGTGTGTGTGTGTATGATTCATTCTTACCTTCTTTTCATTGTTGAGTCAATGCTACCTTGGAGCTGGTTTTCAATGTGTTGACTTTTGAGTGGAGTTGCTCTCTGTGGTGGTTTCTTATTTGTGCTTGGTGAGTGTTGTTCTTCTCTTCATACTGGGTTGGTAAGAATTTTTTGGAGAGCTGGGTTTCTTTTAACATATTCTTTGAGTTTCTCTGTCCAGGAAAATTTACTTCTCCATCTATCATAATAGATCATTTGGCTGGTTAGAGTATTCTTGGGTTTGCATTATTTTCTTTCAACTTTCAGAATATGTTCATGGTCTGCTGATAGGTCTGGCCATATTCTTATTTGGGTGCCTTTGTAGGTGACTGTCTTTCCCCCACTAACTGCTCTTATGATTTTCTCCTTTTCCTCAAAGTTGGATAGTTTATATATTATAAGGCCTTGGTGAATTCTTCTTGGGATTCAGGCTTGCTGGTGCCCTTTAAGCCTCCTCAATGATTGCTTGATTTTCTTTCATTAAGCTGGGGAAGTTTTCCTCTAAGAATTCCCTAGGTAATTTTCCCAATGACATCTTTATTGTGTCTTGTTCTGGTAGTCCAATTTTTCTAATGTTCCTTTTCATAGCATCAGACATTGTTCACAGGTTTTCTTTAGCTTCTCTGATTATCTTGTTTGACTGTCTTTCCCATTTGTTGAAGTCGGCCTGGTTATCCTCGAGGTCACTTGTAAGATTCTCTGGTCCTTCTAGTCTGTTGGTGAAGTCTGTGAATTTATTTGCTTTTGTTTCCTTTACCCTGAACTCTTTGGTGCACGGCCTTTATCTCCTCTATCATTTCATCCTTTTCTCAGTTGCTTCCATTGTATCCTGTATGACTCCAAGTAGCATCATTTTGAAAACAGGAATTAATAAATCATTTTATTGGGGGCTCTTATAACAAACCATATGTCAATTGTATCAAGCACATTTGTACATACATTGCCATCATCATTTTCAAATTATTTTCTTTCTGTTTGAGCCCTTGGTATCAACTCCTCTTTTTTACCTCCCTCCCTCCCCTAAACTCCCACCATCATGGACCCCTGATAAATTATAAATTATTATTATTCTCATATCTTAAACCGTCCACTGTCTTCCTTAGCTGAGGTTACTGTTGTTCATTCCCCTGGGAGGGGGTGAATTATACATCGGTCATTGTAGACCATTCTCTGTTTCTTCCTCTTTTCTCTCCACCTTCCCAAACCCTCATGGTATCGATATTCCCCTTGCTGTTCCTGAGGGGTTTATCTGTCCTGGATTCTGTGTGTCTTATCTGTACCAGTGTACCTGCTCTGGTCTAGCCAGATTTGTAAGGTAGAACTGGGGTCATGATAGTGGTGGGGGGGGAGGAAGCATTAAATAACTAAAGAGAATGTTGTGTGGTCTGTTGGTGCTGTACTGCATCCTACCTGCCTCATTCTTTTCTTGTGACTCTTCTTTGAGGGAGTATCTAATTATCTACAGATGGGCTTTGGGTCTTCACTCCAACCTCTATCATTTGTATTGATATATTTGTTTGCTTTTGGTCTTCTGATGCCTGATACCTTATCCTGTAGACACCTCAAGATCACACAAGCTGGTGTGCTTTTTCTATGTGGGCTTTGTTGCTTCCCTGCTAGATGGCCACCAAGCAGCAATTTTATGATTTCTTTCTATGTCCTATCAATGTCTGCTTCTTCTGTAAACATCATTAGGTTCGGGATTTGCTCTGACATTGCCTTTTGTTTCTCCTGATTTTTTGTTGAGGTTGTTGGGGCAGTTTACTGTATCTGTGCCATTCTGGAGGAGCTTGGCACTATTTTCCCAGGAGTCAAAAAGTCCCGAGTTCTCCTTTTGGGAGGTTGGTAGGAATACTTTTGCGGGCTGCTTGTAGCCAGTTTTGCTGTGGGGTTGTGCAATGACTGTGCCCTTCTGGGGTTTCCCTCTCACTGTAGCCTCTTTTGTTGTTTGGAGGACAGGTTGGATGGCCCTCTCAGGGGACACAGGCTGCGAGGGTGATGCCGTTTAGGCTGATTGGGCTAGGAGCTGCTGCAGTTTGGTGGAGGGCATCAGAGGGAGGCCTCGGGGGATGGATTGAGGCTGGCAGTGGTTAGCAGACTGTGGTGCCAGTCCATTGAAGGCTTACAGTGTAGCTGCGGGTCCACAGATGGCCTGTTGGGGTCAGCATAAGTACTGGGGCTGCACACTGGAGGCAAACTGGTTCTGGCCACTGTTATTAACAGACTTTCAAAGAATCTTTGTCATGCCCCAAACTGATAGAACCAGGTTTTGGCGTGGGCTTCATTTTTTTTTTTTTTTTTAATTTTTAATGGGCTTGTAGGGTGCCCTGGTATCAGGACTGTGCCATGCTGTCCCCCAAGGAAGGAAGACCAGATTAGTGTTTTTGGGGCACACTGGGTCTGAATTGCCTCAACTGCCCTCATGCATCACCCCAGCTGCCTCCTGCACAGTTCTGCAGTCTGTGCTCCTGGGGTGTACGCTCTTATCACAGATGAATATCCTATGGGCTCTCCAATTGCAGCAAATTAGTGTCTAATTATCTGTTGTTACCAATACTTGAAGATGGGGAGTAAGCAGAGGGGGACAGCGGATTTTGGATGCAGTCTCTCTGTTCCTGTCAGGAGAAGGAGATGCAAAGACTGCGAATGCAGGATGTGGGAGGGCTGCAGAGAGGAGACCTCAGGTGTGAGCCCTTGTGGCTACTTCTTGGAGGCTCTCCATGAGCCTGAGATTATGACCACCTTAAGATAACAGTCTGGGGAAACTACTGCACACTGTGGGTCTTAGTTTGTGGGCGTAGGAAGGGGTGGCGGGCACCATCCCGCTGGACCTGGCGAGGGATTAGCTGATCCCACAGGCAGATGTGATGAATGTAGAGCATTTCAGTGAGCCCTCGAATCAGTCGGTGGGTGAAAATCGCAGGGGGAGATATGAACCACAGACCCTAGTACACCTGAACTCTATTTCTGGCACCCTGCCTCCTACTGTTGGCTACCTTACCCCTTAATGTTCCTATTCAACAGCAGGAGTACTGGGCGGTGATTCTACCTGTATGCCAGCTTGGAACTTCTATTCATTGCTTTTCAGTGTAATTCTATTAGTGCAATAAAGTGGTTTATTCAAATTAGACCCTATAATCAGTGCTAAAAATAAGTTACATTGTTCTATTTAAATGACAGCCCGAAGACAGTTTTTGAATTATATGAGCTTAAGTCAGAAAGTGTTGCTACAAAGTCATAAAAACCTCTATTAAACAAAACTCAAAATGTGAAACTATAATTATTTCTATCTCTAACCCAACTATTATTTCCATCTCTCCAACTCTTCCCTGTTTACGGGTTGGGCTGCTAACCCTAGTCAGAAGTTTGAAACCACCAGCCATTCCTTGTGAGAAAGATGGGGCTTTACTCTTGTACAGAGTTACAGCTTTGGACACTCAGAGGGGCAGTTCTATCCTATCTTATAGGGTTGCTTTGAGTCAGCATTGACTTGATGGCAGTGAATTTGGATTTTGATGAACACTTCCCTGAAGTATTCTGTATTCCTTGGTCTATGATGGGGTCCCCCCCCAAAAAAAAACCCTGAAAACAGCTCCTCTGGGCAGAGATTTTATAGTATGCATTTTTTCCATTAGATGAGCATCGAGCAACTTGCTCTGAGTTAGTGCACCCAGTGGCCTCAACTGTGAAGGTTTTCTCTGGACACAGTGAATTTTTTTGTAGAAACACTTTTGTTGGAACCTCATTTTTAGTGATCTCTGATTGAAGAGAACAGCGTGTGCCTGTGACATTTTGTTTCCTGCTCAGGAAAAGTTCCACAGAAACTTTGTGATATTGAACACAGCTTACAAGGACAGCGCTATGAGAAAAAAAAACAAAACACAAAACAAGTGTACAAGGGGTTTTCTCATTTCCAAAAGGTGAAATGTCAATTGATAACAAACCTCATCCTGGATGTCTGTCAACTTCCTGAATGTATGAAATGGAGACAAAATTTGTGCACCTGTTCTCAAAGACTGACAACATACCATTGAAGAGATGGGGAAATTATCTTGGAGCTTGGTTCAACAAATTTTAAGGGAAGATTTTGGTATGAGAACAGTTGCTTCAAAATGTGTGCCTTGGATTCTGACTGACCAGGAAAAAGAGTTTCGAGTAGAAACATGTTATGCTTTGAAGGAACAGCTCAGAATTCACCCAGAGTTTTTCCAAGGTCATTACTTGTGATGAGACATAGTGCTATTCTTATGACCCTGAAAGCAAACATCAATCAAGCCAGTGGAAGACACCATTGTCACCTCACCCAAATAAAACTCCTCAAGTGAAATAAAAGATCAAGATGATGCTCATTTGTTTTTGTTTTTTCATATGAGGGGGATAGTGCATTTGGAGTTCTTCCCACCAGGTCAGACTGTTTATCAAGCTTTCTATTTAGAGGTTCTGAAAAGATTGCGTAAGTGTGTGTGACATAAAAAGGCCTGATTTATTGCAGATGGGGAACAGGCTTTGCTGCCGCAATCATGCACCTGCTAATGCAGCTACCTCAGTGTGCTAGTTTTTGGTAAAAAATAGCATGCCTCTTTTCCCCCATGCATCTTACTTGTCTGACCTTGCTCCATGTCACTTCTTTTTGATAACATGAATGAAGGGAGACATGAAAGGACAGCAATTTGACCACATGGAAGAGGTGAAGAAAAAGCAAGAGAGGTGCTGTCAGCTCTCCAAACAGATGAGTTTGAAAAATATTTCCAATAATAGGCAGATTTGAAAAATGTATTAAGTGTAATCGAAAGTACTTTGAAGGTGATTAGGTCGTTTTGTAAAATATTTAAATATATAGCTTTGTGCTTCATGTGTTCATCACTGCTTTTTAGGGATGTGTAATGCTCCATTCGTCTGTTGATGGAAATTTGGGCTATTTCCAACTCCTTGCACTTGTGAACTGTGCCGTGATAAACATTGGGGCTGAGAGGCTCACCTTCCTGTCACAATCGCTGAAGACAATGGGTGCACAAGCAAATGTGGTGAAGAAAGCTGATGGTGCCCAGCTATCAAAAGATATAGCATCTGAGGTCTTAAAAGCCCTGAAGATAAACAAGCGGCCATCTAGCTGAGAAACAGCAAAACCCACATGGAAGAAGCACACTAGCCTGTTCCAGCCTCAATTGCTGAGGACAAAGCAGATGCATAAACAAATGTGGTGAAGAAAGCTGATGGTGCCCTGCTATCAAAAGATATAGAGTCTGGGGTCCTATAGGCTGGAAGATAAACAAGTGGCCATCTAACAACAAAGCCCACATGGAAGAAGCACACCAGCCTGTGAGATCACAAGGTATCAAAGGGATCAGGTATCAGGCATCAAAGACCAAAAAGAATCATAGCATTGTGAATGAGGGGGAGTGCAGAGTGGGGACCCAGGGCCCATATGTGGGATATTACACATCCCCTTCCAGAAGGGCTGCAGGGAGGAGACGAGCCAATCAGGGTGCAGTGTAGCAAATATACAGTTTTCTTCTAGTTCTTGAATGCTTCCTCCCCACTACTATCATGATCCCAATTCTACCTTACAAATCTGGCTAGACCAGAGGATATACACTGGTACAGAAAGGAACTGGAAACACAAGGAATCCAGGACAGAAGAACCCCTCAGGACCAGTGGTGAGAGTGGTGATACCGGGAGGGTGGAGGGAAGGTCAGAGAGAAAGGGGGAACAGATTACAAGGATCTACATATAACCTCCTCCCTGCGGGACAGACAGCGGAGAAGTGGGTCAAGGGAGACATTGGATTGTGTAAGATATGACAAATTAATAATAATTTATAAATTATCAAGGGGGGAATGAGGAGGGAAGGAAAAATGAGCTGATACCAAGGGCTCAAGTGGAAAACAAATCTTTTGAGAATAATGAGAGAAACAAATGTACAAAAGTGCTTGACAAAATGGATGTATGTATGGATTGTGTTAAGAGTTGTACAAGCCCCCAATAAAATGATTTAAAAAAATACATAGCTTTGAAAACACAAAAAATTCTGGGGGTTTTTTGGTATCCCTTCATATATCATGTGAAAGCCATAGTTTAGGCATCTTCATAAGACTATAAGATTCACATTATATTCCTTCTAAATGTTTGTTGAATTTGGGGAACAAAAAGAAGTCTGAAGGGGCAAGGTAGGCCTGTTGATGGAGAGATTTAGATTTCCCAATGAAATTCTTAGATAATAGCCCTTTCTACCCTGGAAACATGAGCAGGTCCATTTTTCTGATGGGAAAAAAAAAATCCTCCATGCAATCTTTTCTTCTCCTTTTTTTTATTCAGTGCAGTTTTCAAATTGTTCCATCTCTTTCCTGATAAGCCCCCATGATTACCCCATGCCCTTTAGGGAAAAATATCCAAAAACAGTCTCCATAACCTTTTGAGCTAACTTGTCTGCCTTGACTGTCCATTTGCAAGCCACTGTGTCAGTAGATCATTTTGGGAAGATACCTGAGTGAGACTAAGACAATGGTGTTACTGAGAGAACTTCTCTTCAGTCACCCACTGATCTCAGACACATGTTCAAGCATATTTTAAAAAATAAACCTTTGTCTGTATGACCTGGAACCCCAGGGGCAATGTTTTGACTTACCCTTATAGGCTAACTTAAAAGAATACCGTTCTTCTTGTGAAAGTCTCAACTGTAGATAGAAATCAAAAGAATACTCCAAGCTTCAACAACTATATACTTTTTACCAATCATCTTGTTTTCCGTGCCATCTTTTTCTTTTAGTATGAAATATTTTTAAAGTAAATTCTAGGTATCAGGGTATTTCTCTAGAAAGTATTTCCTTTTACATCTGTAACTGATACTCAAAGTCTGTTCATTCTTGCCAGTGACCTTAGCATTATAATTGTGCCACTTCCTCCAGAACGTTATTGCCCCCTCTAAGAATGGTAGTTGATTTGTTTATATCACAGCCGTACTGGAGAAAGGGTTTCCCCTATGGGAATGCCGCCTTTGCACATATAGGGGGGAATGGGGCAGGAGTGGTGGTGGTAAGGAAGACTTAACGTTTAGAATCTCCTGACTAATTTTATTCTTATCTGTGTGTTTCTGGCTTTATTTCTATTCTGAATAATGATGTTTTTTTCTGAATACAAGATAGCTCGTATTGCTTTGTTAGAGAGGAAACAGCAGGAAGTTGGCTGTCTGTTCCCACCTCCATATGTCAGTGGAATGGTGGAATACAAACATGAACATGAACACTTGATCCAGCCAACTAGCTGCTCACTCTCTAGAAACGCCCTTTTTCAGGAATCTTGTACTTAAATCAACAAAGTGAACTCCACTCTGAGATTGTTAAAACTCTGTGGATACGTAGATATCCCACAGAGCACTGGCTTGACCAGGATCTTTGCTGCTTTTCCAGCCTGAAAATTATATTTTCTTTCTTGATGGTTTTGCCAACCCACAAATCTATCCAACTGAGGAAATGAGAAATCCAAACTCCATCAAGAGGGTGGAGGAAGAATGTTTCTCCCTCCAAGGAAACCACTGTGATCTCAGCCGTACCTCCATTTGTTCTGTCCATCTGAAGCTCTACCTCAACATTCTCCTCTGGGCGTCATCCAGGATCTAAGTTGAAACGACTTCATCCTGCCCCACCAGTGCCACGTCAATTACCTGGTCTCTGCTGTTCCCTCGCTTCTTACCCTCTGTGCCTAACTCCTGCGGATGACTCCTCCGGATGACTCTTGTCACATGGAGTCTGTTTGGAGTTTAATGACTCCGAATTTTCTTAAGCATTTTTCACTATACCTGAGCCAAATAAAATTTTATGTTGTAGAATTTCATATCTTTTCTTTTTCTAGGCACACCTATGCTTGTATATACCTTGAATATGTGACTTTAAAACCAAAGTCATTATGTTAGAATTAAATGATGACTAGAAGCAAGTCTATTACATGGCTACACAGGTATCTTGGAGCTTTTTTGTGTGAAAATTGATGTGCAATGGATTTGATTTAAGGGTGTGAACATAAATGTTGGGAAAGGAATGGATTTGCATGAAAAATACATGAGAGCTGTTTTGGTGAGTCTTTCAGACTGAAATTTTATTTGAAGAGTATTTTAATTGAAAAATATAACACCAACACAGAAATTTACCCAAAACAACATATAGCTTGATTAATTATTAGAAGATCAACACCTAGCTGCCATTCAGTACAAAGCAGTCGACTTTGCAAGCTTCCCACACCCTTCCTACGCCAAGACCCCTTGCTTCTCTTCGAAGTTCGTAATCGCGTTGATGATTGTGTGGTACCCCTTCACTAATGTTTCTTTAAAGTTCGGTCTCCCATGTGTAACACTTGAGGTTTCTGTGAAAAAGTACATTCATTTTTAAAAGTCTCTTTTAATCTACCGTTCCCCTTACTTTCTCGTTTCTTTCCCCCTGCAGTGTATTTGTTGACTAGACCAGATTGTTTCTTCTTTTAGGGTTTCCCACATTCTGAACTTTGCTGACAATTGCAGTTTTATATTTAGAGTAAAATGAGGAACACGTTAGTGATTATTTGTTAACACAAGGATTTGTATTATCTGCAGAGACACTGTATGTTTCAGTGAAGGCAGTTTTATCTCATTCAGATAGCGCACAATGCTGATTTGAAAGTTCTACAAAAATTCTCCTGCTCTCTCTCTCCTTGTAAAAATTTTTTTTGCAAAAACCTCACAATAGTCTAAGCAGAAAAGCGAGGTACATTTTGTTCTTTTAATAAGACATATTACTCCCATCTTTCACTTTCATTTATTTCCAGCTCATTTAAAAATTAAATTCCAAGTGTGCTCCTTAACTTTAGGAAGGACTTTTATGTATTTGATGCTAACGGCGAGGCAGCAGCCTGAAACCACCAGGTGCTCCTGGGGAGAAAGACCAGGCTTTCTACCTCTGTGAAGCGTTACCGTCTGGAAAACCCACAGGAGCAGTTTTACCCTGTGCTATATGGTTGCTGTGAGTTGAAATGAATTCAATAACAATGAGTTTGGTTTAGGTTATTTATTTAATATGGACTTTAAAACAACACTCAAGGCAAAGCCTTAGTTAATCAGAATATTTGGAGAATTAAATCTTTTTTACTTCATTATGGAGAACCTATGGCTCTGAATTTTTAAAACAAAGGAGATTGGGATTGATGTGTAGCAACAAGGGAGTTGAAACAATGACATTTACCATTTTTATTGTTTACAATGGAAAAAAAAATGAAGCTGAAAACTACCAAGATTTGGTTAATTGGAGCTTCTAGTTATATTGACTTTAGATAATCAATATCAACATACGAACAACACTAATACCTAATTTATTTCTCATGCTGTGACAGGGACATAGGTACACAAACTTACTTGTATTCAGTTTTCACATAGATATATGTGATTAAACATATATCTATTTGCGTATTACACTGGAAAATAAGGCCCAGAGAGGCTTGTCAATTGCTAACGATAAACATAAATTGGGGTAAAGTTGCAATTTGAATCTAGGTTATCTGACTCCAGAGTTAACAATATACTGAATTATCTGCTATACATTCTACGATAGCTATGAAAATTAAATGCATTTCACGTATACTTGTATGCATACCCAATTAATTTTGGAGTATATGTCACTTATTCCCTAACACTCTTGTATTTTTAAACTCAAACAGCAATTTGCTTAAAAATCCCTTGCTACCAAATTTGGTTAGTTATTTGGGCAGTTTTTCCCTGACTTCTAGTGCCTGGTTTAGAAATGCCAATGATCAATCCAGTCTAGTGTTATTTCAATTTATCTTTAAATGGAAATCTCAGACTATAAGCATAATATCCACTTTAGAACACTAGGAAAGGAATACGAAACTATATGTACCAAGAAGATAGGGGAAATGGGAAGATTTCCTTGCAGTTAAAAAGTGACAGTATACGTCAGAGAATCATTTATTATATTGAATGATCATGGTCAATCATAAATACCTTTACTTTTTATTTGATTCTTTTGTTACTTTGATCTTCTATGATAATCAGAAGTATTATTTGATAAATGTCTCTTTTAATAGCTTAAGTTATTTCTAAACTATTGTACGTGAGCACCTCAAATTCATCTTTGACTCAGAATCCTAAATCCTAAGTATAGGTATGGACAGAAAAACCAATGATGTATTATGAGCTAGTAACTTCCAATTAGCTGGTAATGAACCCATTAATTACTTAAAGTACACTGAACAATAATTGTCTCCAAATCGCTGTGTTCTTGGTGACAGTAAGAAAATGAATCAGGAAGCAAAGGAGTATGGATCAAGAATGAAGTCAAAATAGGTAAGGAAGTTGAGAGAGAATTTCATGTCGGGGAGCAGGTGCCAGAGGAGAAAGTGGCTGTGTGAGTGTGGCGAAGGTGGACTCTGAGCAATTTGGTACCCTGATGATGGCGGTATATTTACCATTTCAAAAAATATTTTGACAGGTTAGGCAAACGGAAATGAAACTGTCATTTCTGGAAACGGGATATCCAGAAAGTTGCTTTAGAAGCAAAGAGAAAGACTTGAGTTTTTCTACAGAAGTGCTTTCCTCCTGCTGTTCACATCCACCTTTCCTCTCCCGGGCTGGATCTCCTGAAAGATGTCTAGTGTAACACAGCACCATCTCCCAGCAGGTGCCTGTGCAAAAGGCAGACGCTCAGGTTTCTTAGAAAAAGGTGTTTTTCTAAGACAAAATTCTAGTTCATTTCATAAAAATCCTGCCTTTACTATCTCGTAGAGAACAGATGTAATTAATGACATTTAAAAATATATAGTAATTGTCAGCACAGTGGATAATTCTCTGGGTTTTCTAACTTCGTGGTTCCTACCCAACACAAGGACCCCAAATGATGTAGTAGGTTATGTATTGGGCTGCTAACCACAAGGTCAGCAGTTCCAAACCATCAACCTTTCTGTAGAACAAAGAGGAAGCACTCTGCTGCAGGCAGGATATGCTGTCTCAGAAACCCATAGGGGCAGCTGTACTCTGTCCTATAGGTCCTCTCTGTCCTATAGGTCCTCGGTCCTATAGGTCCTCTATTGTATATTAGTTGGAATCAATTGATGACAGTGAATTTGGTTTTGGGTATGAACCAGTACAGCATCCAAAGAAAATTGCTTGAGACCTTACATTGTTTTTAAGTTATTTCACATACCTTTATAGGTATGTGTTTCATGAGGAGAATAATTTTAATATTTCAAAGGAGGTAGAAATAGTCTGCCACCATAGAACACTTGAAACATTAAGAACATAACATTTCTCTTAAAAAAACCCAACTTTTAAATTGTGAAATTAAGTGGAGGTCTGCATTTCAGATAATCAACTTTGTTTTTTACAACTTAAACTACTTATCAAATCCCCAATAGCCTGCCCGGGCCCCACCTTGATTTCTCTTTCTCCTCTCAAGGATGAGTCCTCTCCTTCACCCAGCTTCTTGTCTGTCTCCCCTCTAACCGGGTGCTTCACTTTTTCTCCCATGCCTGACCCACCACCAGCAAACATTATGCTGAGGGAAATTAGCCAATACTAAAAAATCAAATTTTGTATGAGACCATTGTTATGAAAGGGAAACAAAGTAAAGTTGGGTTTTTTTTGGTGGTTATTATTATTATTAAATAATAATCCATTTATGGGCATGCATGTGCATTGTGTTCCATATTACATTGTAAAAAAATTAAGATGGAATAAGCATCTTTCTTAAAGTCCAAAATCTTAAAATATATACAGGACTAGTTTTCCCATGATTTGTGGGATGAATAGGAATTATTATCCTTTAGCAACACATTTCAAATGCTTCTTTTTTTTTAAAATTTTATTAGGGGCTCATACAACTGTTATCGCAATCCATACACACATCAATTGTGTAAAGCACATTTGTACATCATTCTCAAAACGTTTTAGTTGTAAAAATGTTGCTTAAAATATCCTCTAAGTGGTTTTATTTGTAAAAAGTCAAAACAAAACCCACAAGTAATTATATAGTGCTATATAATATGGTATATTGTAATGTATAGATGTAACAAAAATATCATGTGAAAATTAAAATTCCTACTTAAAATATGTTCTCCTTTTATCATTCATGATGGAACTTGACTGTTTAAAAAGCAAGAGTCTTAGTTACCTTGTTCTGCTGTAATAAAAGTTTTACTGTAAAGAACAAAACTCTCTTTTCTCACAGTTATGAGGGTAAGAGTCCAAATCCAGGTCTCAGCCATGTTGATTGTGGTGGGGAGGAGGGGAGGAGGGCAGCTGGGGGCTCTCTGGTTGTCTCCCAGTTTCTGATGACTGCTGGCAGTCCTTGGGGCACCTTTGTTTGTAGATGATCTTGGCATGGCATCAGCTTCTTCTTGTATGCATCCCTCCTGCTCTTTTAATTAAATATCACTTAGAAATTACCCTGGCGTCGCCTCATCAACAAAAGAAAGCTCCCGTTTCCAAATTGTGTCCTAACCGCAGGTATAGTTATTAGGACTTCACCACAACCCAATCTGTAAGAATAGATTATAGTTTTGTAACTGTATTTTTCTTCTTGATGACAAGACCTTTATTTAACATGTCCTTTTCTGAGACATAGACTTTGCTTGAATTGTACTGCATATAATTGAATAGTATAGAAGTGCTTGAATTGTTTCTTTTTTGGCTGTGGGGAGCAGCAAAATAGCTATTAAACTGCCAAAGTGTCACTGATAAATACTTACTGCAGTGGAAAGGATAAACAAAGGGGTTAATCTGTTTTTGCGTACTCTGGATGCCATGCTTCCTTATTGATTCTCACAACTGTATCGCCATGTAGAATATTTGCTGTATCTCTAAAAGCAAGATGAGTCAGGCGATTAGAAGATAAAGGAAATCAGACCTTTATGTGCAGGAAACATTGCTGCATGCATGAGTGTTAAGCCATCCATACCATTCCATTAGTGATGAGTTTTCTGAAGGAGAAGTATGTGTCTTTCAAGTAGCTTTCTAGTTATGTATCTGTGTTTATTTTAGGCTCATCTTGAAATGAAAGTAAAGAATCCAGATCGTTGCCAAGTAATTTATATTCTAAAGCTTTTGGCTTGTTTGAAAAAGCAGAACTCAGCAATGGAATTACCTTCCAGAATACGGTCTTCATCTTCATACCCTCCCCTCCTTTTGAGAACGTGCTTCTGTCTCTCATCCTCACTACCGTAGTTCCCAGAGATTCGTGGATAAAGGATCGCTTAGTCACCTAGACTGTCACTGAGTGACATGCTTGGGAAAATGGTTTTACAAAGGATATTTTGGAAATGGGTTTATTAATAGAAGTTGTCACTTAAGCTCCTAATGGTATTACCCTAAATTTGCAAATCCAAATTCTAGGCATTTTCCAGAGCCCTGTGAAAGGTGCAGGCCTCTGCACCTTTTACCACCAGCTGATGGGCATGTGCTTTATTTCTTGACAGTCTCCTGCTGCTGTGGCCACCGAGGATTTTAAAATGCTTACTTATTTTTCCACGTACAGTAAATCGAGGAGGTATTTTATCTCCAGGGTGTTTGTTAGGGAGCACAGATTCTTTTCCAGCGTGTGTATAAATACAGTTGATTAACATAATCACCAGCAAGTAATAAGGCAGTGCAGGGGTGTTCGCAGATGTGTCTACTCCTTCACGCATTCGAATTTAGAGTTGTGTTTATTGTGCTGCGCTTGCTTTCTGGGAAACGTGGGTTAAGGATCCTGCCCCAGGGGGAAACTGAGCAAAAGCTCTGGTGCAGGAAGAAAGGAGGAACTCGAGGTGGTGATGTTATAGATTGTGGGCACATACATGTAGCTGACTCCATCCAGCGCTCTCTTTACTTTATCAGTTGTCACACTGATACACATGGACTCATTTTACACTTCTCTGAAAGAAATTAACCACCTTTACTGTAGAATTTAAAAATCAGATGACTTGAAGAAATTTTCTCCCAAGTCCATTCTCTGAAATAGTTTAGCCCTTAGTAATAATCTTGCCAGTAATAAAATGATTATAATTTTTAGATCAATATAGTTCCTGTATATCTGAATATTTAGATATTATTATTTGTGTTGTTGAGTTCATTATAGCTCATAATGACTTTATACGACAAAGTAGAGCTTCCTCAATATGGTTTCTACGACTGTAATCTTCACAGGAGGAGTTTCTCCTGAGGGGCTGGCTGCTGGTGGGCTTGCACACCCATCTTTTAGTTGGCATTTGAGCATGTAACCATTGTGCCACATAGTTAAATTCCTCTTAGGGAGTCCTAGTGGCACAATGGCCAAGTGCTTGCTGTTAACTGCAAGGTCAGTAGTTCTAACTCACCAACTGCTTCATGGGAGAGATACCTGATGATGTGTTCAATAAATATTCTAGCTTAGGAAACATTATGGGCAGTGCTACTCTCTCCTATAGAGTCACTGTGAGTTGAAACGGATTCTACGTCATACAATAGCAAAACCATTGATTTTCCCTTAATGACTTCATTATTATTACAAATACAATATAAAAGTGATAGTATATACAGATTCTACAGGAATGAGATGTAGCCTTTTTTAAAAAAATGCAATTTGAGTTAGTCTATTTGTAATTTTGTGATCAGTTATTGAAATGAACTTCAGGCATGGTGGTGGGGTTCAGTTCCAGGATCATCTGATTAAAGAGAACTCTGTGGCTGTAAATACATCTGACACTGCGGCTTATTTTTGGGTCCTATGAGTTTGTGCCACTGCTCATTTGAAAACTATTTTCATTTAAAATAGTGAATTATATCAGAAAGGAACCTATTAATTTTCCCTTTCTAGTGCAGGAGCCTTGGTGCTTCCATAGAAGTCTTTTTAATTCTATACAAAATTATAATTGGAAAACGAAGCATATTTTATGATGGCTAGTGTATGGGACTAGGAGCCCTAGTGGCATTGTCCAGTAAACATTGGGTTTCTAACTGCAAGGTCTATGGTTCAAATCCACCCGGCACTCCTATTAAGATAAGGCTGTCAGCTCCCATAAATATGTACAGTTTTGGAAAGTCTATGTAGCGTCACTATGAGCAGGAATTGACTTGACTGAAATAGGTTTGGGGCTTAAAGAGCCTGGTGGTGTAGGGAGTTATGAGTTGGTTTATTAACCATAAGATCAGCACCACCAGTCAATTCATAGGAGGAAGATGAAGTTTTCTGCTCCCATAAAAGTGTGCAGCTTTGGGAACTCACAGGGGACTGTATTCTGTCTTATAGGGCTGTTATGAGTCAGAATTGACTTGCTGGCAGAGTGTATACTTGCAGTTCTGTGTAAGTGTATGGGAATCCATGTTGAGTTAGTTCCATTCACTGATCATGGTCTTAATTTTGCTGTCCTGTAGAAAGACTATCCTTTACACACACACACACACACACACACACACACACACACACACACACTATCTTTTTCCCTTTTTAACAATGAAGTCAGCCTTTAGAATGATGTCTTAGGGGCAAAAACTACCAGTGGTGTAATTCAAGTTGCTTGGAAGAGTTAACCTCTTTTCACAGTTCCGAACTCATTTTGCTTTGTTCAGACTATTGATGGCATAGTTTAAGTCCACCACCTCTGATTTGAAAAATAGGATGACTTTCTGTACTTTGCTTGATATCATTCTGAATGTTTTTGTACTTTCACAAGGAAGTAATTATCATGCCCTCATTGATGCTCCTTGTACCCTCTGGAATTTCTTTCCTTGCGTCATCTATACTCTAGAATCTGTACCATAACCTCATTGAGTCACATGATGGCATGATGGGAGCAGGTTTGATGCCTGGACTGGGGAATAATCAGAGTAGAAGTAGTGATAGGAGTCATAGTAGTAACAAATCCTTGGCCCATGTGCTTTATGCATCCTAAGTAGTTTAACCCCCTAACTGCCCCAGAAGCATGATTGCTTTTCTCGTTTTGCAGATGAAGAAATTGAGGCACAAGACCATGAAGTAAGTTGTCCACTAATTTGAAGTCGAGGCAGGTTGTTTGCCACGAGGGCTCTTGCTCTGTCTTCTACAGCCTCTTGCCTTTATGGAGAAAAATAAAGGCAGTTCCATAGTAGAGGAATTCAAATGTAAATATTATTTTTACCACTGTTTACAATTTAATTCATTTTGGAATTATTTTAGTAATTGAATAAATAGTAATCCCTGAGCATTGAAGATGTGGTTGAGTCAGGCAAGTCTCAATTATGTAAATCTACAATTTTCAGTGTTCTAGAGAAGATGAAATGCCTTAAAAGAATAGCATTTTTAAAGCCATTTTATCTGGAGTTATTTTCAGTTCTTGTGTGTCCCCATTAGACGGTGAATCACACATTGTTTAGTGCCGGGAAGCAGCATTACTTCTACACTATTTTGTTTGAAATATGTCGCAGTCTCTCACATGGCAAACACATGGTTCAGTTCTTATGCCCATCGTATGCCTCTGTAGACATTTCTCTGCATCTGGAGGAAATGTGGAGTTTTATGGGACAGAATAACTAATCATCCTGCAAAATCTAGACAATCTGGCTGCATCCCTGCCAAGGTGCTTCAAAATTACCCTCAATCTCCTGACACGAAAAAGAGTAAAAAGGCTATAGAAATCTAATAAACAAACCGCTAAGTGTATCTTCTTCAAGTGTTATTTCATGAGCTATTTCTATGTATTTCTCCTCACTTACTTTTTATGTGTCACTAGTCCAGCTGTTAAGTATCTCTTGATGAGTTTGATAGTGTGTGCATTTTCCCCTGGCAGGCTTAGGCAGACATATGCTCCTCTGCCCTCTTGTAATCAGTGTGGTTTCAGGAAGGGCTCAGATTCCAGGATTGAATTCTCTTTGCATTATAGAAATAATTCTTTGGGCATTGAGTGAATTTTGCTCTTCCTTTGGGGATGAAGCAAGGTTGCTCTAGGTCCACCATCATGTATAATGCATCGGCTGCCTTAATGGCATTGTAAAGATTGCAAGTGGTCTTAATGCTGTAGCCTAAAGAGAATATATTGGCCCATTACAGCTTATAGCGGTCAGGTATCTCAGTCGTGGAAGTCAGAGGAAATGAAAAGTGACAGCTGTTGTCAGCATGAGTTCTCTTTACGCTTTCTTTATAATCTATGCGAATAGAAAGTCCTCTTTACTTTCTTCCTGATTAAAGATATTTTTCTTCGTGAAGTATCTAACGGGTTATTTCATCTGTGAAAATTCAAGATGTTATCCATAAACTTAAAAGATAAAGCACGTGGCCATAAATTAAAATAAAAATCAAAGTAGCCCAAATGAATGACATTGCTATGTGTGGAACTAATTAACTGTTGCATAATATGAGTGGAATATCTTTTCTCTTTAAATTCTAATAATAGAATAACTTTTAATTATATAATGTCTTATTAAAATCTACTCTTGCAGATCACTTTTTGTTGCAACAAAAAATCAGGACCAGTAGAATAAGTGATGTACTGGGAACTGGGGTAACTGGTTTTAAGCAAAAAGCAAAACAAACAAATTCTCTCCCCAGTGTTGTCCAGATGAGCCTATTAGTCCTTAATTTTTAGAAAAATCCTACTTTACAGTGAATAAGTGATCCTGATAAAAGTAAGTTGATAATGAAAACCAAAGAATGAGTACCATATTTGCTTCAAGTTTTCAGTATACTAATTCTGTATTACTATGTCTCACTTCATTCCTTATACGACTTTCCTTTTATTTTGCTGACCCTTGTCAGAGCTGTCTTTTTTATTTTATTAAATGTTTTCCATATACCAGCTTTATTTTCTTTACTAATATTTTTAATGATTATTCCTTTAACCTTTATTATTTCCTTCTAATATTTTATGTTTCTTTGAGTTAAAATTTTAGTTTATTAATTACCCAGGTTTCTTCTTTTCTGTAAGTTAAAACATTGTGGCTTTTATTTAACTCATAAGCTTTGTGCTGTTGTTGTCAGTGCCGTCAAGTCACTTGACTCACGGGGACCCTGTACACAGCAACAAAGCACCGCCCCATCCTGCGCCATCCTCACAATTGTTCTTAGGACCCAGCCCTTTGTTTCAGCCACTGTGTCCATCCACCGTGTCGAGGGCCTACTTTTCTCACTGCTCTCTACTTTTCCAAGCATGATGTCCCGATAACATGTACAAAAACGTAAGTAAAAGTCTCACCACCCTTGCTTCTCAGGAGCATACTGGCTGTACTTCTTCCAAGACAGATGTAGTTGTTCCTTTGCAGTCTTTCATTATTCTTCACCAACCGTAATTCAAATGGATTGATTCTTCTTCGGTAGTCTTTACTCAATGCCCAACTTTCACATGCATGTGAGACAATTGAAAATACCAGGGCTTGGGTCGGGGCACCTGAATCCTCAAAGTAACATCCTTTCATTTCAACAGAAGTCTTGTGTGGCAGATTTATCCAACATTTTGCAGTTTGACCTCTTCAGTGTTGCTTCCATGAACATTGATTGTGGATCTAAGTAAGACTACATTCTGACAACTTCAAACTTTTCTCCTTTTATAATGAGGTTATAAATTGGTCCAGTTGTGAGGATTTTGGTTTTCTTTACATTCAATTGTAATCCATGCTGAAGTCTGCAGTCCTTCATCATCATCATCATCATCATCATCATCATCATCATCATCATCATCATCATCATCATCAGGCGATGCAGGTCTTCCTCCCTTTCAGCAAGCCAGGGCATCATCTGGATATCTCAGGTTGCTAATAAGCCTTCCTCCAAACCTGATGCCACAGTCCTCTTCATGCAATCCAGTTTCTCTGCTGATTTGCTCAGCATATAGTTTAAATGAGTATGATGAGAAGGTACCATTCTGACACACACCTTTTCTGATTTTAAACCATGCACAGCTGCCTCTTGATCCAGGTACAAGTTCCACATGAGCACAACGAAGTCCTATGGACTTCTCATTCATTCCAAGGCTATTCATCGTTTGTTATGATCCACATAGTCATATTCCTTGCACTGTCACTAAAACACAAGTAAACATTTTTCTGGTATTCTCTGCTTTCAGGCAAGATCCATTTGACATCCGCAATGATGTTTTGTGCCCTCTTCTGAATCCATCTGGAACCTTGGCAGCTCCCTGGATTGTACTGCTGCAACCATTGTTGATCTTCAGCAAACTTTTACTCACCTGTTGTATCAGTGATATTGTTCTATAATTTATACATTGTTTATATTTTTTAAAGTAATTAACTGTTGAAAATCTCTGACATTTAAAACTCATAAGTACCATTTACTATTGATTTTATGTAAATGATTTTTTTTTGGTTAGTAAATGCACTGCATACTATAGTGACTCTTTGGAAGTTAGCCTGGGGTTGAAATTTTTTTTTTATAACCTTTGATTTTTAAAAATGTCTATAGCTTCATGGAATCATAAGGGACTTTAGAGATCATCACTCCAATCTCCTCTTCCTTTCTCAGGTAAATAAGTAACAGAAATGGTCATAAGTAACAGAAATAAGTAACACAAATTATCAACCTGTAGGCCTGTGGAAAAACTTGCAAAACCAAAAATAGACTTCAGTGTTCATGTTTAGAGTCACGTTTTACTAAGTACAACCTTAAATGATAATTTGCCTCCTTGAAAGATATTGCCTGAGAAGTTTCCCCTTAGGAAACAAATTCTTTGCATATACCTTCTGAAGATCCCCGGGCTACCCCAGAATCACGTATGGAGGGATGCAGATGACTGGTGCTGCTGGTAGTAGATTCTGAGTCCATATTGTTCAGACTCAGAGTGCTGTGGAAAATGGAGGTCCTACATTGGAATCTGATGCTGGTAGCTGCACGTTTTCTCTTTATCTTTCTTTTAAAAAATGGGGCAGGTGGGGAGATGATCGGAATCCCAGGAAAATCCATGGCAGGAGTGACAAAAACTAAACAAAAACTATTTCTCTTTTTTCTTTACCTAACATTCTTATAGTTACATCTTCTTTAAAGCAAAAACAAATAAATAAGCAAAAACACTATTCCCTTCTCCTCCCAACCCTTTGTTGAGTTTAGAAACATTCACCTATACTTTCTTTCTGTATAACTGCCTTTTTGCCTATTTCTTCCTATTAATATTAAAATATTGACTATAGAATAAAGTTATCAGTAATATGGTCTTAGATGAAACAAAGTAATTATGTACAGAAACACGTTTGAACTTCTATTGTTTGTAAAAAGATACAGTGATGCAGTAGTGGTTTCCTGGAGAGAGTTATAATTTCATGAGTTTGTAATTATATAGTCACAGAATATGGTCCACATTGATTTTCCATCTTCCCAATTTAGAACTGCATTTCAGAGATCCTGATAAGTACCCTCTTTGCATTACAGTTATATGTTACTGAGGAGCATTTTGTGGAAACCTAAAATTTTTTTAGTAGTCTGATAAGGCATTTGTAATATAATGGGCTTGTAATGATTATCTGACATCTGAAAAAAATTCTCATGTTCTCTGGACAAAAATAAGCAATTTGCATAGCTCTGTTTTATTTAGTAAGAGAACTGAAGGTCATCTTTTATATTATTTGTGTAAAAATATAAGGATTTCAAAATGCTCCTGTACGTAGCTAAATTGACCAGTTACAAGTAATTAAGCTATTGTTTTTGTCTGTTGGCAACAATTTCATTGCGACTCATGAAAACCCCATGGCAGTTAGGGTACAACCATATCCCTAGGGTATTAATAGTTTATTTTTGGAAAGTAGATTGACATGTCTAAGTGGGCTTGAGCTACCAACTGTTCAGTTAGCAGCAAAGTGCACTGATTCTCCACCCAGGGACTACAGTTAAGACGTAGGTTAATCTTATTAGACTAAAGATGCTGTGGTAGATCCCTTCCTCATCCACCAATAAGCCGAGCTTCTTCTTAGTGGTAAAATCCCTGGATTATGAATATCTATGTTAAAAGAGAAAAGAGGTTTTGACTTTTTGACAGCTAATGCAGAACCAGTTAGAGCATGTTCTGGAGGTGCTCGAGCTGACTCGCAGGAAGAGAGAGACTCGGAACATTTCTGACTTAGAGATCATCTGCAAATGCCATTTCTCATTATTTGAAGGGAGGACCAAGGAAAGAAATGGCAGGCTCCTTATGTCAATGCCAAACCAAAGCAAAATGAGGCCCAGAAGAAAAGTGACTTTCGCTTGGTAGAGCAGACGCCAGTCATGTAGCCACAATGCCGAGTAAACATACGAAGACAACCTGTGTGTCAGCACTAGGCAGCACACATTGGTCGGCAGTCTATTCCTGGGAGGAACCTAGAGTGCTCCAAAGTTTAAAAACAGATTTCAGTTTCGGCAGAGGCTCTCAAGCAAATTGTATCATCCAAGAAGCTAGGCCCTCCCTCTAACCGTTCTCTGGTAATTGATATGGGATGGAGATTTGTGTTATGTTTCCTACATAATACTAATGTAGATTCAGGGTTTGTGGACAGATATAATTGACATGAGCCCCAGTGTGCAGTGAAGAAGGCCCTAAAAGTGGTGCACATGATTTATAAGGGTGGAGTCTCTGCATTGGACACTTTTAGGGTGACTAAGTCATTCTAATTTACACACTTCTTTTTTTAAATTTAGCACTGAAAGTCCCTCATGCTGTGGAATCTTTTAATCACTTTTACCCCCTTTAATCCAAGCCACAGATACATCCTATATGGTATACATTGACCAACAACTAAAAGTAGCTCTGTATTTTCTGGTTACCAGTACATGGAACATTCTGGCTTATTCTTATCTCACTGCTTCCACTTGGTTTCTGATAATGCCAGTTAGGTTGGGAGAAGAGAGCTGCTGTTGAGTTCACCTTTTCTGCTGCAGGAAGACTTGGTCCAGGAATGTGTACAGGATTTCAGTGGACTTAGCTTTGAGGAGCTTTAGAGTACAGAGGCACGTAGGGTGTAAATCAGGGCATCGGAATCACCTGGAGGGTGGATTAAAAACACGGATAACCATATCTTCACAGCCTCTGAAGGAGGAAGTCTAGTACGCGGCCTGATCATTTGTGTTTCTGTCAAGCTGATGCTGGCCTAGAAACCATACCGAGATCCACAGCTGTAAAGGAAGGAGTGCTGGTGGCTCTGTCAGATAAGTATTGGACTGCTTACCTCCAGGTCTGCAGTTTAATACCACCACCTGCGCTGTGGTAGAAAGGTGAGGCTATTCCTGTAAAGATTTACAGCCCCTTAAGCCTTCTATAGGGTCGTTGGTCGACAGAATACCATTTGAACTGCGTCAACAAGCTGGTGAAACACGGAAGAACATGCTCGTTTACCTGCGTCAAGAAATCTGGAAGAGGCCCGTATTTGTATCTATTCCAACCCAGATGACCAACAATGTGGAAGTCATCAAACAATATCATTATGATCACATATAAGTACAGTTTTGCAGATGATCATTCAACAAGAGTTGCAGCCGTGCATCGACAGGGAGCTTCTGGAAATTTAAACCTGATTCAGAAGAGGAAAGGATTAGGAGGGACAACATTGCTGACATCAGATGGATCTTGGCTAAAAGCAGAGAATACCAGAAAGATGTTTACTTGTGTTTTATTGACTATGCAAAGGTATTCAATTGTGCACATCACAACAAATCTTGGGTAACATTCAGACTAATGAGAATTCCAGGACACTTCATTGTGCTCATGTGTAACCTGTACAAGGGCGAAGAGACAGTTGTTCAAACAGGTTAAGGGAATATGGCATGCTTTAAAATCAGGACCATGTGAAGAAGAAGAATGCATCAGGAATGGAGGAAGGGTTATTAACAACCTGTGCTGTGCAGAGGACACCAACTTGCTTGTTGAAAGGGAGGAGGACTTGAAGCCCTGTTGCTAATAATTGAAGACTGCAGCCTCCAGGATGGATTACAACTCAATGTAAAGAAAAAAATGAGCTGATGCCAGGGGCTCAAGTAGAAAGAAAATGCTTTGAAAAGATGATGACAAATTATGTACAGATGTGTTTGACAAAATGGATATACGTATGGGTTGTGATAAGAGCTGTAAGAGCCCCCATTAAAACAAAAGAAATGAAAAAGAAAGAAACACACACACAAACAGCAAAACTACATCAACAAACTCACATATATAAATAATGACATTGAATGTCAATGCATTAAATGTACCAGTCAAGAGACAATGAGTACCGTAGTGGATAAGAAAACAAGGCCCATCCATATGCTTGTAAGAGAAACACTTTAGACTCAAAGACAAAAATAGACTTAAGAATCAAAGGATGGAGAAAACAACAACAACAACAACAAAAGCTCACCTACCATCGAGTTGATTCTGACTCATAGTGACCCTACAGGACAGAGCAGAACTGCCCCTGTGGGTTTCAGAGATTGGAAATCTTCACAGGAGTAGAAGGAATATGTCTCCCTCTGAGTGGCTGGTGGTTTCATACTACTGAGCCTGTGTTTAGCAGCCCAGCATGATGAGCCACCTAGATTGTGGTAATTTACCATAGCCGATCTAGGAAACTAACCCTGATGTTATGATTGTTATTTTCCTGTTCACATGTAAGACACTATTACTTTAAATATTACGTTGGTAGGAACTAGACTGTTGGGTTTATATTGAGTAGAGGGACTGACAAAAGAGGAAGGCCCCGCCGAGCTGGATGGACACAGTGGCTGCCACCATGGGCTCAGGCACAGCAACAACCACGAGACGGTTCATGACGGGGCAGTGTGTCGTTCTGTTGTGCGCAGGTCATGATGGGTCGGAACCAATTTGAGGGCACCTAACAACAATAACATGGACTGACATGTATTCGTTTTCATAAAAAGGTAAATTCCAATAAAATGAGGATTCATAGAAGAACAAAAACCAGAATCTTCACAACTGGACCAATAGGTAACATCATGATCAATAGAGAAAAAATTGAAGTTGTCAAGGATGTAGTCTTGCTTGGATCCACAATCAATGCTTATGGAAGCAGCAGTCAAGAGATCAAATGACTCATTGAATTGGGTAAATTTGCTGCAAAAGACCTTTAAAGTGGTGAAGAGCAAGGACATTATTTTAAGGACTGAACTAGGACTGAACCAGGCACCGAAACCACCCCATGGTATTTTCAGTAGCCTCATATGTAAGTGTAGGCTGGGCATTGAATAAGGAAGACGGAAGAATTGATAGATCTGAATTATGGTGTTAGTAAAGAATATTGAAAGTACCATGCACTGCCAGAAGAACCACAGGTCTGTCTTGGAAGAAGTACAGCCAGAATGCTCATCGGAGGTTAAGATGAGCTTTGGAAATGTCACATACTTTGGAAATGTAATCCGGAGAGATCAGTCCTGGAGAAAGACATTATGCTGAGCAAACAGGTGGGCCAGGGAAAAAGAAGACCCTTGACACCATGGCTGCACCAATAAGCTCAAATAGAACAATTGTGAGAGTAGAGTGGGACTGAGCAGTGTTTCCTTCTGCTGAGCGTAGGCTCACCACGAGCCAGAGCTGACTTGACAGCACCTCGCAACAGTAACACGATGAGCCAGAAACAATTCAGTGGCAGTGGTTTCACTGTTGGTTTTGCTGTGGTTTAAGTGTTAACCTAACAGTAAGGTCAGCAGTTCAAGTCCTTTATAAGGTTTCTCTGGGTTGGAATAGACCCCATGCCAGTGGGTTTTTGCTTTTGTCTTATTTTTTGGTTTGGTATAAAGAGAGAATCCATGGTAGCGCTGTAGTTAAAATGCTTGACTACTGGCCAGAGGCCAGGGGTTTGAACCCACCAACCATTTGGCAGAAAACAATTGTAGCAATCTGCTTCCATAAAGATTTACAGTCTATAAACCCTATAGGGGGTTGTGCTCAGCCCTCCTTGGTCACTGTCCGTTGGAATTGAGTTACTTGATGGCAGTGGGTTTGGACCATGCTAGATAGAGGGCTTTGAGAGTGCACTAGGCATACCTGGGTATGAAAGACCTTGTTCATCTGTATTCTCCCTCTCTTACTTGTAAACAGATAAATATTTACTTCTAAAATCAACATGAAATTTCACATGAATTATACAGCAGAACACCCAAGATATGGTTAACATTGACTCTATGAGAGATGTGTGTTTCTGGTCTTCTCTATTTTTAGGTTAATGATTCCAAATATAATTTAATAAATTTACTGCAACCATAAAGCATTTGAAAATGTGGCTTTTGGAAATTCTGATCAAGTAAGCTTATGGCAAGTTGATTTACAAAGCTTGCCACAGTGATTCTGATAGTATAGGAACTATGTTTACTGAGCAATAATTCTAAAGTACACATTCTTATCCACTGCAGTTGCATTATCTCATTTGAGAAATTTAAAAAGATGCTGATTAAAAAGATACTCTAGAGATTATGATTTATTTGATTTGCAGTATAGTTTGGGCATTGGGATTACAAAACTTCCTAGGTAACTCTGATAAGCAGCCAAGATTGGGAACCCCTGCTCAGTGTGTTCCTGGATGAGAAAAACAGAGTATTTGCTAAAGTATAGATTCCTGGCTCTCACTTCCAAGCTATCTAGAAGAAATTTTGTGGAGCAGGAGATAAAGTAATCTGTATTATGATAACACCCAAATTGTTAGCCTTGATCATCAAGTATGAGTATGTTAGCTCAAGAGATACTATCGAAGCTTCAGTAAACATTGCTTCACTGTTCCCTTTCATATTTTCTAAAATTTTTTTCAGTGTTCTTTTCATTATCTCGTAGAATCCCTTGGAGGTAGGATGGGTAGATACTATCCCTGTTTTATTGAAGAGGTACCTGACATTCAGGGATACACTCACACATGAAGAAAGAGCAGGTAAGGAGATCATAATCTAGGGAGAAAAAACAGTACAGGAATTCAAGTGTAAAGACGTGGAGATCTATAGAGGAGGAAGGGTTACCCACCCACTGTCATCAAGTAAATTCTGACTCATAGCAAGTCTTTAGGTCGGAGTAGAACTGTCCAGGATTATGAATGTATGGGAGCAGACAGCCTCATCTTTTCCCCACAGAACAGCTAGTGGGTTTGAACGGATGTTGATGTTGTGCTCAAATCACTCCTCTTTATTGGGTGGTCATAGTTTTATAACTCAAGCTGTGTAAATTCATTTGTATAATCATCATATTTAGAATAAGCCCTTAATTTCTTTTGAGATTTTTTTTGTTTTTTAATTAAAAATATCGGTTTTTCTGAAAGCCAAATGAAGGTTGAACATGATAGTGAGAAAAGAGGAAAGTAAAAGGAAATAGAAGAAAAAACTAGAAGGCAAAGGACATTTATAGCGGTGTAAATACAGGCATGTGCATATGTAAATATGTTTATATATAATGACAGGGAAATAGTTCTTTGTACATATATTTATGTTATAAGTATTAAGATAGCAAACGGACATTGGCCTTGACTCAAGTACTCCTTCAATGCAAGAACACTTTATTCTAATAACCAGACATTCTATGATGCCCGCCTTCCCGAACGATCACTGAAGACAAAATGGGTGCGGTGCATTATCAGATGTGGTGAAGAAAGCTGATGGTTCTTGGCTTTCAAAAGATAAAGCATCTGGGGTCTTAAAGGCCTGAAGATAAGCAAGCGGTTATCTAGCTGAGAAGCTGAGAAGCAACAAAGCCTACATGGAAGAAACACAACAGCCTGTGTAATAAGGAGGTGCCGATGGGATCAGGTATCAGGCATCAAAGACCCAGAACAAAAAGTCATATTTATGTGAATGAGGGGGGAGGACAGAGTGGAGACCCAAAGCTCATATGTACACGATTGGCCATGCCCTCGCAGAAGGGTCACAAGGGAGAGATGAGCCAGTCAGGGTGCAGTAAAGCACCAATGAAACATACAACTTTCCTCTAGTTCTTGAATGCTTTCTCTTCCCCTCCCCCATTATCATGACCCAGTTCTGCCTTACAGATCCAGATAGACCAGAGCATGTACACTGGTACAGATAATAGCTCACAACACAGGGAATCCAGGACAGATAAACCCCTCAGGACCAATAATGAGAGATTGATACCAGGAGGGTAAGGGTAAGGTGAGGGGAGAAAGGGGGAACTGATCACAACAATCAGCATGATCACAACCCTCCCAGGGGGCCGAACAACAGAAAAGTGGCTGAAGGGAGACAGTAGTTGGTGTAAGACATGAAAAAAAAAACCCAATAATTTATAAATTATCAAGGGTTCATGAGGGAGGAAGGGTGTGGGTGGGGGGAAATGAACTGATACTAAGGGCTCAAGTAGAAAGAAAATGTTTTGAAAATGATGATGGCAACATGTATTCAAATGTGCTTGACACAATGGATGGATGTATGGATTGTGATAAGTTGTAAGAGCCCCCAATAAAATGATTTTAAAATATATATAAAGGTCTCTGAATGTTAAAGTAAATTATTATTTTTACTTCTCTAACTGTAAGGCTAACAGTTCAAACCAACCAGCCACTCCATAGGAAGAAATGAGCCTGTTTACTCCAGTAAATATTTACAGTCTTTGGAACCCTATAAAGATTCACAGTGAGTCAGAATTAATTCGATAGTAGTGATGGGAAAATTAAAATTGCAATAAGCTTCCCCTCCCCACTGGAAAGAGAAGCCAATAAGTAGACCTACAAGCTATCATACAGCTCAGTTTTATAGAATTGAGTTTCTTTCTTTCTTTCTTTTTTTTGAAGTGAGTTTCTTTTGAACGATAGCTATCCAATTAGCTAAAAATAAACATCTGTATTGTTGTGCCTGTGCTATTAAATATCAAGGAGTGAGAAGGAAGCTTCAAGGACATTGGATCTATTTTTGGAACAAAGGCATAAGCTGTATGACTGGCAGCCAGATAAAGGGCCCCGGCCTGTTAGGACGTTCTAGCTTTTCTTCTTTTGTACAGCATCTGTCTCGGCTTGCTGTACACCGACTCCCATCAAGTATTCCCAGAAGTCAACTGAGATATGGCAACCCTTTATGATGGAATTCGCATTTTTAAGTTGCTGCTCTTTAATGTACTTTTTAATAGAATGCAGGTTTATTTTCAAGTACAATACATTTTAAAACAAGACATTTTTTAAAAGTACAAACAAGATTACATTTTTTTCTTTTAAGTATCTATTAAAATTTTAAATGTACTAATGTTTTGATCTACCAGGTTCATGTCTAGTCACTTCTTTTACATATATAAGGACACAAAAGTATGAAATAATGTTTTGTTGCTCCATTGTTTATGGTCCACCACCACCCCACTACTGTGCATTCAATTCCATTATCGACCCTGCAGGGCAGAGTAGACCTACTCCATAGGGTTCCCAAGATGGTAACTCTTTATAGGAGCAATCTCATCTTTTCCCCATGGTTGGGGGGTTTGAACCACTACTGGGTTTGAACTGCTGGTAGTTAGCAGTCAGAAGCTTAGTCTACTTTGCCAATAGGGTGCTTTGTTTATGATAGCCCCCCGCCCCAATCACTGGAAATAATGTAAATGCCCATTAGTACAAGATTTTTTAAGTGTGACATCCCTACACCGAATAGTATGCCATCACTGAAAGAATGATGTATTTCAGTAGAAAGATGCCAAAGTTACTTTGAGGGGGAAAAATTAAATAGCAGAGCATTGTGCATAGTATAAAACCAGTTGTGCATCAAATTTTTATCTGTATATTTATGTATATGTACATTTTCTTTAATATGCATAGGCTCTTCCTGACAGGGTCAACAAAATGTGTTAGAAATGCATACCTCTTAAAAGCAATTGAGCCTAAAGATTATATATGAGGGAGGTATTTTTATTTTTGATCATGGACCCTATGAATTCTTAGGATTCTCATTATAAGAGCTTGTCTATTTATCTACCTATCTATACATATACATATACATATACATATACACATACAATGGTAAATGGTAAGAAGAAACTAACTACAAAGTGGAAGGAAACATTTTTAATTTAATTTAACAAGTCTACAATAGATTTATATAAATTAAGGTGGTGCTTTAATTTGAAAGTTCCCATCTTGGACTAAAAATACTTTCAGGCATATTTTAAAAATCATTACTTTAAGTCTTGGTTTAAGTAACAGTACTATATGGTAAGTAAAACCTTAAAATATAGTAATGAAAAATTAATTTCCTCTGTTATTTAAAAGAGTTGCATACACCACCAATTGGTAGCCTTGAATTTTGCGCTGTATCAGTTAAATTGACAATTTCCCCCTGGTGTTTATACTTCTCTTGAAGCGTCACGGAAACATTCGATGATGATTCAACCATACTGAGCTCTTCAGTGCACTGCAGTGTTGGGCTTTTGTACAGATCGACGCCTGACCATATGCTGCCTTTGGACTCACTCATCATTTTCAGAATAAAAAATTAGTGGAAGATAGTTTTATTATGTAATCAACAATTTGCCTCTTCCTCAATATAGTAGAGAATTGTCTTTTAAAGTGAATCTTTTGTTCGGATAGCCAAACTTTTCATATCTCCAGGACTTATATTTTAATGAAAATGCTAATAATTGTTAACTGAAACATTTCCCGTAGGAGAAAGGTTCAAGCCACACAACCCCTGCGCACTGACCTATTTTTTTCTATGTACAGTTAGTTCTCAACTTCTGTGCTCCCTTCACTGATACCACAGTTCTTGTGACTATCGTCTCTTTGTTTCTATTCTTTTATTGTTATTATTTGTTTGTTTGTTATTATATAATAATATATAATAACATATATAATAATTATATAATAATATATAATAATTATATAATAATATAATATAATATTATTATTATTGTCTAGTGCTCACTGTGAGTGCGAGAGAGTTTCCAACCAGGTTGTATAGTTATTGTCCACTATAGAAAAGCACTGTTAGTGAGAGGGCTTTCATTGGTTACTGACCTTTAATTTATAGCCAACACAAGGTCAACAATATTGATTCCTGGCCAATTAAATGTTTTTAAAAAATCAAGGTCAGTTGAGACATAACATGAGACAAGCTCTCATGTACTTAGAATCTAATCTTGTGCATAGTTCCTGTTTTGTGCTGGGCTAACCAGAGAAGCAAAACCAGTGACATTTGTATGTGTTTGTCTATAGAAAGAGATTTATCTTAAGAAATGGCTTACACAATTGTAGAAGTAGGTAAGTCTAGTTCAGTTCGAGTCCATAGGTCTGTGAGCTGGAGCTTCTTCTGACTTATGTAGCTGCGGAAGCTGATGAACAAAAAGCAGGATGATGAAGCAGGAGATCCACAGGCTGGTGGATGCAGAGGTAAATGAATCTGAGGTCAGCCAAATGAATCCAAGGTTACCAGTCTGCTGATGGCTCCAGGAGTTGACAGGTGATAGAACAGGAGATCAACAAACCAGATGTAGAATCCAGATCCAGTAAAAGCTAAGGAAAAGAGCTCTCTGTTTTGCTCTGCTCTGGTTCTCTCTCTTATACAAAAGGCCACACCTTGTGGTGTCTTCAGCCTTTGATTAATAGGTTGGGTTCCACCCCTACCTTCACCTAGGAGTGTCTACTTGATATAAACTCTATTCATTACAACCAGTGACTTTCATATATGTACATCAAGATAAAGGCTCACTCCTGAATGCTTCTTCCGCCTACTACCATGACCCAGTTCTATCTTAAAAATCTGACCAGTACACATATTGGTACAGATAAGTGCTTCAACACATGGAATTCAGGACAATAAAACCCTTAGTAACAGTAGTAGGAGTATTGATATTATGAGGGTAGGGGAATGGTGTGGGCGGGGTGGGGTGGGCAGGGCAGGGTAGGGAACCCATCACAAGGTTGATATGTAGTATACCCCCCAGGGGGATGTATAACAGAAATGTGGGTAAAGGGAGACAAGGGACAGTATAAGACATGAAATAACAATAATAATATCTAATTGATCAAGGATTCGCGAGGGCGGGGGAGGGAGGGGGGAAAGAAGAGCTGATACCAAGGGCTCAAGTAGAAAGAAAATGTTTTGAGAATGATGATGGCAACATAGGTACAAGTGTGCTTAATGCAATTAAATGATGGATTGTTATAAGAGTTGTAAGAGCCCCCAATAATATGATTAGTAATAATAAAGATAATGGCTCATATCGTTACAGAAGTGGACAAGTCCAAGTGCAGGCAGTTTCCAAGTCTGAAGCTGAGGTGTTAGGCTGGAGGCCTCTCATGTTGGGTCTCTGTGGGGGCTGATGAACTCTAAGACTGACAGGAGGGCCACAGGCTAATTGCAGCAGAGACTAATGAATCCAAGGTCAGTAGGTCATACTTGTGACTGTAGAGTTGAATGAATCCCAGATCGGTGATCAGCAAGGAATGTGACAAACCATTGGCTCAATTCCAAAGACATCAAGGTTGAGGAGCCAGATGCAGGTTCCAGACCCAGGAAAAAGGGAAGCAAACTACTTCACAGCATTCACTTACTTTAGAAGCAGGCCGTAGCTCTAAGCAAACGTCCTTTCAATCTGTTGCACTAAGGCTGTTAACTGAGTAAGGGTGTTGTATCCCCCTCTAATCTTCTTAGTACTGATTAGCTGGGATTATATTGTGTTAGGTCAGGTGTGGGGGTAACCAGCCCCTCACAACTATCATGGGTTCGGTAGGCACAACTGTACAGTTATGATATGCAAAGATTATAGTACAGTCATAGAGAATAGGAGAGATAGGAGAGAGTGTAAAATAAAGAAGTCAGACACATTTCATGGTAGCATGCTCACCCCGGCTCCTCTTGGTGATACATGTGGAGGTGGGAGATGAGAGGGCAGGAGAGAGCTGGATTTATTTCTAACCCAAACTTATATATCTTTAGGTGCATACAAGCCTCCTGATTACAGATAACGACCTACATCAGAGGAAGGGGTTGTAACATAGGTAATACAAGCAATAGGAGGGGGATGACCTGGGGTGTACACCCAATAGTAAGAGGAGGGAATATAGGGTACATATGTGGCAAGATGGGTAGACTCTAGACTCAATATAGTAGCCTAACCTTAGTCATCCCTGAGTGGTCCTAGGCTTGCCTGCAGGCTCTCCTTCAAGGGAACCATCACTATCCTTATCAGAAGGAAGTGGGTCCTACTTAGGGTGGGTCAGACTATACAGTCTGGTTGCTTAGGGTCTAGATGGCTGATAACCTCATTTACCATGTGTAGCAAGCAGTGTCTTGGGTTTGGCATATATTTGAGGGAGACAACTAGGGAGAAACCTTTCTGTATCCCACAGCCAGGTTATGGGGAATTAAAAAATATTAATTGCCAAGCCAATGAGAATTCTGACCCAGCCAAGTTGATACAAAACCTAATTATCACAGTTCCTTAATCCAAGAGTCCAACAAAGGATGTTTTAACATTATGTTAAGTTTATAGCCTTATTAGACAAACAAAATGGAAAATGAAAATTTTAAATGAGTCTAGGGAAAAGCTTGGATTTGCATTACATAATCCATAGCTTCTAGGGGTAAAGACTCAAGCTTTAGATTCACACAAAGTTTGTGTCCCTATTTGTCATTTCCCAGGTAGATAGTCTTAATCTCCAGAGAGTGTGCCCTCTTCTGCATACTAGACAGAAGTCATGGTGATGAGTTAATAAGCACTGAGCTGTTAACCAGGAGGTTGATACCTTGAGCCCACCAGTCTCTCCTGCTCATATAAAGATTTACAGCCTTGAACGTGCTATTGAAAAGTTTTATTCTAACCTTTCACTATAAGTTGGCATCAATTCAGTGGCAAAGGGGCGTGATGGATGTGTAACAGGATGATATTTCCTCATAGAATTGATGTGAGGATTTAATGTGTGTGTGTGTATAAGTATATTGGGCAAGATAATTATTGACATACAATAATCATAATAGTCACTTTTGTTAGGTGCCACCAAATTGGTTTCAACTCATACTGACCCTGTGCACAACAGAAGAGGAGACTGCCAGTCCTGCACCATCTCACAGTTGGTCTTATGTTTAAGCCCTTTGATGCAGCCACTATGTCAATCTGTCTTTTCTAGGGCCTCCCTCTTTTTTCTGTGCCTCTCTCTGTTACGAAGTGTGATGTCCTTCTTCGGTGCCTCTCCTGATAATACGTCCGAAGTACATGAGACAAAGAGTCTAGTCTTCTTTACCGCTAAGGAGCGTTCTGACTGTACTTTTTCCATGACAGATGTGTTGGTTCTTTGGCAGTCCATGGTTCTTTCAGTATTCTTCTCCAACACCATAATTCAAATGTATCAATTTTTTGGTGTTCCTAATTCAATGTACAGTTTTCACATGCATATGAAGTGATTGAAAATACCAGCGCTTGGGCTCAGGCACACCTTGGTCCTCAAAGTAACATCTTGGCGTTTCAGTCCAATACAGTGCATCATTTTATCTCTTGAATGCTGCTTCCATGAGCATTGATTGTGAACCCAAGATGAAATTCTGGACAACTTTTTCCCGTTTTATCATGTTGTTACCTATTGGTCTAATTGTGAGGATTTTGGTTTTATTTTCATTGAATTGATATCCTTCCTGAAAGCTGCAAGACTTGATTTTTATCACCAAGTGCTTCAAGTCCTCCTGACTCTTAGCAAGCAAGTTTGTGTTATCTGCATATTGCAGGTTGTTAATAAGTCTTCCTCCATTCCCGATGCTGCATTCTTCATATAATGCAGCTTCTTTGATATTTTGTTCAGCATACCGATTGAATAAGTATGGTCAGAGTAGCCAGCAAATATTCCTTACCATATACCAAGCATCATTCTAATGCTTTATACATAGCAACTCATTTACTTCTCTGAATAATCCTATGAGATTATTATCTATGCGGGCAGGAGAATACTGAGACACAGGGAGGCTAGAGAACTTGCTTGAGATCACACAGCTAGCCAGTGGAATAGGTCAGGGTGGTGACATCTCCACCATGCCTCCCTTCCCTGCGAAGTCAGTGCCTCACTTCCTAATGTCTGGCCTGTTTCTATTCCCGACTTCCTTTGGCCTTCTGGGTTCCAGCCCACATCTGACACATCTAACCCCCACTGTCCAGTCCCACCACAGTGATTGGTTTATGATGCTCAGCGATGCATCGGAGGTATCGCTGTGTACCATCTTGCTCTCCTCCTCCTCGCCGAAGCTAAGATCCACCAGATCCTGCTCAATGTCTCTTGAGGAGCAATGGTCTTGGGTCTGACAGTCTTATGTGACATTTCAGTGAAGAAAATGTCTTCAGACTTCTTACATCGTTATGCCTTCCTGTTCTGTCCCGAGGACTTGTCAAGCCCTGATTATTTTAAGTCAGCTTAGACCCCGAAGCCAGAGTGTGAGGCAGGTAACATTTGTCCCATACATTTATTCTGTCAATCCTTCCGATTTCACTTATCCACACCTCAGTGAGTCAGTTTAATTAGTGGCTTTTAGCTACTGAAGAAATAGGAAATTAGCAGGAAAAGGTCATTTAGAAAAACGCTTTTCAAACTTTCTTAAGAATCACCTTGGGTTCTTGTTAAATGCAGTTTCTGACTCAATATGTCTGAGATGAAGCCTGAGCTTCTGAATGTCTACACGCTCCTGGCGATGTCAACGCACTTGTTGTACAGCCCACACTGTGAACAGCAAGGTTGTTAATACTGCAGAACACTTAGACCTTCCGTAGGCAGACTCAGTCCAGGTAAATGACTCTTAATGGCATTCAGTTAGCCAGACTGCCTGCTAGAAGAACCTGCCCAGTTTCAAAACCCTGCCCCTAGACTGCGTTCCAGGCCATTGCTGAGCTGAGGAAGAGATAGTGTAAACGGTTCCACCTGCCGCTCAAGCTTAGCTATGAGCAGTGTCGGAGCGGCCTTTTCTTCCATTAGTTTAACTTCGGTGATTCCATGGATTTGTACTCATTTTTACTTAGTTTTATGTGGAAAAACAACACAAAGCGCTGTTACTCAAGGTTGACTCGTTCATGGCCAAGGGAATCGATGATTTTAAACTTTGCCCCAGGGGCTCCTCGTGCACTTCAGTGTATATTTCTTTGCACCATCAACAGCTGCTGCCTGAAAAGAAGCTTGAGCCAACTTTTCTTTCCCTTTCTTTTAATTGGAGTCAGCTCTCTAGGAGTGCTTAGGAATAATTTTGTCTGCAAAGGATTGATAATGCAATGCGAATAATGAAACATTACACAGGGCCTGACATGTGGAAATGCAACGTAAGCAAACGCCTGCAGAATTCTGGGAGTAATTCCCTTGTGATGGCAACGGTTTATGTTCTCTCTTTCTCTTTTCAGGGCGGGGAACACTGTTACTACCAGGGACATATCCGAGGAAACCCTGCCTCATTTGTTGCGCTGTCAACGTGCCATGGACTTCGGTAAGTGCTCAAAAAATTGTTTGTGCAGTGCATTCTTTCAGTAACTACTGTTTTCTTCATTTTTAATGTACCATAATTGAAATCCATATTTTATGTCAGGAAATAATTTTAGATCACTGGTGTTTGATTTTTTTTCTGTTTTAAGATACTTATAAACCAAGCTGATTTAGAAATTGGAATTGACAAAGCTGTGAGCTTTGGAATTATGTTCTATGATATTCCACATGAAGGTTACTTTCCAAGTTTCATTCAAGTTCGATGTGTGTGGTTTGGAAAACTTAGGTTTGGATAGATGTTTAGTTCTTTGTTACTATTCTATCTTTAACTTATCCTAGATACTGGCTTTTAGTTTTTCATGGAATCGTAGAAATTGTAGTCGCTGGAAACTCTCGGCCCCTTGCCTGATGAGAAAACTCTGCAAGTGAGGTCCGGGGTTCCTGTGTTTCAGCTCTACCCAGCTAGCTCAGCTCTAACCCACTGCAAACTCCAGGAAGCACCCACTCTGTCCTCACAGTTCTCCAGAGGATGGGGCTCTGCGTCCTGCCTGGGTGCCTTGCTTCCTTTCTTGTAAACTTCACTGTCAACGAATGTTTGCTGATGTTTAACATGGGAATGCATCTACTTCCTTCTTCTTGTCAAGAATGGAGATAAGCAGGCGGCCATCTCTTATTTGTGTGGTAACCTAAACCTCCTTTTAAAGTGTCATTCCTCAGCATCCTATCTAGACGAAGTCATCTCTATTCTTTCTTGGCTTGTTTTCCAGAAGTCAGCGTTTTATTTCAGTTTTGTTAAGTTTTCATTTGGCAGCTATGTGATGCTTCCTTTCTGCTACCAACTTAGCAATGTGGGGGCTTTCCCATCTAGCAAGCAGTTATGGAGTAGCCACAATGAACATTAAGGTGATTTATTCACGAACCCTACTCTCAAGGAGCTCACAATCTGGTGGAGTGACCAGATCTAGCCCAAGAAATAGAATCAAGATATTGATTTCCTTTGCTGGAGACTTTTTAAAAGTGGGGGAAATGCAAGCTAGTGTGGGCACTGAAGAGTGAGGTAGGACTGCTATCCACAGAAGGTGGGACAGGCCTCTAAACAGTGTTTGATGGGCTTTTCCAAGGGAGGTGGTTAGACTGACAGATCTTAAAGAAACTGAGGAAAGAGAGCACATGAGGAAGGCTGGAAAATAGTGAATCTCCCCACGTTACACCTTCTGGTCAGATCAGGGCGGCAGGTACGTCCGAAAGGCAGAGGGAACCCTGAGGGCCGGTTCAGTAGCTGGAGAAGGGGTGTCAGACTTCCCTCTGCTTGTCGCTTCTTCTAAGGGAATATTTTGCTTGAAAAAAATGCTTTGAATAAAGAGATTGTTTAAAAAAGTGCTGAATCCCTATTTTGGAGCTCTCAGTTTTCTAACCCAAGTTAAAAAAGGTTTAATTTGTTTTTACCAATAGCATCATGATTTCTGATCCCAGGCCAGCTGTCAGCTTGGAAGAGTTCAGCTAGGCATGTGGACATTTGTGTCCAGCAAATGCGTAATATAGGGGAAAGCGTTTTTAACAAAAACAAACAAACAAAGAAACCCCTGTTTTTTCCTTACTTTCTCTCTTTGGAGTGTGATTCAATCCGAAGTCATGGTGTAAGCACCTTGCTCAATACTTGTTCAAACTTAGCTCTTAGTTGACCAAACGGACCCAATATTTTGAGACTTCAAAGACAGTATTACTACCATCTTCTAACCACAAAACCAGCAGTTCAAAACCACCAGCTGCTTCGCAAAAGGAAGATGGAGGTTTCTACTCCAGGAATAGCCACAGCCTCAGAAGCCCACAGGGGCAGTTCTACCCTGTCCTGTCAGGCCGCTGTGCATGGACATTGAGTCACAGGCAGTGGGTTTGAGTTTCAAAAGGACTCTAATAATACACCTAAGAACCCAAGACCAGTACCTTGCTACTAATCCTTTCACCATCATTTAAAGGAGAATAAAAAATAACTTCGAAGACATTGTATAGTGACTGGATCTGGGGTAGGACCCAAAGTCCTGCCTCATTTGTTCTGCAAAGTACAATTGATTTACAAACTTTCAACTAAAACAGAATTAAAAGAAACAGAAACTGTAAGTACTAGTGTGTTCGTACTTTCTCAGACTTTTAAAAATCATTTTATTGGGGGCTCGTACAGCTCTTAATCACAATCCATATACATCCATTGTGTCGAGCAAATTTGTGCATATGTTGTCATCTCATTTTCATTCTACTTGAGTCCTTGGTATCAGCTCCTCATTTTTACCCTCCCTCCCATGTGCTCCCTCCCCTATGAACCCTTGTAATTTATAATTGTTTTTTAATGTCTTACTGACCACTATCTCCTTTTTATTTTTAACATTTTATTAGGGGCTCATACAACTGTTATCCCAATCCATACACACATCAATTGTGTAAAGCGCACTTGTACATCGTTTCTCAAAACATTTTCTCTCCACTTAAACCCCCGACATTAGGTCCTCATTTTTCCCCTTCCTCCCCGCTCCCCCCTCCCTCATGAGCCCTTGATAGTTTATAAATGGGTATTTTGTCATATCTTCTCCTGTCTGACGTCTCCCTTCACCCACTTTTCGGTTGTCTGTCCCCCAGGGAGGAGGTCACACACAGTTCCATGTAATCGGTTCCCTCTTTCCTACCCATTCTCCCTTTACCCTCCCTGTTTTGCCACTCACACCGCTGGTCCTATAGGGCTCATCTGTCCTGGATTCCCTGTATTTTCAGTTCCTATCTGTACCAGTGTACCTCCTCTGGTCTAGCCAGACTTGCAAGATCGAATTCGAGTCATGGTAGTGGGAGCGGGGAGGAAACATTTAGGAACTAGAGGAAAGTTGTATTTCTCATCATTGTTACATCGCACCCTGGCTGGCTCATCTTCTCCCCGAGACCCCTCTGCAAGGAGATCTCCAGTGGCCTACTAATGGGCTTTGGATCTCCACTCCGCACTCCCCCCATCATTCACTATGGTAAGATTTTTTGTTCTGATGATGCCTTACACCTGATCCCTTCAACACCTCGTGGTTGCATAGGCTGGTGTGCTTCTTCCATGGACCACTGTCTCCTTTCACCCATTTTTCTGTTGCCCGTCCCCCTGGGAGGGGGCCATACGTCAGTCATTGTGATCGGTTCCCCCTTACTCCTCCCACTGTCTTAGACATTTGTGAACATATTGAATAAACAAAACTCCTTATCTTTTTGTTATTCGTACTTTTCTAATTTAATTTTACCTTCTAAATTATTGAAAATGATTGACAAAAATTTAAGGAGGGGGAATATTACTAAATACTTAATTTACCCCATCTCAATTTTAGTTATTTCAATATGAAATATTTTATTCATGATTCATGTTTGTAAATAACCAACTACACATTAATATTTTCCCTTCCTTGATTTTCTGTATTCAGTAGAGCACTAAGGAGAAAATATGCTTTTATGCCTTTTCATACTGATCTTACAAGCATCCAATTTTCAATTACAAAGGACCAATAAACAGTGTTTTTCTGTTGCAGTCTTTGTGTTTGATGTTATGAAAATGCCCTGTAACTATGAGAAATGTAGCGAATATGATCAAGAGTGAGTTCATTGCCCCCTTGTGGTAACTTGTGAGAAAGTCTGTTTTATTTCAAATACCTTCTTTAGATACAGTCACTTTAGCTTTTGCTCAATTGGCTTGTGGTTCAAGGCTCAGTCCTGGATATAGCTTGTTCAGGTACGAGAGGATTCCCCCCAACCCAACACACACACACACACACACACACACACACACACACACACACACACAAAGAAAAAATGGGAAAAGCAAGCTTTCCTAGTATGTATTTTTCCCGCTAGGTGAGCATCAAGCAACACTCTCTGCGTTAGTGCACCCAGTGGCGTCCCTGGGAAGGTTCTCTCTGGTCACAGTGGATTTTTTCGTGAAAGTAGTCTCGTATTTTGTGATTTTTGTGATGGCTGGTTTAAGAGAGCAGTATGCCACTTTGTTTCCTGCTGGGGGAAAATGTCGCAAAAACTGTTGTGATGTTGAACACAGCTTATAACAACAGCGCTATGGAGAAAACTCAAGTTTACAAGTGGTTTTCTCATTTCCAAAGAGGTGAAATGTCAATTGATGACAAACTTTGTTCTGGACATCCGTTAACTTCCCGAACAGACAAAAATGCCTACTTGTAATGTAAACTGTTCATCAAGCTTTCTATTTAGAGGTTCTGAAAGGATTGTGTAACAGTGTGCAACAGAAAAAGGCCCGATTCAACGGACAGTGTAAGACATGAAATAACAACTATAATGTATAATTGATCAAGGATTCACGAGGGTAGAAGGGTGGGGGGGGGAGGGGAATAAAGAGGAGCTGATACCAAGGACTCAAGTAGAAAGAAAATGGTTTGGGAAGGTTGATGGCAACATATGTACAAGTGTGTTTAATACAGTTTAAATCAGGGTTCCTCAAACATTTTAAACGGGGCCAGTGCACTGTCCCTCAGACCCATTGGAGGGCTGGACTATAGTTAAAAAATAAGCTACGAACAAATTCCTATGCACACTGCACACATCTTATTTTGAAGTAAAAAAAGACAAATGGATAAATGTTCTCGGCAGGCCGCATGTGGCCAATGGGCTGTAGTTTGAGGACGCCTGGTTTAAATGATGGATTGTCCTAAAAATTTTAAGAGCCCCCATAAAATGATTAATAATAATAATAATAATAAAGACTTGATTTGTGGTAGCAGGAGACTAGTTTTGCCACCACAGCAGTGCACCTGCTCATGCAGCCATCTCAGTGCACCAGTTTTGGCAAAAAACTAGCATGCTTCTCTTGCCCCACACATCTCACTCACCTGACCTCCCTCTGTGCGACTTCTTTTTGTTTCCACGGATGAAGAGAGACATGAAGGACAATGATTTGATGACATAGAAGAGGTGAATAAAAAAACAAGGTTCTGTTAGCTGTTCAAATAGGAGTTTAAAAAATGTTTCCAATAATGAAATTGCATATTTGAAAAATGTGTTGAGTGTAATGGAGAGTACTTTGAAGGTGATAAGGTTGTTTTGTTAAAAAAAATTAAATACATAGCTTTGAAAAAAATGCATTTGGGGGTGGTGCCCCCTCATATATACTGTGTTTTGGGACTACACATGCTTATTAGTATTTATGTGAAAAGGTGTTAATCTTCAAACCAAACATACTTTTTCATTCTCAAGGATTCATTTATGACATGATTTTCTATAAGGAACCAGTTTTCTAGCTAGAGGGTCAGAATCTTCTTTCTTCAGCCAGTGTATCCTAATGTTTAAATACAATAAAACAACTGATTTCTTATGACAATACACTCAAAACAGTTGAAGCACACAGATTACTTGCTACTTACCCACATTACTATGTGAACTTTGGTGACGGGTGATGGCGTTTAAAACTTGTCTGCGTGGATCTGGCCAGTTTTCTGCAGGGCTGAAGAGTGTTCACTGCTGTATTTGGTCTACTGTTTTGAAAATGTTCCCCTTTCCAACTCCTTTGTTGTGTATTGGCAGTGATATTTTACAAACTGCATCTGTTTCTCTTTAAATTCCAAATGCAGTACATTCCAAATTCAGAAAGAAAGTGTGCTTATGGTTGAAAACTGTGCAGATGTGAGAACAGCACTTCTTCGCGTACATGAAAGTTGAGGACATGTGGAAGATGTTACAGCAGGAATGAAAGAATTTGGATAGAGGCAGAGCTCGAGGCCATTATAATTATAGCTCAGGAAAGCAAACCTGCTTTCACCAAAACACCAGTGAAAGGCAAATATCATTCTAGGGTTAACAGCCTCAGAGTTTTGTAATAGTTCCACTTAAAGCCAAGAAACGACTACAGAAGCTTGCCCTCTTTGCCCTCCCCAGAGCCTGAGGAATAAGGTAAACTGCTTCAACCTCACATGGAGCTGATCTCATGAGAAGGACCATGTTCTCCTACACGGAGTGGCTCTCAGGGTTCCTGAGTGGGAGGGGAGACCATGCATGACTTGAAAAGACCCCCAGAGAATTCCCATGTGGCTGACAGGCATCTCCAGCCTAAGAGGCCCAACGTGGAATTCCTGGCCCGAACCTCTCTCTTCACCCACCTTATTCCACTTGTTCTGTAGTCTTTTCTAACTCATTAAATGGCAACCCTGCCCTTCCATTTGCTCAGATTTAACCTCGGAGTTGTTTGTAATGTTTCTCTTTCCTGCAACTGCATTTCTAATTTTTCAGCATAATGATCCTGTTTTGGTTACTGTTAGTGGTTAAGCTATGAGTTTGGATCCCCGTGGTTGGCAGTTCAAAATCACCAGCAGCTCCACAGGAGAAAGACTGGGCTTTCTAACCCTGTAAACAAGTTACAGTCCTGGAAACCCACAGGGGGTTGCTATGAGTCAGCATTGAGTTTACCATGAACACTCTGCCTTAGCCACACCATCTTCTTTCACTTGGTTTGCTGTGATAACATTTTAGCTCTTCTACTTGCCATAGCATAAGATTGATTGTAACGGAGCACTTGGGCGATCCTTCATCAGAGAGTGTCATCCGTCATGCCCCCCACCCCCACCCCTGCCCCAGCACAGAAGATCAGAACTCTGCAGTGCACTTTATTTCTCAGAGGGAAAGCCAAGGCACCACCTCATATTGCTTCACCACCGATCTCTTTGGGGAGAAAGAAGAGACCTTCGACCCCATAGAGAGTAACAGACACCCACAGGGGCAGTTCTGCCCTGCCCTACAGGGACACCAGGAGTGGGACTTGAATCGATGGCAGTGAGTTTGATTTTGGTTTCTGGATCTCATTTGCACTAGCCCCCTTAGGTACTGTATTTCAGCCATGTTGCCTCCTTATTTCTTTAAAAAATCATTTTATTGGGGGTTTGTACAGCTCTTATCACAATCCATCTATCCATCCATTGTGTCAAGCACATTTGTACTTATGTTGCCATCACCACCCCCAAAACACCTTCTTTCCACTTGAGCCTGTGGCATCAGCTCCTGTCTTCTCTAACCCTCCCTCCCGCATGAACCTTTACAATTTATAATTTTTTTTTTCATGTCTTACACTGACCGATGTCTCCCTTTACCCACTTGTCTGTTGTCTGTCCTCCTGGGAGGGGGTTATATGTAGATCATTGTGATCAGTTCCCCCTTTATTCCCCCACCTCCTTTCCCTCCTGGTATTGCTGCTCTCATTATTGGCCCTGAGGGGTTTATCTGTCCTGGATTCCCTGTGTTTCCAGCTCTTATCTGTACCCGTGTACATGCTCTGGTCTAGCTGGATTTGTAAGGTAGAATTGGGGTCATGATAGTGAGGGGAGGAAGCATTAAAGAACTGGAGGAAAGTTATATGTTTCATTGGTGCTATGCTGCACCCTGACTGGCTCGTCTTTTCCTTGTGACCCTTCTGTAAGGGGATGTCTGATTATCGACAGATGGGCTTTGGGTCTCCACGCCACCCTCCCCCTCATTCACAGTGATAGGATTTTTTGTTCTGCATCTTTGATGCCTGAGACCTGACCCATGGACACCTCGTGATCACACAGGCTGGTGTGCTTCTTCCATGTGTGCTTTGTTGCTTCTCAGCTAGATGACCGCTTGCTTATATTTAAACCTTTAAGACCCCAGATGCTGTATCTTTTGATAGCCAGGTACCATCAGCTTTCTTCACATTTGCTAATGCACTCATTTTGTCTTCAGCGATGGTGTTGGGGAGGTGAGCATTACAGAATGCTGGGTTATTAGAACAAAGTGTTCTTGCATCGAGGGAGTACTTAAGTAGAGGCCCAATGTCTGTCTCCTACCTTAATACTTAATACATATAAATATATGTACATAGAGCTATTTCCCTATCACTATATATAAACATATTTACATATGTATATGCCTGTATTTAGACTTTTATAAATGCCCTTTGCCTCCTAGTTCTTTCAATTTCAGCAGTCCTTAACCTCTGGGTCGCGACCCCTTTGAGGGTCTAATGACCCTTTCGTATGGGTTGCCTAAGACCGTTGGAAAACACATATTTCCGATGGTCTTAGAAACCGAGGCACCGCTCCTCTATCCCTCTCCAGGTGGGTCCGCCCACATGCAGCTACGCGCCCACGTGAAGACTGTTAACTCATGCTACACCATGCTTCAAGACAAATGTCATTTATTTGTCATTAGAAATACATATTTCACAATATATAATTACATATTGTTTTTGTGATTAATCACTATGCTTTCATTATGTTCAATTTGTAGCAATGAAAATACATCCTGCATATCAGATATTTACATTATGATTCATAACAGTAGCAAAATTACAGTTGTGAGGCAGCAACACAAACAGTTTTCTGGTTGGGGCGTCATCACAGCATGAGGAACTATATGAAAGGGTCGTGGCATTAGGAAGGTGGAGAACCACTGCTCTATTTCCATTTTACTTTCCTCTTGTTTCACTATCATGCTCGACCTTTATTTGGGTTTCAGTAATTCCTCTCAGCCACATTGCCCTGATCAAGCCCCACCAGGCATCCTACACCCTCCTCGCCATTGATTTTAGATCACTTGTTGTTGTCCCTGGTTTGGTTGACACCCACCTTCCTTTCCTGTGTGCCCCACCCCCAACCACCTGTCCCATTGTTTTCTCCTCCTATTGTTTATCCCACCTATTTTTAGTATATGTGCTGTGGAAACGAGCACTGTCCCATTTATCTTATCTAGATAGACATGCAGAGACAATAATAAGCACAAAAACAAGACAACAAAACAAAACAACACAATGACCAAAAAAGAAAAGCCTATAAATAGTTTCAGATCTGTTTATTGACCGTTAGGAGTGTTCTCCCATATTTTGGGTATTCCCCGGGGACTTCTTTGCTTTGCTCCCCTTGCTGCTCTGTTGCATGCCCTTAGTGTTTGGCCCCGGTGTGGTGGGGTCAGATCAGGCACAATTCCTGCACTGTGTCTCCAGTGTTGTCTCTCATAGTGCTATGGCTTCAGAGTAAACCAGCCTCTAACAACTGAGGAGTCTGGAGGTGCAATTGTACAATTGTAATATATAGAGATCATAGTAAAGTCATAGAATAGGAGAGAGAGTAAAATAAAGCAGTCACACACATTTCATGGTAGCATGCTCACCTCCGGGAGGGCCATGATCCCAGCAACCAGCAGCAGGAGGAGCTACCAAGACGTTTCTACAGGAAGAGTCAACCATGTGCTCACTTGTAGGCAACCTAGCCGTTAGGGGAGACTCTGTGGGAAGGATATTTAACGCAGCATAGCACACTTGGACGTTATCTTTAACGTACCAAAGTGTGGTGGCCTTCCTACTGTGGAACACTAGCTTTCCAGAGTCCCTCTGTTGTAAGTTTGGAAATATAGTCCTTGTCGTGTCTCGCTCAGTGTTCGTTTCCCTCACCGTGTGTCCGTGCACGTCCTTCTTGCTGTTTCGTAAACACACCAAGATTCTCTGACCTGAGCTCGTTGCATCTATAATGTTTAAGGTTTACTCAACTCCCTTCAGGTTTGTACTTAAATATCAGTTCTCTCGGAAGTTGGCTCCAACCTGTAAATTAACCACAAGTCTCCTTTCCCTTTTCCCCAACCCCAAGTGCCCTGGCACCATTTATCTCCCTTTACCTGTTTATCTTAGTTCCTAGAATATATCACTAGTAATGTATATTTAAAGGAGCCTTACTGGTTCTGTGGGTTAGACATTGGGGTGTTAACTGCAAGTTGGCATTACAAGCCCATCAACCATTCCAAGAGAGAAAGATGAGGCTATCTGTACTCCTAATGTATGGTCTCTGTGATTATGAGTTTGTTTTTCTTTAAATATGTATATTTGCTTGTTTATTATATACATTTTTTATCTGTCCTCCCTAGGATGTATATCAGCACAGTGGGGACAGGCAACTGTTCTCTTTGGTTTATTCCTGCCTCCATAGCATCTCAAGCATTATAGGTGTTCTAGAACATTTTTCCCATGAATGAGTGATGGTGGGTAGCAGATTGCTGATGGGCAGCTTGGGTATCATTCTGCCTGGGGTCTATTTCTGCTTCTGCTAACTAGCTAGCTAGTCAGCTTGCTATCTATATTAATCTATACTTACACCTATACTGATACCAATACCTATATCTTGCATCTTCTAGATCTATATAGCCTGCTTTGTTGTGTAATTTGAGCAAGCTATTTAGTCTCTCTGGACATTAGTTTCATTATCCACAAAATGAAGATACTCATTGTACTATCCTCATAGGGTTGTGGGAAGACAAAATAAAAAATAAATATAAAACAGCTTGTATTTGGTACCCTGTTAAGTGTATTCACGCTAGTTACTAAAGTATCTTTTAGGCAGGCAGGTGGGCATTTAGACAGGTAGATGGTTTTATGATAGGCCATTTTCACTAGGACCCATGGTGGCATAGTGAATTGTATATTGGGCTGATAAAACACAAGGTTAGCAGTCAGAAACCCCCACCTATGACATCAGAGAAAGATGAAGCATTCTACTTCTATGGAGAAGTGCAGCATCAGAGACTCACCGAGACAGGTCGACGCTGTTGAGTAGGGTCACTGTTAGTCACTCGACTGGAAGTGAGGGTGGTTTGAAAGACCATTCAGTACATTCCTTGACAATTCGCAACAACATCTTCTGGAGATTGTTCAAAATGCAACTTCCTGAGCTCTGAAGAAGGGTTTTATCAGGCCCTCTGTAATATGTAAAATGGGTTTTTACATATTCATCTTAGAACTATTGGTTAGAGTGAGGAGAAACAGACAAAGGCTAAAGAATGTCAAGTCAATTCTAGGCATGAGGTCAGGTCAAGATGTGCGTGTGCATGTTTGATGAGTGGGATTGAAGAAGTCTTAACGTAGCTACAAATGTGCTTGATCCGATTGGTGTATGAAATGTTATAAGAGCTGTAAGAGCCCACTTTGAAATGATTGAAAAAGCAAAAAGAAGAAGTCTTGACTGACCTTGTGGATTTTAAATGATATTGTTTTGAGGAGGGAATCTTGTTCTGAAAAGCAAATGTCTGATTGTTTCCCTGTCTTCGGCAGCGGGATGTTCTACGACGGGAACCACACATACCTCATTGAGCCAGAAGAAACCGATGCGTCCCAGGCAAGTGCTTCTCTCCTTTGCTCCCACAGACACTGGAGAAGGCAAATGCAAACTTTGATCTTAAGAGTCCTCCTCACCCAATTTCCCCCCATATACATCATTACATTTTCATAGTTTAAAGGTCTAGATCAGCGGTTCTCATCCTGTGGGTCATGACCCTTTGGGGGTCGAACAACCCTTTCAACAGGGGTTGCCCAATTCATAACAGTGGCAAAATTACAGTTATGAAGTAGCAGCGAAAATAATTTTATGGCTTGGGGTCACCATAACACGAGGAACTGTATGAATGGGTCCTGGCATTAGGAAGGCTGAGAACCACTGTTGTAATTGAATATCTCCTGTGTTGGAGAAAATATAGGAATAAGTGGGAAAAGTTGTACAGTAGCTGTTCTTTCCTCCCCAAACAGTAATTTGAAGGATCTAAGCTCCTCCATCTTTGATTGCCTGAAGCCATGAGATTCTTGGTTGTACATGCTTTAATCGCTGTTTCTTTTGTCATTTCAGGAAGATTTTCAATTTCATTCAATTTATAAATCCAGACTGTTTGAATTTCCTTTGGATGACCTTCCATCTGGTATGATATACATAAAATAACTTTCTATTTTCAACGACCCAACTCTAATAGTAATCCAGATGTAGACAAATGTTAGCTTATGACTTCTCATAGAATTTAGGGGAGACATAAAATGCAAACTGACCTTGTGTTAATCGTGAATGAGTTTGGAAAGTGAGTACAGTGAAAAAATATTTAGGATTATAAGTCTCAAAGCAAGGCCATTATCATTGTTGGCTGTCTTCAAGTTGGCCCTGATTCCTAGTGACCCCATGCACAATGAGATAGGACCTTTGTGATCTACAGGATTTTCATTGGCTGGTTTTCAGAATTAGATAAGTAGCCCTTGCTTCCTCATACTTGTTAGTCTAGAAGCTCTACTGAAACCTGTTCAGCATCAGCAGAATGCAACCTTCCACGGACAAACAATGTTTGCTGTGCATCGGCCAGAAATTGAACTCAGGTTTCCCACATGGGAGAATTTTACCACTGAACCACCCTGTCTTCCATAGTAAAGCACTAAAGGAGAAATAGTGTTAGAGCATTTCTTAGTGAAATAATGCCTCTGAAAACTTAAATCTAATTTTAGTTTTTGCAACAAGCCTTTGAGATCAATATTATTATTCCCACATTACAGATGAAAAACAGAGGTTCAGTGAGCTTGTCTTAGCATCCCACATTTAGCAAGGAGCAGAGTCAGAGTTTGGTTTATGGTACCAAAAAAATATACCCTGGGAGAGAGAAACATGGAAGATGGAAAAATTAACAGCTAATTGGAGCAAGTCTGAGAGCATGTCATTCATAAACTACTGCTTAAGAAAATCCACTTATAAGTTTACATTGTCTCTTAAATGGAAAAAGAAATAAATGTTCTCTAATATCCCCTAGTCTGTGAAATAAGTTATCGACTCTTTGGCCTACTGCAATTCCTATAAAAAGAAATAATACTCTCCTCTTCTGTAATAAAGGGAGTAGGAAATCTTCCTGTAGAAGTCATTGTCTCAGAAATCAGCAATGCGCACATGGATGCACTTTCTTTACACTGACTCTCGAGACGGTGTCTTAAGTTACCTCACGAAACTCTCCAAATCCCAATTATGGGATGAAAAGAAGTCATGACTTGCTGCCTGACGATAAAACTACAAGTTAATAGGTATTACTGGAAGCAATAAAAACCAATTAATATTTAAAGGAATAAAGTTTCCCTCTAGAGATGTGATTTTAGGTTTCTATGGCACATGCTTTATTTAACTTTTTATCTTTGTTTAGGTTCCTTTTCCATAGAGACTCTGGGAGTGTGGGAAACTTTGATGTTATTAATAAAGGTTTTAAAGAGAGTCTTAGTTTAAACAGTCAGCTCTGCCTCAGTTTTCTTTTCGCATGAGAAGTTGGCACGTTTGGAAGGCTAATTGTAAGAGTGATATTTGTCTCCCAAGATGCTGAGGTTTACTGCAATAAATGAGAAGAAAAACAGAAATTGAAAATAAAAATAAAAATTGGAGTATAATTTTATTAAATACCTCAGAAGCACACTTATTTATTTTAACTGTATTCTCTACCAGGCGTTATCAGAATTTTATGTTGCTTTGCATTGTATATTCCTCTGAGACCGACATATGATCAGTGCAAATCTCTTAGGACTAGTGCTTGTAAGAAGACACATTGACTTAATTATTGCCTGAGGATCTCTTACTTAACACTCAATTAAAAAATAGTATATACCACAAAGTACACAAATCTTAAGTGTACTATTTTAGGGGTGTCTATGGGACGGCTCTCATGCTGCTAACTGCAAGGTCAGCAGTTTGAAATAGGGTTGCTATGAGTAGTAACCAACCCAGTGGCACCTAACAACAACAACATTCTTAATACAAAAAGATCATGTCTTCTCTCCAGCACAGCTGCTGGTGGGTTTGAATTACTAACCTTTCTGTTAGAAACTGAAGGCTTAATCATTTCATTATATCATTTCAATTCATGTTACTGAGGCTTACCTTATGGTTTATATATTGCTTCGAATATCATTTTTCTTGGTGAATATTGTGTGTATTCTTGAGAAGATGCAAATGAATTCGAAGTAAGCAGGTAAGATGGCAAGCTTCTGATGACTCCCAGGACTGGCAGGCAATATGTCAGGGTATTGACTCAAATTCAGAGTCAGAGATCAATGAACTATTTCAGGATTAAGATCCAGCAAAAAACAAGCACATTTTTCATAGTGTCTTCTTATTTTGGAAATAGGCCACACCCTTGAGGTGACCTCATCATGGGGTACTACTAGATCATAAATGCCAAACCACTGAGAACCCTGACCAGCCAAGTTGACACAAAACCTTAGTTATCACAGTCTACCCCTTGGCCATGTGTCATCTGGTCACATCTCCTTAAACCATATGATCTGTCAATAAAAATAATTATAAAATCATATTTTTAATCTAGAGTGATAATGATTGACATATAAAACAGATTATTTACACATTTACATGTTATATTTTATAAAGTGAACAACCAAAAATATTTGATGTATACAATAATTGCAGTCTTTGTTTTTTTAACTAATCACATGCCTTTAGCTGGTGTTTATAACTGCCTTCTTCTACCATCCATTATGTATTCGTTTTGTACTCAGCAAACACCTCAACTGGATATGTTTTTTTGTCTAATAAGGTGGTCCAAACTTTCAGTCCTAAAGGAACTGGGCCATCAGTAGTCATTTCAGAATTGTGTTGCTGTAGTTTACCTTTGACATGATAAGGCTTGTAACACTAAAAGATGTCCTAAGAAATCTCCTGAATTCTAGAAATATTCTTTATCTATATTACATAATTTCAATCCAATTCCTCTTAATAATCAGAATCAATCACACCATTCAATACATTAACTTACAGTTCAGTGGAATTAGTGTTATCCTCCAAGGTAGGAATATTTCCTTTGGAACAAAGATACCCTTCTACCCCACACCCACCGCTGCCAGACCAGAAGAGCATAGGTTGCAGGGGTAGGAAGCAAAAACATTGTGAATGAGTCATTAGGAGAAATAGAGTAATGTTGCTCTCATTTCTGCCACTTGGTGCCTAGACCTATAATTTCTGGCTATTGGAGAATCAGAGTCAACACTGTATATTGGATGCTGGTTCAGTGTATATACAGCTACCTAGGGAATAGTACCCCAAAGCTGCAAGATGCTGACCCCTAGCTTCAGGATTATGGAGAACATGGTAAGACTAGTAAATTCCATATCATGAGCCCATTGCCACACTTCATTTGCTGTGAAGTGCATCTCTTCACCTGAGTCAGTGTTGTGTGGGATAACATGCCAGTGGATAAGGCATTCTGTAAGACAGGGAAGGCAAATTTGTATCCAGAAAACATGTCTATTCCAGTAAGGGTTGGGGGGAGGACACCGAAAACCGCTGCCCTTGCCATAATGGGAATTGTCCAACATGATCCACCTGCCACAGGTTGATCTCCCTGGGGACTGTTCTTATAATGGGAGTGCGTGGTGTTGGTCTCTGTTGCTGGCAGATGTGACACCAGCAGTCGCAGTATTCAAGTGAGCCCGGGTAAGTGAAAGTCCGTATTGTTGAGCCCATGACCTCCACCCCTGCCAGCATGGCCACTTTGTTCCTGAGCCTCTCGGGCAATGACGGGAGTGGCTGGAGAGAGGGGAGGACTGAGGACTGGTTTCTGTGGAGCATGTCGTCTAACCCACTGATTGTTACCACTGCAGAGGTAACTTTTTGGTGAGAACTATCATGAGAGACATTAAATATCTTCATTTTTTGACCCATCCATAGAAGTCCATAATACTTCTTCCTCATAAACCTTTCCCCAACACCTCCTTGCAACCAGTTTTCCAGTCATGTTCTTTCCAAGTCCCTGACATTCCAGCCAAACCATCAGTCACAACCCACGGGTCAGTATATAGTCACACACTGGGTCATTTCTCCCTCCAAGAAAATGGAACAACAAATGAACTGGTCAAGAGTCTGCCCATTAGGAGGTGAGAGAAGGGGCTGTAGTGCTGCTGCTATCCAGTTTCAAAGGGGTAAGGAGGTGGGGGGGGGCGGGGCGGCTTATGCCAAACCATCTAAAACCATTTGGTACCAAAGGTGGTTCTAGAGGAACAAAATTGTAAGGATGATTTTTCTAAATGGATCCCAAGCCTGATTAGTTTTAAAGGCATGATGACTCTGCCTCCATTAGTTAAGAGAGTGCTACTAATCTATGTTATGTGTTGGCAATATTAATGTGCAAAATATCACCATCAATGGAATGATGGTGAATGATCAATGAAAGGACGGGCCCTAGTAGATTGTGTGATACTTCTGCAATTTTGTCAGGATGAGACTATGGAGAAGCTGGTTGGTCAGTCCCATTTTTAACAGATAAGTAGTTAAAGAAAGGGACTATTTTAGGGCTTCAGAGTCAGAGGTTAAGCACTGCATAAAAGACCTCAAAGTTTATACTTGTGCCTGAAAGAAAGCCTTATTTATTAATAACAATTGATGTTGCTGAAATCCAAACCAAGAGTTTTATTTTAAGAGTGCCTGACATACAACGCTAACTGAATTCCCAACCTTTAATGGTGTTTGATGTTAAAGTGAGAGCATTGATTGGGAAGAAATGGGACCTTGAAACTTGAGATGGGGACATATGGTCAGATAATCAGAAAAATGGGAATTTATATCCTCTAAATTCCAGCCAACAGCATCGTCCCTCTTATTCGCAGAGATTGCTCCATCTTTGTCTGCTAATACATTATCATTACAGCCATTATGCCTCCCGCTCACTTTTGATGAGATTAACCCAAAGGTGCCTCCTAATATACCACTTGGGACATTGTCTAGAACATCGCCTCTAGCAAATAGATGCCTTATCAGACACTGTTGAATGTTTCCAGGAAGCACCCATTTCCTGGCACTAAATGTCTTAAGCTGGGTTCTTTGTAGAAGTAAAACCAGTGAAGTTTATATATGTATATCTATAGAGAGGTGTTTACATCTATAAAATGAATCACACAATTACAGAGACAGGTAAATTCCAAGTAGATGGCTCACATAGAGGCATCTCTGACTTGTGGAGCTATAAAGGCTGATGATGGGCAGGAAGACAACAGGTTTCTGGCTTTAGATAGAAATGAACTTAAAGTTGGCAGGTTGTGGCTGCAGAGGTGAATGAATCCAAGATCAGCAGGTGAGTTGGCAGGTTGCTGATGACTCCCAGGATTGGCAGGCAGTATTTTAGGCTGTTGGCTCAAGTTCAAATTAGAGGTTGATGAGCCAGTTTCACAGACCCAGCACTAAGCAAGCGTTTCCAGTGTGTTTATGTTGGAAACGGGTCACACGTTCAAGGACAGCTCATCATGGAGGACTACTAGGTCTTAACAGCCAAACACACAGAGAATTTTGGCCTAGCCAAGTCGACCCATAACTTTAACTATCACAATGATAAAGATCACTGTTGGTATTATATGCCATTACTCACATTAGAAGCCTCACATTGAGTCCATTTTGGTCAGTCAGCCAGGTATCAAAATTTTAGGAAGTCTACACTATACAGAGTGATGCATTGTAGAGAAATCTCTCTTATAGATCTTCTCATCTAATATTCAGAGATGAACCTGTATACATGAACAACTAGCTTTGGTCTTCAAGTTAGAAGGAGTTTTCTGTACTAATAACAAACAGAGCCTCAGGAAATTTGCTTGTTGTTGAAAAGAATGTAAATGAACTGGGGGAGCAGTAAACCAACATCTCAGGGCCTTATGAAAATTCTGTTATCTGATAAGCATGTGCTTATTTATTTTACTTGTTTATCATTTCTCTTCCTTATTTATTTTGCTGCTTCTATAAGATCAGTAGTGGAATTACAGGTCAAGTTGGCTATTTTAGAGAGTTCTGATAGAGATCATGATAAAAGAGAGATAACGGAAACATTTTGAGATATAAAGGGGAAATGATGTTTGATGCTTTTGTGAACTTTATTTATTAATAACATATGTAATATTAATTTGAACCCAACTACTTAGATTATTGTTCTGTTATCATTAAGTACAACTTGGTATAACATAATAGTCATCAAAAGGGAGAAGGCTAGTAAAAAGTTGATGGTCTTATATTAAAGAAGGCTGGAAAATACACTAAATCAAATTATATTTCTTTTTATTTTCTCTTAGAATTCCAACAAGTAAATATCACTTCACCAAAATTTATTTTGAAGCCAAGGTCAAAAAGGATTAAAAGGCAGGTATGTGCCCACAGGTATAATTTGTGATGTTTTAAAAGACTTGGCAAATGCCAGTCATTGAAATCTACATTAAGGCTCTATGAGAGGGTGAATATTGATTCAGGCATTTGTCAGGGAGTGGAAAGCAATAGGGACCTGTCTGTGGAAGCAGTGGATGAGGCCATGCTATCTCAGAGACTGATAGTGGTGACGATAAGCTTCTTTGCCAGTAGGTGACTATAGAGCCATGGCTCAGCATATCTCAGGGGTTTTCTATCGTGGGTCTCTTTCCTTGCCAGCTTATATTACATCGTAGAGTCTACTTGCATGGTATGCATTTATTCTGATAAAGATACCATCCTTAATTATAAATGAGTCCATGAGGTTTTTGAGTCATCAGATGTGCCTGTCTCAACAGAACTATTTTAGAATCTAGGATATCAGACTAGGACCCAAGCTTTATGAAGGTCCAAGTGTTTTAGGGTGCTTTAACCCATGAAATAGGTACTAATCCTCCACTTTCACAGGAAGAAAAATGATGGTTCTGAAATGTAAAAATGATTTGCCAGAATTATCGAGCTGGTAAATGGTTTAGACAGAAACAGTGCTGGTTTAAAAAATTCACTGTCAGATTTCAATTTGACATCCTCCTTAATTTCACGAATTTAAACTGTGAGGGCAGGATGACTCTTTTAACATATGCCTTTAGTTCTTCATAAACATGGGTAACATTACGTCATTTCCTAAGTAAAGCATTTGATTTCCCTGTCTGAGAAAGGCGTGGTTCTCTGGAGATAAGATGCCATGAATTTGCCTGCTAATACGACAATGCTCTGACGTTTTAAAAATGTTGAGGTGTTGGAAGTTTCTCTGTATTAATGAGTACACCTCAAGCCGCTTCTGCAAGGAGCAAAGCAGGTCATATCAATCTCAATCAAAACTCTAAACTGACTGCCACCAAGTCCATTCTCGGAGTGACCCTGTAGGATGGGGGACTGCCGTTTTGGGATTACAAGATGAACTTTTCATGGGAGTAGAAAGCTTCATCTCTCCCTCGAAGCAGCTCATGGATTTGAGTTGCGGACCTTTCGTTCAGTCAACCAGTGCATAGCCACTGTACCATCGGAGCTCCTTCTCAGTAATCTAAAGACAGACGCCATTTAAACAGAAAGAAGACTTGTGTCCCTGGGTACCGTTTAGTGTCAGCACTAATTTCTTCTCATTCTCTGTCAACTAAATACATATTTTTAAGTTTGAAAATGAAATTAGTAATGAGGCACATCCAAGTGGCAGCAATTTTTAATTTGTCTGAATCCAGTATATTCAACATAAATATTTAAATATTGATTTAAGTTTGACTGTATACCCTTATCATAAAAATGGCCCAAAGGTAAGGGGAAAAAAGATTTGCTGCATGTGTGTTGAAGCACAGCATGAAAGAAAAGGTTCAGTTATATATCTCATTGAAGACTGAGTTAGGAACTAACCATAGAGCGCAAAGATGGCTGCCACAGTGGTTATTGACTAATAGCCATGATTTTGAAGGTGGGGAAAATTTGTTATTGAGCAGACAAATGTAACTGTGGCAAAGGCAGCCTAGAAGCTTTTAAAGCTAATAAAGCTCCTGTTTCTGTTGGGAAATTCCCGGGATCGTGCCTCCCAAGTGGGAGATGACAGATTCAATGTGCCAATCAATCTGCTCCGTACAGCCTCTCAGATCCACAGGAGCTTAAATTAAACCAATAAGGATGCTTTTCATGTGTTAATTATCTTCCAGGTAGAGTTAAATGAAAAGTGAAATAAATGGAAGTCGAAAATAAAATATATATATTCATATTTGATTTATTTCACATAAATATAAAACCAATAACAGTGATATACTCAATTGTGGGCAAAGAGTAGAAATGAGGTAGGTTGGGGCTGGAGGAGAGAAGAAGACTTGGATCCTGACCTTTCTTAAAATTTCTAAAGTTTTTGAAGTAAGTGTATGTCCTAAAAAGCTAAATAAATTGATGAAATGTGAAAATGCATTCACTGAAAGGAGAGTAAAAGGAGGAAAGTGTTCATTTGTTCACGTTACCTTTCTCAGTCAAGTGTAGCAGGCTTGTTTAGGTGCCGCTTCTCCTTTTACATTGCAGCTTCGCCGACGTCCTCGCAACGTAGAGGAGGAAACCAAATATATTGAACTAATGATTGTCAATGATCATCTCATGGTAGGATTTAATTGTTTTTACAGTTTTGTTTCTGTTGTGCCTTGCTGTAAAGATTTGTAGGATACAAACTTACCTGTTCAGAAATATGCTAAGAAGAAACCAGGGACCTGCCAAGTTGTATCCTGGCAAGGTATTTGTGTAACCACACAGTCTTGTGCTTTAGCAACAACCTGAAAATCGGAAATACTTTGGGGTTAAAATAACTAGGGATGGTCTGCTCTCAGCCTGACATCAGAATAAACACACTGTGCATTCTCTTTCAAAAAAACCCCACAAAACTAGGGATAATTTGTGAAGTTAAAAAACCTTTGGGCTTTGTGGGATTAATATAGATACTAATATTTGAATCTTACTAAACTGATAGGTTTAAAATACAGAAATGTTTACTTATATTAAAAGGGAAGTGGAGCAGTAATAATGTCTTAGTTTACCGTGTACAGCTTCATCCCGAGAAAAGCAGACATTTTTTGTTTCTGTCTTGCCTCGCTGAAAACCGTATGCACTTCTCATAGAGCCAAGCTCTAAAGATTCTTAGGATAAAAACTTGCCAAACTCCTTTCTTCTTACTGAGTTAATTATTTTCACCTAGAGTCTCTGTATTCAATTCATGGACGTGTTGCAGTCAGTGTGCTTATATTCACAGCACAGCAATTAGAATTCTCTCTCGTAACTAGAAATTTAAGTAAGTCTGTTATGCGGTGCACCTCAATACATTTTATTTTATTTCAGACGTAAGGTGCATTTTTATTTACTTTGATTCACTTGAAGGAAAAAATGTCATTTATTTATGTATGGTTAAAATGAATAATATCAATATCCTTAAGGATTATTACGCCTAATAGTATCATGAGTAATAATAATCATGCAATCATTGTTTCTGTGTTGTTTCCTATAAAAATTATTTGATAAGGGAACAACAAGCTATCTAAAATTGATGGCGAGGAGGGCATATAATGCTTGGTGGGGTTTAATCAAGTGCAATGTATCTGAGAGGAATTACTGAGAGCCGAGTGGAGGGTGAGCATGATAGTGGGATAGGGGGAAGGTGAAAGGAAATAGAGGAAAGAAATAGGAGGCAAAAGCTATTTATAGAGGTATAGCTATAGGCATGTATATATGTAAATATACTAATTTATAATGAAAGGCATAGAGACCAACATACATATATTTATATGTTAAGTATTAAGATAGCAGATGGATTTTGGGCCTCTACTCAAGGCCGCCCTTAACATAAGAACACTTTGTTCTGATAACCTGGCACTCTCTGATACTCACCTTTCAAACACAATCGCTGAAGACAAAATGGTTGCATAAGCAAATGTAGTGAAGAGAGCAGATAGTGCCCGCTATCAAAAGATATAGCATCTAGAGTTTTATAGGCTTGAGGTTAAAAAAGCAGCCATCTAGCAGAGAAGCAAATAAGCCCACATGGAAGAAGCACACCAGCCTGTGTGATCATGAAGTATCAAAAGATCCAAAATTAACAAGTATATTGATGCAAACGAGAGGTTGGAATGGAGACCCAAAGCCCATCTGTAGACAATTGGATATGCCCCACAGAAGGGTTTTCAAGAAGGGATGATTCAACCAAGGTATAATATAGCACTGACAAATCCCTTTTTTTTTCTAGTTCCTGAATGCTTCCTCTTCCCGTCCCTGCCCCCCTTCCCCTCCCCCACTACCATGACCCAGTTCTAACTTACATGTCTGGCTAGACTGGAGAACACACTTTGGTACGGATAAGAGCTCTCGACACATGGAATTCAAGAAAGATAAACCCCTTAGGAACAGTAGTGGGAGTAGCGATATCGTGAGGGAAGGAGGATGGTTAGGGATGGGGAAGGAGAAAAAAGGGAACCCATCACAAGGTTGGATATATAGCCCCCCCATGAAGGGGGCAAATCACAGAAATGTGGGTTAAGGGAGACAATGGACAGTGTAAGATACGAAATAATAATGACAATATATAATTGACCAAAGATTCATGAGGGTGGGGAAGGGGAGGGGAAAAAAACCAGAGCTGATACCAAGGGCTCAAGTAGAAAATGTTTGGGAAATGATGATGTCAACATATATACAAATATGCTTGATACAATTGATAATATGGAATGTTAAAAGAACTGTAAGAGCCCCTAATAAAAAATAATTTAAAAAAATACAAAAAACCCCAAAACAAATACAAGTAAAAATTCTTTGTTTTCAGGGCCAGATAAAGTTTCATCTTTCTGCCTACTTGAATCTAAGGAAGGCTACCATTCTCTGGGTTTTTCATCCAAGAAGAATAAGGGAACATCTATTTTGGACCATGGGTTAGATCATGCACATGAAGCAGTTCGATTTTAACACACTAGGGAGGGGTGGGGCGTAGGGCGAACGAGGATGCACACAGGCTGTTGTAAGTGAAACTGAAACCCGATGGTACATGACAGTTTCAGAATTTTGAAATACCTTTGAGGCTAAACAAAAGATAAGTGTGAGCCACCTTTTGTGACCCTCATCACAGGACTTTTTATTGATAATAAGTCTTATAAAACTTATAAATGTTTATAATTTTAGCAATGCTCATAATCCTTTTTTCCCATCGATAACTCTTATGTATTGGTTGCCTGTGTGATCGTTGTTTTGTGTCACTAGAAAATCCAGCCTCACACACCTTGCAGTTTTATCATTTGAAGTAATATTCTTGATAGAAATAAGTCTGTGAAATGCTTGCAGTTTGGAATGGCTTCCATTTCAGCTCACAGTTGAGGCAATTGAGACCTCAAATTTTAGCAGTTTTAAAGAAAGCCTTAGGGATGTTTCAACGTAACCATATTTTCTTTGCTGTGAAGTTTATTACCTGATGTCTTTGGAAGCACTTCACTTGTTTTCCTTTACTTTCAGTTTAAAAAGCATCGGTTGTCAGTTGTACATACAAATACCTATGCGAAATCTGTGGTGAACATGGCCGATTTAGTAAGTATCAATCTGATTCATTATCCCCGTAAGAAAAAGTGTTAGACCTTGGTATCACCAAGGAGATAGATCTTACACTTTCACTGCTCTGAATTCCACGTTAGCCAAGATGCTCTTTTAAGTGCCTAGTCACCTTGCAGTGGACTTGATTGACTTCGATCTCTGACTGGCAAGGTGATGAAAGGAAATGGTCAAAGTTACCCACAGAGAGATGCCTGGAATACCTTCCTGTGTTTATCACATGGGAGAAGACAGCTGTTGAACCATAGCCTCTAGCTAAAATGGTCTTGTAGACTTCTGACAATAGAGAAGAGGTACCACAGTTGTGCCCTTTTCAAAAGAGGGCCCAACGTGTGGCATGATATAAGTAATCCCATTGTTCCCAGCTCCTTGACAACACACTGCCAGTGAATATTAATCAGGGCAGTCAGTATGCAATTAATGATTTCCTTAGAAGTGTTTAGGTAATTATTCCCTTGGAGACGCCTCATGGTTCCAGTCTTTGCTAGGAGAACTCAAGAATGCATGCGTTCTTTGTTTAGGGTGCCGGAAAGTGGGCTCAGAGGCATCCTGGAGTAAGAGTGCCAGATTTGCCAATACAAGATCTTTTGTTCCTATTTAGTGTCTATTTGTGGAGTTCCTTGGTGAATAATTTAACTCTTTATTGCTCGAGAGAAGTGCATGGAAGTTAGAGAAAGAATGTTCCCCCTTGAGAATAATTGAATTTCTAGAATGATGATGGCAACAAATGTACGAATAGGCTTGACACAATGGATGACTGTATGGATTGTGATAAAAAGAGTTTTACCAGCCCCCAATAAAATGATTTATATATGAAAAAAGAATAATTGAATTTCTTACCTTTAATTAGAACCCAATTTCCATAAAAGAAAGGAACTTTTTTATTCCTGTTCACAAATAACTTGATTTTTTACCTCGTATACAACTGGTATGTTCATTTTGTTAATATACTAGATCTATAAAGACCAACTTAAGACAAGGATAGTATTGGTTGCCATGGAAACCTGGGCAAGTGACAACAAGTTCGTCATATCTGAAAATCCATTGATCACCCTACGTGAGTTTATGAAATACAGGAGGGATTTTATCAAAGAGAAAAGTGATGCAGTTCACCTTTTTTCGTACGTAACTCTTTGTAATGATTTGTTATTTCTTTGGTTGCATGCTGAATGTTCTATTTCCTGTGAATGACATGTAGCTTTTCCCTGCTACAATTAGGATTTGACATGGCAAATATGTTTGGAAGACATTTATAACGATAGATTGTTTTAAAGAGGTTTAATTTTAAGGTGTGCTATTGCATGAAAATTTCATTTAAATTTTAAGAGATTTCATCGAGCATTTACAAAGTGAAAATACTGCTAATTTTCCAAATAACACATTAATTTTATTCCTTAAAGTTACTGTCTTTGAAATATTAACTGACCCTTTATTTTGGTTCTAAATATTAGAACCAACTTAGTATTACTGGGATTTATTTATTTATTTATGTTTCTCTCTCATTTTTGTATTCTTTTTTGGGTAATTCATACATATTTGATGGCATAGAAAGCTTTTTATAGTAGATGTTAAAAGTTTTTGTCCAAAGTCAGAAATGTTGAAAATGCTTATAAATGGAAGCAAACGACAGTATTTATTAACTTTGTATTTTTCTATAATTCCAAATTTATAGAAAACTGGCAAGAATGCTACAAGGATATAATATATGCTGTACCCACACTCATCAATTGGCTGTACTTTGTCCTGTTTGTTCCTGCATTCTTTCACCTTTGTTCCATCCCACCCTTTTCACCCACGCACCCTCCGTCCGTCCATCCAGCCATCCATCTATCCATACATCCAACTGTCTAACTACTTTTTTGCCATCTGGCTGTTAATTGGAGACATACTTGTATGTCCTAAGATTAAGAACACCCTATGTAACCACCGTACCTCACCTCACTGCCATCGATTTGATGCTGACTCATACTGTACCTATAGGACAGGGTAGAACTGCCCCTGTGAGTTTCTGAGACGGTAACTCATTACAGGAGTAGAAAGCTCTGGTTTTTCTCCCAAGGAGCTGCTGGTAGTTTTGAACTACTGACCTTGTAGTTAGTAGCCCAATGAGTAAGCACATCAGCAGTGTTCCATACATAACCACAGTACAATTATGAAAACTAGAAAATTAAACGTTGATACCATATTTTTTTCTAATCCATATTCAAATTGTATCAGTTGTCTAGATATTCTTATAGCTACTCCCCCACTCCTCCATCCAGGATCCAATCCAGAGCCTACATTACAGTTAATTGTCATCTCTCTTTAGTCTCCTTTCATCTGAAAGGTTACCTCGGCCTGCCTTTTCTACACTGCATTTAACGTTCGTGAAGAACAAAGGGCAGTTACTTTGTAGGATGTTGCTCTTTGTGCTAACGTCGGGTGATGTTTTCTCACTGTGAGATTCAAGCTATACGTACTTGGCAGAAATGGCACAGATGTGCTGTTGCATCCTTTTGAGAGTGTGTCATATCAGTGTTTCCATTTTAGTAGGTCTGCTTCTATTTAAGACACTTAGTGCTCATGTGGCGGAATATCTCACAACTCTTTCTCTTTATGTATGTGTGTAAAAGCGTTAACATTCCTCCTTTAAGTCGGGAGCATACAGAGTAGACATTTGATGTGTAAGATGCAAATAAATGTAGTAAATAAGCAAATAAACTAATCATGCGAGGTGCTATGGTGTTTGTACTGTGAGCAGTAAGCATTTTTTCATTTCCTTTTCTAAAAGGGGGAGTCAATTTGAGAGTAGCCGGAGCGGGGCAGCTTATATTGGTGGGATATGCTCATTGCTGAAAGGAGGAGGCGTGAATGAAGTAGGTGTGAACATCTATACAGTCCACAGTGGTATGATGGCTAGAAATGCTTTCCTAATACTTAAGAAATACGTTCTCGGTGTTCTACATAGTCCAGATGTTAGATGGTTTTTAATAACAATCAATATGATTACCCTAAATGATTAGAGGACAAAACAGGGAAATAATGGAAGATAAAGTCTGATAAGTCTGCTCATGCTCTATTTAAAATAATTTCCACGAAAGACGTATAGCGTCGTTATTTTTACATTCATTGGAAATAAGGCCTTATCACGTTTACTGATTCTTCAGAGAATTGAATACCGTACATACTCATATATAAGCTGAAGTTTTCAACACATTTTAATGAAGTTTTTGTGGTAAAATTAGGTGGCTCGGCTGATATTTGGGCCACCTTATACTCGAGTATATACGGTAATTCCCTGAAGTATAACAAACCGATAGGAACTTTTCTTTCTTTCTCAGTACTTACTAGATTTGGAAAGAAAACATATACTAGCTTTAGGGTTTCCTTCTAGACCTAGAATACACTCACTAAAGACAGCAAGCCTTCCAAAGTGGATCGAAAGTAAAATAATGGAATCTTTGGGAGAGTCTGTATTGAAAAAAAACCCCAGTTCTTCTCAAGTTTCTATTGGCCATATATCATCACTGAATTTTGCTGCTACCTCATCCTATTAGCTTTTTGGAGAAATTTCAAGAGTATAAGGAAACACACAGATGAACAAGTTCCAGATAATTCACATATTCATTTTTAGTTAGTTTTATCAGAAGGACTCTAACTCAATTATACAGAAGTATTACGTTTTTCTGGAATGTCACAGTTAAAATTTGCATTCATAAATAGTTTCCAAACCCCAAAGTAGATGCCTTCTAGTCTTCCCACTATGAGCTAACAAACCCAGGTGCATTTATTACTGTGTGCTTAGCTTCTTCTAAAGAAAATGCTTAGAAATAAATACTTTAAATTATATTGTGACATTTTCTTTGGACCAATGGGGTTTGGTGGGGGGCGGGCGGAAAACCCACCTTTCTCTTACATGTATTTTATTTTTGTTTTTCAGTTTGGTAAAACTGACTTAATGGCAGTTACACTTGCCCAGTCCTTGGCCCATAATATTGGTATTATCTCAGACAAAACAAAGTTAGCCAGTGGTAAGTTTTAATCCATGCATCTATAGCTTAGTTGTATGTAAACTAGACTATAAAATATTTTTTAAGGATGTGATTCTTTTGTTCAGTTGCTTGATTAAAAGACTTTGGTTGGTAGTAAAAGATGTGCAGAGAGGGCAGACTCAGGATTCAAACCCAGGCTCTTTCTGATTTGAATCTGCTTCGGCACTATATTATACTGCTTTCTTGAAGTAGCCCTAGTGTAGAGACTTAAAAATGAACCAGAAATTGCAACAACTTTTATAACAGGCCATGAAATTGATATCAGTTCCTGTGTAGTTCAATATTACATTGCTATCTAATTACATTGTATTTAAACTATGCTAAGTGAATACTTTTAAAATATGGCCACTCTTTAAAATAACAGGAGATAGTATTTGAGGAACATACACAATCTTGATAAGGTCAAAGTATATTTTGGTTGTTTTGTATTACATAAAAATATTTAATTGTAGGGAAAATTAGGAAGCAGATATCACAGTTAATAAGGTCATTAAAGAGCAAAGTGTAGATTTTTGTTAACCTGGCAAATACTTCAATGCATCTGTTAACACTATGGTAAAAGGTCCTGCGTTTCCTTTTCTTTTAGGAGAGTGTAAATGTGAGGACACGTGGTCTGGATGTATAATGGGAGATACTGGGTAAGTCATTTCTACTTGAAAATAATTCACTGTTCTTTTCCCTGCTATGCTGTTGTCTCCCTCTGAATATGACACTAAGATAGAATATGGAAGGAAGATGGGACTTTCTACGCCCGTAACCAGTTACTGTCTCAAAAACTCACAGGGACAGTTCTATCCTGTCCTTTAGGGTCACACAGGAAGAGCAGAGACAATTGGAGAGGGTGTTTGGGAAAATGTGCAACTATAATGAGAGCTCAAAAGAAGCTGAACCTGGCCAGAAGCGTCATGGTATAGTGTCAGGTAGACGCCAGGCAGGAAACCTGTAGTCTTGCTGACTGGCCAGCTCCCAGGGCAGAGGGGGCTCCAGGATCAGGAACATAGGGAGGGCTAGCAGGAAGTGGAGTCTTGGAGGCAGCTGGACAAGTCTCACCATGTGCCAGCGCAGGAAGAAGGTGAAGTGGTCAAGCCATGGGAACCTCCCGCCACACAGCTGAATAGCTTTGCCTCTTTCAAGCCTCCCCCTCCTCAGAGGAGTTATCCCTCTCTGGGCTCAATCCAGTGAGGTACATTTTTGTACATTTTAGCTGCGTCATTATTTCTGTGATTATCTATTTAAAATAAAATTGAAAAACAAACAAAGCCTAGACAAATGAATGGTCTGAAACAATATTGAAAAGAACACTGTAACTACCTGGTCTGTGGGACACTTCTGCCCCATACTGTCAGGTTGCTACGAGTTGGAATTGACTTAATGGCAGTCGGATTTTGAGACCTGGTCTTTGGAACCTAATCATCTTTAGTAATAAGAAAACGTATGAAGGCCTCTGTAGTTGTAACTTTTCGACAACTACTAAAATTTATTCTAGCGATTATTGCCATTTTAAGCCTGTTATATCTGACTATTCTAATCACCTTTTAGCAAAATTTTATAGACACTCTCCATAGCATTAACCATTATATCAAATCAAATCAAATGGTTACTCACAGAATTATAATATGATGGTTTGCACTACAGCGCCCTCCTTACATTAAATGGATGCATGCAAGACAAAAATCCCTTTATGAATGGTATAAGATATAAAAGTAATAATAATTTATAATTTGTCAAGGGTTCGTGGTGGTGGTATGGGAAGGTGGGAGGGAAAAGGATGAGCTGATACCAAGGGCTCAAGTAGAAAGAAAATGTTTTGAAAAGGTGCTGGCAACATATGTACAAATGTGCTTGATACAATGGATGTGTGGATTGTTAAAAGAGCTGTTAGAGCCTCCAGTAAGATGATTTTAAAAATCCCTATACAAAAATGATTTAAGAAAAAAGAAAAATCCCTTTATATAAAATATTAATAGAGTACTATAAGTTGATCATTGCTTAAATATCACCTAGTAGCCCCTAATTATGGGAATTTCATTCCCCGGGGTACATTTCCTCCCATTTCTACTTTCTGAGGTGCCTTTGTATTGCTAAACCTTCGGAAGAAACTGTTGAAATGAATATCATTAGTCCTATTGAAAAATAGAAAAATAAAAAATTGAAGAATGCGTTGAGTAAAATAGATCTGTTATCTTGTGCAGATGAAGCTGTTGTCAGAGGCTGGGAGAGACATGGTATTTGCCTTCAGGAATTTGAGGGATTGTGTTGTAGTAGAGGAAAAAGTCCCACTTGATAGAGTTAAAGCACAGAACTGAGTGCAGAAATTATGGACAGACATCAGATTAAGAGGAAAGCAATTCACTATTGTCAACCATTCAGATATAATTATATTTCCCTGCAAGGGAGTTGAGTTTCCTGTGACTGGGAGAACAGAGTGAGTTTCCATTTTGTATAGTGGGCAGGAGCCTGAACGATGGTTGGACTTCTAAGGGTCCAGTGTTAAGAGGTTAATATTTGATTTATTTTTTACTTTGGCAGTACAAAGCCTTCTCAGGCCTAAATGCCATTTAAAAATTCCACAATTTGTCAAAGACATATGGATGGATCAGAGTGGAAGGTGTTAAAAACACTGGCCAGGCTTTGAACTTGATGGCATCATGTGTACAAATGTGCTTGACACGATGGATGGATGGATGGATGGATGGAGGTTGTGATAAGAGCTGTAAGAGCCCCCAATAAAATGATTTAAAAAAACCAAAACATTGGCCAGAGTGCAGGCATTGTAAAGGAAAAAGGAAATAATCCATATAAGAAACTTTTCACACACACACATCAAATTTATGGCTTGTTTAGGCAAGGGAAGAACTAAAGTAGTTCAAACAATTTAAACTCCAAATTCTTTATACTAGAGCAGCTTTATGTAGAGAGTTTGGAATGAAAAGGATGAATAATCGTTTTAAAGAGTCCTGGTGGCGCAGTGGTCACCTGTTGGGCTGCTAACCCCACAAGGTGAGCAGGCTGAATCCACCAGCCACTCCACAGGAGAAAGACGGGCTTTGTTGGTGCAGAGTTACAGTCTAGGGAACTTTGAGGGGTAGTTCTATCCGGGCTTACAGGGTTGCTATGAATCAGCATCAACTCAATGGAAGTGAGTTGGTTTTGTTTTTAGTTTAATTATTCTAAATACCATTCATGTTTCACAAAGCATTAATCATTGTTTTAACAAGAATTAGGGATATAAATGAACTTAGTTCTTACAGGCTGAAGGATCGACTAAATAAATCAGCCATTTTTATTGTAACTGTTTCTTTTCTCTTTAAAAAAAACCAAAAACAATGTAAGACAATTTTGAAAAATATAGGAAATGAAATTTTTACTGCCTCTTTTCTTACCGCCCAATGAAAACCATTTCACTCAAACTCACTGACATAAAATCAATTCTGTAGAATCACTCCTATGGAGTGATTGATGGTTTTGAACTGCTAACCTTGAGATTAGAAACTCAACTCATAACCCACTATGCCACCAGGGCCTCAGTGATAACCATAGCTGGTGTTAAAATATGTTTACACCTGTATTTAAATATATTTTTCTCAATCCATTATTATTTTTGTTGTTATAAATCTTGGATTATTTGGGCTATGTATTGATTTATCCATTTGCGTGTGTGTGTGTGTGTGTGTGTGTGTGTGTGTGTTACGTTTTAGGCTATCTACTCTGCATGCTACTCATCAACCCCTCTATATTATTGCTACCCACTCCTGCCACCATCTCTTCTCTCTCTTACGGTTCTCTACCCTCTCTTTAACACAAGTCAACACCTGTCAACCCTCTACTCTTGTTTCATCTTCCTTCTCTTGGCCAATCCCCCTCCTTAGTAACTTCTAAAACCTGTTCACTTTTGCACACAAGTCTTTGACTTGGTTCTTATTCGTATAGTAGTGGTCTCATACAATATTTGTTCTTTTGTAATTGACTAACTTCACTCAGCCTAATGGTTTCCAGGTCCATCCATGTCATGAAGTACTTCATGACTTCATCATTGCTGTTTGACCATGCATAGTATTCCATCGTGTGCATGTACCAAAGATTATTCATTTATCTACTGGTGGGCATTTAGGCTGTTTCCAACGTCTTCCTAATGTGAAGAGCACTGTGATGAACATGGGACGGCATATGTCAGGTCTTACTCTGTATCTTACTTCTGTAGGGTATACACTCGGCTGAGGGATTGCTGGGCTATGGAATTTCTAGTTCTAGTTGGTTTTTGAGATGGCATCAGATCGCTTTCCACAATGCTTTACATATTTACAGACCCACCAGCAATGGATGAGGGTCCTAGTCTCTCCACATCCTCTCTAGCATTTATTATTTTCTGTTTTCTTTTTAATTGGGATGTCATTGATGGTGAAAGGTGGCTTTAGGTTTATGTATTTTTTACTTCACATTATATAATAACATTTTATGAGTGTTTAAATTTTCTTAACACCTTGGTGTTTTATTTTGTTAATATACAACTGTTAACAGCTCTCTTACTTTTGAACATTAATGTTATGTTTTGCTGTTATAAATTATGTTCATTTAAAATGTTTGTTCATATGTATTTGTTAACATAGCTAATTTTTCCTTTAAGAAAAGTCTCATAAAGTAGAATTATTAGACCTATGTATAGATAATCTCCCCTTTGAGAGTATCTATTTTAAAAAAAAATAATTTTACTGGGGGCTCTTACAGCTCTTACTACAACCCATACATCCATCTATTGTGTCAAGTACATTTGTACATATGTTGCCATCATCATTTTGAAAACATTTTCCTTCTACTTGAGCCTTTGGTATCAGCTCCTCATTTTTTTCCCTCCCTCCCTCATGAACCTTTGATAATTTATAAATTATTATTATTTTCATGTCTTACACCTACTGCTGTTTCCTTTTAGCCACTTTTCTGTGGCCTGTCCCCTTGGGGAGGGGGATATTATATGTCAATGATTGTGATTGGTTCCCCCTTTCTCACACCACCTTCCTCCTACCCTCCTTGTATTACTACTCATTATTGGTCCTGAGGGGCTTATCTGTCCTGGTTTCCCTGTGTTGGAAGCTCTTATCTGTACCAGTGTACATGCTCTGGTCTTGCCGGATTTGTAAGGTAGAGTTGGGGTCATGATAGTGGAGGGGGTGGGTGGGGCGAGGAAACATTAAGAACTAGAGGAAAGTTGTGTGTTTCGTTGGTGCTATACTGCACCCTGACTGGCTCCTCTCTTCCTTGTGAGTTTCTTAATGCAAGTTTATTAGTCTGTTTTGTGGTAGGTATGTTTCTTGTAAAATTTGAAACAATTTCAAACTAGAAGCTAAGTTGCAATAAGAGTATAATGGACTTCTTGCCTCTGTGAATTACTTGAGAGTAAGGTGCTAACTTGGTGCCCATCATCCCCAAGCATCTCAGTGTGTATGTCTGACATTTAAGGACAATCTCTTACATAATCTCAACACAACTAGTAAAGTCATTCAATACTTAAGCCTCATTCAAGGTTTTGTTCACTATGTCAATATTGTTATTTTAGCAAAGGTTGAGATTCAGGTATCATATTTAGTTTTTATGTCTCGTTGGTCTACTAGACATTGGTCTACTAATGTCTGAAGCAGGTCCTGACTCTTTTTTAGACGTTTATGACCTTGTCACAGTGTAAGATTATAGATCAGCTGTTTGGAGAATGTGCTTCAGTTTGTGTTCCCATTCAGTTTTATTATTTATACAAGACTCCTTACGAAACACATTGATCCTAACTCTCCTTTGTTTAGGTGACAGGAATGTATGTATGTACTTCATTTGAATATGTATGCAAATAGTGAAGAAGCCATAAGCACCATGACTCACCAATTGAAGAATTTATCAATAGCCAGATTGAATAAAACCGTATGGATTTAATAGAAGTCTACCTAATATGGGTTTAGTCTTTAATTTTAAGAAAATGTGCAGTTTTAGTATGTACAATTTGAAGACAATCATACATACAAGGAAGATTAACATTATGCTTAACTATTGATTTTCTTTTCCCGTAGCTATTATCTTCCTAAAAAGTTCACCCAATGTAATATTGAAGAGTATCATGAGTTCTTGAATAGTGGAGGTGGTGCCTGCCTTTTCAACAAGCCCTCTAAGGTAATATGTGTGAACATTGTCATTTGTTATTAATCCCTCCGTAGTGGTTCTCAACCTTCCTAATGCCGCGACCCTTTAATACAGTTCCTCATGTTGTGGTGACCCCCCCAACCATAAAATTATTTTCATTGCTACTTCATGACTGTAATTTTGCTACTGTTATGAATCGGGTGAAAGAGTCGTTTGACCCCCAAAGGGGTCGAGACCCACAGGTTGAGACTTCTGCTCTACAGTATTATACAGAGCCTGGTGCCATAGTGGATTATGTGTTGGCCTGCTAGCCGAAAGGTAAGCATTTTGAAACCACCAGCCACACTGGGGGAACGAAGATGCTTTCTACTCGTCTCTGAAACCCACAGGGACAGTTCTACTCTGTCCTCTAGGCTCTCTATGAATCAGGATTGACTCGATGGTAGTAAGTATAATATTACATGGGAGAAAGGTGAGAGTGTCTGTTTCCTTAAATATTTACAGTTTAAGAAATTATATATTGGGTTGGTTTTGAGTTGGAATGAATTCAATGATAATTGGGGTAAATTGTATTTTAAGTCTAAAATTTCAACTATTGGGTCCTATAAGAAATAGCCCTTGAATGTTACCTATATGTCACATTTTAGATATGCCAAGTAGCTCAATTTCAAAGTCACTATTAATGTTGGGCATTTTGGACTGTATTGATTGATAAAAATGGAAAGTAAATAGAAATAAGAGCATTTGCTTCCTGGAAATTTTCCATTTGATTTGTACGTGGACCAATGATGAGTCAAGGTTCGCTTGAAAACATGTTGTCATTTTGCCTTCCTTTTCTATAGATTTTTTCCCTGTAGGTATCCGGTCACAGCGATTCCTGGTAGAATGGGGGCATGTCCTCCCTCACCTACCACACACAGCCTTGCAGAATGAACAATATCGCTTTTATGCATGATTTGAATTACAAGTACTTTTTTATGTGAAAACCAAGTCTTGTTAGAATAGCACAGAAGAAAGTCTTTCTGTTCTTAAACTTTGTCAGAGACTCTTCGCTGGTTACTGTTTAGAAGGCATATCTTTCTTCTATATTTGCACATAAAGTAGGATGCTTTTTTCTTGTTCTGTGAATTATTGCATGCTTGTGTATATATCAGAAATATATGGTATTGTCTTTGTCGTCACCCAGTTTCAGTCTCTGTTCACTCTGGCGAAATTTAGAAAATGTTATCCTATTACATTGAAAAGTAAAAAATAAAGCCACAGAAGTTGGTTTTAAATAGAATTACTGCTGCTGTAATTGTATAGTAATTCCAGTCTTTTTACCAAATTAAATGAAGATTCTGAGCCCAGCCTCAGAGAATAAGTGCATTTTCATATGGATCAGTTTCACTTTGGCTTTCAAAACTACCTCAATTATGATCATTCTTTTAACTGAAAATGGAACCTAAAGATGTGGAATTGCAATCAAGAGGGTTTTGTTGCTGTTGTTGTTTTCTTCATTCTGCTTTGCTGTTCCCCTTCAGTTAGTTACGAAAAGGCGTGTGTCTACAAAGAAGCATTGATTAACTTCTGAACGTATAGTATGTAGCTGGGACACGATAGCTATTTTCTGCTATACATTTTACTTACTACATCACAGGATGAATTGTAATCAAAAGGTAATAAAATGTATGGGTCGTTAAAGAGTAAGATCAAGACTCTTAAAAGGTCCTCTCACGTGAAGCCAACTAATGGCTTCATTATTTGGGCAAATGATGAGTGCTGTTAGCTGTGTTAGTGTGTTATGTTAGTAGGAGGAGCTGTATTTTATTTGAACCAAATCAACAGATTTATTATTTCTTGTGATACTTTCCTCTTTGTTTCTGAAATAACCCTCTAGTTTCACAAGACGAAATAGTTTTTTTTTTAATGGCTTTACAAAGATGATTGAACTTGAACCCACAACAATCCTGTGATGTAGGAGGGTAACTAATAATGCCATTATTCCTGCTTAGATATTAAACATTCAGAATCCAAGAAGGTGAGCTGCCCAAGATAAGCAATTGAACCAAGAATTGCTTCTAGATGTTCTGTCTCCAAATCTCTTGCTTCTAGTTCAAAATGAAATTTTTGGAATTTCTGGGCCTTGGTTTTAGTCAGAGGTTAGATTGGCCCTAATTGGTATGTATGCTATCTATGTATATATGATGCAATATGAAAGAGAAACAGAAGGAGACACTTCTGTTAGAAACCTACTTTTCCTAGTTTAGAAAAATAAAAAAAATATATTTTGGAATGGCTGGCAAGTATGTTTCCATACAAGGGGACTTCAGAGATGTTCATGGGAAAATTCCATGGTCTTCCAACCATATTTTCCGCAAACTTTTTGAAGTTCATATAGATAGGGTGCTTCAGGTCATTTATAAAGGCTTTGATATTGGCTTCTCAGTCTTTTACTCCCCTTTTGGTTTACTTCCCACAGCTTCTGGATCCCCCAGAGTGCGGCAATGGCTTCATTGAAACCGGAGAGGAGTGTGACTGTGGGACCCCCACGGTAGGTCTGGTTGCTTGGATGATGCTGTGTCCTTAGCTCAGGGTATTCCCAAGTCTGCATGGTGAGATACACAGAGGGACTGTTTGTTGTTTATGGACATGTTGAAGGATTTGCAGAATAAAGCCTAATTTTGTGAGGCCGTGAATTTATTTTAGAAGCCATGCTGGTACATTTGGAAATGATACCGTTTTCTGATACTTTAAAAATGCTTATGTTCCTTAGGAATGTGTCCTTGAAGGAGCAGAATGTTGTAAGAAATGCACCTTGACTCAAGACTCGCAGTGCAGTGATGGCCTTTGTTGTAAAAAGTGCAAGGTAAAAATCTATTGATTGATGACCAATTGGCAGGAAACTATAATTAATTAAATTGTTAAGGCTGTGTGATCGTAATCTAATCTCAAAAATCATATCTAACATAGATTAGTGGCTAGGCGAACCCCATGCATTATAGTTTATGACCCTTACAACAATCTTTTTAGAGATCTGATTACAATAATTCTTCCTACCTAAATGCAGGAGAACAAAGACTTCTAAGGCTTGTAGTCTGCCCATGATTATACACCAAAGAAAACAGGAAGACAGGCCTGAGCCTGGCTAATCCTAGAACTTGTCCCTCTGTGCTCTTCCGGGAGGTGTGTGCACGTTGAACAAAACCAGGAGTTGCCAATCGGTGTGAGTCGTGCCTTTCTCTGGAAAGGCATGTGTATTTCGGCAGGAGACCCTCCATTCTCCTTGCTCAGTTTGGCATATCTCTTACATGAACTCTTACCGGAGCAAAAAGAATACTTACCTTCAATAAAATTATTATCCAAGAAAAAAAAAAGCTTACCTGACTTAACATGTATTCTTATGCATGAAAGTTTTTTGTTTTTTTAAAAAACATTTTATTAGGGGCTCATACAACTGTTATCGCAATCCATACACACATCAATTGTGTAAAGCGCATTTGTACATCATT